>NC_090267.1:471968057-473168057 GCF_040414725.1 Anabrus simplex
GTCCGGAAATGCTTCATTTCCGAGTTATGGCGTTCACAACACTGAACTTCACCGGAACGTTTTTCTTCCGCAGGTCACTGTCATTACAGAAGAAGTTCGAAATGACCACCTCCTGCTTGAATACAGACCTCACATCGATGTCTCATTGACCTGCGAACACGATCCCGAACGCCAGGAGTATTGCGTATGTCCTCACACGATGCTACAATTTTAAATGGCCCCACAAGTAGAAAACGAGAGGCTTCAGATCAGGTGAGCGTGGAGACCAAGCAATCGGGTCACCTCTACCTATCAATCGATAAGGAAACATTCGATCCAAGTCAACGAGACATCTATGTGAGGTCTGTATTCAAGCAGGAGGTGGACATTTTGAACATCTTCTGTAATGGCAATGACCTGGGGAAAGAAAACGTTCCGGTGAAGTTCAGTGTTGTGAAGGCCATAAATCGGAAACGAAGCATTTCCGGATACATGTTGTAATGAACTATTTTGATTGTCTACATATAACAAATGCATACCTGAAATTATGCCCCCCATTTTTGAAACACCCTGTAGAAGGGTCCGGGTGCGTAGAAGAAATTTAGTGAATAACGAATACACATGTATACAAAGAAGGCTTATGCACGGTTTATTAGTAACAAATTGCATATAAACGGTGTATAAAATTGATATACCGTTTATTAGTAAGACTGTTGGTTTCTTGGTGCCTTGTACAATCTGTTAAGGTAGGTAAAAGTGTACAGCTATTCGGGACAGCCATCATCAATACCGGAATTCGAACCATGATATCCGGACAGTTTTCTTATAACATTTATATCATAGACTTCGATGATGGATGGGAGGAAATAGCTCAGAGTGTTACGAATACAAATACTGAGAGAACTGAATTATTTAGAATGTCACATAAGTGCCGTATGGTAAACAGCCATGAAGAATGCAATAACATTCGATGGCGAGGAGTATGCTGTTCAGAAAGGAAACACGGCTTCAAAGGGAACGAGAAAATGTGCTCCATTTCTCACTGCATGTTTAAAATGAACGTTCGTTATTCCTTATCTGGAACTCTGTCCATTTGTCTGCATCCCATATTTGTAACTGTCCAATTGTATATCCGGAATCCATGCATGCCGGCATGTAAAATTCAAAGTAGAACGTGCTAGGCGCAAACAGCACTTTGGAATTCTGTGATTGTTTAATGTACAGATCTTTTGAATTCCTTGGTAAATACGAAGTCCCTATAAATAAATAACGACTGATTTCTTCTAACGACAAATAAGATTTAAAGTAGCTACAAACATATTAATCTTTGAAATATGGATTTAATTTCGGCCACATTGTACGTCCTAAACTTAGTCCCGTTTTCCGATCGGGGGTAGGAAATAAGTTGAGATGAAATTATATGGAATGGTTTTACAGTTGGATGCCCTTCCTGGTACAAACCACACTTGATTTATTTATTTATTTATTTATTTATTTATTTAATTATTTATTTAAAGTACCGGCGTTAGGGCTCTGGGCCCTGTCTTACACTTAACCAGATTCAATTTTTAGATATTCACAGTACTTAATTAATAATACAGAGCTAATAAATTAGAATTGATGATAGAAAACATCTAAATACGATAAGGAGTAACAATAACACAAATATACACTGACTGACAGTGACAATGCAACACCAAGGAGGAGTGGTTCGAAAGGGATGAAAGTTGGGGGAAAAACAGAGACGGCACGGACGAATAATTGATGTTTATTTCAAACCGATATGCAGGTTACACAATGCGCACGGCATCGACTCAGTAGGATGTAGGACCACCGCGAGCGGCGATGCACGCAGAAACACGTCGAGGTACAGAGTCAATAAGAGTGCGGATTGCGTCCTGAGGGATAGTTCTCCATGCTCTGTCAACCATTTGCCACAGTTGGTCGTCCGTACGAGGCTGGGGCAGAGTTTGCAAACGGCGTCCAATGAGATCCCACACGTGTTCGATTGGTGAGAGATTCGGAGAGTACGCTGGCCACGGAAGCATCTGTTCACCTCGTAGAGCCTGTTGGGAGATGCGAGCAGTGTGTGGGCGGGCATTATCCTGCTGAAACAGAGCATTGGGCAGCCCCTGAAGGTACGGGAGTGCCACCGGCCGCAGCACATGCTGCACGTAGCGGTGGGCATTTAACGTGCCTTGAATACGCACTAGAGGTGACGTGGAATCATACGCAATAGCGCCCCAAAACATGATGCCGCGTTGTCTAGCGGTAGGGCGCTCCACAGTTACTGCCGGATTTGACCTTTCTCCACGCCGACGCCACACTCGTCTGCGGTGACTATCACTGACAGAACAGAAGCGTGACTCATCGGAGAATACGGCGTTCCGCCATTCCCTCATCCAAGTCGCTCTAGTCCGGCACCATGCCAGGCGTGCACGTCTATGCTGTGGAGTCAATGGTAGTCTTCTGAGCGGACGCCGGGAGTGCAGGCCTCCTTCAACCAATCGACGGGAAATTGTCCTGGTCGATATTGGAACAGCCAGGGTGTCTTGCACATGCTGAAGAATGGCGGTTGACGTGGCGTGCGGGGCTGCCACCGCTTGGCGGCGGATGCGCCGATCCTCGCGTGCTGACGTCACTCGGGCTGCGCCTGGACCCCTCGCACGTGCCACATGTCCCTGCGCCAACCAACTTCGCCACAGGCGCTGCACCGCGGACACATCCCTATGGGTATCGGCTGCGATTTGACGAAGTGACCAACCTGCCCTTCTCAGCCCGATCACCATACCCCTCGTAAAGTCGTCTGTCTGCTGGAAATGCCTCCGTTGACGGCGGCCTGGCATTCTTAGCTATACACGTGTCCTGTGGCACACGACAACACGTTCTACAATGACTGTCGGCTGAGAAATCACGGTACGAAGTGGGCCATTCGCCAACGCCGTGTCCCATTTATCGTTCGCTACGTGCGCAGCACAGCGGCGCATTTCACATCATGAGCATACCTCAGTGACGTCAGTCTACCCTGCAATTGGCATAAAGTTGTGACCACTCCTTCTTGGTGTTGCATTTGCTCTGTCAGTCAGTGTATGTAAGCTCTTTAGCCTAGGCCTTTTCAGTCGTGAAATTCCCAGAGTTTCGCCCCAGTGTAGCAGTGAGCACGTCGTTGAGACACGACAACAAGCCCCCTATTTGGACAATGAAGTGACGGTTGACTAGGGGAAACTTGTGCCTTCACATGTATAAAAGCCTGCCTTTGTCCTTTTTATCAAAAATGTTTGATACAACAAATAATTAAGATTACTATTTTCTGACTCTTCGGCTGAATGGTCAGTGTTGAGGCCTTCGGTTCGGAGGGTCCCAGGTTCGAATCCTGACCGGATCGGAGATTTTAATCGCATCTGATTAATTCTCCTGGCTTGGGAACTGGGTGTTTGTGTTCGTCCCAACACTTTCCTCTTCATATTTATACGACATTCTACAGTACCATCCTCCATACAAAACACGCAATAGTGATTACACCCATGTAGGGTTGGCGTCAGGAAGGGCATCCGGACGTAAAAAAGGACAGATGCACATGTGCGACCAATAAGTGTTGGGAGAAAAAGCGGTAAAAGGAAGAATTAAGGTTACTATTAATAATAATTATAGGATAAATAGGGAGTAGATCATATCAGTATATCCGATTGATACAATAGTTTAGAATACTCCCATCCCCTAGTACCTGAAACTGAGGAGACAGCCTTGCTTTATTGTACTTCACTAAATTCGGTACATGCATTACATTTTCCTCCTACAATTATTTGACTCTTACTACATTAAATATAATCTACTTTGTCCCAGATGTTAACAACGCTCTGTGGTCTAGAATATAGATGGCAATCCTTTTGACTAGCGTGTCGGTTAAGATCTTTATTATTATTTTACTCTCCAGTGTGCCACCGGTTATTTTTATTTAAAATCATCATGAAACCACTCATTTTACTTCATATACAGTAGGTATGAAATTTCGTTACATATAAATCCTACGAGTAAATGTTTCATGATTTTATTTTGAAAATGAAAACCTACAATCTGTTTTCCAGTCAGTGAGCGGGTCAGGGATGGAATGAATGCAGCCCCCATCTTGCGGCGAGTATAGGAATTGTCCCGGTTGCCGAAGCCTGTCGCACTCCTCTGGGGCAATGATTAATGAGTGACTGACAGATGAAATGAAATGATAGTGGAGAGTATTGCTGGAATAAAAAATGACAGGGAAAACCGGAGTACCCGGAGAAAAACATGCCCCGCCTCCGCTTTGTCCAGTACAAATCTCACATGGAGTGACCGGGATTTGAACCACGGAATCCAGCGGTGAGAGGCCGGTGCGCTGCCGCCTGAGTGACGGAGGCTCTTCATTTTGAAAACACCACGTATAATTACACTTCAAAAACAGGTACAATTTATGAATAAGATATATTTTTGCTTCAACGTAATACAATTTGTGAAAAATATGGCCATAGAATTATGACTTCTTTATTCATTTTATTAAATAAAGCGTCATGTTAAAATTGCTATGTTACTAGATTTTCAACGTATTTATTACATGTTAAAAACATTAAAATATGTTAGTATGTTGTCTGTCGTGTCACAGAAATCGTGTAAGCGTGTCACTAAGTGACACGCCTGTCATAGGTTCGCCATTCCTAGTCTAGGAGAACATGTACCTTCCCCCTCCTTAGCCTATTCAGTGCTTACTCATAGATTACGGCATCATCTGTATCAAAATGACGGCCACGCCAAATGATTTTTTAGGGGCCCAAACATATGAAAAGCAATCGACACACGCCGGTCATTACGGATGAGTTGATCCACACGCTGCAATGTGGTTGCAGTTGACACTTCCACAGGACGATCAGGACGCTCCCCATCTCTGATGCTTTTCCGTCCATGGTTAAACTTCTAGATCAAATTTTGAACACAGCTTTCCGTGAGAAACAGTTTTCACCACAGACGGGATGCATTTCGCGATGCACTTCTTCTGTGGACAGTCCGTAATCTATGAGGTTACACGTTGACTGCGACAGCAACCAAAGGACTTCTTTGCTGCTGGCTTTCAAGGACTTGTAAAGAGATGGGATAAGTGCCTGAATGTACAGGGTGAATATGTGGAACAGTGAAATATATGTCAGAAAGTTACTTTGATTATTTTTGCCTCAATTCAGTTTTGCAACTTATTTATTGACTCACCCTCGTATATATACATAAATAAATAAGTTCAATAAAATAACGTTATTAATCATTCATATGATAGCAAGAAGGGAAGCAACATCAAAATTATGAATCGCAACATGAGTAGACAACTTTTTAAATTTATACTTAAATTACTACAATATTTCGTTAAAGAAGTGAAGTCTAAAAATGTGTCCTGAGGTTTTGCCATAGATGGAATTGATGGAAATCATATTACGTTTAATGAAATAATCAACTCTAAATTACTTCACCTTAGGCTGAAGGAAGACTTGAATTTACGGCACGAAACCTCAAACTTATCACATTTGCTACAATGCGGTCCTTCTTTTCGTTCAAGGCGAGATTTAGTAATCTGTAGATATTACAAGAGTCTCGAGGTGTCGTCGTGTGTCGCGGCATGTTGCGTTAATAAGCTAACTGAAGGATGGAATACTGTTTGTGGTACGTAAGTCAGGCGTGTGCTGTGTCCAATAAAGAATACTATATTGTTTCATAAACTAAGTAAGCGCAGGTGCAGATGTGCGCTCGCCTGGAAAGTTTCTTCTGCTGAGTAATTTGAAAGAAAACCGTGTTCAGTATCTGTGTGAAATATTAGGGCAATGTCATACGCTGCTGACGTACATTAATGACCATATCCAGTTGAATAGCTCAGTAATCTATAGACCACCGGGCGAGTTGCCGTGCGGTTAGGTTCGCACGACTGTGAGCTTGTACCCGGGAGATAGTGGGTTCGAATCCCGCTGACGGCTGCCCAGAAGATAGTTTTCCGTGGTTTTCCATTTTCATACCAGGGAAATTCCTAGGATGTACCTTAAGGCACGAGTCATGTTATGACATGGCCATGACATAGCGAGTCATACTGATTCGAACTACTCAAGCAGAGTGGATAGCTAAGTCATGAAACTGTTATGCTATAAGGCGGAAATATTTAAAAGTAATATACACTGTACCAGGAAAAGTTCGTGGGTATTGGGCATGAGAAGGACCTCAGGTAATGGAAGGTGATTTTGGAGCCGATACAAAGCAGGATAGAACCGCAGGGCGAATAATAGATGGTTATATTTTTGTTAACAATTTATTTATAATTTTTAAAGATTCATAATAATAATAATAATAATAATAATAATAATAATAATAATAATGTTATTTGCTTTACGTCCCACTAACTACTTTTTAAGGTCTTCGGAGACGCCGAGGTGCCGGAATTTAGTCCCGCAGGAGTTCTTTTACGTGCCAGTAAATCTACCGACACGGGGCTGTCGTATTTGAGCACCTTCAAATACCACCGGACTGAGCCAGGATCGAACCTGCCAAGTTGGGGTTAGAAGGCCAGCGCCTTAACCGTCTGAGCCACTCAGCCCGGCTTTCAAAGATTCATCGCCTTGCAATATTAATATAGGACTCAAATCTTTCATCAAAATCAAAGGTTTAAACGGAGATATTCTTCAAGTCAGTTCGAGAAAAATTAAATGAATATCACTGATCCTATAGTCTTTTTAACTTTTATGAAAACACTAAGTATTTTTCTTGAACCTAGAGTCTTTCTAAGTATTAAATCCAAAAAAAATGAACACACACTTATTATTGAAAAATTGAAATAAAATTTAACTTCTTTATGAATGTTTCTCAGTTCGTTAGCATTGAAATTAATGATCATAAAACACTTGAAAACCCTAAAGTTCTTCTACGTAATGTGAACATGAATTAGTTATTAAATTTGAAAAATAAATCTATCACTAAATATGAACTTCTTGGTAATGATGAAAAGTTATGAAATATTGTTCACACGTAGCACTGAGAATATCGTTGCTAAGGATTAATGAAAAGAAAGTCAGTCAGTTTTTGTGACTACTCACTTGGAAGAGAAGATTTTGCTTACAAATATTGAATGGGAGTCTGGAACATTCCGCGGAGTGCGGACGGAGACTCGAACTCAGCGATGTTCCATGAAGAGACCACGTTGACGTCCCTCGATGGGTACCATAGATGAAATGATGTCTGATGTAACTGGATCTTGAAGTATTTCACCAAGACTTCCGCTGCTCTGGGAGGTGATATTTGAACACGGAAAGTTCAATTGGCGCGATTAGTAATCACAGATATTATCATTCACTGTTCGAAAACACAGTTTAGCTCTTATTCTAATTTTATGATGCTAAGTGAATAATTACAGTCCTTGCTGCATAAGACACTATTTAAAATCGTCACTGATAACGTCTATAAATACACAGTTCAAACACTTGAAAAATGCAACGTGTAATAATTTTTTATCACAGTCTCTGATCACAGTCTCTGAGCCAATATCGTAAACAGATAAAGCTGATTTTCTGATCGTGATTATATTATATTAGCATGAATTGTCTAATGAAAAGTTCTTAATATTCACCAAGTTTATTACTGGAGAAAGTCGTGTCCTGATATGGCACGAACACTGAGTAAATAAAGAGACACAGTTCAAGGATGTACTGTTTTAAAAGAAATGAGTCCTAGAATAATTAGGATTATCGTAACTGATGGTTTCTGTTTATCACACACGACAGTTTGAGATATCGTAGTAGTTCAGTATTATGCGAAATTAACAAAGTTCACATGTCATGCGCTAGTCTGTGAATATCAAATACTTGACTTCTCACTTCTATAAGTTCACAAGTGTGATCTTCCGAAATGTCCTGAATTTTATCGTAGTCACGGCACGATAGAATAAGTACGGTGCAACGTCTTTTACAAGTTCACCGGCGATCAATTATGGCCATAATTACGGACTCACGAAACGCGACAGAGTGTACTTTCTTCGCGGACGAGACTGCACTGACAGACTCTACGAGGGTCAGACTGCTCTCTCTCCCTCTGTCACACACACACACACACACACACACACACACACACACACACACACACACACACACACACACACACACACACACACACACACACACACACACACACACACACACACACACACACACACTGCTTGCCGGCCTTGACATAGTGGCATATACAGTGGCGGTCAAAATAATAGAGCCACCTCTATTGACGAGATTAAGAACTAGGATATCTATTAGTTCGCAAAATCTCCTCGCGTGCCGTGTTGTCAGTCCCTTTTAGACAATATCAGGGAAGACGTCGCTGCTGTCTGTAGTCGTGCGAAAGGAAGCGTTTGAGCTAGACGTTCGAAAAGAGGCATAAAGGTAAGAATCTTATGGGTCAAAATAATAGAGCCGTTTTACAGAGGTCCCGTTCAAATTGATTTTTTGCAGTTGTTTTGGGGGCTAGCGATATTATTTGTCAACAAACCTCCACTCAATATTATTTTGTATGTAAACTGACGTTTGGTTTTGTTTACATTCTTCTAGATGGGCAGAGCAGAACATACAAGTGATGATGGTCGTATAGTAATGTTCCGGATGTTCAAAAGTGGGATATCCATGAATCAAATAGCCAAAGATTTACACGTTTCGCGAAAACGAGTCCAGAACGCCATTGGACTGGCAAAACAAACAAAGCCGCAGGTGGGGAACAGGGGGCGACCTCGTGTAACTACTCCTCGCGTAGACAGACTCATCACTAGGGAAGTAAAGAAACCCATTTTTGTCACCACCACGACTGAAAGCCATTTTGTTTAGCGACAAAAATGATGTTCAACCATCAACTTCAACGATTCAAAGACGACTGAGCTCCGCAAAATTGAATGGGCGCATTGCGAGACAGGAGCCACATGTTTCAAAAGCTAATGTTCGGAAAAGGTTGGCCTTCGCCCGGAGAAATGAACACAAACCCAATATTTGGTGGAGGAACATCCTTTGGTCCGATGAATCCAAGTATAATAAGTTTGCCTCAGACAGAAAAGTCTATGTGCGCCGCCCACCAAACCAGGAATTTAATCCCAAGTACACTTTAAAAACTGTGAAATACGGTGGCGGAAGTGTTACGGTATGGGGATGTTTTTCATGGTATGGCCTTGGTCCAATACACCGTATCAACGGCATAATGAACGCAGAAATGTACAACGACATCTTAGCAAATGTGATGCTGCCTTATGCTGAAGAGGAAATGCCGCTGAAATGGAAATTTCAGCACGATAACGATCCAAAGCATACTGCAAGGATCATAAGGCAGTTTTTTCAATATCACCATATCGAAGTATTAGAGTGGCCACCTCAATCCCCAGATCATCATCCATCGAGAACTTATGGTAGATCGTAGACAAGAGAATTGACCGCTCAAAAGCTACGTCTTTAGATAAACTTTGGGAAGAAATCCAGAGAGCCTTGTATGCGATCAGCAGCGACGAATGCAGGCGTTTAGTCGACTCTATGGGTAAGAGATGCAGGGAAATCCTCAAAAATAAGGGTTACACCACGAAATACTAATGCACTCCTATGCAAAAACGACTGTTCCTGTAAATTTCATAAGACTTAGATCAAGTACAAAATATTTGTGTCAATTGGCTCTATTGTTTTGACCCTGTGGTCTGGTATTATTTTGAATATTATTGATTAGTTTCATTTGTGTTATCTATATAACTGACTGTGGTACAATGTGACTCTGTTGTAATGGTTCCTGTACAACGTAAAATTTTGTTTCCATCATAGTACAAACATGTCTAGTAATAAATTTGCACTTTCTTCTAAACCTTTGCCAGGTGGCTCTATTATTTTGACCACCACTGTATATCCCCGCCAGGAGAGGTGGCGCTATGAATCATGTGACTGACAGTGTACATTCTTCTCAAACTTTAAATTGTAATAATTCAAAAACTATTTGACAGACTGACTTGAAATTTGCTGGGTTTTACTTTTATAATGTCGGCTACAATTTAGCGTTGGTCCTGTTGCAATCGGTTAAGGCGTTAAAAAGTTCATGAAAGAAAAAGAACTTCGAGAAACGTCTCTAGGGGAGGCAAGTTACAAGCGGCAGGTGACGTCACTTGACCTTGCCTGGCTTGCTCGTGGAGTCTGGTAGTTACTGGAATGTTCCTTCGCTCAGCTGTTCACATATTGGAAGGGAATTGTATGCTGAAATAAAGTTTTTAATCCATATATGCCAGGGTCTAGGCATTCCTGGTACAATGCCTTGTATTTAAAATACAAGTTTGATTCAATTACTTGCATGAAAACCGATAAAATCAGAACACCTCTCCGATTCCAAAAGAAAAAAGAAGAACTGAAATAATATTGAGGAAATGCAATGAAGATATGTGTACAAATTCTGAAAAAGATAGCAAACAGCCACTGTATATGTAGCAGCAAACTCAACGAAAGTTTTGATGACTATACATCTCTCACTTCGACTTTTCATTTATTAGTACACTTGCGTTCATATAAAACAGAACGCCTTGAAAGACTAGAGATGGAAATTTCATATTCACAGGACATGTTCATTGGTATGTTCTGCAGAAACGATTAGCATTACAGTCACCTAAGTTCAGCATGTGTCCTGTTGCCTAGTAGGCACTGGGTCCTCCATGGGCACTCATAACTTGTTCCATGCATGATGACATCGACGCGTATAAGGTGCGAATTGTGTCCTGGCGTATAGCCATCTATGCTGCATTCATCTGGTTCCATAGTTCAACTTTGGTGGTTGGCATTGCGTCACAGCGCCGCACTCGTCGTTTCACCGTATTTCACAAATTTTCGATTGGCGACAAGTCCGGTAAGCGGGCGGGCCAGGGCAACAATCTGTCATACTGTGACAACAAGAAGGCACGTGTTCGTCGCATTGTCCTGCTGAAATATGGCGTCTGGGATGTCGTGCAGGAAGGGTACGGCTACAGGTCGTAGGATGTCATTGACGTAGGTCAAACTGTCACAGTGCCCTGCACGCGGATCAGCGATGATTTGTGGTTGTACCCAATAGCACCCCACACCATAAGGCCTTGAGTTGGAATGTATGTTCGTGCGAATGCAGTCAATGTGATTCCTCCCCCACTGTCTAAGGCAAACCAAAATGCGGCCATTATTTTCAAAGAAACACAACCTGGATTCGTTCGAAAACACCATCTGCTGTCATTACTGTCCCCAGTGACGTCGTTCCATACACCATTGCAGTCTAGCATGTTTATGCACATTAGTCAAAGGTAGGCTGAGAAGTGGACGACGCGTCGGTTGCCCAGACCGTAATAAACGACGACTGACTGTCACTCCTGATGGCTGTTGCAGCAGAGCCGAGGAGGACGCGGATGTGTCCTACAATACCATTCGGAATAATAATAATAATAATAATAATAATAATAATAATAATAATAATAATAATAATAATAATAATAATAATAATAATGTTATTTGCTTTACGCCCACTAAATACTTTTACGGTTTACGGAGACGCCGAGGTGCCGGAATTTAGTCCCGCAGGAGTTCTTTTACGTGCCAGTAAATCTACCGACACGAGACTGACGTATTTGAGCACCTTCAAATACCACCGGGCTGAGCCAGAATCGAACCTGCCCAGTTGGGGTGAGAATGCCAGCGCCTCAACCTCTGAGCCACTCAGCCCGGCCCCATTCGGATGAGGTGTAGATCGTCTGCGGGGGGGGGGGGGGGGGGTGGGGTGCGTTTGTGGTGTCGATGGTGCTACCAGACACATCTCGTCTTGTTCTACGGCCGTCTGTGAACCATTTTGTGCGCACCCGTTGCACTGCCGACACACTTCGTCCCACGTGAGCAGCAATATCCCGGATGGATTCATCACGTTCTCTCATGCCAATAATGTGCCATCTTTCAAACTCACTCATTTGACGGTACGGTTCTCGCATACGTCTGCGAGGCATCCTGCACGTCCGCTTAAGTCACACTGATCCAGTACCTTCGATTTATAGCGACAACGAGAGCCGCAGGCACTTTCAACATGTCGGTGGTGGTGCGACGAATATCGATGTGGACCCTGAACCTGTGGGCCGACATTGTTTAAATACTAATCGTTTCTTCAGAACATACTATTGCATATGTTCTATGAATATGAACTTCCTATCTCTAGTCTTTAAAGGTGTTTGCTTTTTATGGACATAACATGAATGTATTATTATAAAGATTTTTCAGAAATAAGAATTACTTTGAAGTAAAAATATATATATATATATATTTGGGGTCAACCTTAAGTCATAAGGAAATTGGAACAAAATAACCATGCTGATATTCAGTGGTAGTAGTTAGTAACATTAGCTCCAATCCCCGTTGGCCCGAGTTAGATTCCCGCCTCTGCCATGAATTTTGACAAGTGGTAAGAGGACTAGAACGGGGTTCATTCAGCCTCGGAAGGTCAACTGAGTAGAGAGGATTCGATTTCAACCTTCAGCCATCCTCAAAATTGTTTTCCGTGGTTTCCCACTTCTGCTCCACGTAAATGCCAGAATGGAACCTAGCTTAATGCTAGGGCTACTTACTTCCCTCTTTATTGTCTATCCCTTCCAATTTTCCCATCCCTCACAAGGCCCCTGTTCAGTATATCAGGTGAGGCCACCTGGGCAAGGCACTTGTCCCTCTTCCCAGTTGTATCACCCAACCCAAAGTCTCACGCTCCAGGACACTGCCTTTGAGGTGGTAGAGGTGGGATCCCTCGCTGAATCCTAGGGAGTAACCAACTCTGGACGTTAAACAGATTAAGAGAGAAAGAAAGAATGAAATCACTATTCCAGTAAGTCCTGAAATGAAACAATACTGAAGAATTCAATAAAAAATTGCAATACAGTTGAGGTAACATACATTTCTGCCTTTTAATCATTTTAAATGTGGATTCCACGTGTATTCATATGAGCTTCAATTTAAACATTAATACAATTCTGTAGATATAATTGTTTCTCGTGTAATACATAATAGAACATTCCCTTCTGCAAATGTAATCCATTACTTCTGGCTGTCTTAGGGTGGCACGCATTCCTTCTTAAACAACTTTACTTTCGTGAGTCATCGTCGTTGGGAAAGTTAAACGGAACTGCTCTGTTAGTTCTAGTTCCATTAAATGCAATTCTTTCTTTAAACTATTAAAACTTTAGCCCACGAATGATAGAGTTAATAAAGTAAGCTGTCATGTACTGGAATATATTTGATGATATCTCCCTGTAACTTTCATAGAGTACGATTTGAAAGTATTTGAATCCGAGTGATCGTCGAAATAAAACTAGTTAGACTCGTCAACGTGCTTTCATATAGACTGATGTTTGGTGGAAACTGTTCTAATTTACGATGAGTCAAGGTTGAACGCACTAAAAGCACAATGCATTTTTTACGAATGAGTTACACACAGACGTCAACCGTCAACGCCCGTTTGCGTACAACAGGATCACTCTCCCAACTGCGTCCAGTTTGACTCTTGTGGAGCGAATGCAGGGGTTTTGTTGAGCGCTTACACGGATAACCCGCACAATAGTACACGGGCAGTGGCACAACAAGCTAATACCAGCCAGTCGTCTATAGTACGTATGTCGCATGCCAGTCGCTTTCACTCATATCACCTTCAACTACATCAGGAGCTCCACGGGGTAGATTTCGGAGCTCGAGTCATCTTCTGAATGGATACTGAGGCAAGTGGAAAATGATGGGGCACTCGTTTACAAAAATCTTATTTTCAGACGAATCACGATTTCACAATAACGGTACCGTGAAACGCGACAGCATGCTTGATTGCAGCGTTGACATTCATCACTGGATAAGAGAGGCAGTATTTCACAAACGATGGTAAGCAAACCTTTGGTGTGGTATTTTCGGAACCTACCAAATAGGCCCATATTTAGTCGAGGAGCATTTGACAGGAGACCGTTACCTAAATTTTCTCCACCATCAGTTACCACCAGGATTTGTCTCTAGGGCAGCTTCTGCATGACAGAGTTCCATTGCACAACCCTGAACGCTACACATCCCGGTCAATGAATAGGAAGTGGAGGATCTACCACTGGCCCAACAGATCACAGATTTAACACCATTTGACTTCTTTCTGTGGGGCTATTTAAAACAAGTAATTTATGTGCAACAGATGTAAGATTCTGAGATCCATCGAAATATAATTACGGAGGCCTGCAGAACCCTTACACTAATGCTCCAGCAAGTCAAAGTCTCAGTTCAACGGCGTGCCCAAATGTGTATTAATAAAGGAGGTATCCATTTCTAGCGTTAGCAAACTTGCGTTCAAGTAACACAATTTTCTTCCAACGGTTATACTGTTCCTGTATAGACCTTATCATCAAATGGCCAGGGCCACACAAATATACAGTCGCTCAAAATACTTACGTGAGACAAAATGCCCACGAAGGCGAAATAAAAAATAAAAACATGACCTACGGCGATTAAAACTAGCTCGAAGGATAACGGGCAACTTATGAATTCACTGCCGATTCCAAGTTAGCTTACGAGGGTCCTAGGTGGTGGCCGAAAGTTTACGCTTTTTCTAGTACGCTTGGTCAAGGCTTATAAAGGTTTCATTCTCTGTTATGAATGGCTAATGAGTCCATTCAGGTGCGCTATCACTCCCAAATGCATGGACATACGGCCATAAGAATTCTACGGAGTGTTCTGAGTAGCGTCCATAGTATGCGAATGCCTACATGGCCCGATGTTGTTATATTGCCATATACAATGACTCTCTGGGAAGTGACTAGAAGACTAGTACTGTATAATTTTATTCCATCCCTAGTTAGCTTCATACATTGCACAATGACTATTGAAAATTTTTTGGAATTCACTAAGGTGAAAGGTGGAGGAGGAGCTAGTCGTTTGCTCCCAACACCGATTCTCAGGAACATGGCCAAATTATTTCACAGCGACATTTTTACAATTAGATTTACTCATTCTCTCCTTCTATTCCGTCAAGACGAAAGGTGAACTGCATATATGTACTTCGATTAGAGTTCGTCTTCAGTTGACATTTTCAATTGTGTACGTGTATTCCTTCTTATTCGTGTACACAAAAGTGCAGGTTAACATGTAAGGATATGCTTGTTTACAAAAGACCACAACGTCAATATTGGACGACTTTTATAGTCACAAGCATTCCTCTGACATAGGAAGAAGAATACGTAGTATAGGTATCCAGAAATTTAATTTGACAAAAATATGTTACATCATAGAAACGACATTCTAGCATCCCAATTTAACATGGACTAAGACGTTATCTCGGTTATTTCGTGAGTTCGATCACCGCTGAGGTAGGCATTTTATGAAGGACAGTAAAAATCTTGGCATTCTACAATCATTCTTGTTGCCACTCACAATGTAACTGTTTATATTGGAACGGACAGCTTTCAGTGAAACTTAGATGAATGTTCAATTAAAAACCAAACCCTACAGTGCGACCTCTGCTTAGCCCGAAGGCCTGCAGATTACGAGGTGTCGTGTGGTCAGCATGATGAATACTCTTGGCCATTATTTTTGGCTTTCTAGATCAGGGCCGCTATATCACCGTCAGATAGCTCCATAATTGTAACCACGTAGGCTGACTGGACCTCGAATCATCCCTCAGATCCAAGTAAAAATATCTGACCTGGACGGTAATAGAACATGGTGCCTCCAGTTAAGAGGCAAGCACGCTACCCCTACACCGTGGGGCTGGCTTGAATGATCAATTAACTAGTCTTAAATTTAATGGTAACTATAACTTTGCCGCATTAAAAATCAACCCGAATGTTATTAGATGGAAAAGAACTTAGCGACTCGACCGAGAAGGGCTGAATCCCGTCAACGTGAACTCACCTTACCACCTGAACAGCTGAAACAGAAAAGAGGCTTGGGTACCTTCAAATAACATCAGAGGACATCATGCATGGTGGTCAAGATTTAAAACAGCAAACCGTTCAGATACCTGATCCTAACAAGTTGCCTGGTAGACGAGCTATCTGTGTGAACGTACTTTTTATCATTGTCAGTAAAAGTATATTATAGGTGACATTTAACTTCTACTAAAGGTACAATCGAAGTGTAAATATACACATCTTGCAAGGGAGTTTCACGTTTATTAATAATTATTTATAATTAGAAGAATAAAACCTATATGCCATTGTGTGCGTTTTCATCTCTATATGGAAATTGTTTGTCGGAGATGTTCTGTGGTTGTGACAGTGTGAGTAAGACTTTGGTTAAAGGCTGTTAATTCGTGTTCCTTTCATCATAGCTAAATGATGTAACAGTAAGATACAGCTAAACTTTCAGAATATGTTCCGCATACGTAGAAGAATAACACATGTTAATATTTATTAAGCATAATGTTCACATAAAATATAGTGTGAAATCTACACAAGTATTACATACTTAATGTAATATCCATAGTTATATAGCGGATCATGTACATCATTCACAATTATTTCCCCAGTCTTTAGCAAATGCACTGAGAAACTGTGTTCTATTGAAACAGGTCATTAAGTGATAGCGAGAACAGGGCATGTCACAACGTTAGCAGACACAGTCATGACTTGGAGTGTGAAATCCATTCGTCAGACATATCTTCCCATGGAACCCATTAATGTCAAAGAGCGTGTATGTGTGTGTGGCGTAATTTGTAGTTAGGCCCTCTCCATACAGTATTCTTTGCTACTTTTGTGTTGAAGAACTCTGCTGGTGTTTGTTGTGCTTCCCGTTGTCTTTGTTCTAGTACCTCATTCGATGCAACAGTATCCGGGAGTCTACATATAGACTTAATGCTCTGCAAGAAAAATGATTCATTATCCATTGCATATCGTCGCTTCTATGCCAAAATCACGAATGTGGCAATTTTCTTCCTATCCACATTGATATGCAGTCCATCAGAAACCAATGTCGTTGAGTTCATTTTCCTATGCTATTGTGGAAAGGAAAATGAATCTTACTGTACCGTATTGTAGGAATGTATGTTTGCATGACGTATTATGATTTATTTAAGGTTCATTTTCCTTTAAACACCCGAATAGAAACATGAACTCAACGAAAAATTGTTCTGATTGACTGTATATCAATATGTAGGAGGCGCGACCAGTCTTAAGGGAAATAATGGATAGGAAGAGCATTGTTACATTCGTGGTTTTCGCATAGGAGCGACGATATGTGAATCGGTTTTCTGTATATTTTAAAACATGACGGAGTCGTTCCAGTAATCTTGCTTTTATGTTTTCAAATCTTCTGAAGTTTGGAGCAGTCAATTTTCGCCAAATTAACTTGCTACCGTACGCTACTACTGGTGCAATTTTAAGTCTGAATAGAGTGATTGCTGTGTTTATTGATGGAGCTTTGGTATTTCATACATGGTTTTGGTTGCTGCTGCAGGGTTATCTTGTATGTGTGGTGTGAAGCTTAATAAGTAGTTTGAAGCGTGATTCTCTAGTATTTAAACGATGTTACAATTTCCAATTATATGCCGTTACAGGTGAACACAAAAAATATGTTGTTTTTGACTATTCAATTCTTGAAGGTTCATCTGGAATCAAGAGATAATTAGAAGTGAAATATCGGAGGGCAGAAGGTGCAAAATTTCGATAACAGTAGTGATTAGAGATGAGATTTAAAATTTGTTATTAAAAGTTCAGTCCATCTCACGCACCATTAGTACCATGTTTACCGCTTGCATCGGCAATATCTACGCGCGGTATGACTGTCCTATGTTTATTTCTCGCAGACGACTCGCCGATGACGAAGCACAAAGCTGCCAACCACTGTACTTAGGAACTAGTCCATCTGTTAGTAAAGGGGGTCTGGAGGGGGGGTAAGCCACCAGTTAGGGTAGGGCATGGATAAGAGCATTGGTCTGGATTGGTTATGGCACTGAGCCCTGGACCACAATTACCTTTCTTTTCACATGTTAGGGTACTTAGCCCTGGACCACAATCACCTTTTTTTTTCACATTACTACATCACGGCATTATATGTGGGTTACTGGTCAGGAAATGATACGATTGATAGCAGCAAAGTCTACTACGTCTTTCTTCGTACATAGCGACTCCACATCTAGGCAGCAGTGCATCTGTCCATTGTTGATACAGAAAACATATCTAATTCTATTGACATGGCATCGTGCGATGGATGCGTTATTTATGTTACAAGTTTAATTATTAGTGAATGAGAAGTTCAATCGTGTTGTTTTTTCATGTCGTCGCCGAGTACAAGGGGGTCGGGAATGTGGTTGGTATGCCAGTGCTAGAAAAAATACTTTCTTTGTATGGTTTGTACTGTTTAGAATCGTAATTACTGCATTGAAACATCTCAACTATTTCAACATGTTATTATATAATCGTGGCTGGCGGTGGCACGAATGGACTGTGCCATCGCCTGAAGATTTGCCCTATGAAATGTCACTGCCATACTTCAAGATAGCCAGATATTGTTTATCTTATTTGTTTCATATGGCTATTCTTTTACATTGCCTTACTCTTAGGTCTTTTCATCGCGTAAGTTGGTCATAATTTCTGCCTATATTGAATTATGGGAACGACATTTCATTGGACTAGCCTTCAACCAATGGCAGTGTCCATTCGCCCACCGTCAGCCATGATTACTATGTTATAAACTTGCGTGAGTAAGGCTGAACTTTTACCAATTTCTTATTATAAAGATGATGTCTGGACAGTCCCCCACACTCACACTTCCACACAGTGCAAACAATACTGACACTCCCCCACAGCCCTTGGACACGGCCACCTGATTAATGACGCAGAAATAATCTCGACTGACAATTCCACACACATCTCACCCCGCCACCCCCCCCTTCCCCCATCAAAGGCTACCAAGACAATATTACCATCCACTTCTCGTACAATTATTACATATTATCTGATGCGTCTATTTAATACTCTTTAGCTAAATATTATTTAATGACGTACCTAGACCGAGCGCATTTTTTTCACTTCAAAAGAATAACATGTTAATTTTAAAGGTCAGTGGGGTGAGCCTTGATGTTACAGGCGAGCGATTCGCTTCGCCAATTCGCCAGGGCGAATTCCATGCGCTCGTTCGCATCAGTTAAATAACAAATGCATTTGGTTTAAACCAGTAGTAGCGACAAAGGGGGGAACAAAACGTATGGAGAAAAAATTATTCCATTTTAGCCGTCTGAAACTAGGAATATAGGAGTATTGTTTTTATAAAAGCACTTTGTACAAGCCTTGTTTTCTTATCAGCTAATTCTTTACTTTATTTTCGTTAATTATTAGTGGAAATACGCACAAAATGTCGCTCGTCGCGACTAACTGATTTGCATAGCGCCACAGCAAGTAGTAGGGACTTTGAATATTCTGTGAGAAAGGGTACCAGGGGTATAATTTTTTGCCAAGATCATGGACACCGAGGTATGATTCACCGACTTGCCGCGCACATTCGTCCATCTAGCAGTCTCTTTACTGTCTGTTAGTTTCTTAGTGTATAGGCCTAGTCAAATACTAAATTATTTTAATTGCATAATCACACCGTACTTCTATTTAATTGTAATAGATGTATATATTGTTTCTTTGGTGAAATTTTTATTGTATAGTCTATTATTGAATCAGAATCTCAAATTATTGCCACACTTATGTTGGTAAAACATTTACCTCTCAGTGGAAATTAGCTCAGGGAGCATAAATAATACCCCCTTTGGAGGTTCTTTTTCAGTTTACATGCATACACCACGCCGTCTTCCTCCCTCCCCCCGCTATATCCCACTACCCCATGTACTTTTTGTTGTCTGTACATTTTTGCCCCCCCGCCCACACTTTTATTTCCCAATCGCCGCTACTGGTTTAAACATTATATATTTTTAAGTATAGTTTGGGTGCAGTTATAAGTAGCCGTTTTCGAGATAAGCCGGACACACACACACACACACACACACACACACACACACACACACACACACACACACACACACAGACAGAACCTGCTTTATTAGTATAGATACAGTACAGTATAGACTAATAATAATCTATTATTAATTTTTTCATTTGGGGTGGCGGGAGGTAGTTTGGCGGGGCGAGTCACGCTGTAGCCTTGGTGGGGGATTTGTGTGGAATTGTCAGTCGAGATTATTTCTGAGTCATTAATCAGGTAGTCGCGTCCAAGGGCTGTGAGGAAGTGTCAGTGTGGGGAACTGTCATGAAGTCTATGACGATGGGTCTGTAAACGAACGATTTATTTCTTTATGTTAGAACATTAATTATGGGAATCACACAGGAGCAAAACCTACAACATATCATATGAAATGTTCAAATTACCGTTCTCCGTTAGCAACAATACACGTGTTCTTGATAAAAATATTGTATTCAAATTCTTAGCAATTTTTATTTTTGCTGTTGGCTTAAGGATTTAGTATACACGTTGTTCTAATATCCTTCTTATCCCGCAGTTACGGAATGAAGAAAATGTTATGACGGACGCAAAAGGAATTGGTTGGCTTTAACGGGAAGAGGATACACGCAGAAAGGTAGCGGCTGTTAAAGCTCTTCTTCCTCCGCCTCCTTACCTTAATTGGGCGATTCTCAGCACACGGCGGTAAGGTGAAGGGGAGCTTCTATTATACACGAGAGAAATACCGAGCAGCCGTTATGATATCATTAAAACAGGCTCTAAAAGGATCTAAATGGCTCGATTGGGAGTGAGCTGGCTGTATCAGGAAGAAACTCGCAGGTTAATTCTTTCTAAAATTAAATGGAATCCTATATTCTATCTCTCGGCAATCTAACAAACAATTCTCAACAGGATATTGTTAGTCCATTTCCCACTTTATCTTCATTATATGGGTATATAGGGAGCGCTTACATGAATTCTGGCTATACAAAATGTCCATATGCAATTACTATATAGAATTAATTTCCTATTACGCATATTAACAGAATTTAACAGCCTATCGAACTACTACATTGTTTTTGCTTGTGGTTTAACTATGCCCTTGGATTATTTGTCAGAGAGTGGAGAAAAGCTTGTGCACTATCTTCCCGACTAGGAGCAGAAATTAAGGAGGGCTGGTGTTTCACCTCCTTCCCTTTTGCCAATGGCCAACATTTACTATAACCTGGCCTAGTAGGATGGGCAATATGCCTCTGTAGATTCATTAGGGTAATGCCGGTTCCCTTGGGGAACAGTACTTCTCCCGTTTGTGAAATGTTGTAATTGATGAGGCCACCATGGGACAACCTGTGTATGAACAAGGTGAAGGGGAGGCACCCAATTTGTGAGAATGTAACAAATGACACATCGCTTTATTGAGGCTAGCCTCTATGTATTTGGATTTCAGAATCTATAATGTTGTACCCGTCAGGAGCTATTATGCTCTTTCATATGTAGGTTAATTGCAGGGAGTTTCTTCGAATTAAACTTTTACCTGATTAAGGACTTCTATGCCCAATGTATTGTTTACTCATGATAAGGCACTATTTGACAAATACATCTCTGATGTACAGGAACATTGCTATACTGGAAGAGCAAGCAGCAAAAATAGGACTAAAACTTTCATATGAGAAAAAAATAAATTTATGACAAATAACAAAACTGCTCCACCTGAACTTACCCATGATACGAATCTCTCTCTCCAGTCGTTCCACTCATGACTGAGTATCGTGACCCAAGGACTTTGTTGTTTCTTTAGTAAGCTGATACCATTCTGTACGTACTTGCATTTTCCGGACAGTAACTCCCCATGGTAAGTCCATGATCTCTCTTACTTGATCAACCCATCTTTTTGCGACCCGTCCTCGTGTCCTTGTGCCAGAGACTTTACCTTGGACAATTAATTTTTCCAGGTTGTCATCCTCTCTTCTCAAAATGTGACCAAAGAATTGCAGAATTCTCTGGTACACAACTTGGCATAAACTTTGTTGTATTCCAATTTCCCGGATGCCAGAATCATTTGTTCGCCTGGCTGTCCACGGTATTCGCAACATCCTTCTCCAACACCACGTTTCAAAGGCGTTGATTCGGTTCCTGCCTTTAGCTTTTATGGTCCAAGTTTCGCATCCATACAGGAAGATCGAGAACACAAGCGAATGGACTAATATTTTCTTCGTATTCATAGATATTGCTCTCTCTTTTCAGATCATCTTTAATTTTGCCATAGCTGTACGTCCTAGAATGACGCGACGTTTGATTTATTTTTCGCAGCTACTTTTAGCCTCGATTATTGAACCAATGATACGAATAAAATTGCAATATTAAAGAAATTACTGAAAATGGAAATGAAACTAAATCAGTAGTTTCAAGAATTCGGAAAATGGAAATTGCTTTTCAAAACACAAGGAATGTTTATAACAAGAAATGCTTGTCCTGAAATTAAAATTCGTCATTGCTTAACAGCGATCAAACCTTTATACTTCAGATTAAAGTAAGGAAAATCATGAGAAAAATCTTCGGGCCAAGAATTAAAAATGGACTACATTATCCCAAACCCAACTCGGAAATATATTTTAGAATATCTAAATTTACTGATGGAATGAGACTGCCACGAAGTCAAATTTTAAGCCGTTTGGAAACAATGAGTATCAACAGACTTACTTATCAAATACACACATGTTTTGCAAATCAGACGTACGACATCAAAATGGGACAAGCAGGAACAGAAAGACCTCACTGAATTAGGATCACCAAATCTACTGCATAGGAATATAATCAGGATAGTTGTTCATACATGTGGATTTGATGAAGACGAGAAGAAACCAGCACGACGTACTTGGTCGATGGAACAGAAATCACATCAATCGATGAAAATGAAGAATTGTTGGGTAAGGAGGAAAGATTAACAAATGTTGATTCCGCGTGGTCCTAAGTGACCCATTCGCGCAGAAGAAGAAAAAGATAGATAAACAGATAGTAATGTTTCGTAGATCTAGAGAAAGGCAGGGAAGAGTTGTTCGCCATACTGGCGTTACGGGATTAGGGTGAGATTATTAACATCAATAAAGGCATTTGTTTTGACAGTTGGGATGCAGTGAGAATTTATGGTAGAACGAGTTCTTGATTCAAGGTACTTACAGGGCTTAGAAAAGGCTGTAATCCATCACCTTTGTTGTTCATAGTTTATATAGAGTTTATATAGTGGTAGGGAGGGATTCAGTTAGGTGAAAATATAGTAAGCTGTTTGGCCTCTGCTGATAACTTGGCCTTAATGGCAGATTGTGCCGAAATCCAGCTGTCAAATATCTTGGAAGCTGAAAACATGTGCAATGAGTACAGTATGAAATTTAGCTTTCAAAGACTAAATTGCTGTCAGTAGGTAATAAATCAAAGAGAATTGAATGTCAGATTGGCGATACAAAGCTGGAACAGGTAGACAAGTTCAATTAATAACAATTTTATTTAATTTTATGTGAACTATCTACTTTTATGGTTTTCGTACACGCCAGGTGCCGGAATTAAGTCACGCAAGATTTCTGTACGTGCCAGTAAATCTGACACGAGGGTGGATAATTTCAAATATGTAGGTTTTGTATTCTCCCAGGATGGTAACATTGTAAGTGAGATTGAATCGAGGTGCAGTAAAGCGAATTCAGTGAGATTGCAGTTGCGCTCAACAGTAGGCCTATTCTGTAAAAAGGGAGTGACCTCCGGAAGAAACCTTTACATCGGTCTGTTTTCAGACTAACTTTGGTTTAGGGGAGTGGAATCTGGGTGGACTCAGGATATTTTATTCATAATTTACAAGTATTATTGCTGCTACAAACAGGTCCTAACAATGGCAGACGGGTACTCGGAATGAGGAGATAAAGGCTAAGTTACGTATAAACCGGCTTCTGTGTCGGGGTCATATGAAGGGAATGGAGGAGGGTAGGTTACCCGGGATAATACTGGACTCTGTTATGGAGGGAAAGAGAAGTAGAGTGAGACCAAGTGGCCGTTGGTTAAACTCAGTTTCAAACGATAGGTATAGAACTAAACGAGGCAACAAAACTAGATACAAATAGAGGATTGTGACGGCGTTTCACAGATACTTTCAGACTGAACGCTAAAATTCATAACGGACTATAATGAAGATATTTCTTTAACATGGCACTAAGAATTCAAAGGTTTCCGGCGATGCTACGATAGGAAAAGAATTAGACAGCGAAGTTACCGGCCTTGGATATAGTTAAGGTACAGCCCCAGAATTTACCAGGTGTGAAAGAATTAAAGAACGGAAAGCTATCTTTAGGAATGCTGATGGTGGGATTCGAACTCGTCATCTCCCGAATGCAAGCTCACAGCTGCACGATCCCAACCGCACAATCAACTCGCTCGATCAAACTACTACTACTGCATTTTGTCTTTTTTTTTTTTTTTTTTTTTTTGCTATTTGCTTTACGTCGCGCCGACACAGATATGTCTTATGGCGACGACGGGATAGGAAAGGCCTAGGAATTGGAAGGAAGCGGCCGTGGCCTTAATTAAGGTACAGATCCGGCATTTGCCTGGTGTGAAAATGGGAAACCACGGAAAACCATCTTCAGGGTTGCCGACAGTGGGGCTCGAACCCACTATCTTCCGATTAGTGGATACTGGCCTCACTTAAGCGACTACTGCTATCGAGCTCGGTATTTTGTCTTTCAATCTCGACAAAGAATTTGAATATTTTTAACACAAACTAATACAATATATATTTATTTATGTAAGTTTTAAACTGTCTCCTGACCTATAATAGGCATCACCTGATAAGAGTAGGATAGCATCAGCCCAGGCGACATCAAGTCGGGCTGAATAACTCTGACGGTAAAGTGCTGGCTTTCTCAGCCCAACTGGGAAGGTTCGATCCCGGCTTAGCCCGGCGATATTCGAAGGTGCTTAAATACGTTAGCCTCGTTTCGGTAGATTTACTGACCCGTAAAAGAACACCTGCGGAAGAATTCCGGCACCTCGGCTTCTCCAAAAACCGTAAAATTATTTAGTGAGACGTAAAAGCCAATAAGATAATTATTATTAAATCTTGCAGGTCTATGAATAATTCCACTCTGCCGCCACCAATGAATGTAATCGTGGAGTTGACATCCTGGCGCTCGACAAAAGGTCATATCTTGCAACGCTCTTCCTATCCATTATTTTCCTTAAGACTGGTCACGCCTCCCAACCACATATGAATATGCAGTCCATCAGAACTATTTTCGCTGTGTTCATTTTCGTATGCTAGAGTGTAATGAAAAATGAACCTTAAGAACATTATACTGTAGGAGTGCATAAATAATTCGTGCGAACATACATTCCTAGAGTGCGGTACGGTAAGGTTCATTTTCCTTTACACGTAAGCATAGGAAAATGAACACAACCAATATTGTTCTGATGATCTAAATATCCATATGTGGGTGGGAGGCGTGACCAATCGTAAGGAAAATAAAGGGATAGGAAGAGCATTGGGAGATATGACATTTTGCAACGAAATGGAAGTCAGACTTCATCAATGATAGCACAGATCGATTTTTAATATTTTTGTTTGTTATTTGCTTTACGTCGCGCCGACACAGATATGTCTTATGGCGACGACGGGATAGGAAAGGCCTAGGAAGTGAAAGGAAGCGGCCGTAGCCTTAATTAAGGTACAGCCCCGGCATTTTCCTGGTTTGAAAATGGGAAACCACGGAAAACCATTTCAGGGCTGCCGGCATGGGCCTCGAACCCACTATCTCCCGATTACTGGATACTAGCCGCACTTAAGTGACTGCAGCTATGAAGCTCGGTACAGTTCGATTTATAGTTCATGAAGATCAGCCACTGTTAGTCGTCCAAATGAAAAATTATATTCATGAAAAATTTCAAAAATGTACAACCTTGAAGACTTTAGTGTTACAGCAATTCTGGTGAGCTGCAGGGGGAAAATCCCAAATTGCGAGTTTGATTGGTCAAAGATGATGATGTGTGAGATACATGGGTTGAAGGAAAATTGGGAACAGTTCAAGAAAACAGTTCCGAATGGAAATTTCTGAATTCCCATGGAGGGAATTAGATATTTTTCACCAATAGAGCATGTCATAAACATATCAGATGTAAGGCTTTTCAGGCGTTTGCTCTATTAACCAGCGTTTCGTCTTAGGTCTGACACTAGACTCCTCCGAGTGGGATGTGTCCGAACCTACACACTGACGCTGGGTGTATGCAGGTGAACTTATCAGAAGCCTATATAAGATGCACAGTCTGATAACTGCATACGGGAGATAAATCTCCACAGTGGAATTATTGCCCGCCTAGCAATTCCGAATGGAAAATTCTAAATTCCCATGGAGGGAATGATATGTATCTGACATGCTCTATTGGTGAAAAGTATCTAATTCCCTCCATGGGAATTTAGAATTTTCCATTCGGAATTGCTACGCGGGCAATAATTCCATTGTGGAGATTTGTCTCACGTATGCAGTTATCAGACTGTGCCTCTTATATATGCTTCTGATAAGTTCACCTGCATCCACCCAGCGTCAGTGGGTAGGATCTGACACATCTCACTCTGAGGAGTCTAGTGTCAGACCTAAGACGAAACGCTGGTTAATAGAGCAAATGCCTGAAAAGCCTTACATCTGATATGAACAGTTCCGAAACCAAAGAATTAACCATTAAATTCCACCCGGGAATCGAATTCGGAGGCCCGAGAACCCAAAGGTAATACACTGATCACTCTGCGATGGAACCGGACCTTACCGAAGTAATAATGTGGATAACCAGATGAAATGTCAAAATCCTAGCAGCATCATTTCGAGAGAAAATGGTAACTCGTTTACAATACTTAAGTTTTTCTATGCATTCTTACCAAGTTCAATAGCAATCAAGAAATATTCACGTAGTAATCTACGTATGCAACGCTATATCTGTTATAATTCGAGATAAATCAAAAATATCTACAACAAATATAGTAGTCTATGACAAAAGTATACTTGTTTCGTGAGAGGGTTGTCGCATGAATCTGTGTTTCGTGTTGTTCGTTTTGGTTATGGCATATTTTCTTATTTAATCAAAACGAAAAGGCTGTGGAAAGTCATCGTTTGCTAGTAGAAACGTATGGTGAACATGCTCCATCGATTAGAACATGTGAAGCTGGTTTCGACAATTTAAACTTGGTAATTTCAATGTGAAAGACAGTGTGCGCTCTGGTAGACTACAAAAGTGCGAACCGTATTATGAACTCTTGAAGACCGGAGAAATCGTTAATGCACAACGCTATCTCCAATGAAAGACGACCAGAATGAGCCTGAAGACACGGTACAGTGGTTTGGTTGCACGACAATGCGCCGTATCACACAGAAAAACAGCAAAACCGGTGGAAGACACTTTGAAATCGCTTGGATGGGACATCCAGTGTTGCCAACTTAGCGGATTTTCTGCTAAATTTGGCGGAATTAGAAGACTGTCGGCGGAGAAAAATATCATTTAGCGGACAGCGGAATTTTTGGCGGAATTCTAGATTTATTATAGCGGAATTTAGTGTTTTATCAATTTTACGTTTTTTAAAAAAAATGTACTCCAGTCTGTCTCCGAGCTATTCGGTATTTTTTATCAGGAGCTAGTAATCACATGAGAAAAACGTGTTATTTGGATATGATGTTAGGAGATCATGGTATCATAAATATTTAATGAGTGGGGAAAGGATACTTATCTCTTAGTTGACGAATGACGACAGATAATGAAACTGTGAGAGAGTAGCATTTATATTTATGCTATGAAGGAAGGCCGTTTAATGAACTGGCCTGCTTTGTGTGTGACCTTGAGGTAGGGGATTCACCTAGTTTGCACCCGGCACTAAATCGCCTACAAGTTTTGCCAGTTGCTTTACGTCGCGCCGACACAGACAGCTCTTATGGCGACGATGGGACACGAAAGGCCCAGGAATGGGAAGGAAGCGGCCGTGGCCTTAATTAAGGTACAGCCCCAGCATTTGCCTGGTGTAAAAATGGGAAACCACGGAAAGCCATCTTCAGGGCTGCCGACAGTGGAGTTCGAACCTACTATCTCCCGAATACTGGATACTGGCCGCACTTAAGCGACTGCAGCTATCGAGCTCGGTCCTACAACTTTTAGCTTGCCGGCTTGCAGGCAGGGGGGTTAATCCCAGTGAAACTCACAGAACAGATCAGTGCAGACATTTACTTTATTATTATTATTATTATTATTATTATTATTATTGCTCATTTCTATTGCTCATTATTTGAGATCGGATTTCTTGGCGGAATTTTAGCGGATTTTTAGTAGTATTTAGCGGATCTTGCAAATATAAGTTGGCAACACTGGGGACATCCTTCCGGACCCGCCGTACTACTCCGACCTGACGCCATCTGACTATAAACTCTTCGCATAAATGGGGTACATGCTCGCAGAGCAGCACTTCAGCGATTTCGAGGAACTTTGAAAATAGCTCGACGAATGGTTTGCCACAAAGACAAGCAGTTTTTATGGCATTGTATTCATTACTTACCTGAAAGATGGGTGAAGTGTGTAGAAGCCTATGACCAATATTTTGAATAAACAATTGACAGTTATGTATTTTCTTTACCACAAAACCGGGAAAATCTTATGCATATACCTGGTACAGCACGCAACAAGTCTGAAGATAGATACTCTCGCGACAATGCTTGAGATAACACATCGGCATTTTTGCAGTATTAAGCCAACATCAATACACCATCAACACGATATTACCACAGCCCGCTGAAACATTTCCGCTTGCTATTCGTTCGATCCATTCCCAGTTACTAATTGCAAGTAATGTGATTGGTCCCGGTGACTGATTGAAATGTGTTTGAGTTTGACAGAGCTTAACTCTAAAAATGTTATAATTCAGGAAAAGTTATCGCCAGTTCACGTCACGAATCAACATTATTGCTGCTATAGATTTTGATAAATTGATGATTTTTTTAAAAACCGGTTAACTTTCGTAATTAACCGTTACATGAAAATCTGGCGGGCATTGCTGCTTCGCCCAGATGAATGATGCATTCCCATGACCGCGACTTTAATTCTGTACTGTGGTAGGACTCACTTCAATTCCAGTATTTAAAAATTCTTATGACATGGTAACTTTAGTATTTGTAAGGAATATGGATGAAACCATTAACGATAATGCTGATAATGGAACTATAATTTATTTACCACTTCGTAATATTATGACTATTTCCGTTGTCAACATCCCTTTTAAAAACTAAGCCTATAGTCATGCATAAAGTATCAATGTCGGCATGTAAAAGATCTCCGGCGATACATTTGGTATTTACCCGACAAAATTCATTAAATCTCAGCCATAGACGCCCAAGAGAGATCCGGTTTACTCGGTCTGCCATCTTGTGGGCCTAGAGTAAAACGGAACGTCGAAATTGACGAGCAGACAGCCAGATGGCGTCAAATCGAAAGTCTGCACACGGTAGCTGAGACCATACGATTATCATTATCATTATCATATTACTTTCCCGACTGACTGATATATAATACTCAGTTTACGGCAAAAACACATTATTTCTTTAAATTTTAAGTTAAAAGGAACATACAGAACGATCGATGCAAACTTCAACACTGGCATACGCATGAATAAATGAGTTTTCTATCTGGCTGGAGGCCTCTATACTTTGTCGTTATTTCTAAATTAGTTGAAGTGTCATCTACCAGAAAATGAGTGTGTAGGTGAACATAACGCTCTGCTACCATATGTTACGCTCTTTGTACTTGATAGTGTCTTTGCTTACTATCAACTTGCTAGAAATAGCGTTGTAATTGAGATTTGCTTTTAGGAGAGTGCCCTTGATCGGGATACTAGACAACAAGATATCAAAGTACTCAGAACTGACAGTACACAAGCGCGCAGAGTGCCGAGAAGCGTGCAACATGAGAATATAACAGTTCAATACATCGTGTCAACATTACCGTAAACAGTGCAATTCAGAGCTCCTTACATGTGCATAAAGAAGTTAAAGGGCCGCTACCCAAGAGAACTGCCGTGGTAGGTACACGTGAAAACAGAAGTAATAGGGGAAAGGAACTCATGAAAGAGAAGTTTGGAAAACAGGTTTGAAAATAACAAATATATTATACCAATATCAAAGGGGTAACAAATTATCTTCACATCAGAACAAATAGTATGAACCAGCATATGGCGTAATAAAAACATTAAATTTGATTTTAAGACACGTAGGTGATACAAAATTTGATTACATCGTCATAATCGAATTCCTAAGCACTAATCACTACAATCTTTGGACATATGTTTCGACACTTCAATTAGGGGAAAAAGAAAAGTGGGGGGGACCCATAGATTTCGAAATCAGTTTCTTTGCATTACATTACACAATACGCTAGAAGGGAGGTACATCAAATAAAGTTTCAGGCTCGTGCCAGTAGAATACAAAGTTGGTAGTGTCATACACTTGCTAGATAAGCTCACAAATTGATGCAATGTTTACAATAGGACATCAAAAAATGTAACCTCATGGCAAACAATTCTAGAGATTCAGAATAGAAATAAACCAATCTCCAATCCAGGGAGTGATCCTTTTCGTAGATTAGAAAAAAAAATAGGAATTCTAACAAGTGATCCCAGAAGGGATTAAAACACACAGGCATGCGCAGAAGCGATAATAAAATTGAAGCTAAGCGATGAACATACAAATTAAATTAGCAAACCACATCTTTTGAGCAAGCACAATTTTTACGCAAAGTTAACAGATAGATGGGATAAGAAAAGAAAACAAGGAAATAAGAAACGGAGGAGCCTCCGTGGCTCAGACGGCAGCGCGTCGGCCTCTCACCGCTGGATACCGTGGTTCAAATCCCGGTGACTCCCTGTGAGATTTGTGCTGGACAAAGCGGAGGCGGGACAGGTTTTTCTCCGGGTACTCCGGTTTTCCCTGTCATATTTCATTCCAGCAACACTCTCCATTATCATTTCATAGCATTAATCACTCATTAACAAATCACCTTGGGAGTGGCGACCCCATTGTAATAATAGCTTATATATGTTTCATTCATTACATCCCTGACCCGGTCAATGACTGGAAACCAGGTTGTAGGTTTTCATTTTTTTTTTTTCAAGAAACGGAGGAATGGGATAGGATAAGGATCAAGCCGCCATGTCCCCAGCACTAACAGACCCGATGCAAAAGTTCATCTCAGAAGGTAGGAATGTTTATGGGCTAGAATTTTAGGATCAGCTGTCCAGTACACCATTTACACCACATTTTAGGAATATAAATGTCCAAAAGGCAGAACATTTGCGCTGCACGAATACTCAGATGTGTCCTGAAGGGACCAAAGTTCAATTTTCGTTACTACGGCGAAGCCTAAGTATAGCAAGGTAGGGCACGTTAAATGATAGAAAGAAACAGTGTCTGCTCACCCTTGACAGAAGTCCAGCACGAAGTTTACAAGTAAAATGGACACGGTCCAGCCGTGTACAGAGTTCCAGCTCCCGCTGTCTTTAACAAGGTTATACCACAACTGACCTGCCGAATGAACGACACAAGGCCATATATATATGCCAGCGGGGTAGATCGAGAACATACTATAGGCGTGACGTCAGAGTGGATGCGCCATGCAGGCGAGCAGTGACAGCAGTAGTACAAGCAGCCGGGAAGCCGACAGTTCGTAACAGCAGACGAAGAAAAGAGCACCAATTCGAAGGGGATAATTTTTTTTTTTTACGTAAGGTAAGCACAAACAGCTCACAACACTACAGATTTCTATGTTGGGAGTTAAGAAATATCACCAATAGGTTATTAGTGTGAAGAATTAAATATTCCTTGTACATTGTGTTCTTAGAACGATTCTTATATGAAAGATAAAATAACGGAGTTACGATGATCTGTAAAATTTGTTAATATTTAATATATTATTATTTTATATCTTTGAACAAATAACGAAATATGTAAGGCGTGATCAAAAAGTTTCCATTAGAGGGCATTGTTGTGGTGGACATGCTATGTAGAGCGACTCCGATAAGGGTATATAAGCACGGACATGTAGGCAAAGGGATTAGTAATGCAGTCGTGTCGTGCCGAGGAGCCTGCGTTAAATGCGACCACGTGGACTATGGCGACGTTATTACCAAATGCGTCCAAACAGGACCAACGTGCTGTTATTCCGTTATTGGCTGACAAAGGAAACACACAGGTGGACAGCCATCGAGAATGAAGACTGCGACCGGGGCAGCATGTCTGTCGATAACCACCGTCGTGGAGTGGTGCCCCTAAGTTCCGTACGGGTCGCGTTTCGGCACAAGACGCCGGGCGATCGGGGGGGCCACCTTCATCCATTACGAACAGCAACAACAAGTGGGCGGTGGATGAGGCCTGTAGTCCTGATCTCCCCCCATGCGATTATCACGCCTTCGGTCCCCTCAAAAAGGTATTGAAGGGTCAACGCTTCCTGTCGGGCGAGGATGTATAGCAGGCGATTACGGACTTCACCACGCAGCAGGACACTGTGTTTTACCACATGGGGATCTTTGACCTGGTGCGTCGGTGGGATGTATGTCTCAATGTTCACGGCAATGTTTCCTGATTGCTATCCCGATTGAGGACAGTACGGCCGTCGAACGGAAACGTTTTGATCGCCCCTTATATATTAGCATAAGTTTAGTTTATATTATTTCTGTTGTCACAATCCCTTTTAACATAAATAAGTCTTGTGGTTGGGAGTCATCCAAAAATTTGTGTAACGTGACGCGACAAAGTGTGTAACGGAAGTGTAACCATAGCAACCGTGCAGGCAGTGATATAAGGTATGGATGGAGGGTCATACAATTTTACCTAGCAACCGTGCAGGCAGTGATATAAGGTTTGGATGGATGGTCAGACAATATTACCTAGCGACCGTGCAGGCAGTGATGTAAGGTATGGATTGATGGTCAGACAATATTACCTAGCGACCGTGCAGGCAGTGATGTAAGGTATGGATGGATGGTCAGGCAATTTTACCTTGCAACCGTGCAGGCAGTGATATAAGGTATGGATGGATGGTCAGAATATATTACCTAGCAACCGTGCAGGCAGTGATGTAAGGTATGGATGGATGGTCAGACAATATTACCTAGCAACCGTGCAGGCAGTGATGTAAGGTATGGATGGATGGTCAGGCAATTTTACCTAGCAACCGTGCAGGCAGTGATGTAAGGTATGGATGGATGGTCAGGCAATATTACCTAGCGACCGTGCAGGCAGTGATGTAAGGTATGGATGGAGGGTCATACAATTTTACCTAGCAACCGTGCAGGCAGTGATATAAGGTATGGATGGATGGTCAGACAATATTACCTAGCAACCGTGCAGGCAGTGATATAAGGTATGGATGGATGGTCAGACAATATTACCTAGCAACCGTGCAGGCAGTGATGTAAGGTATGGATGGATGGTCAGACAATATTACCTAGCAACCGTGCAGGCAGTGATATAAGGTATGGATGGATGGTCAGACAATATTACCTAGCAACCGTGCAGGCAGTGATATAAGGTATGGATGGATGGTTAGACAATATTACCTAGCAACCGTGCAGGCAGTGATATAAGGTATGGATGGATGGTCAGACAATATTACCTAGCAACCGTGCAGGCAGTGATATAAGGTATGGATGGATGGTCAGACAATATTACCTAGCGACCGTGCAGGCAGTGATGTAAGGTATGGATGGAGGGTCAGACAATATTACCTAGCGACCGTGCAGGCAGTGATGTAAGGTATGGATGGAGGGTCATACAATTTTACCTAGCAACCGTGCAGGCAGTGATATAAGGTATGGATGGATGGTCAGACAATATTACCTAGCAACCGTGCAGGCAGTGATATAAGGTATGGATGGATGGTCAGACAATATTACCTAGCAACTGTGCAGGCAGTGATATAAAGTATGGATGGACGGTCAGACAATATTACCTAGCAACCGTGCAGGCAGTGATATAAAGTATGGATGGACGGTCGGACAATATTACCTAGCAACTGTGCAGGCAGTGATATAAAGTATGGATGGACGGTCAGACAATATTACCTAGCAACTGTGCAGGCTATGTCCTATGACTGGTTGTCATCTGAAATTGGCAACCGTTGATGGATGGGTATGACCGGTACACACTTTTCATCATTTGATTTTTGTAAAAACTATTTGTTTCCTTTCCTGAAGTAATTAATAGTATACAGAGATGAACATAGCGAACATAGCGAATTCAGTTGACGTTAAAATACATTCTTTGTCTAAAATGTAAGTTGCTTAATACCTGAAATCATGCCGAGGGAAAAAATTCTTAAAGAAGAGCATGAGCGACATCTTTCTAAATGTGTGTATTCAAAGAATTTGCGAAAATGGCAGAAGAGGTCAATATGACTGCATTAGGAAATCAGATATTTATACAAATAGGCACTGTAAATTGTAGGTATGCTCTCATTAAAAAACTAAATTTGCTCATTTGTGTCTAAACTACAATGAGTATCGAAGACTAATTTTTTTTTTGGGGGGGGGCAGGTGAAGGTTGAATATGCCAATGTTTGGTACGTGCTTGTATATTATTATTATTATTATTATTATTATTATTATTATTATTATTATACTTATCGGAGATCCGAGCAGCATAATATGACGCTAAAGAGAACGGCTGTGGCTTGAATTTTGTCAATATTTGTACGTATTGCCCGGTAATATAATAACTGCAATAATAATGCATTTCGAAGTATTTAGGACTGTTGACAGAAGAAACACGAAGAACTAGGTACAAATCATGCACAAATACATATGTATAATCCCTAAAAAATGACTGAAATTTTTGTATGTTCCTCACATTAAAAATTTTATCACACTTCATTCGAATTATCGTCCATGTGCATACAAACCCTGTATTTACGCACAGCGAACATTATATCTATAGGTTCATCTTTTAGCTCTGCCATCTCGTTACTGATTCTAGCAATTATCCCCCCACTCCGCTCCCCACCACGGTAGTTCTCTTACACTCTATAAATTGTTTAAATTTTTTTTGTCTTTGGAATTTGCTATACGTCGCACCGACACAGATAGGCCGTATGGGATGGTTGAGACCGTAGCCTTAATTTTTTCCTGGTGTGAAAATGGGAAAGCACGGCATACCGTCTTCAGGGCTGTCACAATTACCGATACATAGTGACATCGCTGACATCCGTGTGCATCATCTACGGTCTCGAAAATCATCAATAACAACTGCAATAAAACTGAAGAATATTAACTTCAATATTACTAAATAATGACTGGGAAGGCAAGATACTACGCCTAAATCAACACCACAACGCGCTGTATTTGAGTTCCCTCGGAAAAAATGTCTACTTCAGAAATGATATGATGGGGCCATTTCCACTACAAGTGGAAAATAATTTCTAAACTTCCCCGCGATTTTGGTGCCTCTAAGCAGACCAATCAGCATATTATCGCGGAATATCTAAGAACGAAAGTACAGATAAAAATATCTGATCTGACCGGGAATCGAACCCGGGGCCTCCGCGTAACAGATAAGCATGCTATCACTACATCGCGCGGGCGGCTGTAAAGCCATACGCAAAAAAAAATATTTTTGTTTGTTATTGTGGAAGCCGTTTCTTTCAATTTCTACTCAGTTAATTTATGCGCCGTCCGCCTCTGTGATGTAGTGGTTAGCGTGATTAGCTGCCACCCCCTGAAGCCCGGGTTCGATTCCCGGCTCCGCCACGAAATTTGAAAAGTGGTACGAGGGCTGGAACGGGGTCCACTCAGCCTCGGAAGGTCAACTGAGTAGAGGTGGGTTCGATTACCACCTCAGTCATCATGGAAGTGGTTTTCCGTGGTTTCCCACTTCTCCTCCAGGCAAATGCCGGGATGGTACCTAACTTAAGGCCACGGCCGCTTTCTTCCCTCTTCCTTGTCTATCCCTTCCAATCTTCCCATCCCTCCGCAAGGCCCCTGTTCAGCATAGCAGGTGAGGCCGCCTGGGCGTGGTACTGGTCATCCTCCCCAGTCGTATCCCCCGCCGGCTCAATGTCTCACGCTCCAGGACACTGACCTTGAGGCGGTAGAGGTGGGATCCCTCGCTGAGTGCGAAGGAAAAACCAACCCTGGAGGGTAAGCAGATAAAGAAAGAAAGAAAATTGATACACCTAACAGTTCTTTCTAAAATGCTATTGCACCGTATGATATGAACCTGCGTGTAATTGGAATTACGGAAGTACAGAGTTTTGAATTTGAGGAAAATAAAGTTAAAGATGACACGAACACCCAGTCCCAAGGCCAGGGATATTAATCATTTACAATTAAAAACCCCTGATCCGGTCGGGAATCGAACCCGGGGCCGCCGGGTGACTGGCGGAAGCGTTGCCCCCTACACCGCAGGGCCGGACCACCGAACTGTTAGTCTCTTCGGTCTGTCAAAACCAATTGGTAAATAAACAAAAAGTAGAAAATTATATGTTTTCTCTTTCAGATATTATTTATTTAAAAAAAATCATAAGTCAGTTTCGACGGACTGAAGAAACTTACAGATATAAAAACTGAAATGTGTTTATTATTCAGTAATATTATCACTAATAGCGTTCGATATTGAAATAGAGCCATCTAACATTAGCTTTTACCGAATGCAGAATGAGAATATTTGAACAATTTCCTTAATGCACGATAAAAGCTTCATTACATAGCAAAGCTTCGCAATTACGCCACATTAAATGTAATTGTCAATATCTGTGGAATAGCGACTGCGAACGCATGCACCAATTATTGGCAATTGAGTAACTATAAAATAACCTTTATATACAGATGTTGCGCACTTGGCTATTGATTTAATATTATCTTTTTCCTTACCAAGTATTTCTTTACTTCTTTTTGCTACGGCTACCATGGAAGACATTCCTTTACAGATCGCGTTTTAAGAAAGTTGAAAATTCCCGAAAACATGCACTTAAATCTATGGACAGGTAAGTAACAGAGGAATTTCAGTTCCAAGGAAAGAAGTGTGTACAGGATGTCGTCGTTGCCGGGACAAAACCTCCTATGTGATAATATTCTTGGAGATAAACTGACCCGCAGCACATACATTATGAAGAGCGAGAATGCCTTGACAATATGCACACAATATTGCACCTTAGATGACAGAATCTTACCAGCCAAAATTCTAAGCTAAAATATTTCACATAGGAGGTTTTGTCCCGGCAGGGACGATGTGGAAAGTAATGCTGGCGCGGAAAATATCTATAGAACTGCCGCGAAAAGACCCTAGTTAATGAACGGGAGAACTGAACCATCTTATGAAATGCTGGACACAGTGATTTCTTTTTTAATGAAGCCACAGCTCCAGCATTTGCCTGGTGTGAAAATGGGGAACCACGTAAAACCATCTTCAGGGCTGCTGAGAGTGGGGGTTCAAACCCACTATCTCCCGAATACTGGATACTGGCAACACTTAAGCGACTGCAGGTATCGTGCTTGGTCAACTGTGATTTCGAAGTTTCAATCGGTTGGTGTCACATGTCGGCGCGTGCGCACTTCCCGCATCCTGTGTCCCTAGGACGTCGCTGTCTTGCGTGTGAGTGAGTGAGATGAGCAGACTTGTTTAGTGACCTGTTGTATGAAACACAAAATGGTGCTTAGAAACAGCGCATGCTCATTGTCCAGTGTTATGCGAAACACGATTCGTGGAAAACCTGCGCAGAATTTTTTGCGCAAGAGTTTAAGAGTGGAAGTGTTTTGACAAAACCTTCAGCAAAGTTTGCAATTAAAAACTTGGTGGCAAAGTTGCGTGTCACGGACTCTGTTACTATGCGAATACAGTTCCAACAAGCTTGGAAGAAATTCCGAGGAAATCACAACGCCCTTTATCGGTGAAAGTGGGAATTAAGAGAGTGTCGTATCGAAACGTTATCAAAAAGGACCTACATGCTTACAAATGTACTGTTGCGCACCCGTTAAAGCGTCTGAAAGTACCTTCGCGTGTTGAGTTCTGCCGGTGGTTTCGGAGTGGATTGGAGTCAGGACTTTGGATACTCACTTTTTCTTTCCTTCGTATCTAGTATACCGAGCTCGACAGCTGCAGTCGCTTAAGTGCGGCCAGTATCCAGTAATCGGGAGATAGTGGGTACGAGCCCCACTCTCGGCAGCCCTGAAGATGGTTTTCCGTGGTTTCCTATTTTCACACCAGGCAAAAGCCGGCCGCTTCCTTCCACTTCCTAGACCTTTCCTATCCCATCGTCGCCATAAGACATCTGTGCGACATAAAGCAAATAGCATTTCGAGTATATTCTGTGATGTTGAATAACAAGGGTCAATAAGACGTCAGTCTTACTGTAAATATTTCCCAGGCCAGTATTATTTGCCCACCTGGTTGTTCTACTTGACCTTCTGGGAGATCACAGTCACGGAACCTCCAATTTTGCGTTGTATCTGAACTATAGGGATGTGATTTTGTCCTGACGTCTAAAATTCAGGTTGCATATATTCAAACCTTAATATAAGGGCTTCATGCATTCATATCCTGGCTTAAAGCTCCGGAACCACTCTGAAAGGTTGAGTCAGCGTTGGGATATCAGAGAAAATGGAGCACTAGGTGGGTGAAGTGTGATTGCTTTGAGGTACAGTATATGATTTGGTTTGCTGTTAGTAACTTCGAAACAAAAAAAGAAAAAACATAGAGTGTTTGACGCTGTGCACACTTCTCGTGCTTTATCCGGTCCTGATTTTGGTGATCATCAGTTTTGTTCATAGATCTTCGGGAAGCTCCGCAGATGGCAGTTCAAACCATTGACGGAGGTTTTTCAGCCACGATATCCGACGGCTTCCAGAACCTCTTTTAGCGAATATCTTGCTCTGCATGGTGAGTTGATGTATTCGCTGTTTCTTCTCTTTGCGCATGACGGATGTGAAATATTATAATTTCTTATTCACGCTTTTCATCAACTATTCATTGTGGTCGATCCACTGTAGGACTTAGAAGATGGTCACGTGGCCAATGCAAGGCATTCTGAACAGCCTTCGTAGAACCACATTTCGAACGCGTCGATTCTCCCCACAGTTCCTCCATACGTATGTATGTATGTATGTATGTATGTATGTATGTATGTATGTATGTATGTATGTTCAGTCTTCAGCCCTAAGGCTAGTTGGATCCTCAACAGCTCCGCCGCTAGCTGTCATAGATGGCCTAGGCATCACTGAAGAGGCGTACTAGGAAAATGAGGAGAGGAGTTAGGTAGTTTCCCGTTGGTTTCCTCACCGAGCCAGAGGTTGCTATTATATATCAGTCTGCCAAGCCCACTGAAACGCATGCACCAACCGGCCCTATGAGCAACATTTTCACACCATTCATAGCAGGGACTGGCTGCAGAAGGAATGGCATTACTAGCATCACTCATACCTCAGTCACTTTCATATTGTCAAAGCGAAGTATAAGACAAAGACAGATCTATGAAAGTAACAAAATTACTTTAGCCCATACCAGAAGACATGGTGCACTGTAAACACTAGGTCCCGCCAGCAAAGGCAAACTCTTCCATATAACAGAACAATATAACACACTTGACATTGCGCAGTTTGGTCGATATGCTGAGATCTTTGGAGCGTATCAAGGGTCTCATTTTAATGAAGATGGTTCCAGGGATTACTATTTCTTTTCGGGTTTTTTGTATCGGGTTCCACTGTCCGACGAGACTGCATCCCAGGTAGACAAATTTTGTCAACGCTCTCAATTTTATCGATACCTGCCGTCAGATGTTTTGAATTAATATTACCTGCAATCTCCAATATACTATAGTAATCACTGCACCATTGACATCCAAGTTGGTGTGTATGACGGATCGGCTTTTATCACCACTTGAGTTCATCTTTTTGTCTGGTAAGTGTAGCTGCGATATTGCAGATACTAAATGCTTGTATTCTGATTTATGCTGATAATATTATAATCTCGAATAGAACGACAATACCCATTTAACGCTGGAAATGTCACGTGGGCAAACGCGGTCTGTGGCAGAGTACTTTGAGTGTGGAGAACAAATAGGTCATTTAACATCAATGGCGTTGACCTTCCTAAAACAAATCAATTTAATTGTTTGGGATCGATCATAGTTCCAGATTAGGATAGAAAGAACGAAGGAATCTGAGCCTGGATGAAATGCACCAAATTAATGGAGTCCTATTTTGACCATAAAATTCCATTCTACTTAAGTCAAAGATTTATGGAACGCTCGTTCGTCTAGCGGCAATATACAGTACGGGACGGAGCGCTGGCCAATCCCAGAAAACATGAACATCTCTATGTAATGAAACTGATGGTGCTTCGATGGTTACTGGGAATCACAAAATTGGACCACGTAAGAACTCAAGACGTCAGAGTGGCTCCAATTAACGAGAACATGCGAAACCAAAGAAAACCATTCCCAGTACAGATGACGGTGGGGTTCAAACCAACCCGTCTCCCGAATGTAGAGTTTGGTTCGATAGCCGAAGTGCATACGCGCGACCACTCCGAACTATTATTATTATTATTATTATTATTATTATTATTATTATTATTATTATTATTAAAGGTGAGAACTGATTGTAGAATGAGTTCTTGGTTAAGGGTACTTACAGGGGTTACACAAGGCTGTAATATTTCACCTTTGTTGTTCGTAGTTTACATGGATCATCTGTTGAAAGGTATTCAGTTAGATGGAAATGTAGTAAGCAGTCTGGCCTATGCTGATGATTTAGTTTTAATGGCAGATTTTTCCAAGAGCCTGCAGTCTAATATCTTGCAACTTGAAAATAGGTGCAATGAGCATGGTATGAAAATTAGCTTTTCGAAGACTAAATTGATGTCAGTAGGTAAGAAATTCAACAGAATTGAATGTCAGATTGGTGATACAAAGCTGGAACAGGTAGATTATTTCAAGCATTTAGCATGTGTGTTCTTCCAGGATGGTAATATGGTAAGCGAGATTGAATCAAGGTGCGGTAAAGCTAATGCAATGAGCTCGCAGTTGCGTTCAACAGTAGTCTGTAAGAAGGAAGTCAGCTCCCAGACAACTATCTTTACATCGGTCTATTTTCAGACCAACTTTGCTTTACGGGAGAAAAAGCTAGACAGACTCAGGATATCTTATTCATAAGTTAGAAGTAACAGACATGAAAGTAGCGAGAATGATTGCTGGTACAGGCAGGTGGGAACAATGGCACGAGGGTCCTCGGAATGAGGAGATAAAGGCTAAGTTACGAATGCTCGATGGATGAAGCTGTACGCATAGAGTGGCTTAGGTGGTGGAGTCATGTGAGGCGAATGAGGATGATTTATCTAGGAGAATAATGGACTCTTTTATGTAGGGTAAGAGAAGTAGAGGGAGACCAAGACAACGATGGTTAGACTAAGTTTCTAATGGTTTAAATATAATAGGTATAGAACTAAATGAGGCCACAGCACTAGTTACAAAGAGAGGATTGTGGCGACATTTAGTAAATTGCAGACTGAACCCTCAAAGACATGATAGTCTATAATGATAATGTATATTCACCTTCATCTTCTTACTATTATTAAAAACTCAACAAATTCCCGGCATAACAGCCTCGAAGGGCCATGACCTACCAAGCGAACGCTGCTTAGCCCGAAGGCATGCAAATTACGAGGTGGCGTGTGGTCAGCACGACGAATCCTCTCGGCTGTTATTCTTGGCTATCTAGAAGGGAACCGCCATCACACCGTCAGATAGCTCTTCAATTGTGAATACGCAGGCTGAGTGGACCTTGAACCAGCCCTCAGAACCAGGTAAGGAAAGGAATCGAATCCGGGGCCTCCTGGTAAGGGGTAGACACACTACCCCTACACCGTGAGGCCGATATTATTATTATGATTATTATTATTATTATTATTATTATTATTATTATTATTATTATTATTATCTCTCCTATCTCTCATGGAACTTCAATCACGATAATCACTACATTTGATTTCCTTTCCTAGCAAATTTTGCATCTACGCGTCTGATGAGCAATCAGTCGATTTCAGGAATTGTACGTTTAATCGCCTCTTCTTTGTGATGGGATTAGACTTTAGATTGTTTGTTCTAGTTTAATATCGTGGCTGTGAGCCTCCCGTTCTATGAAGCTGATAGGCCATCTGTCAAATCTACTGGCAGAGCGGGTTCGATCAATCATCATTATATTTGAAATCTAACATTACTGGCTGCGTCATATGGACCGCTCTCTAAGTATGCCCTGCCCTAATGGATTGATACTCGTAACTTGATGATGCCCTGAACGATAAGCACATTTCCGTACGTGAAATTTCAGTGCTGATGATATTTCTGACGAGTTATTTTCCTTTTTGGTGAATGAATACCTTCATCGCATAACTGAGGAAAATATACAGTAGGGCGGAGGACATTCTCAATATTGAAAACTAGACTTACAAATGCAATTTTGAATCTTTCTCTTCCCATCATTATTTAGAGAGTCTCACGGTATAGGAGCAACAACATATATGGCTCTTATGCTGAAGCTCTGAGTTCGAACTCCTCTTCTTTCATTGATAATAATCCTTAACTGACGGTCAGTAAATTTAGCAGTTAGTCTTACGTCGCACCGACACAGATAGGTCTTATGGCGAGAATGGGATAGGAAAGCGCAAGGAATGGGAAGGAATCGGCCGGGACCTTGATTAACATACAGCAGCATTTTCCTGGTGTCAGCATTGGAAACCATGGAAAACTACCTTCAGGACTATCAACAGTGGGTTAATGTTAAAGTGATAATGAAGACGGAGTGCAATAATGCAGGCGCTAGATAATAATTGTGTTGGAGTGGCGGTAGTGTCTATGGTAAAGAGAATAGCGCCGGAGAATTGATGGGTCTCACGATAGGGAAGGTTGTAGAAGAAGACGGAAGCTGATTAAGAATGCGCCCAGTATGATGTGAAAGGGCAAACCTCTACGATATTCTGCGAGCCATTATAAAGGGAGCTACTTGCGCGGGCCAATTAGTCTGGAATCAGTCTGGAGTCAATGTATTGAGTGCATTAATCGCAAGTATAAGTAAGCAGGCAGTCGTGCATATGCGAGGAGTAATTCATTGGGACTGAGTGGGTCAGAAGGCTACCTAGTTTTCAACGTATTATTATTATTATTATTATTATTATTATTATTATTGAACAATGAATTAGGCCTCCCAGGCTGTTCAAATCGTCCGTCTGTCGTACAATAATGTAATCTGCTTCAAAATCTATTAACTCTGTATGAACTAGGTGTGAGGACCATTATATTAGCAAAGACTAGTACTCAAAGACTTTAAATTATATGGAGAAACTTCGGTTTTCAAGTTTGATCAAGTAATCTGTATTTTGCCATCCCTGTTATTAAAGTTATCCCCTATCATATTGCTTCTTTCCTAAAACCTATCCTCCAGTCACGTCTTCTCTTTCTTATTCCTTCCGGAAATATCTGCTGCATAGCCTTTTCTGAAAGTCTTGTCTTGTGGCAATGAAGCTTTGGTAGTGTTACAGGAATGGGAGTTCCTCTGAGAGGGTAAATTGTGGCGTTGGGAGAGTGGTCGGCGTTGGAGTGTAGTTCTGAGCTAGATAGAATACCCATTATATGAACTACCTGCGCGTGTACTTGGGGAGGATTTCTAAGTCCCCTTTTAGAGTGTATTTTTCAGTTTCTGGTTTCTTTAAATTTTAATATAAGGTTTTCTCTTGTGAACTTAAATTCAATGTAGCATTCCGTTCCCCCTCTTCGAACTTATAATTTTTTGCCTAATGGGACCTTGTGAAATATATAAGTAAGCATGAGAGGTGAAACCTTGTTAAAATTCCTCTCAACTTAAATTTTGGTGACTAAGACTTCCACTGTTAAATTTAATATCTTTAATCTTCTTCCTTTGCTTAATCACTGAGTAGTATGGATTAGCCTCTGCTTCATCGGACCTTCTGCCCAATTAGATAAAGTGATGTTTTCTCTGCAGTGCTTGAGTTATGCCACTATTAACTAGGAAAGCACTAGGAATAGGAAGGAATCGGCCGGGACCTTGATTAACATATAGCAGAAGCATTTTCCTCGTGTGAGCATTGGAAACCATGGAAAACTATCTTCAGGACTATCGACAGTGGGTTAATATTAAAGTGATACTGAAGACGGAGTGCAATAATGCAGGCGTCAGATAATAATTGTGTTGGAGTGGCGATAGTGCCTTTTTGTAAATGCAAAATTTCTATTAATTCTTCGCATTGTGGCCGTGTAGTGTGGGCCTTCTGACCCTGTTAGCGATGGATCTGTAGATCCTAATTTTCTTGTATCGTTTGAATAACGAGTGTACTACTGGTCGTTGCAATATTCTGGCCGATTTGTGGGAATCCTCGTAAACTTTGTTAAATGTACTCCTTGGTTCAAGACCATTTTTTCTTTTTGTAAATTATACTGCTGGTTTCAAAACCCTTGTAATATTTTGTAAATTGAACTACTGGGTGCGAGACCCGTTTTGCAAATCATATCAGAAATTACGACTTTTTTCCTGATTGTTATTTAACTCAGCTTTTCTAAACTGTGCAGGCTAGCCTAAACCAATCTGTAACGACCTGCAAGAATCAAAATTGTTTGCAAATAATTTTGTAAAATGTGTGAGGTTCTGTGCTCACATAAAGTAAATTACTATGAGCTGTTGAGCTATTTCTATTAAGTGATCTCTGAGCTTCCGAACTCCCCGTATTAAAGAGACGACGAGCTCTCCTTTGGTATTAAATATGCCATTTTTAAATATTATTAAGCCTTGCGTTCTACTTGTACTGCCAGAGCTTTCTGCTCAGTTCCTGTTAATTTGTTATATTGTTATATTGGAGTGAAAAATAAAATACAAATTCCTGAAATTTTAAAAGGTTTTCTCGAAATTGAACTTTAACTTTGTCCAGCCATTCACCCCCCCCATGTTTCTTTCCTCCTCTCCGCTACACGGATTATAATAGTAATTATTAGTATTATTATTATTAACCTCATTTCGACCAATTCTGGACCACGTCATTGCAATTTTCTTCTTCTTTTGGCTTTGACATTTCTCCCATACTTCCCCATTCGTTCTTGATTTTGTTACTTTCTCTTCTGTGTTCATGCCTTTCCTGTTTTAGGCTTCAACTTTTCCTGGAACCCATAACATGCTTCAGATTTCTTCTTGAATGGAACATGCTCCAGGATGTCATTACGTGGGACTTCTAGTTCTTAGATAACGTATTCTATCCCAGTGAAGCAGGATTTTATTTTATTTATATTATTATAAACGTAAAGTAAAGGTTTCGGCAAAAGAAAGGCAAGAGCCACATAGGACGTGAAATGTAAAAACTCTCCTGGCTTCGGAAACATACAGCAGGGCCTCTCAAATGCCCAAAATCTCACGCGTGCAGATAGAGGCGCAAGAGCTCCGTGCACTGTGCATCGCTGCCGCTCGGCATAGCTCGGATCAACGCTTCGTCTCTGGGCTACTCGGCTAAGCTCGGCTCTACTCGCCTATGCTCGGCTCAAGTCAGCCTGGATTTGGAGCGCTACGGCGCAAGTGGGGCAGAGGGAGACAGGCGGAGCGAGCGAGACAGGCGTGAGGAAAGAGAGAGTAAGCGCTATTGCTCCAAATCGAGGAGTGGGGGTCTGCACTCTGGTCAACCAAGCCAAGTCGTCTCTTGCACCGTGCACAGTGCATGCACCACGCGCATGCACCCTGAGAGGCCCTGACATACAGTAACGCAATCGGTATGGGAAGAGTATCGGCGGTGCTGGTGATAGTAAAGACAGTGGCAAGAGGACGTGAAACTAGGCGGCCATCTTCTTTTAACAATAATCACTGGGAAAAATTGAAGAAGTCCGACCCTTCGAAAAATGAAAGTATCGGCCAAGGAAATACAAGGGACATTAAGAGCGTGAAAGTGAGAGACCACTTGGGCATCGCGAACTTAATATTATCGGGGTCTGGAAAGAACAGGAGTTGATCAGTGGAGGTAGGATAGGTTAGATGAAGTGAGGAGCTTGGCACAAGTAAGTTGAAGCAGTGCCATGACTTAGCTAAGGGCCATGTGGTCGTCAACCCCCGCTCCCAAGGTAAGAGGCTCTGGGGCCCCTTTTGGTCGGCTCTTACGACAGTCAAGGGTTACCGTGTGGGTGTTATTTTACCGCCCCCACCCACAATATTTGAACAAGAGAGGCGAGATAGGAAAGTTGACAATCTGGCATAAGTAAATAGAAGTATTGCCAGACTCTGCTACGGTACCCGAGATCGTCAACCCACGCTTCCTTAGGAATTACCCCCTTTCAATTGCGTTCTACGACAGACGGGAAATGGCCAAGATGTAATCACCACCTCAACCCCCACCCACTGTCGGATCCTTAATGGGCAGCCAATCATTTTCAATTTTTTTGCCGGGCTGCGTGGCTCAGACGGTTGAGGCGCTGGCTTTCTGACCCCAATTTGGTAGGTTCGATCCTGGCTCAGTCCGGTGGTATTTGGAGGTGCTCAAACACGTCAGCCTCGTGTCGGTAGATTTACTGGCACGTAAAAGAACTCCTGCGGACAAAATTCCGCCACCTTGGCGTCTCCGAAAACCGTAAAAGTAGATAGTGGGACGTTAAGCAGTTATTATTATTATTATTATTATTATCATCATCATCATCAATTTTGGTCGGGAACGTAAAACAGGATGTACTTTCTGACGGCAGTTAATTCTTCACCGAGGTCCATCGGAATTCGATCTTCGGTTTGAACGTGGAAATCACGGTGTTAATTACACTGAACACATTAAATAAATAATATTATTTTGTAAATTATTTCATGAGTTGGAACAAGAGATACCATTGGGTTGCTGAGGGTGATAGGAGAGAGACGTACATAGAGAGAAACAGGAAGGTTTACGCTGTATTCGTTGATGTTGATAAGACTTCTGACTGTGTCAGATGAGAAATAAAATAATGGCAATCCTGAAGAAACATGGTGTCGATGGGGGGGGGGGGGGGGACAGAAGTCTAATAAATAACTAGCTCTAAAACCAGGGAGCAAGAGTTTGAATAGGAGGTGAAGTGAGTGAAGAAATCGAATTAGGAAGAGGCGTAAGGCAAGGATGCTGGTTAACATCTATCATGAGGAAATAATAAACGATAGATTTGATTGAAAGGTGGAGTTTGTGTTGGGGGTCAGAGAGTACAGTATATAAGAATTGCAGATGACATGGTTGTGATGGCAGAAAGCGTGCGAGAAATGATAAAAATTATAGATGATGTCGACACGAAACTAAAATGATATGGAATGAGAATAATAATAAGACTAATAAGAAAAATGCCAAAAGTATCATAATTGGAGGAAGAGATAGAAAAGGTCGTATTAATATAAGGGGTGAAAGAAATAAAGCAAGTCAATAACCTTACATATCCGGGAAGTATGATCAACACAACACAGCTCAACAGAAATTAAGAAAATAATTGCCATGGCAAAAGAAGGTTTCATCAACCTCTGTGGTGTAGTGGTTAGTGTGATTAACTGTCACTCCCGGAGGCCCGAGTTCGATTTCCAGCTTTACCATGAAATTTGAAAACTGGTAGAAGGGCTGGAACGGGGTTCACTCAGTCTCTGGAGGTAAAGTGAGTAGAGGCGCGGTTCAATTCCCTCTTCAGCCATCCTCGAAGTGGTTTTCCGTGGTTTCCCACATCTCCAGGCAAATTCGGGATGGTACCTAACTTGAGGCCACGGCTGCTTCCTTCCCTCTTCCTGGTCTATACTCCTATTCCCTCACAAGTCCCCTGTTCAGCATAGCAGGTGAGGTCGGCTGTGCGAGGTACTGGTCCTCCTTCCCAGTTTCATTCGCCGAGCCAAAGTCTCACGCTCCAGGACACTGCCCTCGAGGCGGTAGAGGTAGGATCCCTCACTGAGTCCGAGGGAAACACCAACCCTGGAGGGTAAACGGATTAAGAAAGAAAGAAAGAAAGAAAGAAAATACGGTTTCAAGAGAAAAAATAAAATTACTTTTTGGGTCACTAAACAAAGATTTGAGGAAAGTACTTGCCAAGTGTTATATCTGGAGCATTGCGCTGTATGGTGCAGAGACTTGGACAGCAGAGAAGAAAGACGAAGGAACATTGGAGGCACTAGAGATGTGCATATGGGTAGAGAATAGAACAAGTGAAATGGGACGACCGGATAAGGAATAAGAGATTTTACGAAGAGTTTGAGAAGAACGAACTATTTTGCACATCATTAGAAAGAGAAAAATGAACTGGATTGGTCGTTGTTTCAGGAGGGAGTGTTTACTGAAAGAAATAATATAATAAATGGCGAAAAAAAAGAAGAAATGGAAAGAAAAGATACGAAATGCTGGACAAGATCAAAGGAAGGTAATATTTGGAGATCTAGAACGTGGCTATGGAGAGGCAAAAGTGGAAGAGTTTTATCCCATGACAAGGCCTTCCATAAGGCGGAATACCTGAATGAATGATTATGAGTCGCAAACAGATCCCAGGTCCCATAAGTAAGAAACAGAAGCATTCGCACTTTACTAGCAGGACGGCATGAAATTAAACCACACTCGAAAATTTCATCGCCTTGTTTCCATACGGCTGTCATTCCACCACCGTAACTCATTTCCTGGAGTACGTTAATTATTTTTTAAAACAGCGGAGAGGCAGCCTTCTGAATAACAAAACGTTTCTGTGACCACTCCATTTATAGTATACATAATACATTATACAGTGGGTCTTTATTTCCTCGGCACGCTTTCTGTGCCTGATATCAGTAAAATTATAATGCACAGCGCACAGGAATGTACACTACTGCACAGTCCGTGACTGTTTTCAAACACCCATGAGTTGCTAATATACTACCAGCACACGAGAGCACTTTGCAGCATACAGTTTCTCTACGAGTGAATGTGAAAATAAAACGAGGTTTTTTTTTTTTTTTGGAAATAAAACTGATAAAATTCGGAATATATGTTATCATTTATAAATACCACGCAATAATAAAATATATAAATATAACATTTATATAATGGATCTATATATGAATGACTGGTGCCCGGCTCCATGGCTAAATGGTTAGCGTGCTGGCCTTTGGTCACAGGGGTCCTGGGTTCGATTCCCGGAAGGGTCGAGAATTTTAACCATAATTGGTTGCTCTGGCACGGGGGCTGAGTGTAGTTGTCGTCTTCATCATCATTTCATCCTCATCACGACGCGCAGGTCACCTACGTGTGTCAAATCAAAAGACCTACCTCTGGCGAGCCGAACTTGTCCTCGGACACTCCCGGCACTAAAAGCCACGCGCCTATCAACGATTAATCTATCTATATATATAAATGACACATCTCCTCCTAAACCACTGGAGATAAATCAACGAAACGTGGTACACTTATAACTTACTATCTGGCGTAAGCCATCCATAGCACTCTTAGGTGTGGGGGTCAGGGGGGTTATATATAAAAATAATCGAAAATAGTGTCGAATACATAGATTTCGAGGTCGCTGAGATGAATTGTGACACTCCGGAACTTTTTGAAGTCCAACTTTAGCCCCATTTGGGGTGATGGATGAGGGGTGAGTGATATATAAAAATAATCTAATAGTGTCGAATCGTCCGACTCGTTGGCTGAATGGTCAGCGTACTGGCCTTCGGTTCAGAGGGTCCCGGGTTCGATTCCCGGCCGGGTCGGGGATTTTAACTTTAATTGGTTAATTCCAGTGGCCCGGGGGCTGGGTGTTTGTGATGTCCCCAACATTCCTGCATCTCACACACCACACATAACACTATCCTCCACTACAATATCACGCAGTTACCTACACATGGCAGATGCCGCCCACCCTCATCGGAGGGTCTGCCTTACAAGGGCTGCACTCGGCTAGAAATAGCCACACGAAATTATAGTGTCGAATCCATACTTTTCGGGGTTGCTGAGATGAAAAGTGATACTCCGGATATTTTAAAAGTACAAGTTCGCTTTAGGGTGGGGGCGTACATATATTACCTACTATCTGGAAAAAATTCTGTGGGGGCAAGATGCCCATAATACCCCTAGGGAAGGGAGTGGAATATAATCTACATTAATAAATTGAAGTCAGTTTGGAACGATCTATATATACCGGGTGCGGTTTTGTCTATTATTTCTAGCCATATTATTAGAGATATGATGATGGTGTTTGATGTTGTAAGGCAAGTATCCCTCAAAGTTTTGTTTCGTTTCCTTTTTTTTTTTTTTTTTGTTTTGTTTGTTTGAATGGCCCTTCATAAATTGTGCTTCCCCTAACGCCCGCGAGAGCGCAAGAGTTGCAACATCCGGCAGACATGATGCATCCTCTACTCCAACAGTTGCAAAGATGGCGACTAACAGTGAAAAAGCGTATGCTGTTCTGTATTTTCATTCCAGCCAATCTGTGAAAACCGTGCGACGAAACTTTAGAACAAAGTATCGGAAAGATCCACCCATTGCCAACTCCATTCGCCGATGGTATGAACAGTTCAAAACCACGGGGTGTCTGTGCAAGGGAAAATCAAGAGACCGGCCTAATGTGCCGGAAGAAACGGTTGAGCGTGTGCGACGCAGTTTTGAACGTAGCCCGCGAAAGTCAACTCGTCGAGCGAGCAGGGAAATGGACATGCCTCGTTCGACCGTTTGGAAAGTCGTAAGGAAAAGACTGCAGATGCGCCCTTACCGTTTGCATCTGCTCCAAGCATTGTCGCCGGCTGAAAGAATGAATCGTTTTGAGTTTTGTACAAGTTTTCAGGAGCGTATGGAAGATGATGTATTATGTGACAACCTTGCCTTCAGTGATGAGGCAGAATTTTTTCTGAGTGGTAAAGATGACAGGCTCAATGTACGAATTTGGGGGACTGAAAATCCCCGAACCTGTGTGCAGCACGTTCGTGACTCTCCCAAGTTCAATGTTTTCTGTGCCATCTCGAAATTTACAGTTTACGGTCCCTTCTTCATCGTTGAAAAATCCATTACAGGGCACATCTACCTGGATATGCTGGAGAATTGGCCCATGCCACAGTTGGAGACCGATAGCATGAATATCGCCTACCAACAGGACGGTGCTCCACCTCATTTCCTTGTTCCTTGTTGATGTCCATGACTTTATGAACAGCAGACTTCCAGAAAGATGGATCGGTCGTATCGGGAATGAAGATCACACACACACACACACACACACACACACTCATGTCATGGCCTCCACACTCTCTTGACCTCACCCCTTGCGACTTCTACGTATGGGGTTATGTGACAGACGCAGTTTTTACGCCACCATTACCGGCTGATCTAACAGAACTGCGGGCTCGCATCATCAACGCCTTTGGTCAAACTGACAGCGGCATGTTACGTTGGGTGTTTGACGAACTTGACTATAGAGTTATTGTGTGTAGAGTCACTCATTGAGCACATATCGATCACATATAGGCTCTTATAAAGAGTTTGTGAGTTTTTCTGTCTGCTTATATAATTTTGTAATGTTACAACAACTAATAAACAAACATGAATTTTTTGAAACCGCTAAAAATCATTTGTTAGCACCCTGTACTTACTATATATATAATTTAATAATAATGAAAATAAACGTGAATTAATGAGGCACTTCCAGGCATATTACAAACTTTAAACTTGGTACCAGAGGAGCTGATGACTTCAGAATCCGTAGAAAAATCAAAAAAATTCTCAAAATACCCCGAGTGGGTCTCGCTGCGACTCTCAAATTTGGGGCTCAGCATAAGAACTCACTCGTGTATATTTATCCAAAACGATAACCTATAGGTTTCATGGCCTTAAAAGTTTCCTAAAAGTCCTAATTTTAACTCCCTCCCCCGAATCAAGATGGCGGCACAATTTGCCAGACGAGCTAGAAAATTGAAATTAGATAAATTTGTTAATAATCCGAAATTTCTTGTGTTTTCAAGTTTTTCTCCGATTCTCTTTTGGTGACAAAGATCTATACATTACGACGAAGAGAAAATATAATTAATTAAATAAACATTTACTTACTATTTGCTTTACGTCACATTGACACAGACATGTCTTACGGCGACATTGGGATAAGAAAGAGATGGCAGTGGAAATGAAGCGGCCGTGGCCTTAATTCAATTTGCCTGATGTGAAAATTGGAATCACGGAAAATCATCTTCAGGGCTGCTTACAGTGAGGTTCGAACCCACTATCTCCCGAATGCAAATAAGAAAATAATTAAATAAATTAATAAATAAATGAGCCTCCGTGGCTCAGGCGGCAGCGCGCCGGCCTCTCATCACTGGGTTCCATGGTTCAAATCCTGGTAACTCCATGTGAGATTTGTGCTGGACAAAGCGGAGGCGGGACAGGTTTTTCTCCAGGTACTCCGGTGTTCCCTGTCATATTTCATTCCAGCAACACTCCCCAATATCATTTCATTTCATCTGTCAGTCATTAATCATTGCCCCAGAGGAGTGCGACAGGCTGCGATAGCCGGCTAATTCCTGTCCTCGCCGCTAGATGGGGGCTTCATTCATTTCATTCCCGACCCGGTCGAATAACTGGAAACAGGCTGTGGATTTTCATTTTCAATAAAAAATAAGTAAATAAATGATAAACTTCTTACGGGGTCTTATTGTACAGAGTTATTGGGAAAAATGTCGATGAACCCATCGTTTACATGTAATTATAATAATTTTTAGTATCGTCGTGCACAGGAGCTTAAAAAATTACAGAATAAAATGGAGAAATTGGTTTCTTCTCCACTATTACAGGCTGACCAGAAATTTAAAGTAATAAACACAGTTATATGCCCATCTCTCATATACCCATTCCAAACTATCAAGCCAGAGAAGATTCCGAAAAAGTTCCTTGCTGATACAGACATACTAATTCGAAGTGCTCTTAAGGAAATTCTTCTAATACCTGCAGACATTCCTAATGGAATGGTCTACACTGAGAAAAAATATAAGGGGTTGGGGCTCTTCTGCGCCACTTGGGAAACTCATCTTCAGCACATTAACATCTGTAAGGTACTATTAAGTTCAGGTGACGAATACATCGGTGCTACAAGAAATCTGAAAGAAGAAATAACTCTCTCACTACAATCCCTCAATGTCCCTCCATCCGACAATTTACTACATCCACGTCTAGAGATAACAGATGCCAGGAAAGTAAGAAGAGTACTGAGAGAAAGGGCATTCAGTGAGTGGTGCAACTTACAGCAGAAAGGAAGAGGTGTATGTTTGTACAATGAATACACTCCTGCCAACTCCTGGATTCGAGACCATCAAGGCTTATCATGTAGTGAATGGCGTGAAGCAATTAAGATGACAGCAAACATTTCAGCAGTTAGATCGGTACCAGGAAGATCTCAGAACGTTTCCCTTTGTAGGCGCTGCCTCAAGGAGATTGAAACTCTTGCGCATGTTCTGGGATCTTGTCCTCATGGTGAACTTTTAAGGAATACGCGTCATCATAACATCCGCTCGTTAATTGCGGCGACGCTAAAAGAGCATGGTTTCCAGGTATTTGGAGAGGTTCATGGCTTAGCGAACAACGGAAGCCACAGAAGGATTGACATCATTGCTTTCAAGAATAAGAGTGGTTACATCATCGACCCCACAATTCGCTTTGAAAGCCATAAGTCACAGCCCTCAGATGTTAACCTAGAGAAGAGGAATATATACTTACCAACAATTCCTTACTACAGGGAGAAATACCAGTTAGAGGAAATCGACATAGTAGGTCTGATGATTGGAGCAAGGGGAACGATTCCCGCTTTTGCCGCTAATTTCTGAAAACAGATGTCTCTGCCAGTTACAACGTTACGGGAGATTGCCATCATAGCCTTAAGGGCCTCACTGATAATTCTAAGAAATCACTGTTACAGTTAGGTTACTTTCAACATTTATCAAGTATAGAATATCTATTTCTCTTCTAAATATAAATGCAAAAGTATACTTTGTCGCAAGGCAGCCTCTGCATGAGAGGAAGTATTTCATAAAATAAAATAAAATAAAATAAAAAAATATTAAAGATTGGAAAGTAAATCTTGCAAAACTGTTATTATGTACATATTAGCCGAAAAATGTGATGATAATTTTTCCTGCTTTGACCATTTTAACATTACATGTTTGTATACTAATCTATATACATAAAAGTGAAACTTTGTTTGTTTGATTGTTTGTTCTGAATTGACTCAAAAACTACTGGACAGATTTCGCTGAAAATTTCACACAATTTTCTTAGTACTCCTGAGGGAGCTTAGGAAGTGGTTTGATCGAAATCCAATAGGTAGTTTTTCATAATGAGTGATTTTATAAAATTAATTTAATTACAAAGCCGCGCCAAGAACGGATTGACCTTGATGTGTACAGATTGTCGCTATTGGACAGCAACTTACTCTGTAACATGATAGTACGGTAAGAAATGCTGTATCTATACGAGGATGGGAATTGGTACCATGTTTTATGAGGTACCTTTCTGGTTAAGAAGTTCATGTAACTAGGGAACTAGTTACCTGTTATTTGGAAGTAGCAATGCAACATGCCACGATCGAGATGTACTTTCAACTCGTTGCCTGTAATTGTAAGCAAAATGAATAAATACGTCCAGGATAATAAGTTATGGGGTGCATGATCTTTCAAGTAAATATTGGCATACAATTTCATTACAATTGTATTTGCTCTTTCCTTCATCATTAGAATATTTTCTCAACGGTAGAATTATAATAATTTCATCCTGCTATTCAATTATTTAATATGAATATATTGAGCCCTTTCGTTTCTTTTTTCGAAGAATTTTTTTAAATAAACACAACCAAAAATAATGAAGAGAAATAGGAATAAAAATTACATAAACTAGAATTAATTACAAACACAACTTTTAAGGCGTATCAGTGCACGCAGAATATCAACTAGTAAAAATGTACAAGTTATCCTCGAACAAAAGAACTTCAATAACGAATTTCGAGAAATTTTGTTCGTGGTTTCACTGCAATGTCAAGATACAATCTAATAAGCAAACAGACACACACACACACAAACTGAAATGAATCTAGTTTCGACTTTTCTATAACTAATCCGAGACAAAAACGAGTTATTAGGCAAACATGTTGATGTGCAGACGCGAGTAACATACAGAAGTACACTAAGAAGTGTATTTAAGAACGCACACTAAATTTCTTCAAAGATAAATATCACTTGGAAACAATCGAGTTTTATGTTCTTCTACTGGGAGCTTGAAGTGCCATACTGAGGTTCTTTGAAGATTTTTAGGAAGAGATTTTTTCTTACTATCCTGTCTCAGAGACGAGATTTTAAGAAATTCTGCCAAATTTAAAATCATAATTTCAATCCGATTCGTGGTTACTTTGTGTTATAGCTTTTATACGTATACAGTTTCTCATAGAGATTATTCGTAATTCTCTGCGGGCTACATTAGTTGGAAGGCAGTCTCAAAAACTAACTTAAATATAATTGTATTTATAAACCACACACAAATAGTTGTCAGAAGAAATTACAAAACGTTTTACATTTTTTCTGTCGACGATGATTAATATCTCAGTTTCTTTCAAACTGGATTTCTATGACATGTCATATTTTAACCTGGTCTCCTTTTACAAACAAATTTTTTCCAACACTATAATATAATATAATAAAGTACTTACATTATTTAAAAAAATATAAAAGTCTATCTCTTGAAAGGACACAAAATGCGCACAATTTTCAAATTATATTTTAAAAAACTTACTTGAGTTTATTTATGCCGTTTGTATTGGCAAGGCTCCCTAATCAATTTTTAATAACTTAAGATAATTTGTTGTCCAATAGGAAACATTTATTGTATAGAGCTATGTGTTATATTACATTATATTACAATTATTTGCTAGATTGGATTTTCCTTACCTGATGCATGCTTAGTTTTGATTTCAGAGTCTTATTTATGTACCTACTTATTTATTTAGTAATTCGTTAATTAATTCATTCTTCTGACAGATCAAATTGCCACGTAGCTTGGGTAATGTACTATCAGCTTGTATTCAGGAGGTAGTGGGTTCGAACCCCACTGTCGGCAGCCCTGAAGATGGTTTTTCGTGCTTTCCTATTTTCACGCCAGGCAAATGTCGCCATAAGACCTATCTTTGTCGGTGAAAAATAAGGCAATTTTTTGGAACCGTTGTCTTCTTCTTCTTGCTCTTAGTCCGGAAGCAGAGGAGAACCAGAACACATGCAAGAAAGTTATTAAAAGGAGCATTAATACATTATATATCCCGGCTAAGTGACTCAGTCAGTTCAGGTGCTGGCTTCCTTCACCAGTTTGGTGGTAATTAAAGGCACTCAAATGCGTCATCCTCGTGTCGGTAGATTTACTGGCACGTAAAACAACTCCTGCGGGACCAAATTTCGGCACCTCAGAGCTTCGGAATACCATATTTTTTATTGGGGCGTAAAGCCAATAGTCACATATACACAAATATAAAAACGTATGTGCGGTCATATTAGAATTGCTTTAATCATTCTTCACATGTTTCGTTCCCATAGTGCCAAAAAATTGTTTTTGTTCAGTTATTTGGAATTTCCTATCTCTTAGAAAAAATTGTGGTTAAATGACGTACGAAAGCGGCTAGTCAAATTTGTTTGGATTGCTGGTAGTCAACTCTCTAAACAAAAACTTCTAAACAAATTTTTGGACAACATTTAGTTTCGTTCGCTGTAGTTTTACAAGATTTAGTGTTATATTTTTAGGACATACCTGCAATGCATATATCCAGAGAGTTTAGCTCGTATAAATCCAATATCAGCTCAGGCGCAATCACCGATGGAAACCAAACATGGATCTCGTGACGGTCTAATCTCCTCTAACACTGAGGACTCCGCCCCTCTGAGCTGCATCTTCCGAAGTGGAGATAAAGTGGTTCCTCAAGAGACATCGGTCCCATTCGCACAATTCTTTTGGAGTAAGCTACGGGCGGTTAATGGGTTTCAGAGCTAAGACCTGGTTGGGTTTCAGCCAAATCGTGACCTAGTACGGCCATAAAGTACAAGTGTATCTGATAAAACTTATGGTTGAAGCATCCGTATATCTTGTGATGTGCTCGCTTGGCGTGTTCATACCTTCCTTCTGGTAAGTTATTTCAACTTCGTCAGTACAATGATTATATACTTCAGCCAAGCTATTGATCATTTCTCTGGCGCTGGTTCCGAGAAAATGAGGTATGATGGCACTCTGAAAAATATGTGCTCTAGTGGCGGTGGTTATTGTTTTAACAGGAAGTACAACTGGGTAACCATTCTCTACATGACACTAATCAGAGAGAAAAAAAAAATGGAAGGGATCAGACACTTCGAAAATGAAGATATCAGCCAAAGAAAACCAAGGGTCTCGAAGAGCGCGAAGTCTCCCTAGGACTCTAATGCTCTAATACCGTCGGGGTCTGAAAAGAACAGGAGTTGGACCATGTGAGGTCGGATAGGATAGATGAAAGTGAGGAGCCTGGCACAAAAACGTGGAAGCAATACCAGAACTCCGCTAAGAGCTCCGGATCGCCAACCCACGCTCTCAAGTTGAGAGGCCCTGTGGCCCCTTTTAGTCACCTCTTACACTTTTTTGTACAAGTTGTTTTGCGTCTCACCGACACAGATAGGTCTTACAGCGATTGGAGAAGACAGAGTGGGAAAGGAAGCGGCCGTGGCCTTAACTGAGGTACAGCCCTAGCATTTGCCTAGAGTGAAAATAGGAAACCACAGAAAACCAGGGCTGCAGACAGTTGGGTACCAACTCACTATTTTCCGAATAATGGATACTGGCCGCGACTGCAGCTATCGAGTTCGCTCACCTATTACAAAAAGCAGGGGATACCATGAGTGTTATTCCACCGCCCCCACACAAAGGGGGAATATATGTTCTAGATCAGTGGTATTTATACATTTTGGCTGGCGTATCCCCAAAATCGAACTATTTTACCTTTTCATCCCCGATTGCGATTATTGCAGAGATAACAAATTATCGTAGTTAATATTATTTGACATCCAGGAATAGTCATCATCATCATAATCATTTGGATATTTTCCCGCTTGCTCAGGGTCCCTGCACGCACTGAGGCATGACAGAGTTGTGGCCGGAGATGTACGGTCACTTGCCCTTCCTGACATCGCGAGATGTTCAACAGAGTATCTCACCCCGGCAACACCAGGAATCAAACCACGGCCACTGGGATGGCAGGCAAGCAGCTAAGTCGCTACACCACACTGTTCCCAGTAATAACAATAATGTATTGCATATAATCGTCGCTAGGCAAAGGAACCCTCGTAATTCCTTCAGAGTAAAGTCTACGGTAGAAGCCGAAAACTGAGCGGTCAGAAAACCGCTATGCAATGTCTACAACAGTGCAGTTGAGAAAAAAATTCTTTAGACTTCCGTGTACCTCTAGAACTGTTTCTACACAAATTCACCATCTCCACTAAAACTCTCTAATATTTTAATGCTGTAACAAAATGTGTTATAGCCTATTCTACATTAAGCCCTATCCAATAAATGTAATTGTAAGTGTTAGAACTAGAAGAAAATAATAGTTTAGATATGACATTGTGATTTTTATTTTTTATTTTACTCTTTCTTGTAAAGATTAAATTAGATCCGATGTCAAATACTGTTCTTTTCTCATTGTAAATATAATATTAGAATATTATAGCTTTGATATTAGGTTATTAGCCTGATTGGAACATTAAAAAGACACGTGTAAACATTTGCTACTGTAATTGGGATTAGAAATCCTGTAGTGCGCAGTAAATAAATAAATAAATAAATAAATAAATAGCCCAAGAACTGTTCCTAGCATTTTCATTGCTAATCATAGCCCAATTATTCGACCACTGGAGTGTTCTGTTTCCTTCTCAGGCAACGCAGCAAACCTTCATTCCTGAGCGGAATTACGAGATTTCCATTGCCTAGCAACGATATTTGGACAAGTATAATTAATTCAACATGGTTTTTTTTTGCTATTTTGCTTTACGTCGCACCGACACAGATAGGTCTTATGGTGACGATGGGACAGGAAATGCCTAGGAATGGGAAGGAAGCAGCCGTGGCTTTAATTAAGGTACAGCCTCAGCAATTGCCTGGTGTGAAAATGGGAAACCACGGAAAAACAACCTCAGGACTGTCGGCAGTATGGTTCGAACCCACTATCTCCCGGATATGAGCTCATAGCTGCGCGCCCCTAACTGTACAGCCAACTCGCCCGGTAATGCAACAAATACTATGGTACTACCCCATGTTCATAAAAAACAGAACAACTTGAAAGACTAATAATGTATTTCATATACACAGGACATGTTCATTAGTATGTTTTGCAGAAACGATTAGTATTTCAGTCACTTAAGTTCAGCATGTGTCCTGTTGCCTAGTAGGCATACTGCTTACTTGTTCCATGCATGATGGCATAAGGCGCGAATGGCGTCCTAGGGTATAGCCATCCATGCTGTATTCACCAGATTTCACAGTTCATCTTTGGTGGTTGGCATTGGGTCACAGCGCCACATCCGTCGTTTCACCATATCCCACACATTTTCGATTGGCGACAAGTCTGATGATCGCGTGCGCCAGGCGAACAGTCTGACATTCCGTGACAACAAGAAGGAACGTGTTCGTGGTGGCGCATTGTCCTTCTGAAATATGGTGTCTGGAGTGTCGTGCAGGAAGGGTATGGCTACGGGCCGCAGGATGTCATACACGTGCCGTGGCCTCCCACCAGCTGTGATTTGTGGTTGTACCCAACAGCACTCCACACCATAAGGCCTTATGGCGCCGTATGTCTTGTGCGAATGCAGTCAATGTGATGCATCTTTCCCTGTCAGCGGCAAAGCAAAATGTGACGATCATTTTCAAACAAACTGAACCTGGATTCATCCGAAAAAAAAAATCTGTTGCCATTCCTGTCCCTAGTGACGTCGTTCCATACACCATTGCAGTCTAGCATGTTTATGCACTTAGTCAAAGGTAGGCGGAGAAGTGGACGATGCCCTCGTACTTATCGCTAGGAAAATAGAACCATGCTATTTGTCATGTTGCGGTACTAATGAAAAGTAGCTTAGACTCGCGGTATTCCACAGCTAATGAAATTCGTACATGTATCACAGACCTCTGATGTTTCGCACACTGCGGCACTATTTACAGGCAACGCAAACCTATGGCGTTCCTCACGTAAGTGGACTAACCACAGGGACCCGCACTATCCCGTGATGTTCCTCGCATGGTGGGTACTAAGCATAGGTAAGGCAGAACCATGGTGTCGCTCATCCCATCGTGTTCTTCATATAGGGGTACGAATAACAGGTACTGTAGAAGCCGGCAACTCATTCTATTGCTACTAATCACAAACCTATTTGGTAACCAACATAGTGGTACTACGCGCAAGTAAAAGCGACCCATGGTGTTCCCCGCATGGTGGTACTAATCATAAGTAGTCTCATGGTTCTAATTTGATCACCCCTTGGTCGCCCCTTTTAGTCGTCTATTACGACCGGCAGGGGATTCCGTGGGTGTATTCTTTGTCTGCGTCCCCTACCCACAGGAAGTTTTGTGTTTGGTCCGCGAGAGGTATTTTATTTTCCTCAAGTTCGCCGGCAAGCCGGTTAGGACCCCCCTATCCGCCACCTGGGATGCGCCACATGGGAGTATCACCTGTCCCCCGGCTACGCCAGCGTAGTAGGTTCGTGGTTGAGAGGATTTATCGTCACTCCTATGCCAAAACCGCGAATATGACAATGCTCTTCCTATCCATTATTTTCCTTTCACGCCGCCCAACAACATACGGATATGCAGTCTGTCAGAACTATTTTCGTTGAGTACATTTTCCTATGCGCGTGTGTAAAGAAAAATTAACCTTATTGTACCGTACTGTAGGAATGGATGTTAGTATGACCTTTATCCACTCTTAGAGTATGATGTATTTAACGTTCGATTTTCCTTTACACTGTAGTGTAGGAAAATTAACAACAAAAATGTTAATAATAATATTCTTGCTTTTACGTCCCAATAACTACTTTGTTTCTGTTTTCGGAGACGCCGAGATGCCAGAATTTTGTCTCGCAGGATTTCTTTTACGTGCCAGTAAATATAACGACACGAGGCTGACGTATTTCAAACACCCAGGATCGAGCCTACCAAGTTGGGGTCATAAGGCCAGTGCCTCAACTGTCTGAGCCACTCAGCCTGGCATGGAAAGGTTCTGATTGACTGCATTTCAATATGTGGCTGGACAAAGCGAGTTGGCCGTGCGGTTAGGAAGGCCTAACTGTGAGCTTGCGTTCGGGAGATTGCGGGTTAGAACTCCACTGTCGGCAGCCCTGAGGATGATTTTCCGAGGTTTCGCATTTCACACCCGGCAAAAGCTATGGATGTACTTTAATTAAGGCCTCGGCCACTCCCTTCCCACTCCTAGCCCATCGTCGCCATAAGACCAGTCTGTGTCGGTGCGACGTAAAAGGAAAATAATGGATAGAAAAGCATTGTCATATTCGCGGTTTTGGCACAACGGTGACTATAGAAGATAAACCGAGATTCGCGCCTCGGGCGTCACAGCGCGACTCCTCACATAACAACAACAAAACAATGACTCTCACAAATGTTCGTCCTGCGAGTACATCCGGCAGAAAAGGGAGGTTGAAGAGTGGCAATCTGGCAACACCGTAACCACATGTAGGGTAACTATCTCTGTCAGCACATATTAGTCGTGCTGTGCAGTTGGTGCAGTGGATAGAGTTTTGCGTTAGCATGTAGGAGTTCGAAGGGTCGATCCTGCATATGCTTTTTATTTCGTAAATATAGTCCAGGTGGTATGGTATCTGGCATCATGATCGCCAACAGCGAATAAATTCGCGCCCACGACGTGGAAAGGGCGTCTTTCAAAACTGACCAATATAAACGATTGTTCGTCCATTTCTAGGATCGTAGTGTGTAAGTGCAAATGGTTTCTAGAGGACCCGCTGCAATCGCTGTTGACGATTAAGATGCCAGATACCATACCATAAAAACATACGCCTCAACCCAGGATCGACCCCTAGACCTCCTCCATGCTAACCCAAAACTCTACCCACTGCACCAACTGTACAGCACGACTAATATGTGCTGACAGAGGTAGTTACCCTACATGCGATTACAGTGTTGCCAGATTGCCACTCTTCAACGTTCTTTTTCAGCCGGATATACTCGCAGGACGAACTTTTGTGAGAGGCATTTTTTTATTGCTGGCATGTGAGGAGTCGCGCTGCGACTCCCGAGTGCGCGAATTTCGGTTCATTCTGTATATTGTATTGATAGCGAAATGTTAACCTTACCTGCAGAATTGCAGATCCACTATCTTACCTGTGGCGGAGGGGGATTGGACGAAATTTGTCTTCCGTTAGCAGCACTATTTATTTATTTATTTATTTATTTATTTATTTATTTATTTATTTATTTATTTATTTATTTATTTATTTATTTGATTGACACAAGTATTGTTAGTGCTGTGACGTTAATATTTAGAATGCACATCGCCAATAGACTGAACGTGTAGATTTTCCAGACCTATTCTTCTTGTACTCCTTTCTTCATTACTGGAGGTTGGCCTCATTCACAGCTAAGTCTGTACGGTGTTCGTTTCTCCTCATCAGTCTACTAGAATCTAGTCCTGACCAATCCCGTAAGTTCCTCAACCAAGTGTGTTTCCCTTGACCGCGAACACTTCTTCAGTCAATTTTACCCTGCATGATCAATTTTAGTATGTTGTACTTTTCAATCCTCATAACATGCCAAAGATTGGCTGTTTTTCTTTGTACTACACCAACATTCGTTCCCTCCTCATGCGTTTGGGTACTGTCAGTCCACGAGATATTTAACATTTAAAACGTTTCTGTTTTATCATCATCATCATCATCATCATCATCATCTGCTTACCCTCCAGGTTCAGTTTTTCCCTCGGACTTAGCGAGGGATCCCACCTCTACCGCCTCAAGGGCAGTGTCCTGGAGCTTCGGGGGATACAACTGGGGAGTATGACCAGTACCTCGTCCAGGCGGCCTCACCTGCTATGCTGAACAGGGGCCTTGTGGAGGGATGGGAAGATTGGAAGGGATAGGCAAGGAAGAGGGAAGGAAGCGGCCGTGGCCTTAAGTTAGGTACCATCCCGGCATTCGCGTGGAGAAGAAGTGGGAACCACGGAAAACCACTTCCAGGATGGCTGAGGTAGGAATCTAACCCACCTCCACTCAGTTGACCTCCCGACGCTGAGTAGACCCCGTTCCAGCCCCCGTACCACTTTTCAAATTTCGTGGCAGAGCCGGGAATCGAACCCGGGCCTCCGGGGGTGGCAGCTAATCACGCTAACCACTACACCACAGAGGCGGACTTCTGTTTTATAATACATATTTATAAGAACATCAGCGAACTTACTGTGTGAGATAACAAGGACGCTGAGTTTTACAGACATGCTAGTAGAAGTAATGTTACGATTTTAAAAAGAAAAGAACAGAAATTTATTGGCAAAACAGGGATATTAAAAAAGATATCAAACTTTTTGATAAGACATTTTCATCACTTACACCATCTTAAGCACTATTCCCCTCAATTTGGTCTGCTCTTCTGGCAATACACCATTCCAATCGTTCCTTCTATTTTTGGAAAGCCTCCTGGAACCCATTTTCCGGGATGGCGCGTAGGTATCTTGTTGTATTGTCCTGAATCTTCTCTATGATTTTGGAACGACGTCCTTTCAACGTGGTTTTAAGTTTGTACTTTAAGAAAGTACGCTGGGGCTAAGCCCGGAGAATACGGTGTATGGTTCACGAAGGGAGTGTGATGATTTGCTAGACAGCTGTGGAAAAGGAGCGACGCATAAGCCGGCGCATTGTCATGATGCAACATACAGGTCTGGTTTCATGACTCAGGACAATAGCTGCAGAGCTCTTGCACGTCGAAAGAAATGTAAATGGATTAAGACTTGCAGATTCAACCAGTATAGGAAAGGTAGTTTTTAATTCTTTGTTTAGTGTTGCCGTATTGCCGTGTTATTGTATACCCTTCTCTGAAGAGGAGAATGATCCTTTTTTTCGGTATAGCAGGTTTGTGTTAAGTATTGTTTGTATGGCCTTGTTGCCTTTGTTTTCTTTTCGCCGGGCTGAGTGGCTCAGACGGTTAAGGCGCTGGCCTTCTAACCCCAACTTGGCAGGTTCGATCCTGGCTCAGTCCGGTGGTATTTGAAGGTGCTCAAAAATACGACAGCCCCGTGTCGGTAGATTTACTGGCACGTAAAAGAACTCCTGCAGGACTAAATTCCGGCACCTCGGCGTCTCCGAAGACCTTAAAAAATAGTTAGTGGGACGTAAAACAAATAACATTATTATTATGTTTTCTTTTCTTTCTTTTTGTATTGTTGCTTGTAATTCTTCCTAGTTTTACTTGGGTTACAAATGTTGCTATTTTTCTCCGTTGTGATCGACTCGGTTTGAATAATGTAAGATCGGGGGAAAATTAATATACTATACTAATGGAAGTCTGATTACCGTATGCACAAACAAAGAACTGCTTGGACCCTTCACGGGAGGAAAATGCAGCACTTTCGTAGGGTGGTTATTACAAAAAAATGACACACATGAAAATGAGAGGTGGTGATGCAGAATGCTAAAGGAAGCAAAACCTTAGAGGAAATTAATGCTCGCGAGGAGCTAGAGGGACTAGCTGCAAGCTCGACCACTTTGACCCAAGGAATGCACCCAGCACAATTTTCTTTTTCTGCTAGTGGCTTTACGTCGCACCGACACAGATAGATCTTATGGCGACAATGGGATAAGAAAAGTCTAGGAGTTGGAAGGAAGCGGCCGTGGCCTTAATTAGGTACAGCCCCAGGATTTGCCTGGAGTGAAAATGGGAAACCACTGAATACCGTCTGCAGGGCTGCCGACAGTGGGATTCGAACCCACTATCTCTCGGATGCAAGCTCACAACCACGCGCATCTAACCGCACAGCCAACTCGCCCGCTGCACTAATTTCCGGCGTAAACTGATTGAACCCAAGGGTAATAAGCATTTCCAGATGTGGAAGTATCGCTTATTCTTTTTCGAGACAGAAAATTGAAATGATGTTCCTTCAGGTGAACAGTGCATGCCTTTACTGCGTTGGCTAAGCTGCCCGGTTTGCCAAGCCAAAGTTAAGCATTTACATAAATTCATAATATATATGTTACGTAGCCCGGCTCCATGGCTAATTGGTTAGCGTGCTGGCCTTTGGTCACTGGGGTCCCGGGTTCGATCCCAGCAGGGTCGGAAATTTTAACCATAATTTGTTAATTCCCTTGGCACGGGGACTGGGTGTATGAATCGTCTTCATAAACATTTCATCCTCACCACGAAGCGTAGGTCGCCTACGGGAGTCAAATCAAAAGACTTGCACCTGGCGAGCCGGAGTTCTCGGACACCTCCCGGCACTAAAAGCCATACGCCATTTAATTTTGCGTTACATATTCATGTAATATATCGTCAGGAGGTTGAATTACATTCGTTCAAAAGAGAAGAATGAGCGCGTGTTATTTATTTATTTATTTATTTATTTATTTATTTATTTATTTATTTATTTGCTCACTGCAAGAGTTTACACCCCAGCTACAGTGGCGTCAAATTTTCACTGGAGACTATTTTTAAAATGAATACTAAATTACAGTCTAGATCACGGATGAGGAACCTATGACACGTGTGCCACTAGATGACACGCGAACATGACTTCTGCGGCAATTCAGACAACATATTAACATACATGAATGTATTTAACCAGTAGGCTAATAAATATGTCGGAAATCTAAAATTATGCTTTAATAAAGAAGTATATCTTCAGTTTGGTCAGGATACCCTGCTACGGTAATGGAGTAGACCGTACTGCCAGCAACTCAACGCCGAGTGCTGGGCGGCGGAAAACAACCTGACACCCTAAGGGAGTCAACAGCTTCGGGCAGATGAGTTCTTTAGGAGGATGATGGCCCTTAGAGAAAGAAATGTCACTAAAATCCATCAAATGAAGGAGTCAACAGCTCCAAAGGCGAAGGAGGACAACAAATCCCATCGGCAAAGGAGGTGGAAGGACTGCCTTTAAAACATAACTCCACACATGTCTGTTCTCACAACGAGCGGTGTTGTGGTCAGCGTCTATACACCATGTGAGGTGCGGTTGAGAAATAAACTCACCGGCTCATAACCGTTGTTTTAATCTTGGAACGGTCATCAAACCCTTCCGCAAGAAAGTCAAGCGCATGATGCAAACTTACGGAATAACTACTCCAGGTGGTAATCAGAAACGTCAATCCACCAAGGCAGTATGCCATGCAACTGGGCGTAAGGATTCTGGAGAGCCCAGAACAGCATGAAAAAAGGAGTCGGAGCCTTCTTCTGGTCAACCCTCAACTAACAGCAAACTAAGACCAAAACGAAAATACTTCTTTGGCACGCTAAATATTAATACACTTCTGAAAGTTGGAAAACTTAAAGAACTAATCAGAATTCTAGACAACCAGAAAATCTTAATACTTGTTTTTCAGGAAACCAGATATACAGACAGGTATATGTTACACTCAGAAAATTACGCAATATACAAAATAAAACCTGGGAAGAGAATAAGGAAGAACGTCTCCCACCTAGGAACTGCTTTCATAGTACACAAGAGCATAGTAGAATCAGTCCAGAACTGTTTCTCTTGACCATAAGATGTGGAAATAAAAATTATACATTAGTTATTGCTCATGGTCCAATAAATGATAACTGGAAAAATCCTGACAAAGTGGAAGAGTACTGAGAACTCTTGGAAAATGAAATCCACAAAATTCCTGAAGATCACATCAAACTGTTACTTGGAGACGTCAGTGCACAAGTTGGGAGAGTGAGGATTTATAAGAAGATTGTAGGAGCGTTCCCGGTACACAAAAGAACAAATCGAAAAGGTATAAGGCTTGTAGAGCTATGCGAGGAATTTAATCTCAAACTAATGTCGACCTATTTTAAAAGGCTGAGTAGAAAACAAAAAATGGCGGTCTCCAAACCCACACCTTGGGGAATTCCAAATTGACCACGTATCTGTATCTGCTAAGAGCAAAAAGGAGACCCAAAATGTCATGGAAAAAAAAAAGGAGCCAACATTGGGAGTGATCATTACCTCACGACCATAACAATGAGATTCGTCCCTCAAAATAGACAAAACAAGAGAACAAACAGGACAACTAAATTTGATGTTGAAATGTTAAAAGAAATAGCTCGGAAGTAAACCAAAAATTCTAAGAATTAGAAAAGGACAGGGCGAAGAATTGGGAGGATCTGAAAACAAAAAACGACTAAAGCTGCACAGGTGGAAAAGAAGCATAGATGGTGGAGTGAAGAATGTGAAGAGGCCCTAAGTTAGAGACCGACAGCCTGGAAAATGTGACACTCTTTAAAAATGATGGGAATTTTCAGACTTCAAAACAGTGCGGAAACAAACTTCTAAAACTATAATAAATGTGAAGAGAATATATCAAAGAAGTCGGCTCACGCAAACTGAAGAAGATTTCAGTAAATACAATAGAAGAAATTTTAACAAAACATTCATAGATGTAACCACAACGTAAAAACCATCCAGTGCCGGTTTCAGAGACGAAAATGGGAAAATTGGACTAAACAACAGGGACAATTGTGAAATTTTGGCACGTTATTTTGAAAAAGAAAACCCTACTGAATTGCGAAGAATCTGAAGAAAGATTAGAATTCAGTCAACCACAAATAAAAGCTAAAGTCTCAGACTCAACAGATGAGAAAGAAATATAGGCCTATGATATAATTCGAAGTCCGAAAAATAATATTGCTGCAGGGAAAGATTTGATTACCGGGCGAGTTGGCCGTGCGGTTAGGAGCGAGCAGCTGTGAGCTTGCATCCGGGAGATAGTGGGTTCGAACCCCACTGTTTGCAGCTCTGAAGATGTTTCTCCGTGGTTTCCCATTTTCACACCAGGCAAATGCTAAAGCTGTACCTTAATTAAGGCCACGGCCGCTTCCTTCCCATTCCTAGGCGTTTCCTATCCCATCGTCGCCATAAGACCTACCTGTGTCGGTGCAACGTAAAGAAAATATCAAAAAATAAAAGATTTGATTGTTGCGGAACTGTGGAAAGAAGCAGGCGGTCAAGCAAGACACGAACTGACAAACATAATGAAAGAAATCTGCCGAAAGGAGAAAATCCGTGATGATTGAAAGAACGCACTGATATACCCATTGTATAAGAACGGTGAAACAGCAGATGTTAACAATTACAGAGGAATCTCCCCAGCAGCAGTTACATATAAAATACTGTTATAATAATAATGCTATTTGCTTTACGTCTCTCTAACTACTTTTACGGTTCTCGGAGACGCCGAGGTGCCGGAATTTTTCCCCGCAGGAGTTCCTATACGTGCCAGTAAATCTACCGACACGAGGCTGACGTATTTGAGCACCTTCAAATACCACCGGACTGAGCCAGGATCGAACCTGCCAAGTTGTGGTCAGAAGGCCAGCGCCTCAACCGTCTGAGCCACTCAGCCCGGCTAAAATACTGTTAAAAGGTCTTCATAATAGAATTGAACCAATAATAGACAAACAAATTGGAGAATACCAAGGTGGGTTCAGGAAAGGCAGATCATGTGCAGAACAGATTCTAAACTGAAAACTCTAATACGAGACAGAGTTACAAAGAACAAAAACTATGTACACGTATAAAACAATGATATGGCTAAGGGCATTAAAACTCCAGTGTCAAAATTATTAGGGAATAGGATTTGAGTTAGTATTTTTCTCTAGTTAGAACGTGAAATGAAGATTTTTTTTCTGTATATTCTGCATATTTCTGCATATTCGAATGGCATATCGCGGAACGTGAATGATTATTTTTCTGGTTGTATTGAAGTCGAGAAGTAAAATCATTTGTTCCTTTCAGGACTTCAGTATTTCACTCTCCTGCTTGCTGGAAATAAGGGGGAAGAGAGACAGACCGGCAGTATCTTACAACGTGTTTTATTTCCTTACCGACACCATTAGATCTCTTGAAATGTTTGTGCTTCCAAATGATGCGATGTTGATAAACGACACGCTATCCGGCACATCATTTGTGACGATATCTGAGAAGAGTTAGAAATAAGAACGTCTTCGTTATGTAACATTGCACGCCATTAAAGAAATCGACTTGTAGTGAATCAGATTTTTGAGTTCCATTCCTTAGTACCTGATGTTATACTGTTATCTCTATCTTGGAGAATTTTACTTCAGGAGAATTTTATTAGGTTTCATCAGTTTCATGAAACGTAAGATGATGGTAGCTATTTTTTCTCGGCACATTTCTCTACCATTCGATATAAATAATACCAGTGTAGATGTTATAATTACATTCCAGAAAACTGTCCAGTTCCTTGGCTGCAAGCTTCTTTGAATTCAGAAAACACCTCAAAGGCAATGACATGGTGGAGAGTGATTTGAAAGACAACATCATTTCATATTGTCGCACATCAACACAACACCGTGAACTTTCTCTCGTGTTTAGAAATTCACACCAGTGCAATGAACTCATGGAGTCGACAAATGAAATTATTCATCACCGATACTACTTCAGGTAAAATTTTTGGACTTCTTCCCTCAAAGTCTCTCCTTTTAAGTTGAGAATACGTGATTTAAAATACGCCACATTTACCGAGTGCAGGGGGCCCAGACTAAGAATACACTCACGCTATCCCCCTGCCTGTAATAATAATAATAATAATCGTATGGCCTCAGCTACCGTGTGCAGACATTTCAATTTGACGCCATCTGGTTGTCTGCTCGTCAATTTCGACGTTCCGTTTTCCTCTAGGCCCTCTAGATAGCAGACCGAGTAATCCGAAACTCTCATGGGCGTCTATGGCTGAGATTTAATGAATTTTGTCGGGTAAACACGAAATGTGTTACCAGAGATCTTTTACATGCCGACATCGTACGACATGGAGTGTCGAATGGACTTTTTTCCGCCCTTCAAAACTCCGGCTACCTCTGCCGGGTTTGAGCCCGCTATCTTGGGATCCGGAGGCCGACACTCTACCACTGAATCACAGAGGCAGCTCCCCCTGCCTGTCATAACAGATGACTAAAGGGGCGACCGAGGGTTGATGGAACTGGAACCATGAGATTACTTGTGATTAGTACCATTACGTATGACATTCCATATGTCTACAATACCTGTGATTAGAACCGTTATGAGGGGCCAGTAACCTGGATTTTGGACCCCCTTGGATATAAAAATACGATGTTGCTTTGGAAACAGTCTTTTTCTCTGTTTGTACCATTGTTTAAGTTATTTTATGGGAAGATGGACCATTGCGGATTGGATACACTGATTTTTTAAATTTCATAATCACTTTTCATGTTTCATCGTCGTCTTTTCGAATTCTAGTCAAGGGATGCATTTTAGAATTTTGATAATCATATCATTGCGCTTCATCATGTTCCATTGGGGGCTGATGATATAGATGTTAGGTCACTTTAAACAACAAAAATTATCATCAAAATACACTTAAAGAAAAAGAAAGTGCCTTGCCCAGAGGTGCAATACTCTGTTATTCTAAATAGTGTTCCAGCAAAAACCTGCCCCTTTCCTTTACTTTCTCACTCCTGACAGGTACGTATTTCTGTGCTCAAAATAGCATTTCGTACTCCAATTGGGTGCACCTTTTCTCTTGCTATGTGTATAATTCACATGGCATATACGAAGAAAGCACCATAATGAACCCTTGAACTTACAGTTCCATCGTCGGTCCCTTGCCTCGGCTACTTCGGTAGAACAATATTGATCTTAGGGTCCCTTTCAGTCACTTCATTGACCGATCGACAGGGTTCAGAGGAGAGCATAACTACTTCAAATGAGAAGCAAAAATGTGCTTACTAAGAATTTATTCAACGAAATTACGATAATTGTATTTACTGAATAAACAAGGAACATAAACTAAATTTGTTACAACGTGCTATAATGCAGTCTCAATGCATAACGTGAATGGTGAAAGGATCTTGGAATTATTTACAATAATGTCTTTCAAAGTGTGAAAGCTCAACGTAAGATTTGTGGACAGAAAACCCAGGAAAAGACAGGAAAACCTAAAAATCGCGCAACATCGACACAAATGATAACTGTGAGTCAACCCAAAGATCCGTGGAAAATCTGACCTTCAACAAGTAGAATTCCAGATTTACATTTTATTAAGGTTATTCACCAGTCGAGTATCCTCTCGGGTATTGGAACATCCCCCGAACGGATCCTTAATAGAACCACATTACCTATAAGTTGCTTTGGATATGTTACGAAATATTATTTCAAAGTATGGTGTTTAATACAAGTTAACAACGATGATTACAATCTAAAATAAAATTCCACCATGTATTGTGATCTCGTGACACCCTTAAGTTATAGATGAATCCTGATGCTGAAACATGGGTTACCCCAAAGAGATGTTCAGAATGAACCAACAATACTTGATCCGAGGGGATCTTATGTTACATCATTCTGAAGTAACTAAACTGCGAAATTCAGGGAATCATTGATTCACTGTGCGTTTAGAAAAAACGCCAAATAAATAAAAGTGATAAATCACTCGAAAAGTCCTCTTACTAAACCAACTTTCAGGTTATGAAACAGTTACGGCGTTAAATTTGTGAAACTGCAAGTCCACAACATAAAACAAACAACATGAAATATTTCCAATTCTGAATACCTACAACTACAATTACAAATCTGTCTACCTACACTTGTCCCATTAAACTAAACTACAAGTGATCGGTAGATGAACGTCTCTTATAAATGATGTGAATAACGTAAAATAAAAATAAAATATAACAACAACAACAACAACAAGAAACCGCATTCTTAGTGTAAAAAATCCGCAGCCTGTTTCCAGTCATTCGACCGGGTCAGGAATGGAATGAATGAAGCCCCCATCTAGCGGCGAGGATAGAAATTGTGCCGGCTATCGAAGCCTGTCGCACTCCTCTGCGGCAATGATTAATGAATGACAGATGAAATGAAATGATATTGGAGTGTGTTATTGGAATGAAATATGACAGGGAAAACCGGAGTACCCAGAGAAAAACCTGTACCGCCTCCGCTTTGTCCAGCACAAATCTCACATGGAGTGACCGGGATTTGAACCACGGAATCCAGCGGTGAGAGGACGGCGCGCTGCCGCCTGAGCTACGGAGGCATTTCTTAGTGTAAATCCTCCAAAAAATTAACTAAGTGTCAACACACTGCACTATCACAACACACCCTACACCGGAACAATAAATCTGAAAGTAAAAGAAAAAGACTGTGTCAAATGGAAAATGAAAATTCATTTAATTTGAACGCACGCGACTATGTAGTAGGGACCAGTCTTCATTAGCCAGGTTTCTACGTGGGACAACCCTTACATTTATGCCACCACTGATGCAACGTTATTATGGGAGCACCTTCCACCTCGTAAAGATTATGCCGAAACATGGCCTAAACAGTACCTGCTGTTATCTTCCGTACCTGTATCCACTATTGTACATAAAATATCGTTCAAGTCGATTCTGAAAAATGCCTAACCTATGATTTGTCTATGTACAGACGGCGTCCTAATCCTATCGTTGAGCCAACGCTACAATGTCTACACACCTCTAACGATAATTATATACACGCGAACAATAAATCTAATTCTCGTTGAAATTCCAAATCATGAAGTAAAATTCGCCACAGAAATGAAAGCGAAATTGGAAATATTAACTATGTCTATTTCGTACGAATAAACGTGAAATCAAAATGAAATAACAGGTTTGAATTGTTCAATCTATCACTCATCAAAATGTAAACACATGCGGTGAAGTTCGCTAAATAAAAGTGAACTAAAATCTCGTATGATATTACGTGATATTACTGAAAACAATAATCACAACCACCACGATATTCGCGGCTTAGAGTGTGAGGCTCCAAATAACCTGCAATGTCAACACTCCAAACATATATAATTGTACACTCTTCAGCGAAGTAAAATCTCATCATCATACCCAGGAAAATCTATCATTCTAATAAATTCATTCTCTCACCCGCAATGTTTTCAATTCGCGATGTTTTCGCCCAGTAAGAATACAGAATGAAATTCCCTTTCCAATAAGCAAATATCATCTCGACCGTGTGTGAGAATGCATTTTGTTCGTGAGGTCGGCTTTTAACAATATCCATTTCGCTAGCATCAAATAGAATCGTCAACATGACTGAACTGACGTTATTACAGTCTTACAGTACGTAAAGTAATAATCATGGGAGAACATTAATTGTACTAAAAATATGATTTACAACGCACTCACTTGGATTTGGCAACTCTTACAGTTTTCAGTCGCTTTGCTAGTTGTTTTACGTCGCACCGACACAGATAGGTCTTATGGCGACGATGGGACAGGGAAGGGCTAGGAGTGGGAAGGAAGCGGCCGTGGCCTTAATTAAGGTACAGCCCCAGCATTTGCCTAGTGAGAAAATGGGAAACCACGGAAAACCATTTTCAGGGCTGCCGACAGTGGGGTTCGAACCTACTATCTCCCAAATACTGGACACTGGCCGCACTTAAGCGACTGCAGCTATCGAGCTCGGTCAGCCGCTTTGGATGTCGCTTCTCCTATATAGCCTCTCTCGGAAATATCACACATCAGCATATACTTCTTCTTCTTTTCTAGACTATTTCAATCCACTGCTGGATATAGGCCTCTTCGATATGCTTCCGTCGTCTTCGGTCTTGAGCCGCTTGGAACCAGCGTGTTCCAGCCAACAGCTTTATGTAGTCAAACCATCTCTTCAGGGGTCTTCCAATGCCTCTCTTGTGTCCCCATGGTCTCCAGTGAACAATCCTAGAGGTCCACCTGTTGTAGTTTTGTTGAGCTACGTGTCCTACCTATTGCCATTTTAGTCTTGCTACTATCTCTAGGATGTCTGTTACATTAGTTCTTCTCCTGATGTCCTCTGAACGGATCTTATCCCTAAGGCTGATCCCTGGCATCTGTCGCTCCATGGCTCGTGTTCGCTGAAGCTTGCGAGCACTTTCCTTCGTCAGAGTAATCGTTTCCAGACTGCAAGAAGTAACTGGCAGCACGCAAGTATTATAAACCTTGGTCTTCAGGTTAATTGGAACATCCTTGTTGGTGAGGATGAATCTTAGTTTGGGGAATGCAGTCCAACTCATACCTATTCTGCGAGGAATTTCTGCACGTTGGTTGTCTTTTCCAAGTTTTATCTTGTGTCCAAGATAGATGTACTCATCAACAGCTTCTATATATTGGTTTCCCACTTTGAGCATATACACCCTGCCACAAAGTTCCTCTCCATCAAACTACAGGGCCTTTTCCCTACGACGTCCTACTCGAAACTTTCCACTCATAAAACGCAGGATTTACTCTGCCTCTGCCTTTCTTCCTAACTATTATCATAACATTTCATTCATCGTCATGATCCGTGTCTTCTTTCTTGATCAGATTATAAGCACAGATTATCCCATAACCAAACAACTTCATAATGATCTCAAAGTGACTTCTTCGAATGTTACCAGAACTCAGGAGCAAAATAGCGTGCCGTGATTCAATATCACAAATACACTGTAGGCCTATCACAAAATTAAATTTCCGAATGCCAAAAATGACCTTGCTTCACTGGATTTGCATATAAACTATAAATCTCGCTTACCTAACTGCTGAATACATTATTATTATTATTATTATTATTATTTCAATTTACTACTAACACGATTATTATTATCAGTGTTATTATTTTTCTTTATCACACTTATAATTGTTATCTTTACTTTATAATAAATAATAATAATTATGATTATTGTTATTATTATGACTTTACCGGCATGAATGGAGTTTACTGATTTTCATTGTAATATTTAACTTCAAATTTTAAGCAATATAACATATATAACAGACAATCGTATATACACTGTTTCCTGGAATATTGATATGACACATTATCGTCATTGCAACACACTTAGTTCTACACACGCCACGTATATAACCCGGTGTCATGATTTACCAAGTAGTTTCTAACTACAAAGACATAATACTTATATTAGACAGACTTGTAATTGTGTAGAATGATGTGGCGATATTTTTGCCTGCATTTAGCAAGCCATCAACCTCCCATTTAGCCTCCCATCATGGTAGGTGGCTTTCTCCACTTCAAGACTACCTTATCAATTACACTGACTCTGCACTTGTCTTGATGTAATACAAATTAATTTTCTTCAACCGGAACTAACATGATAACAAATTTTATTATGCACATAACACAAAATGGACCACGCTGTTCCGTCTCGACCAGAAAAACGTGATCGTGGAAGGCTTCTACCCTTCTTGACCAGGTGTTCACCAAACTTGAATGACCGTGGGACAGTGATGTTATCTCACAGAAGAAACCAAATATTTTCCCTTACAAATTGTCAAAATGGTCGTACCATGTTGATGGTATTTTCAGAGATATATCTGGGACTTCACTGTCTTCCTCTCAGAAGATCATAAATCCTATAACAATCCAATACAATCTTCTCTCTCACCAAGATGAACAGTCGTAAATAAGTGTATTAATATCAAAGTTGCCTGTATTCCTTATTGATACTTCGCAAATTTGTCATCTCTCAAACCAACTGGCTTGTGAGATTGTCAAGTCTAGCTTCTAACACTAACTTTTGTAGTATGACAAGTTGATGTCGACTATCACATGTCGTCACCTTGGACTGCTCACTCTTGTGTACCGTATAGCGTGTCGTTTATCACCATCGCATCATTTGGAAGCACAAACATTCGAAGAGATCTAATGGTTTCGGTAAGGAGATAAGAGAAGTTGTAAGGTACTACCGGTCTGTCTCTCTTCCTTCTGATTTCCAGAGAGTAGAAGAGTGAAATGCCCAAGTCTTGAAAGGAACAAATTATTTTATTTCTCGACTCCAATACAACCAGAAAAATAATCGTTCACGTTCCGCGATATACTATTCCAATTCTGGCTATGACAGAAAAATATCCCCTTTATTTCACATTCTAACTAGAGAAAATATTTATTCAAATCCTAGTCCTTAATATTTTCGGTACTGGAGTTTACGTGCCCACTTGGCAAATCACTGTCTGTATTAAAGTGGCTTTTCTTTGTTTTACTGATACATATTTTAAAATATTACGTGTAGAGCTTGTAAATTTATTTTTGATACAGAGACCGGCGCCAGATCTGAGCTTATCATATTCGATCCGACACTTCCGATATTTTCATGTAAGAATCAATATTTTTTTCATATGCAAACCAGTGTAATTGAACTGGAGTATTCACTAGAGATTATAACTTAGCTTTTCCAATTAAGAAGTAGGCACTTTGAGAGGTTTACACATTGAACCCGTTGGAAAATATTTGGAATTCGAACAACAAATAAACGCAATGGTATAATTTCTTCGACTACAGTACAAAGGTGCACTCTAACTGTTAACAGAATCCTAACGACATCTTCAATAGTAGATTTTAGATAAATTTTAGCGGATTTCCTTGTTTCTACCCAGGTACATCTGTTTTGTTTAAAATTTTGTATCAGTACTTCTATTTGTTTAACTTATATCTTATTCGAATGATATCCTATTTAGATATTTACATTTTGTTTGTAATATCCGTCCTCATCTATATAAATAAAATCGTAATGACCGTGTGGCTATACAATGAACATTTTGGTGAAACATTGATACAGTATTCTGTTTGAGGTGTAATGATGACCCTCTGCATACTTCGTTTTAACTTTGTGTCTGTCCGCTTATCGGTTTCCTGTTTGTGTTTTTGAGTTCTTATAACTGGGAAACTACTGGATATATTTCTACTAAACTTTGTACATAGAATACACCTGTCCTTAGATAGGTTTCAGGGCCAATATTACTTCTAAATCCCTGAAGGTTCTGGAGGTTTATAGGAAGTTGAAACAGTGATTTTACCCTTCCAAAATTGTACGTGACCAATTTTAACGAAAATCTACCAACCTGAATGGAAATCAATTTCTAAAGCTTTTTCCAGATGCACCTTTTCGATAGGAGAATTAATAAGGGATATATTACCGTACGGTTTTACAAGTTAAGTCATGTTATATCAATCAATTACACCCGCGAAGGAAGCAGGAGAAATAATAAACAACACCATTTTGATTGGAAAGAAAGTTGGAATCTCAGGGGTGAGTCTCAAAGAAATCGGTCCAGCGGTCATGCGTGGTATCGCGTTCCTTTTGTGCGCATAAATAGCCATTCCAAATATCAGAATGCGGTACATCATTTGTGACGATGTCTGAAAACCGTTTGTTTCTTTACTCGCTTTTTTATTCACATCCTAGCCAAATTAACTTATTTACATAAATCCCTTCCTTGGGTCAATAACCTCAGCAATTTTTTGATTTTTTGAAAAATATCCAAACCAAATGTAGTTATAATGGCTCAAGTGAAAATCTGCATTGACTCACATTAGCGCTTGTAGTGGTAACGTAATTGATCGGATAAAGGTGAATAAGGAAAGGATTGTAATGTTTAACTGTGGGTTTTTAACAAAATACACATTGTAATCATTAAAGAAAAATATATCCATGGAATAAGTGTTTTCTAGCAAAACACATTGTATAACTAAAAAAAAAATATATCCATGAAACTAAACACCAGTTTTTGTGGCAAAACACATTGTATTATCCAAGAAACTAAAAAAAAAAACTTTCTATACCGAGAACGAAGACTACGGACGACGAACATTAGGAGTCGCGCATGGTGTAAAGGACCGGTTAATAAGTACCAGGAATCGCGCACGGTGGAAACGGCGAGGATTACAGACAAAGTTTTTACTGATTGGCTGGTGATGGAAGGGAGATCAGCGAACGTAAGTACGTGTAGTAGACGAGTCCCTTGAAAGACATAAAAAAGAAGGAAGCTTTATATACCTACTCAAACTATTTCGAAAGAATAAAAAATGTATGAGCCTTGTCTAAAAGACAATGACGCGACCCCTCGCGGGGTAAGGATGTTTACTACCGTCAGAAAATAATGAAAGCGCTGGATTTGAAATGTGCGTAACTTTAAGGCTAGGTGTAGAAAACTGTATTTCCGTTTAGCAGACAAAAGTTAGTATTCTTATCTCAGAAGACATTGTCATGAGATTCGTCAGTATCTTTAACAGTTCAGGAGTCATGAGCTGACTGAACCCGAATATTTCTTCCGTTGATGCCTGGAATATCTCATAATTTACAGCTCTTCGCTGTAATCGTGTTTCCTTTACACTTCAAGGACCTCATATTACATACATTCAACATTCATTCTTACTGTGACTGCTTGGATGTTTAATACAAGAGGTATCTGTCTATAGAATGTTTTATACAAGACAAAGCAATCCAGATGCGACTGACAAAAAAAGTTCTCAAAGGAATATTTTTACAAAGGAAAAGAGGAGAAAGTTAATACCAAGAGTATGAAAATTGAAGAATATATTTCAAAATAAAGATGAAATGAAGATGTTACAAAGGAATGTCATCGTAACGATTTACCTGTACTCGTATTGCTGGCGAGAGTTGTGGGAATACAACCATCACTGATACGTCCATTCGGTTCTGTTATCAAGTTAAAAACTGGAATTTGATGAGCAATGGTTGAAAGATTCACGATACAAAAAATAATTTATGGAATGTTAAATGAGAATCATTTGCTATATTGGTTAATAATATACAGACTCGTTATTCCTTTATTTCTATACTTATTTACTGTAATTCGTTTACCAAGCAGGGTTGGTTTTCCCCGTTCACAGCGAGGGATCCCGTCTCTACCGTGTCGAGAGCAGTGTCCTGGAGCGTAATAAATTTTTTAGGGTATACAAAAAGGGATGAGGACCAGTAACTCGCCCAGGTGGCCTCACACTCTGTGGGGGATGGAAGATTGGAGGCGATGGACAAGGAACGGGGAAGGAAGTGGCCGTGGCCTTGAGTTAGGCACCATCCCGGTATTTTCCTGGAGGAGAGATGGGAAGCCACGGAAAACTACTTCGAGGATAGCTGAGGAGAGAATCTAACCCCCCTATACTCATTTGACCTCCCGTGGCTGAGTGGACCCACTTGCAACTCTCCTACCACTTTTCACATTTCGTGGAATCGAACCCGGGCATCTAAGAATGGCAGCTCCTAACACTAATCACTACAGCACAGACGCGGACGAGGGCATTTTTATATTTTTATTACTATACCCTGTTTCATAAGGGAAATGGTTATATTTTTAAATAGTTTGTAGTATAGAGGTGGAGCAGATCAAGACAAAAATATCCTCATAAAGGAGACTAAAGCTATCCTACCTGCAAAACACGTCTCGATCAGAAAAAGAACTGGAAGACAGAGAACATACTGTGCTGAAAGAAGCTGACTGGGGCAAAAGATGATCGAGAGCCTTACACGACTGAACGAATGAAGATAAAGAGAGTTAAAGCATAACACTCAAGAAATTATGAAGTATGTTTGTGCAGAATACGTACTGCTACTTGGGATAGAGAATGTTACGAACGTTTGGAAGTTTCAAATGGAAATAACTTCTAGAAAGAACATGAATTGATCATAAATATGTCTATCGGTCATGGCCATCCATTAAGAGCTGCTAATTACAGATGACCACCAAACGTAACATATAGCCTACATGGTTGGTAGGTAAGATTGCCTGGCCATCCTTCCATACCTTACATCACAGCCTGCGTCCGGTTTCATGGCTAAAGTGACCCGGGTTCGATTGCCGGCCAGGTCGGGAATTTTAACCTTCGTTGAATAATTCCGATAGTTCCATATATGTGTGTGCTTGCACCATCTGGCACGTAAAAGAACTCCTGCGGGACTAAATTCCGGCACCTCGGCGTCTCCCAAGACCTTAAAAAGTAGTTAGTGGGACGTAAAGCAAATATCATTATTATTGGTACTAGATTTGCAAGGCCTAGTGAGGCTATCATTTTCACACCGGACTGAGCCAGCTATTGTGTCATCTCCGACGATAGCGTTCGATGTCTTACTTGAAATGGGAATGACCTTTGTTTCTAGCTTCATCAGCTGCCAGCTTGAGGCAGGAAGATCGCCGTGCTACAAGGCTGAGTAGCTGTTGTGGTGGTGCTGAGTATTGTTTAAAGAGGAGGCACAAGTAACTTGGGCAGCCATCCTGTATTACCAGTAATCAGAGGGAGAAGTTGGAAGGTTCCGAAAACTGGATAAATGAACTTATCAGCCAAGGGCGACGAAGGGTGTGAAAATGATAGCCTCACTAGGCCTTGCAAATCTAATACCAATAATAATATTTGCTTTACGTCCCACTAACTACTTTTTAAAGTCTTCGAAGACGCCGAGGTGCCGTAATTTAGTCCCGCAGGAGTTCTTTTACGTGCTAGTAAATCTACCGACACGGGGCTGTCGTATTTGAGCTCCTTCAAATACCACCGGACTGAGCCAGGATCGAACCTGCCAAGTTGGGGTTAGACGGCCAGCGCCTTAACCGACTGAGCCACTCAGCCCGGCAAAAATCTAGTACCATCGGGGTTGTAAAGGATTTGGCCAAGAGAATGATGTAAGTGTGTAATGGACTAGTATAACTTGGAAACTATTCTCTAAACCCATATACCGGTAATATATAAATATAAAATATCGAGCTCGATTAGTAGGTTCTATTATTATTATTATTATTATTATTATTATTATTATTATTATTATTGGCTACGTAGTTATGTACGACAGGTTGTCAGTACGTACTTTATTTTGTATAAATCGAGGTCATATCGTTCATTATTTGTGTGTTGTATGATTTGTCTTGTGTAACAGAACATGCAAGGTTATGTCACGATACTTCTGCTGTATGTTTCTTAATACGACTTTATTTAATGTAAAATGAAATAAAATGGCATATGGCTTTTAGTGCCGGGAGTGTCCGAGGACATGTTTGGCTCGCCAGGTGCAGGTCTTTTGATTGGACATCCGTAGGCTACCTGCGCTTCGTGATGAGGATGAAATTATGATGAAGAAAACACATACACCCAGCCCCCGTGCCAGCGAAATTAACAAATGATGGTTAAAATTCCCGACCCTTCCGGGAATCGAACCCGGGACCCCTGTGACGAAAGACCAGCATGCTAGCCATTTTGCCATAGAGCCGGACTTTATTTAATGTAAGAACACGTAATTAGTAGTATATAATTTATTAATAGTATATCATTCCTTATTACCTGTAAATACGATATATAAATCCGATGTAATGTTGTGCAATACAGGGTAAGAATCTAGAACAACGCACCTTTGTCACTCCAGTTTTACAGAATCTATATATTTAAAAAATATATGAAAACTAAAGTCAGTCAGTCCGGCCATTCTATCCGGTCGATTTCCTTCATTCTCTTTTTAAATGAAAGGTATTCATGCACAGATTTGTCATCAGGTACTATAAATCACTTAACTTCCGCCTTCCTGAAATTATTAGATTTTTCAATTTTTTGTCTCTTTGAAGCAATCATATCTTTGGTTCTGATTGAGGTACGCAGTTCGTTTTGGCCTAAGAACACTCAGTGGATCAAGCTCTTTCATTTCAGCTCTTAACTGTTCAAAGTTATGAGTGCACATTCAATTTGACGTCTCATTTCTTCAACATTTTTTCTCATTGAAGCAATCATATCATTCGTTCTAATTGAGGTACGCAGTTCGTTTTGGTCTAAAACACTCAGTGGATCAAGCGCTTTCTTTTGAGGTAATAACTACTTAAACTGGTAGATTCTGAGAAAAGTTACGAGCATATTTGTCTCCATGACGAAGATCTTTGAAGGACTTTTTAACAGTTCGGCGCGTAGTGTTGTTCCAAGGAACGTTTAATTCAATTTCTTTGTGTGATGTATTTTCAAGTGTTTTGTTGACATAATATTACATTCTATTACCACAGCAGATCATGTGCTTTATTTCATTAACTCGAAATTTTGCAAATACATCCGTGAGGATAGTAACGAACAACACCATACTTTGTAGATTGCGGGCGGAGCCAGCGGGAAACTGCTAGTGTTCTATTCATTTGTACATAGGTTATTGGAGACTTGAGAAGATACGAGAAACATGTTGTGTCATAAGTTTCTGGAAGCCTGCCCAGGCAAGGTATGTGAAGAGACAGCCTTGGGTTGTTGAATCGAGTTGAGTTGTTAGTGAAAGTCGTTAGTCGAGTTGAATATGTGAACTCCTGTTGTTGTAATTCCGTTGAAGTGGTAATGTTGTGTTGGTAAATGTGATCTTTTCAAGTGTTCCGTTGTTGGTTGAAATGCTAATGTGGCAGTCAAGTGTTTGTGTGAAGATGGTGGATAATTTGATTTGCAATTTTTAATGAATATCTAATTTGTAAATAAAAGTGTATACTATTGACGGCTTCTCGCGTGTGCATCTTTGTGACTACGATAATAAGTCAGATAGTATAGATGGAAGTGAAGAGCTTGGTACAAGGAAGAGAAAGAAATGTCAGGAATCAATGCCCGTAGTTACCAATCCACGCTCCCAATTTAAGAGCCCCTGGGGCAGTGTAGCTGTAGACTTTGGTGTGATAGCCCGTCATATGAGGTATCTTTTGATCTGTTTTAGTGGGTTCTACACGTACATTAAAAAAGCAGAATTAAAAACTCAAGATTTGAAAATAAAGTGGTGCGAAGTAGTGAGAACAATTATCTGCTTTAGGAACATGTCATGATATGTGGTCAATAAGTGGCTTGAGAAATGCATTCGAGAGAATAGAGTGGCTGTTCAAAAAGGTCCAAACCTACCAATGTCGAACGTTAAAAGGCTTATTGGGAGCGCCTCAGATTTTGGATGGCCGAACGTCATGAGACTAGTTGTGCCCTGCTGGAGCTCAACCCTTCGCACCTTCTGCCCTCGTAGTGGAAAATGATTATGAACTCATGATTTTGTAATTTCAAAATAAAATATCAACAACATTTCAAGCCTATACTGACAAGATATATTATTTCAGTATGTACTTTGTGTGTACTTTACGTCAAAACTTACGGACGTAAACCAACAAAGCCTCATTTGATTTTTGATTTTTTCTAAAACGTTTAAGTAGTGTTCAATGAATGAATGAATGAATGAATGAATGAATCAATCAATCAATCAATCAATCAATCAATCAATCAATCAATCAATCAATCAATCAATCAATCAATCAATCAATGCTGATATACATTTAGAATCGTCACCCTAGTGGCAAGTAGCTGTCTGACCGAGTCGGTAAAGGCGTGCTCGGTTCGCTCGGAAGGTTGCGGGTTCGAATCACCGTCAGGAAGTTGTAAAATTTAAGAAACGATATTTCCTCTTCCGGAGGAGCACGTGGCTCTGAGGTTCTCTCAACCTACACCAAAAATTATTACCAGGTTAATTCCTGGGGGCAAGGACAGCTGGGCGTAGAGCTAGCCGAGGTTAGGGATAGTGGAAGCCTTTACATTCCACCCCTCCAAGGGCCTTCACGGCCTGTGCGCAGATGACTTTGCCTTTGCCTTTTTTACCCTGGTGGCAGATTCTATAGCAGTTGTTCAAAATTTCTCAAACAACTCCGTCAGTAAATGACATAAATTACTAATGCCCAGTTGCAGAAAGGTCCATCAAATCAGTCCTTAATGACAGATCACCTGATTGCCAAACAACATTAATTCCAGAGTGTGTTGCAGAAAACCTAAACTCCGATCAACTTGCTCCAATTTACTGATTGATGAACCGAGAAGGAAACAAATCTGGCACCAGCGCAATTAGTGACCACTGCTGTGTTGATTCGTTATCCTCTTTGGTTTCTAGCGAAGACATTAAAGCGTCAGTGAATCAGAGAACAGCTGATCCTGATCGTGTTTGAGAAAGGTGAAAAAATAGCGGACTTTGGTCCTTTTGGTTGAGTTAATATATTTTTGACAATGGGAGTGATATGCCCACTAACAAAGTGAGAGGGCCAAATTTTTCATTGAATGATAGAGCCCTCTTACTTAATCTAGTTGAGAGATACTTGCAAGTAATTGAAAAAAAAAAGTGGGCAAAAGTGTAAACAACGATGCTACGGATAGGTTGAAGTTTCGTCACGTTGTCTTATTCATTCTAAAAAAACTGGGTTTACATGGATATTTATATGCCAGAAATAAGTATTTATTTCAAGATTTGATTTATATAAATTAAATAGTTCCATGTTCATGATTGAGGTTATATGTGAGAATAATGGCTACGGAAAATAAAATAGTACGTCACTCAAATAACACTTTCTACATGAATCTGATATTTTTATCATTGAAACCTTTAATCGGATGTATTCAATGAGTTAAAAGCATCCTTGAGTTTAAAGACTGCAAACACTGATTGCTGTTTCTGCAACTCACACAGGATGAGTGCCAATCAAACCCACACTGATTGCCAATCAAACTCCAGTCAAACTTTGATTGGCTTTTCTGCAATCAAGTTCATGTTAGTCCCGTTCCTTGATGCCTCAGTTCAGGAACTAACGAAGGTGAAATGAATGATGGTGAATGGAATTCACTAAGGAGGTGGCCTATGAACAGGAACTCTCCTCACATTTATCTGAAAGTGAAAATTGGAAACTGCAGAGAACTATTCTCAGGACAGCCGATGGTGGGGCTCGAACCCATTCATCTCCCAAATGCAGAGCTTGGCTCCATAGTCGTAGCACGTTAGCACGTGCGGCGACTCCCCTAGGTATCCCTGCAAATTAATATTTGCCCTAATTTGCTCTCTTGAATTCAACATTCAACCTTCAAATTATGATCACTACTACATTTAAAGTAGCCTCCGTGGCTCAGGTGGCAGACCGTCGCTCTCTCACTGCTGGGATCTGTCGTTCAAATCCCGGTCACTCGGTGTGAGATTTGTGTTGGAAAGTGCGGAGGCAGGACAGGATTTTCACCGGATAATCCGGGTTTCCCTGGCATGTTTCATTCCAGCAACACTCTCCAGTACCATTTCATTTCATCTTCATTCATTAATCGTTGCCCCCAGGGGAGTGGAACAGGCTTCGGCAGCCGGCACAATTCTTATCCTCGCCGCATGATATGGGCTTCGTTTCGTCAATCCCTGATCCGGTCGCTGACTGGAAAACAGGTTGTAGGTTTTCATTCAATACTTTTAAAGCTCCATTCATACTTATTCGTTTACTAACACGACAGGTGATGGTGATGGTGAGTTGGGCGTACGCGTAGGATGGCGCAGCTGGAGCTTGCATTCTAGAAATGTGAGTTCGAATCCTACCGTCAGCATCGCTGAAGATTGTTTAAAATGGTTACCCATTTTCACAACAGGCATTTGCTAGCTGCGGCTGCACTTTAATTAAGGCCACAGCCACTACCTTAAGTGTCCGGCCGGGTTGAGTGGCAAAGACGGTTGAAGCGCTGGCCTTCTCACCCCAACTTGGCTCGTTCGATCCTCGCTCACCGAGCTCGATAGCTGCAGTCGCTTAAGTATGGCCAGTATCCAGTATTCGGGAGACAGTAGGTTCGAACCCCACTGTCGGCAGCCCTGAAGATGTTTTTCCGTGGTTTCCCATTTTCACACCAGGTAAATGCTGGGGCTGTACCTTCATTAAGGCCACGGCCGCTCCGTTCCCACTCCTAGCTCTTTCCTGTCTCATCGTCGCCATAAGACCTATCTGTGTCGGTGTGACGTAAAGCAACTAGCGATCCTCGGTCAGTCCGACGGTAAGACTCGTGTCGGTAGTGTCACGTAAAGTAACTCCTGAAGGGCTAAATTCCGGCACCTTGGCTCCTCTGAAAACCGTCAATGTAGTTAGTGGGACGTAAAAGCAGATAACATTTTTCCTATGCCCTCTCCCCTCCTCCAGTCGCCTAAAATTTTCTATGTGCCAGTGCGATGTTAAACCACTAGCAAATAAGAATGTCGTCCACTCTAAAATATAATTAACATTCAGACAGAGAATGTTCACCAATAATTCGTTTCTATATCATCTAGTAGACTCAGACATTACGTCGCAATGTATACCCAGGCAGCTTAGATGACATCCAATTAAAATGCCTGGAGATGATACCTGAAGTTTAAATTTTTTATTATTATTATTATTATTATTATTATTATTATTATTATTATTATTATTCACCGTTAGGACCACTAAGGATCGCGAGATCTTAACTGATGTCTTCTTGCGGGTCCACCAGTTTTTCATCCTTTCGGAGTGTGCTTTCTTCCATGCATCAGAGTGAACAGGCTTCGGTCGAATTGGGATTTCTTCTTGATACAACTGTCTAAATTTGTGTTTGAGTGGTGCTTGGAGTTTGAATGTCTGTTTCTCAGATGTCATACTTTAAAGTATGCCTATCGACACCCACCAACCAAGGAGAAATGGTTTTGAGACTCCTCAAGTCGGATAACAAACGTTTATAGATTCTTTCAGCTGGCAATCTGAAGAGGTGAGCGTAAAACGTCATCATTCATTTCATGATTACACTTAATATCTTTTCGGTATGGGTGTATATTTCTAAGTTGCTCCGAAGTCCTTAAACACCATCTTTGAAGTTGGGACCAAGAATGTTTTGGATAACCCTCCTTTCTTTAATTGCCATTTTTTTCTAGCAGGCTACGGGTTCGAAGTGTTAAACATTCAGCTGCATATAATGTTTCAGGTCTAATTACACTTTGAATTATTATTATTATTATTATTATTATTATTATTATTATTATTATTATTATTATTTTATTAGGGCCCGGATTTTGAGGCAGTAAGAGCAGACTGCAAAGATACATAAAATATTAAGCATCATACTCTACCTTGCAGAACGGTTTTGCTACGAGGTTTGCATAAACATTAGGTGAACTGAACATCATAGTCCCTAGAATTTATGTTACTCTCTCTACGTTACGGTACAGCGGCGTAGTCGACAATTCCTGCTACAATTCCTAGTGTGCATTCTAACCTATTACTGCTACACATATCCGGACCAAATTATTATTTTTCCCCTTACAACAATAGTCACCAATCCAACCACCACAACGTTATTTTTAAAGAATCCAACAATAGCAGAACGCAACACCGAGCATAAAAGCATGAATTTCCACTCTCCCTTTACGCTGGGAGAATGTTTCTGAGGTTATATAATAAAGCTGGTTGACGGTGTCAAGAGGGGCAGGCCAAGAGGACGTGTTGTTGTGGAAGCACAATTACATTCGCATATGTAACCCAGGGTCAGCAATGAATTCATTAACCCACAGTCCACAGTTTGCATAGGCGGTTACCTGCAAATGTGTGCACACAAAACCTTGCTTCCCACAGGGATTTACTGTGGTATTCCAAGACTTGTGTATTACTCCCTCTTTGCCTTGATTACACAGCTGGTGAAGAAGTGTCAACGGCTTATGTAATATGCGTCAAGATGCAAATTTGTGCCCAGACTCAGTGACTTAAATTACAAAAAGTTATGTAGCTGTAATACTTTTAATATTCAGATACTGTGCTCTGACGAGTCTGCCTAGTCAAGAAAGTGAAGACCCGCGTTGTTCATCCGAAATGGCGTGGGTTGTGTTCTCAGCCAGTAAGTCGAGAAATTCAAAAACTGACTTTCATTGAGGATATGCCCCTAGCATTTACTGAGTCATTTCTTTTCGCGGCTCCTGTTAAAGGGAATGGATACTCATTACATAATATTCTACGTATTTTTAGGGAAAGGCCATGGTGGGAGAAAACACAGCATTCCGATGGCAGTTTTGCTGCCCCACATAATAAAGCACAACAGACAAGAATGGGAAGATATTAGGTACATATGACATCAAGACCATTTTTCACTTCAAGATTAGGCAAATAACGGGATGGAACCACTTTCTAGTTCACGGGCGCTTCCTTAAGATTTTCAAACAGTAAAATTAAACCTTTTGATTTTTAATTTATTTGGCTTTGGTTTCCAAGGAGCTGTTTTGCCAGCAATCCACAATTATATATAATTTCATAACAGTGGATATAACAAAACCGAAAAACACACAAAAGTAAACAATATCTTTACAAATAACAACAACTTGTGAACGACTGATCAAATTATAATACTCTGTCAAAAATAGTCCATAAAAAGTTCTCGTAAGATTAAATGAAGGGTAAACATTTCTCACACATTTGATTTGCAATGTAAAATAATACACTACCGAAAAAGTACGCAATTAATCATATTTTACGATACTGAACAAATTGTAGTTTACGAGCGTAAATTAGAATACTTTAGAAAAGAAGCAAATCCATTAAACCCGAAGGGTGTTCGAGGAAACTAAACTCACAATGTTAACACGGAACTGAAATCTCAACATACCCGAAATATTAAGAAAACGATCGCAGTTGTTCTCGATGGAGGTCACACGCAAAGAACATGTGATTCAAGTCTTGAATTGACTTTTTTTCTTGCTAGTTGTTTTACGTCGCACCGACACAGATAGGTCTTACGGCGACGATGGGGCAGGAAAGGGCTAGGAGTGGGAGTGGGAAGGAAGCGACCGTGGCCTTAAGGTACAGCCCCAGCATTTGCCTGGTGTGAAAATGGGAAACCACGGAAAACCATTTTCAGGGCTGCCGACAGTGGGGTTCGAACCTACTATCTCCCGAATACTGGATACTGGCCGCACTTATGCGACTGCAGCTATCGAGCTCGGTCTTGAATATACTGATTATCGTATGATCAGTACGGAGGGTGAAGAACTCCGACGTAAGTGCCTTCTAAGGCTTACATTATTGAGCCACGTAAACGACACCTTCAGGAAATATCCTCATACATGTGGCTCAACCCCGTAGCCTGTACCAGGAAAGGCAGTTACATAACTAGAAAGCCGAACATACTTCCATTCTCCTGCACTAAGGTGAATTCCGGGACAGTTCCTCGTAAAGACTACGGATGCCAACCCAGTGTTGCCAGATCGAAGGTAATTTCCCACGGAAGAGGGAAAAAATGGGGAAAATTTTAACAAATACTATCTAAAAATTTAGGAATTTTAATACTGTCGCGCCCTAATTACATAAAATAGTTCACAGTTCTTTTATAAATTTGGACAAATTAACTGTTCTCTTAAGATACTTGGCGTTGCATTTATAGTATATTTTGATGCATCCTATTTTTGCTCAAACTATGGAACTATCCGCAACATTCTCATCAGTCGCTTAACGATTACACCTTTAAAGTTTTGAATGCATTTTGCATTAGTTATCAATAATATCTTAAATGGATGCGCGAGAAACTTGTTTAGAAGCATGTTTAATGTGAGTGGTGATAAATCTTTAATAACGCACATAATTATTTGAAGTTTCAAAATGTTAAAATTGCGATCTATCTGGAACTTTGGATATGAAGATAATTTTCGCCGTGACTGTTCTGGTGCTCAGGTTCGACAGTTAGTGACTTGTAGTGCTCGCTGCAGCACCGCATATACACAGTTCTAAAGTTAGGGGAACATGTTTCTGAATTTATGCCATGCTCCACAAAGCAATACCTCACACCGAGGTATATTACCAGGTAAACCTTTATTCTTTACCGTTGAAGTATACAAAAGAACAACGATGGCTTTGCGTTCATTTTCAGAACTCAAACGGAAATGTCCAAATAGGGGCGAAAACAAAGTAATTACAGTCCTCCCGGGTGATTTTTTTTTCTCAGTTGGAGAGCTTTAGTATGGTGTATGTCCTCCACGGACATTTATCACAGCTTGGCACTTACGTGACATGCTCAGTATAATTCGACGGAGGTCACGTTGCGGTATCAGGTCCCATTCTTCAGTGAGAGTCTGTTCGAGGTCTTGGAGTGTCTGTGGTGCAACAGAACGTCCACGATCACTTCTGTTCAACTTATGCCACACACGCTCGATTAGATTAAGGTCGGGACTCACTGCTGGTCATTCCATCTCTTGCATGTCCAGTTCTCGCAAGACAGCTCTGGTGATGCGCGCTAGATGAGCCCTGGCATTGTTGTGCATGAGTACGAATTCAGGGCCAACACCGTATGCAGTAACCAATACATGCTGCTGTAGCAGTATCCTGCAGCGATACGATTACCACGGATGACGACAAGATCCGTACGGCCATCAATTCTGATGCCACCCCACACCATCACAGAACCTTGTCCGAATCGGTCACCTTACTGGACAACATCTGGAATGTACTGCTCACTACGGCGTCTACATACACGTTGATGTCCATTACGCTGTGTCAGAGGAAATCTGGACTCACCTGTGAACATCACAGTTCTCCATTGGCGAAGTTGCCAGTTGATGTGGGTGCGGGCAAACAGAAGGCGATCTTCTCAATGTTGCTGCGTTAAACGGGGCGCTCGAACAGGACGTCTGGGTCGTAAGGACACTTCTCGTAACCTGTTCCTTACTGTCTGGTCAGACATCATGACTCCAGTGTCCCTCCTGAGGTCTTGTTGCAGTTCACCGGCAGTTGTTGAACGACGCCGCAACGCACAGATGGTCAGATATGGATCATCCTGTGGGGTTGTCAGTCGTCCACGACTTTGTCCAGCCGGCCTTGTGGACTGGTCTGTCTCACTGTAGCGATTCCACAAGCGTTGAATAACTGACACATCTTTCCTGGAACAAAGTGACGGCCCTTGCGACTTGAACCTCGTTAAGTTATCTCATGGGACGTGCTGGTTTACGTACAACGTGCTCAGATGACCGCAGTAGTCTGTGTACCTCACAACGACACATGGCCGCACCGATATTCACTTTGTTTTGAGGGGTCACCTGACATTTTAATGCATGGCTACACCTGAAGATGGAGTATAACTTCGATTTGACATATCCCGAGTAACTAATGTCTCGAGGTATTATGTACGACCATTTGAACTCCATCTACCAAATTAACTTTTACATACCAGATGTTACAGTACCTGTTCCCCTATTTTTTTAAACTGTGTGTTGTGAGTGAAGTTGATATGATTCTTATTCTTATTATTATGTATGTATTTATTATTATGTGTGAAATAAACACCCTGATTGAAATGAAAAGGAGGATTCGAGATGAATTATTGCCTGAGAAATGGGAGAACAACTTAAATATTAGATGTTTTAGCAATCACTGTTTCTGTCTATTTTCCGAAGTCCTTCAAATCTCTATCTATATCAGCCTGAAACTATGATATTTAGGATTTTAAATACCAGAGATGTGTGAAAAATATGGTAGGTGAAAATTTCAGCAATGTGATGAGAATTTCAGCTCTAAATATTTGGTAACACTGTGCCAACCCCGTAACCATATCCGAACATCTCCTTCAGCGTATCACATATCCCTGGCCTGAGAGGCGGCGTGACCGTCTAGGAGGCCCGCCTTCCCCCTTTAGGGACGGAATGAAAACTTTTCCGTAGCATACCCTGGAACACTCCCGGTACTCAATACCGTACGCCAAAAGTAAAATGAATAAAGTCACACAGGTAGTTCGTTAATTGCAACCACTGAAAGGCACCATTGAATTACAGTCTTCTGGACTCTGCAACCTTGCATGTAATTACACTATCTGATACGCAGGCGAAACGAAACGAGTCATATTTACCAAACTCTGTAAAACAAGATACGAACATTTCAGCTGTGACTAACTACAAAATTTAGTTCAATAAAGCCAAGAATATGTCGGGTGTGTCCCCAAAACTTCCCCTTCACACCAATTGTCCATAACATGGCAGGAGGATACAAGTTTACAAACAATAATTAAAAAATCTTTACAGCTATGTACATATTTGCTTTTAGATATCTGCTTTTGGATATCCCAGCAACTAGAGGATACATTACTATGAGTACTATGAGAAGGACATAACATATTTTCACTTATAACAGAAATGAAAAAGCTTCCGCATTGTATTTAACTGTTTTTCCATCTCTATTGACAAGTACTGTATACTCAATACAAATTCAGTCTACATTCAGTGTTGACAGCTGGAATTTAAGCTGAAAATTACAACCAATAAAGCGATATAAAGGGGCTAAAGAAAATCCTAGAGGCTATAGAAGTGAAGAATCAACCGAGCATCGTCAATTTAGGAGAAGATAACAAAATCAGAAATTATTCTTGAGTGCCCGTTATACACAGATTATCAGTACAGGGATCAGATATCGAGAACGAAGAACTATCTACAACAGGGCATCTCAAGGTGCATGCACCAGTGCATTGTGCTGTGCACGGTGAAAAAGACGACTTCGCTTGCTTCACCAGAGTGCAGACCCCCATTACTCGATCTAGAGCAATAGCGCTGTCTCTCTCTTTCCCAACGCCTGTCTCGCTCGCTCCGGCTGTCTCCCTCTTCCTCACTTGCTCCGTAGTGCTCAAATCCAAGTTGAGTTTAGCTGATATTAGCCGAGTAGCCCAGAGACGAAGTGTTGGTGCGAGCCTAGCTGAGTAGGACCGATGCATTGTGCACAGGAACTCTGCGCCTTAGTTTGCACGCGTGATATTATGGGCGTTTGAGAGGCCTGTTTTACAATCTGTAGTGATTAGATTTGAAGCAGTAATCCAGAATGGAGTGAGTAAAGGCTGCTATTTGTTCCGCCTCCTTTTCAATGTTTGTATAAAAGGGGCGGTAAAGGAAATCAAAGAGGGATTTTGAAAGGGAATCGCTGTCCAGGGCAAGGACATTAAAACGCTGAGATTAGCCAATGATATTGTTATTTTATGTGAGTCTGCAGAAGATCTGGTGTAATTGCTGAAAGGTATGGAAGGAATGGGGAAGGAGTAGAACATGAAGAAAAATAATCTAAAGCAGACGTAATGGAGTGCAGTCGAATGAAGTCAGGTGACGCAGGAAACATTATATTACGAAATAATGTCTTAAAGTATGTAGATGGATATTGTTACTTCGATATAAAATAACTAACGCTGGCAGAAGTACGGAGGACATGAAATGCAGACTAGCATGAGCAAGGGAGGCATTTCCTAAGAAAATATTCTTTTTCTTTAGAACTTGCTTTACGTCGCACAGACACAGACAGGTCTTATAAGCGACGATGGGATAGGAAAGGCCTAGCAGTGGGAAGGAAGCGGCCGTGGCCTTAATTAAGGTAGAGCCCAAGCATTTTCCCGGTGTGAAAATTGAAAATCATCTTTAGGGCTGCCGATAGTGGGGTTTGAACCCACTATCTCCCGGATGAAAGCTCACAGCTGCGTGCCCCTCACCTCACAGCCAACTTGCCCGGTCTTCTGAAAAGAAATTTGCTCACTTCGAACATTGCTATAGGAATTATAAATATACCTTTGAAGACCTTCGTCTGGAGTATGACATTGTACGGAAGTGAAACATGGAATAAAAGCTTTTGAAATGTGGTGTTTCAGAAGAATGCTGAAGGTGAGATGAGTACGATTTGGCGAAATTTGATCAGAGGAAGAGATAGAATGACAGGACTCATCTTAAGACACCCAGGACTTGCCCAAGCTAGAGAACAGGAGGAAAGTTCCCATCTGAACGTATGATGATGAATATGTTCCAGATGTTTCAAGGATGTCCTTGGGTTTCGCCGCAGACTGAAGGTTGAGTTGGGATGTAAGATGAGGCATAGTGGTCAGCTGCGTGGTTGATTTCAGATTCTTGAGAATAATCCTACAACGTATTCAGAACATAAGCAACTTGTATATATACATATCATATAACAACCCAGTCCAGCCCGGGAAATGAACTTGAAAATAGTTTAATAGACGGCAGGAGCTTCGTCTCTGTTCGAATCTGCTTAATAACTTGTGTTACTTCAGCACAAATAGAAAATATAACATGGTTAACTAATTTCTACGGGGCGCGATGGGGGAGTGACATGGCAATTAGTTTCTCACCAAGGCAACCACAGTTCGAATGCCTGTGGTTTAGATTACACGTAAAAATACAACCTTTCGTATTTATTTGCTTTTTGGTTACCTAATTTAGAATATGTTTTCACAGGCACTTACAAATTAATATCGATAAATCGATATACTTTTTGGCTGAATGGTGAGCGTTGAGGCCTTCGGTTTAAAGGGTCCCGGGTTCGATTCCCGGATGAGTCGACCATTTATATCGCTTCCGGTTAATTATTCTGGCTCGGGGACTCTGCTTTGTGTTTTCCCAACACTCTCCTCTTAATACTGAGAAAAACACCATACTCCCAACCACCAGAAATAGTGATTAATCCTCCCGGATAGGCGTCAGAAGAGGGCGCCAAACAGGGCCAAATCCACATGCTCGTCACAGTTCGCATCTTCAAAGAAGAGAAGAATAGTTGTATGAAACCATGTACCACTAGGTATCTAAGGAAAGTGGAGCTGAGTGGCCGGCTTCAGTCCGGTAGTAGCTGAAATGCACACATTTCTGTATACCCGCGGACTGAGCCAGAATCGAACCTGGCTAATTCGACTCAGAAGGCCAGCGGACTACCGTCTAATTACTCAGTCCGGCGTCTCAAAGTTAATGTGGTCGAGTGTCGTAGAGTGAATTCACCAGTAGGAAGCTTCAAGGCCTTGATTAAGGTACGGCCCCAGCATTTAATTGGAGGATAAATGGGAAAAACCACAGAAAACCACCATGTTTGAAACTGCCATTCGTGGAATACGAACGCACCTTCTCCAACATATAGGCCAAGGGAACTTTTATATACCCAAAGAATTGTATGCTTGGCCTTGTACGATTTTGATTCCCGTCTCTGCGGTGTAGTGGTTAGTATGATTAGCTGCCACCCCTGGAGTCTCGAGTTCGATTCCAGGCTCTGCCACGAAATTTGAAAATTGGTACGAGGGCTGGAACGGGGCTCCCTCAGCCCCGGGAGGTCAACTGAGTAGAGGTGGGTTCAATTCCCATCTCAGCCATCCTGGAAGTAGTTTTCAGTGGTTTCCCACTTCTCCTCCAGGCAAATGCCGCGATGGTACCTAAATTAAGGCCTATCCCTTCCATTCTTCCCATCCCCCCCGCAAGGCCCCTGTTCAGCACAGCAGGTGAGGCCGCCTGGGCGAGGTACTGGTCATCCTCACCAGTTGTATCCACGATCCAGAGTCTGAAGCTCCAGCACACTGCCCTTGAGGCGGTAGAGGTGGGATCCCTCGCTGAGTCCGAGGGAAAAAGCGACCCTGGAGGGTAAACAGATGGTTGTGTCCCATTTGCGGTCAGTCCCATTTGCGGTCACAGCAAAATTTGTCCCATTTGCGGTCACTTCCAGTTCGGAAGAAAAAAGGAATGCGAAGAAAGACCAGTTCGTGTCCCATTTGCGATCACTTTAAAGTTATCAGCAGCCTGTTGGGGTTTTCCAACGTCCATGCAGCAGGGAGACTGCTAATTAGGCTAGACTCAGGGATTCTCCCAACCCCTCCCCGTAGTTCTATTCGCACGATTATAATGTGATTGATTTTACGTCTTCTAACTACTTATTAATATTGAAAACATTTCCTAGCGGACAAAGTACTACGAAAAACGTAAAATGCAGCAATTTACTCAATTGTGCCGAAAGTTAAAGAGCTAACGGGCCCAAAAAAGTTTCAAATCGTGAGTCATGGATAGCTCTATCAAAATAAAAATAAAATTAAAATCTGAAAATCACTTCCACCTGGCAAGTTCGTCGTGCGGTTAGGGGCACGCAGCTGTGAGCTTGTATCCAGGAGATAGAGGGTTCGAACCTCACTGTCGGCAGCCCTGAAGATGGTTTTCCGTGGTTTCCCATTTTCACATCAGGCAAATGCTGAGGCAGTACCTTAATTAAGGCCACGGCTGCTTCCTTCCCATTCCTAGGCCTTTCCTATCCCATCGTAGCATTAAGTCCTATCTGTGTCGGTGCGACGTAAAGCAGCATGCAAAAAAAAAAGAAAAAGAAAGAAAAAGTGTCCCTTATTATATAATGGGGAGAAGGAAGTGTAATTTTATTGCTAAGTTGGAGATGAGCTACAATTGCTTCAAAAAGGGGTGTCGTCCTGATTGCGAACAGAATTGGGGTCAGTGTACGCAGTCCTAAATTACTAATTCATCTCCTCCGTGAACAATCTATCACGCGTTATTTAATGTATAATGGGAAAGTGCCAAATGCATTGAGGGGGGGGGGGGCGGCATTCATCATAAAAAATATTGCAAAGCAAATCTATCACCGTTCAGACCAAGAAGGACTTGGAGTAGTGGAAGATAAAGGCTTCTACTATTCGTAAAATCGGGAGTAAATTGTTAACTCTATACCCGTAGCCGTTGTCCCCCAAGAATCTACTTCGTACTCACTTTTAGTGTGAGCTGAGTAAATCCCAGCAAAGTGTGCCTCTCCAGAAGTGAACATCTCGCCTCTACATTTTTCGACTTCCTGATGGGGAATCGAACCATGTCCTTTTGCGTGAAAGGAGCACGCCTTTACCGCCTCAGTTAAGCAGCCCCTGTTGATGCAAAATATTCACAACTGTATGCTTTGGAACAATAATACACTGTTGAACATGTCTTGTGAATATTATGTAAATATATGTCTATGGAAATACGCTAACTGTATATAAACACACTATGTAGAATATAATTGCATATTTTAATATTGTAATTTTAAGTGGGGATGGAGGCACATTCGTGTATGTGGGGCTATGACCTTTCGCCATTCACCGTCCCTCAATTGTACCTACAATTTGAGGAAAATAAATAAATAAATAAATAAATAAATAAATAAATAAATAAATAAATAAATAAATAAATAAATAAATAAATAAATAAATAAATAAATAATAACAGTAGTAGTACGGTCTCAACTATCATGCGCAGACATTCCGATTTGATGCTGCTTGAATGTAATCCTGACGTTACATGTTACTCTGCCAGAAGGTAAAGAAACCTCTCAAGGGCGATCTATGGCTGATTTTTTTAAATTATGTCGGATAAACACTACATGGTCCGCCTCTGTGGTGTAGTGGTTAGTGTGATAAGTTGCCGCCCCTGGAGGCCCGAGTTCGAATCTCCGGTCTGCCATGAAATTTGAAAATTGGTACGAGGGCTGGAGCGGGGTCCACACAGCCTCCGGAGGTCAACTGAGTAGAGGGGGGTTCGATCCCTCCTCAACCACCCTCAAAGTGGTTTTCCGTGGTTTCCCACTTCTCCTCCAGGCAAATGCCGCAATGGTACCTAACTTAAGGCCACGGCCGCCTCCTTCCCTGTTCCTTGCCTATCGTTTGCAATCTCCCCCCCCCCAACAAGCCTCTGTTCAGAATAGGAGGTGAGGCCACTTAGGCGAGGTACTGGTCATCCTCCGCAGTTGTATCCCCCGACCCAAAGTCTCACTCTCCAGGAGACTGCCCTTGAGACGGTAGAGGTGGGTTCCCTCGCTGAGTCCGAGGGAAAAAACAACCCTGGACTGTAAACGGATTAAGGAGGAGAGAAGAAAAGAAAGAAAGAAAGACTTATTTTACTTTTAGGATCTGCTTTACGTCGTACCGACACCGATAAGTCTTTTGGCGACGATGGGATAGGAAAGGGCTAGGAGTGGGAAAGAAGCAGACGTGGCCTTAATTAAGGTACAGCCCCAGCATTTGCCTGGTATGAAATTGGGAAATCACGGTAAACCATCTTCAGGGCTGCTGACACTGTGGTTCGAAACCACTATCTCCCGGATGTAAGCTCACACCTGCGCGCCTCTAACCGCACGGCCAACTCGCTCGGTAACCCTAAATGTATCACCAAAGAATTTTTACATGGGATCCGAAGACAGACGCTGCCAATGGTCTACAAAAGGAGCGTATTTTAGCAAATACACCTATCTTCATAGCTGTGCGCGTGTTGAGGTGTCGAAGCGCCCGAGTAGCGTTTCGTCCGAATTCCATGAACAGGCAGCTTAAGGGTTCGACTGTCGGCAGCCCTGAAGATGATTTTCCGTGGTTTCCCATTTTCACACGAGGCAAATGCTGGGGCTGTACCTTAATTAAGGCCACGACCGCTTCCTTCCAACTCCTAGGCCTTTCCTATCCCATCGTCACCATAAGACCTAGTAGCAAAAAAGATAATAATAATAATAATAATAATAATAATAATAATAATAATAATAATGATAATCTATTAATAATACAACTCTCACTAATCCACCATAAACAAATGCCCCTCTAGTTATGTTATACAATAAAAAGGATATTCTAAATCATAAGATTACCCCAAACTAAATTATTAAACATTTTCAATAAGAAAAATATTTTTATAAATATTGTTGGGTTATCTAAAACATCCCGATGTACCAGTTAATGTTACTACTACTAGAACAAAAATTTCATATGAGACTGTTTTGAAAATTGTATCTGTTTTGTGTATCCGACGTCAACACTAATCTCTTGTTCGCAATCTGGACAGGGTATATTTAGTTGTTCGGAATCTGGACGGTTTTTGCCTTGTCCGCAATCAAGACACAACCCAAAAAGGGTCGCAATGTCGAGGAAGTAGAGTGTTACAGCAAAACATTTATTTTGAATTTGAAGAAGTTCAACGGTTTAATACGCCCTGCTTTTGTCCTGCATTTCAAAAATCATTTGATTACACCTATAACCATCTGCTAACCCTAAATAAAAGGTACAAATAAGTCCTATTTAGTCTCCTTGTCCCGATATTAACGCATCGTACTCAAGCGGTAAACATAATTTAATGAGTTTCAGCATCCGAATCCTAGCACGCAGCTGTCGCCAGTTATTTAAAAGGCTGTCTGCCTGTACCAGTCCTTGAGTAGGGAATTCCACATCCCCACTGATAAGAGTGATCGCAAATGGGACAATGTCTCACCCGTCAAAACTAGTTTATTTTTGTATTCTATCTGAGTGACCGCAAATGGGACTGACCGCAAATGAGACTGACCGAAAATGGGACGACACCAAACAGATAATAAACGAAGGAACGAACGAACGAATGATCGTCATTTCTTAACCCCTCCGCATATTCGTTTCTCCTTAGCTAGCTTGTACGGGTTCTTCTTTTTCTACCACTTTTCACCAGACCTGTGGGGTTGCGGAAACGAACTATGTCGCACATGTGGATTTCGCCCTGTTTTACGCCCATGATGTCAACCCTAGTTGGAGGGATGTAATCACTATTGCCTATTTCTATGGTGGTTGGTAGTGTGGTTTATTTTCTGAATATAAAGAGGGGAGTTTTGGGACAAACGGATAAACCCGATCCCCAAGCCAGAAACGTAAATCACTGGAGATTAAAATCTCCGACCCGTCTGGGAATCGAACGAAGGACCCTCTCGGCCGAAGGCTCAACGCTAGCCATTCAGCGAATGAGTCGAGTATGGGTTATAGTGTGATAATGTGATATTTTATAAAGTTCGGGAGCTCGGCTCTAACGCACAAACAACTCGTGTGAAGGACGTTCTTTATAATCCTTAACAAGTCTCCCCGGTTGTAAACCACCTTCAGTTCATGTCCGATTTCCCCGGAGATCACTGCCCTTGCCACAAGACACCCGCTCTCCGCCCTCGAGCTTGCCGCCGCGACCTGGAAAATTGGCTCACGTGAGTCTAGTCTCCTGTTCCAGACGAACCAAGACGATACGAGCCAGGTCCACTTCACTTCAGTCATCAAGCTTAAGAGCGATCTTAAAGATTTACCTCCACGCGTAAGGGCCATTTCACGGCTTAACTCCGACCAACCAGGTTTTTTACTCTAGATTTCATTTTAAGTCAGGCGCCCAGTGTAGAAAAGTGTTCAGATATCTCCGCCGAGCTAAGTTGCTCTGGCCTTCTAATCCCAAATCGGCAGGTTCGATCCTGGTTCAGCCCGGTGGTATTTGAACGTGCTCAAATAAGTCAGTCTCGTGTCAGTAGATTTACGTTCACGTAAAAAGAGCTACTGCGGGGGAAATATTACGGTATCTCGGCGTCTCTGAAAACCGTCAAAAGTAGTTAGTTGGACGTAAAAAAAAACCAATCACAATATAATAACTTTCTATGTTTTTTCCCTTCCAACATGTTCAATAATCTCGTACGTTCACTGAGTGTATAACACGTCTAATAACTATACCGTGGATTGTTAGGTCCTGAAAATATGGCTCTTAGGCTCCTAAACCAAGTCCTTTCATACCTCATTTAGGCTTCATAAAACCTAAAATAGGCTGTTAACACTTTAACTGGCAGTCACCTATATTTCCCAGGAAACATTTTCAAAGATTTTTTCTTACACCAAATGTACTCTCTCAATGCTCTGATGTGTTGCCAAACATTTGTTTACATTATGTACAGTAATTAGAGAATGTTGCTTGAGAGCAACACTGCTGGAAAGTAACAATTAGTAATTTGATAAAATTCGTGTTGCTTCAGAGCAACTCTGCCTATTAAAGGTTTTAAGTCCGTCGCAATGAATCGGTGACGATATTTTATTTCCCGAAAATGTGCCAACGCCAAACGTGAAATTATACATTTGAAAGTACATAGCTTTAACTTCGTAATGCTTCCGGCAGATGGGGTATGGGTGCAGTAGTTAAAGTTAATACCACCATTTTTGGGCATTCCCCCGTACAAAACTAAAGGGAAAAGTTGAATTGGACTTCCATAACTTGCGTGACCGTGGTCATTCCTTGACCAGATTCCGAGGGCAGGGAGATTTTTTTAAAATGTTGAAAACAATTCTTGGCAGACGAAGTAGGGGTCTCCATATTATTACAAAAAATGTAAAATTAAGCAATTTCATCAATTGTACCGAACGTTAAAGGGTTAAAGGGCCCGGAGAGTTTCAAATTGTGAGTCTTGGATAGCTCTATAAAACAAAAAATCGAAAAGCACTTCCGGGCTAAATGCAGGTCCGGAAAGGCAGCTTAAAATCGCTCGTCTCTTTACTCATTTTCTATTTGATTCAAATCCTAGCCAAATTAACTTATTTACAGAATTGTTTCTGTAATGTGTTCCTTGGTTCAATACTCTCAGGAGATGTTTTAAATTTTTGAATAATTTCCACACCGAATGTAGGTATAAGGACTTAAGTGAAACTCTGCATTGACTCACATTAGCGCTCGTAGTGGTCCAAAAAAGGTAAACTGCTAACCTAAGCGACCGGATAACGATGTTTAAGAAAAGGATTGTAATTTTTGGGAATGAATAATGAATATATTCTCATGCTTAATTATATTTTATTTACGTAAAATTCGTAGCTCATATCCCTAGGCTATTTTCAAAATTGAGTTGCTTGCCTGAAGGGCTATAACTGTGAATTATTTAAATATCTCGGAAACGGTTGATTTTGAGGCTTTCAGATGTTATTTTGTGTGTCCTGTAGCGAATACCCAAGCATAGTTTCTCTCAGCCAGAGGCATAAAGTAAGCTGTGGCTGATTTTTCTACGACAGGTTCAATATTTTTCCGAAATTGTGTTTTAATTCCCCTTACAGCATGAAGATAACATTTGAATTGGACAGTCCGAGTGCTCATGCGCCTGTGTCTAAATGTTTGTACTAATCATTGGAGACGTAGATTTTTATAACGAACACAGAAGCTTTATATAGATTTTATAGATTTATGCAGAAAATTGCAAATTGATTGATGTATTCGTCATTGGGACATATGGTTACCTTGAAGAATTAAATGTTGCGTAAAATGGCAATTGATTGAATGTCTACAATATTTTAAGAACAATCTATATATATAAAATAAGAGTTTTGTCTGTACATTGCTCAGAATTTGAAAAGAATTGTATTTCTGCATCGGTCATGTCCCCGATAACAAGGAAATGCATGTTTTACTTTTCCGTAATGTCTGTCTGTCTGTCTGTACACGCATCACTAGAAAACGGCTAAAGGGAATTTAATGAAAATCGGTGTGCAAAGTCGGAGAATGAGCCACTACAATCTAGGCTATAAATAATTTTATTCACGCTGAGTGAAATGGTAGTGTAGGGGAAGGCCTAAAATTTTATTCTCAAATATTTATATTATTAGTGGTCGTATCGATAAATACTACATAACTAAAGTTATATAAAATTAAATTTCCTACCATTTATGGCTTGTACATTTTTACCGTACCGACTATGATAACACAGATATTCATGAATTTGTAATATTGTTGCTAAGTCCATATCAACGCCGAGCGACGAGAAAATGGGTTAACAGAATTTAATGAAAATCGGTGTATGGAGTCAGGGAATAAGAAACAACAGTCTCATCTGTAAGCAAATTTATTCACCCTGGATGAAATTTTAGTTTAGGGGAAGGCGCCTTAAATGTCATTTTTAAATACCTATGTTATTGGTCCTATCGAAAAGTATTGAATAACAAAAGTTATAGAGAATACAATTTCCGATCATTTATGTTTTATTCAGTTTTACCGTACCGACTATGTTAAGTGTGGTATTTCAGAGTCGGAAGAAAACTAAATGTCAAGGCCTACAATATCGAAGACGCATAACATCGATTAACAATAACATTGCATTGACCATTGTTGTGATGTTCTTTGTCTCTTTTGCTGCCTCTCAACTCTGATATTTGGGACTACTGCTGCGTACCGAGTATAACAGCCTGACTGAATATTGGCTGGAAATAGCTGGGGAGTAAGAAAACTTTCTTCTTTTGCATGCCATTCCTCTGGTTCATACCTTTTCTGATACAGCTGGTACCTAACACACTGGTTCATCATAGTATTCTAGCTATTCGATCGCTACACTGACGCGCTGTTTTGAATGAGCAGTGTGCATACTTAAGGCATAGGCTTAGTAGTAGTAATTGTAGTAGCGGTAGTAGTAATGTGACCGGGCGAGTTGGCCGTGCGCGTAGAGGCGCGCGGCTGTGAGCTTGCATCCGGGAGATAGTAGGTTCGAATCCCACTATCGGCAGTCCTGAAAATGGTTTTCCGTGGTTTCCCATTTTCACACCAGGCAAATGCTGGGGCTGTACCTTAATTAAGGCCACGGCCGCTTCCTTCCAACTCCTAGGCCTTTCCTATCCCATCGTCGCCATAAGACCTATCTGTGTCGGTGCGACGTAAAGCCCCTAGCAAAAAAAAAAAGTACTAATGTGGTCCGGTCTAGAATAACAATTTAGGCCTATTCCAAATTATAGCACTACAATTCACTAGGTAACTGAAAATTCAACCCGTTTCTTAAGAAAAGTTTCCTCCTCTTCACTTTTATCAAATTGAACATTCATTTTATTCCAAATTACTAGTGAAGAGGAAAAATTTGCCTCCAAGTCAGATAGATTTTTCGGCTGACAGTGTAGTAAATTAAGATTTTCCGACTCATCGGGCACTCCTACGAAACAGATTAGTAAAAGGGCATAGTTTTTGCCCTAGGAGTCTCCACTTTTGACCCCCTCCCGGTCGAGAAAAGACGGAGTGTTCAAGGATCACGGCTGTCATTCCAGCTCTGGAACTTTGGGCCGTTAGATCAGTAGCGTAGACCTATTCCTTAAAAGTGAGAAAATGTGTGGTTTTTCATTTGATCGAGTATTTCATATGAAAGCACTGCATTTAATAGCGCCATTCCTAATGACATCAATGTAATGACGTATGTTCATTTCAGTTGGGAAAACCACTAAGGCAGTCTTTCTAAGGATGTAAAAATGCAGGGGGAGAGTGAGTGTCTACCATTATAATGAAAACTCCCCAACCTGATTGTCACTGATGGTAGGCAGGCTGGCCTACCATTACAATGACTATTCTCTAACTCAAACTTCATATAAGAAAAGACGTTTGGTGACTTCCCCGTCGCGTTTCTACGGTAACGTTAAGAGCTATGCAATTTAATACAATCTCGCTCACAACGCGTACACTACGCGTACTAAGGAAAGATCTTCATTGGGGCAATCACATAAATATGATTGTAAATAAAGGGTACAGAACTCTACACATGGTTATGACGGTATTTAGGGGTTGTAGTAAGGATTCAAAGGAGAGAGCATATTTGTCTCTGGTGAGAACCTAACTAGAGTATGGTTCCAGTGTATGGGACCCTCACCAGGAATACTAGATTCAGGAACTGGAAAAAATCCAAAGAAAAGCAGCTCGACTTGTTCTGGGCGATTTCCGACAAAAGAGTACTGTTACAAAAATGTTCCAAAGTTTTGGCTGGGAAGACTTGGGAGAAAGGAGACGAGCTGCTCGACTAAGTGGTATGTTCCGAGCTGTCAGTGGAGAAATGGCGTGGGAGGACATCAGTAGGCGAATACGTTTGAGTGGTGTCTTTAAAAGTAGGAAAGATCACAATATAAAGATAAAGTTGGAATTCCAGAGGACAAACCGGGGCAAATATTCGTTTATAGGAAGCGAAGTTAGGGATTGGAATAACTTACCAAGGGAGAGGTTCAATAAATTTCCTATTTCTTTGCAATTATTTAAGAAAAGGCTAGGAAAACAACAGATAGGGAATCTGCCAGCTGGGCGACTGTCCTAAATGCAGATCAGTAGTGATTGATTGATTGATTGATTGATTGATTGATTGATTGATTGATTGATTGATTGATTGATTGATTGACTGATTGATTGATTGATACCTAACCCAGAATTCTGTATACAATGTAAAATTCCGTAGCGAAGCACGGGTACATCAGCTAGTAGTGATATGTTTTCTGGCTTTCCATGGAAATTGAATTATTTCAAAAGTAAAATCAGGCTTAGTTGAATGAAGTGAATTGTAATATTTCAACACCCAAAAATTTAAGAAGTATATTTCATGAGCTAGTCTACTTCCACCTGACTTATCTTGCCATATCCTGGTCTTATAAAAGCAGAGGTGACACAGGGCCATAGAAGTGCCGCAAAACAAAGCCGTTATAACAATTTGTTCTTTACATCCACGAACAGCAATAGAACTTGTTTATGAACAAACACAAGTTTCACCTCTCGCACGCAACAAGTTCCAAATCTTCTTCTTGTGTCTATGTCGAAGATATTAAACAATGTATCTGGCTATAATCTGAGAGGAACTCTACAGTCAGCAGTTCACCAGCACTCATTGCGATCCTGTCGCAAGAGTAGCATATTTGTCAGGCTCCATGGCTAAATGGTTAGCGAGTGCTGGCCTTTGATCCAAGGTGTCCTGAATTCGATTCACGGATGGGCCGAGGATTTTAACCTTCATTGGTTAATATCGATGTTCCGGGGGCTTGGTGTGTGGGTGCTGGTTTCAGCATTAGAATTCATCCTACGCAGGGCCCCATTCTCACAGATGTGCAGGTCACGTATTAAGTATCAGCTCCAAATACCTGAGGCAGTCCTCGTCAGAGGACACAAGGCATTAATTAAATAAATAGCATATCTCACTTAAATTCCAAAAAAACATATGACATATCTGGAGTAGAAAATGTCATGAAGAAATCCTATAGAAAATTAATCAAGCCACATTTCTCAAAACACTTTCAAATTCTTCAATGTGTATTATAATATTGTAGGAGTATCATCCCAATACCTACTTTTACGGTTTTAGGAGAGACCGAGGTGCCGAAATTCAGTCTCGCTGGAATTTTTATATGCCGAGCCGAGTCTGGCATATTTGATTAATTTCAAATACCACTGGACTGAGCCAGAATCGAACCTGCTGAAATGGTGTCAGAAGACCAGCGCCTCAACCGCCTGAGCCACTCAGTCTGGCATTGAAAGTCTCTAAAATCGTTTCTCTGACCTGAAGCAATTACTATAATTAACTAAAATTCTGAGTTCATATTCAATGTTTAATTTTTTGCAGTGAATTATATCACAATGACCATGTTAAATGTGAAAGGTATTGTAAATCTACAGCCAGTTTCCAGTCACTCGGCCAGGTCAGGAATGGAATGAATGAGGAGGCGAACCTAACGCACTCCTCTGGGGCAGTGATTAATGACTGACAGATTAAATGAAGTGATGTTGAAAAGTGTTACCGGAATTAAAGATGACAGGAGTACGTGCAGAAATACCTGTCGCGCCTCCACTTTGTCTATCACAAATCTCACATGGAGTGACTGGGAAATGAACCACGGAACCCAGCTGTGAGAGGCGGGTGCGCTGCCGCCTCATCCCCGAGGCTTGTTTTGTATTACCATCTTAATTGAGTGTACTGTCCCTAAATGAGAACATTATATTGAGTAGTTCTATAAAATAAAGGTATAATAAATGTATAAATAGTATCATAATAGGAATTAACTAGCGTAAATTCATCCCTAAAGGACAATATCTTAGAAACTTTTCCTACACAAAATTCCTCCACAGTTACCTACTAGTTTGTCCCACTCGTCTTGCCTTATTTTGCTAATGCTGTCCAAGAGAGCAGTGCACACACGCGGATCGTTGGAGGGGCTCATATTTATGGACCACGGCGATATTTATGGAATTGCTTCGGCCACTCTAACGCTTCACTCTAGGGAGTTCCTATCGTGTGCGCTCACATTTTTATGTCATTAGTTCAAACTTTGCTCTTCCAGCTCGTAGAATTTTGGAAATGATTAATGCTGCCGATCGTGTGAAACACAGTTTAGGAGTTTGGCTAAGAAAGAAGGAAGAGACTTTGTTGACGACAATCTACTATCATAGATTAAAGTAGTCATTTTCGATGGGAGCTGAAGAGAAAAGGAAGTAAATCTGTACTCGGATTATTTGAAAGGTCCCGGCTTCAATTCTCCGTCAGTAAATCGAAATTTATACAAACATACAAACATCGCATTGGGCCTCGCACACCATTTATAAAAATATGGTCTGCTGTACAAGTAACTAATCTAACCAACCAAGCGCCGAGGTTCTTCTTCTTTTCTTCATGGGACCTCTAAATATTAGTTCCTAATTGGCGTCGACCTCTAAGATCTTTTGCTACCATGTTTTTCCTTCATTCCCACCTAGATACACCCGTACCGGACGAGTTGGCCGTGCAGTTAGGAGCGCGCAGTTTTGAGCTCGCATCCGGGAGGTAGTGGGTTCGAATCCCACTGTAGGCAGTCCTGAAGATAGTTTTCCGTGGTTTCCCATTTTCACACCAGGCGAATGCTGGGGCTGTACCTTAATTAAGGTCATTCCGCTTCCTTCCCATTCCTAGGCCCTCCCTGTACCATCGTCGCCATAAGACCTATCTGTGTCGGTGCGACGTAAAGCAACTAGCAAAGAAACAAAAGAAAAATAAAGGATATACCTGCTCCCTTCACAAAGCTGCAGGTTGTTCTTATTGGGTCTTCTTGGATTTTTTCTCTCTCTCACCTGGTAGTTCTAGAGTGGAGAGTCTGGTTCTACCCAGTGTCTCACATTCCTCTGCTTCATTGCATTTCCTACATATGTTGTCTAAGCGCCGAGCTCAATGATAAGGTGAAGCCTTTGTCATCCCACCTATGACGGCCTAGATTTTTGTCAGTTTTGATTAGCAAGTTTCACCTTATAAACGGAAGGTGGTTTAGATGATCCCATTTCACATCCAGACAGTTGTGGCGCTAAGAAGCTCCTCCCTCCTCCCACAATCATTGAAAATGGGCCCCTCATTTTCTGACAAAGAATGTTACAAGTTCATTTCGTAGTACAAGGTTGTATATTATTACAATGATGAACAACGACGCAAGGACGATACTACTACTTCTAATACTCATAATAATAATAATAATAATAATAATAATAATAATAATAATAATAATAGTAATAATAATAATAATAATAATAATAGGATCTTTTCCTACTTTCTTAACAAGAAAACCAAGGGACCCTGGTTTATCGAAGTTGAAAAAGACCTTCAAGAAATAGGAATCACACTCGAAGACATCCAGAAACGTGCTCCTCTCCAGAAAAAGCTCCAGGGATACAAGAGGTTCCAAGAAAGGCCAAAGTTGAAAACAGGCAAGAAGTGGACTGATGAAAGGAAGGAGGCTCACAGAACGAGAATGCGTGAGTACTGGGGAAGAATTAAAGCCTAAGGATGCAAACGGTTGAAATAACGTGGTCCACAGCAGGCCGAAACGAAGAAAGAATACTAATACTAATACTAATAATAATAATAATAATAACACATTTGTATGCCACTTCTTAAGGCACCTATTCTCTTATTCGTAGTTTTTCTTCTGGTTTTGTTGAGAATTCGGAAAGGAAGCACCTGCGACTCTGGTAATGAAAACGAGAAAGACATTTGCAGGACAGCCAACTTGGGATTTGAACACGCAGTCTCCCCAGTGCATGGATAGACCCAGACAGCACATGAACGCTCTGATATAAGTGGGTTTGAAGCTGATAATTTATTTTTTACCAATTAGTCTGGTTTTGGATATGAACTCGGGAACTGAGTATTGAGATGAGATTCACGTAGTAGGCTACAAATTTTAGTTCAGTATGCCTTTCCTTAGAGGGCAGTGGTGAATTGGGTAAAACTAGCTAGTAGTGGAGTGGCTGGGTAGAATGAAACCGGAAAACATGCATCGCTTGCGCTTAGAAATATTTGATATAGCACAGTCATGTGCCCCTCACAAGCGATGGCTCCGGCACCCCGCGGGGTCTTTATCGCCGCCACTGGCTACTGACATAATTTTTGAACTAATAATAATGTTATTTCCCTTACGTCCCACTAACTTCATTTACGGTTTTCGGAGACGCTGAGGTGCCGGAATGTTTTCCTGCAGTAAATCCACTGACACGAGGCTGTCGTATTTTAGCACTTTCAATTACCACCGGACTGCGCCAGGATCGAACCTGCCAAGTTGGTGTCAGATGGACAGCACCCCAACCGCCTGAGCCACTCAGTCCGGCTAATTTTTGAACTATTACAGTTTCGATCCTCACTCTACCAATTCATCATGTCTTATTGGGACACTTTGACAAACTCTGTAACACCGTAAGAGTCCTTCTTGCTTTCTTTCCTTTCTCTGTATTTCTTCGACACTTCTTCACCACCCAAGCGTTTGTCGTTGAATTGGTCTCTTTTATGCGTGTATAAGGTGAGGAAGTTTCTACTGAAATCCCCGGTTCACCGAGATCGAGCACAAGGTGCAGTCAATCAAAGCCCGCTACACTGATCATTCTACAAAGTATCTGAACTATGCCCCATTAAAGTTACCTGGCTTCACTTGCTCCGAGGCACTAACATTTTATATTCTATTAGTTAGTCGATTAGAAGGTCTGTTGCGTTAAGCTTAAAGTTGTAGCTTTCCTTATTTTAAAATTTGCTTTACGTCGCACCGATACAGATAGGTCTCGGGCGACGATGGGATAAGTCATGGCTAGGAGTAGGAAGGTAGCGACCGTGGCTATAATTGAGGTATATCCCCAGCATTTGACAGGCATAAAATTGAGAAACCCTGTAGAAACATATTCAAGGCTGCCGACAATGGGCTTCGACCCCACTACCTCCCAAATGCAAGCTGGTGACTGCGTGACCCAAACCTAGCCGCCAATTTTAATGTTGGAGCTGATTCTTTTTTATACTTGAAGGCAGCATATTACCTCTTCTTTAATATCGGTAAATTAAATACTCATCCAGAAGGCTGATAAGATCAACGCATATTTCATAAGCTGCCACAGGTAGCCTATGCGTTACTGGAGAAGGGTAATAGAGAAATGAGAAGCGAGACATTCCCGTTGCTTTCCTCACCAAGGGTATGCCAAGAACCACTGAAATGTGTACAACATACCTCCCTTTGAGCTACAATTTCACGAACTTTATCCTAGAGAATGGTGGCATAACCGGTCTAGAAAGCCAAAAATAACGGCCCACAGGATTTCTCGTGCTGTCCACACGACACTTCGTAATCTGCAGGCCTTCGGGCTGAGCAGCGGTCGCTTGGTAGACTAAGGCGTAAGATAGACTAAGGTAGACCAAGGGGTAATGGTGGCATAACGAATTTTGTTACTAGCATTACTCACCCCTCGGTCAATTTCGTATTTTCAAAACCAACGATAAGACTGAGACACACAAATAAAAGTAAAAAAATCTTGATCTAGCCCATATCAGGAGACAGAGTAAATTAAGCACACTGTATCCCACCAGAGATGGATCCAATGTGTAAAATTACCTGAAAAACATGTCCCGCATTAACAGAGGAAGTACACATTGATATCAAAATATTTTCATTAGAAGTACATCCCAATGGACATACTTCATCCAGAAACATGTTACATAAGTGTGTTGGATCATGAAATGCTCAAAGTTGCCCCTTTAAAGTGAAAAAGAGAGTAATACCTGAGTGACATCGTCAAGTGGACACAGCTTAAAAGAATGACATGTGGGTTTTCGAGATTCCGCATGAAAATTAATAATAATAATAATAATAATAATAATAATAATAATAATAATAATAATAATAATAATAATAATAATAATAATAATAATAATAATAATAATAATAATAATAATAATCTTACGGCAACAGTTACCGTATGCCAGAATTTTAATTTGATGCTATTGGCTGCTTTCGCGTCAATTTTGACGTTCCGTTTTACTCTAGGCCTACTACATAGCAGAGTAGACTGAATCTCTCTCGGTCGTGAACGGCTGAGTTTTAATGAAAGAGGTTCACATGAGATCGTTTACATACCGGCATCGTATAACATGAAGTGTCGAACTGACTCTTTACCGCCCTTCAAAGTTCCGACTATCTCTGTCGGGTTTGAATCCGTTATTTTGAGATCTGTATCCACTGAGAGAGCTTAGGGGAATAAAGGTTTCATGGATATGATCAGGATACCAAGTCAATAAAACGGAAATCTGGCTTGCACTTTACCATTTAATGTGGCCATACGACTTTTATAAAATTATCTGTTGGGAACAGAAGTCCGTTCGCTTCGCCATGTAGTACGCCTGGATGTTATGCACGGTTGCGTGGATGGACAAGTTGCCGACATAACCCCTGGCCATTCTAGTGCAAGATTGCATGTGTTATCACTGCTGTTGAGCGGGTTGTAGCCTCCCCAGGCCTGTTGTATGGATAACAACACGAACGGAATTATGTCCCCATGCCGCAAACGTCGTCAAGCAGAAGGCACGCCAACTCAAGTAGGAGAGACTCGAGCAGCCACCCTATCGTCCTGATTTCTCCCCATGCGATTATCAAGCCGTCGCTTCCATCAAAAAGCGTTAAAATATCTACGCTTCCTGCCGGATGAGGATGCGCAGCAGGCGGTTAACCCAGGGCGTGGTCTTTAACCACATGAGGATCTTCAAGCATGAGCATCGGTGAGATTAGTGCCTCAGTGCCCGAATTTGAGGATGTAATTTTTTAAAGCACAAACTTACTGCAGCGAGTAACAAGTATATATGACTGCACAACGGTTATGTTGTGCGTTTTGCGTAAATATTTGGGGTGCGCCGAATCAGAACCCCTAGAATTTATGTTACCCTCGCAACATTACGGAAGAACGGGCTAGACAATTTTCCTAATAACTAAATTACCATTCTAACCTATCACTCCCTAAAATTGCAGGGTGTTGATAAATATCTTTTTCCTGGAGTTCAGAGTAGCTGATATGATAGTAAACAGACAATTATGCACGGTTTATTGACCGACTGCGAGTATTATGAATGGAAATAATTTAATACGTCTACTTTCTCCGGGAAGAACTATGTATAATTCATAAACATTTGATTGCCCTTTTGGCCAACATAAATGAAACAGAACGCAGAAAACTGCACTCTCAGAGGAAATAATTGAAATGGTACTGATTATATCAGTTCAATTATAACTGTTTTATTCATCAGTTGCACACTATTGTGCAGTTCCCAGAGGTTCAGATTTTAGTGTGGCCTGCATTTAATATTACATCAGTAACTGTTCTTCACATCACACCTAGAATCGTATCAAGAGTTTTAGAACTAAGAGAAAACCTACTTCAAACACTGGTTAATACTATTTACAGAATAGGGATTATAAGAACTGCATTACCCTCAAACTTGAATAAAATAACAAAATATAATATAGGTATATTAAAAAGTGTCCGACTTGTTGGCTGAATGGTCAGCGTACTGGCCTTCGGTTCAGATGATTTTAATCGCTTCCGATTAATTCTTCTGGCTCGGGGACTAGGTGTTTGTGTCCGTCCCAACACTCTCCTCTTCACTTTCAGACAACATACCACACTACCAACCACCACAAAAGTACGCATAGTGATTTCATCCCTCCATATAAGGTTGCGTCAGGCAGGGAATCCGGCCGTGGAACAGGGCGAAATCCACACGTGCGACGCAAGTGTGGGAAGAACCGGCAGGAAAATAAGAAAAGAAGATATATTGAAAAATGTGGATTTTAATATTTTTACACTTTTAAGTTACAAATCCTACTTCACATATTTGTTTGTACTGTTTATAGAATAGACGGGCTGAGTGGCTCAGATGGTTGAAGCACTGGTCTTATGACCCCAACTTGCCAGGTTCTATCCTGGCTTGGTCCGGTGGTATTTAAAGGTGCTCAATTACGTCAGCCCCATGTCAGAATATTTACTGGGATGTAAAGAACTCCTGCGGGACTAAATTACGGCACCTCGGCGTCTCCAAAAACTGTAAAAGAAGTATTTAGTACAACGAAAAAGCCACTTATTACTGTTTGTATGGATGCTTTCACGGCCCGTAACATTTCATCTCTTGTTAAGAGAGTTAAAATTCTTTACCTTGCACAGAGAACTTTGCTGCGCCTCTTCAGAAGAAAATATCGACTGTCCACGAGGAAGGCTTCGCCAATAATGAAGGTTTGAATTTAAGATTCTTTACTCCATCTATACCCGTAATATTGAAATAAGCATTCTGGCAGATAGAGCTGGAGGGAGGAGCACTGCACGTGTAATTGCACGGTTTTGTCACATTCCTGCATTCCTTTCTCCTTTCCGTCACTTCTGGATCACTTGCTCCTTCTTTCAGACCGCTCAGAGGTGAGAGAATTGGCAACTCCAAGCAACACGAGCCAGCCAGTTGTCTGATCTCCATGGCAACCGCAGTGGACCAGCCCATGTTTCTATGGCAACAGTACCCCCTACCCCCTCTCCATACCCAGGCAGGGCAGTAAACGGACCTAATTTTAGGAACTGTCAGAACGCTTCTTTCAGTATTACGACCATAAGCTCCAATTGAGATGTTTTTTGTTACACCGTATGTAAGTTAGGAAGTAATAACATGGTCATCCGACGAATCAGAGATGAATGTGGTAGAAGAAACATAAACGAAAATAATAACATAAAATAAAGTTGGATCCTCAAATAGCACCAGCAATGTGGTTAAAGAGGAACCACAAAAGGCAATGGCAGCGCCAAAATAAGGCATACTATGTAAAATGAAGAATAATGTAGTTTGCCATAGCTTTCCTCGTAAAATGACCTTCAGGGCTGCCGACAATAGGGTTAGAATCGACCATCTCTGGATTGTAAGCTATCGGCTACACTGCACGAACAGCACAGCCAACTCGCTCCATAATTTCATGAACCATCCGTAAACGATGTTAAGAGACAATGAAATCCATTCGTATGCAATATACTGAAAGTACAGAAGATATGACGAGTTAGAAACCTTTCTTCATGTATTAGGTTTCTATTGTAAAGGAGAGCTGATGAGAATCAATCCGCACAATATAGTTTGGACAATTGATTGCTGGAAGCCTCCATAAACAAAAAACACTTTGAGATCTATGAAGAAGTAGGATGTCTCCCCACGAATGGATCCACGAGACCAACTGATATTGTTGTCATCGACCGGGAGAAAGGTAGGGGTATGAACAGCGGCCTCGATTAGTCTGAAGAAAAGCCATACCTTGAGGATCTCAGAAATAAGTATGAAATTACAAAATTGGAAATCTTTGGCCTTATGATTGGCGCTAGAGGAGTAATTCCTAAGGAGACGGTGAATTTCTTAAGAATAAAGCAAAATCCCGGACACCAGTATCAAGACCATATCGGATTCTGTGTTGGAAAATCCATTGGCAATTGTTTGACAGCATTCGTATTTTATTTTTTCATATAAAATCTGAAAGAGAAGATCTGTCTGATGGTGGCAATTTTAATCGTGAGTTATGCCTCAAGTCCTGCATAATTCAAGCATCATATAAAAAATATTGCTCACATGAACTGGTTAGGAGGCCGATATTTTGATTCCCTAATAGGGGCGGCTACCAAGTGGAGTATCTCTCTTGTTATGTGCTCAAGTGACCGTCAGTCTTGTCGCAGTATTTCCCGAAAGGGATGAATAAGCCATCTCCGAGAACCACCCAGCCTGCCCGAGGAAATTTCGCAGACCTTCCTCTGTTGCTCCCTTCGTCTAGTTTCTCCATGAGCTTTCTGGAAGGTAAAACGGAAATGTTCCATTTCTAGTCAAATCCTGAATATTCCAGTAACCCATCATCGAGGTATAAATAAAAGGCCGCTGCGAGTGAGATTGTTGTTGTGTCGGAGTGTCCAGAGAGTAGCTGGACTGAAGACGGCGTTCTGGACGGAAGACCGTGTACTGCTTTGGAATACTGCGTGTGTTTGTTTCTGTGGACTAAATACCGCCGTGAGCTTTCATGAATGTAATTGGAACAGTGTTTAGTGGCCATTGTTATGAGGAGTACTGTCCTGCTGTTTAGCACTTTGAACTGTTGCTGTTTAGTTCTTCACTGTGTTTGACGGTTTGAATAACTGGACTGTCTTTGGAGTCGAACCAAGGATTAGGTATCGTGTGTTGTGTGGTAAGTAGCCCTGTGTTCAAACTCGTATGTGTGGAGTGACTGAACTGGTGAACGAAAATGAAAGACCCATCAATGAGGCTTGTTGTTGTTGTTGAGCCGTTTTCATTCCACACCCTGAGGGGGTGAGGCGGGCCACCTAATGGGTTACGCCCTTTCTCTGGCCAGGAGATGCGATTAGGTGGGGGAAGATGTCTGGATAGCGGGAGATAGAAGGGGAAGGTGTGAAGGTTTGTGGATTATATTTATTTCCGACGTTTTTCTATTCTTCTCCATTTTTCTTTCCTATTTTGTCTATGGGGGGCTTTTCTTTGAGTTTTATATATTTGTTACAAGATATTGAGGCTTATAGCATCCCTCACGTAAAGATCGCTCAGTTGGAGTCTTTCTGTGAGAGACTTGTTAATAAACAGCAATTAGTTAAGTGCAGCCATTCATGGTTGTATATAAGTGTTTGTGTATGTAAGTGTGTGTGCATTTATTGGATCATCCTGAAATAAATTTGAGTATTAAAATAGACGCTGTTTTATTCGTAACTTATATATTATCTTGCGATGACGTGGAAAAATTGCAATATGCTAATTTTGAATGTATGTGCTGTAGAGAAAGAGCTGTAGATACATTAAATAATTCTCAAGATATTAAAATAGGTAAATAATATGAATTATCAGCTAACATAGCCTGAAAATCTGTGCATAGGAGCGGTTAACATTTAAAAGGTTTAGGTAAAGTGAACAGAAAAATATATAAATAAAAAGAGGTATGCAATATTAAATATTTACAAATACACGGCAAATAATATTATGCTTGCTGTACGCATTTTCCGGGAAGATTCACATGCTGAACTAACATTTCAGCGTCAGTTCCTGGTCGATACGAATAGAGCAGACAATACAAATTCCTAATTTAACTACTCCCGGAGGGAATAATGGTTTTGTGCTAATTATATCAGTGATAACTGATTCATGTATTCGCCAATAATACAATACAAGCATTGTATAGTTCCCAGTAGTTCACCCTTTAGTGGCTGAAATTCTCCATTGTACGTGACTGGCTGCAATACATATCAATCAACCAACATGCTGGGAATTAAGAATCCAATAAATTACGTTTGTAGAAATATCCAAGATAACAATAGGGGAAAGGAAATAATTTAAATTACGAATTGTTGCGCAAACAGCGTTGCTTTAATCCTTTAAGCCGTCTATCTGGTGCGCTGCAGGAGTGGTAAGAGTGAAGACTGAACTTCCAGCCCACTGTGAGAGGAGATATAACCACCGGCCCGCCCGCAAGTGCGTATGAACAAGTACATTCCAACAGGCTCTTGAACATTACATGTACACTGTTAGGATTAATACTGGACACAAACCTCGATTGAACATAACACCTAACAGGTATATACTGACTAGTACTTTTCTCAATTCTCTCACTTAAAAGAACGAAAGATTAACTTCCATTCAAGGTCAAAAATCTGTTAGGTGCATCGGTATGCCTTGACGATTAGTTTCTTCGTTTCTTCACCGGACTGCCCACTGTGTCTGACCTGGTATTCACACATCATTATTAGTCCATGATGAAATTCCCCATACAATTTGAGCACTGTACAGAGTGATACATACACATTCTCACACACATGCTTCATGCTATGGTACTGTAAATATCGGCTCGGCTAATATCATCAGGCACCATAAACTGAATAACAGATGATGGTTAATTCTGGACGAATTAATGATAAAACCGTACCTAGTCACTTTGCTTTCTAATATACAAACAACACATTCAGGATAATTCACCTAAGATGCTACACGAAAATAACGTCTGAACCATTAAGGATATCGGTATTTTGTTTCCATATTCGTAAGTGATATCCAGGGGCTTGTAAAATAATGTGCTTTTTTCTCATGGGGTGATTAATAACCGAGATATTGATACTGACTTCATATTTTTAAATGGAACGGAACAAATGCATACAGCTGCCCTAAAAATGCAACTGCGTACAAGTTCAAATATGTAAGTATTTTCAAAATAGGACACTTCCTTTTTGAGATATCAATAAAAACCGCATTGGGACTTTTGCGTGCCGCATCAGAGAGCGTGCGGACGGCCAAAGACATATTGGCATGCAAGCTGTTTCCCGGCATGGATTCCAGCTACAGAACGGATACCAGGCATGTACTGTAAACAGTCGTATACATAATGTGATGTAACATAACATTCCCTGGGTATGCAACGTTATTGTATGACAGGCGAACACACAGCAGCGAAGGGAAATTACAGTTACAGTTTTGTTATCTTTTGTTTTGAAATCTATGTGTAAGAGTTTGCGCTGAGTTTGGCGTCTTTCCCCCACGGATGGGAATGGGAAGGATGTGGAAAGGACGTCGACCGTGGCCTATCTCAAAAGTACCAAGTCAAAGTAATTATTTTATTCCTTATAAAAACATCACGCCTCGCTGTTCTGTCACGAGTTCGCCTGTCATACACACTTTGCAAACCCATAACATGTGTACTATATGCTTACATGCCTGGTATCCATTCTGCGACTGGAATCACCCAGGAATCTGCTTGCGCATCAATATGTCCTTGCCCGACTGCACGCTGTCTGATGCGGCACGCAAAACCGCGCATGCTGTTCTTATTGACATCTCAGAAAGTAACTATCCGGTTTTGAAAATACTTACGTATTTGAACTTGTACACATTTGAACTTTTAAGCCAGCTGTATGAATTTGTGCCGTTCCATTTAAAACATGGAGTTAGTATCAATATCTCGGTTATTAACCATCCCATGTGAATACGTAGGACATTACTTTACAAGCCCCTGGGTATCATTTATGAATATGGAAACAGAATAGCGATATCTTTAACGGTTTAGACGTTACTTCCATGTAACATCTCAGGTGAATAATCCTGTATATTTTTCCATCCCCTGATGAATGATCAATGTTCTCTTTTTTCATCTAACGTCCCTCGTATTTAAGTCTTTTTTATGTGGGTAAACCTTATTCTACGAAAACAATTCACCCCACAAGTAAGTACGAATTCTTCTTCTTCCAGGCTGAGTGGCTCAGAAGGTTAAGGCGCTGGCCTTCTGGCCCCAACTTGGCAGGTTCGATCTTGGCTCATTCCGGTGATATTTGAAGGTGCTCAAATACGTCAGCCTCGTATCGGTAGATTTATTTTCACGTAAAAGGACTCCTGCGGGACTAAATTCCGGTACCTTGGCGTCTCCGAAAACCGTAAAAGTAGTTAGTGGGACGTAAAGCAAATAACATTATTATTAATTCTTCTTGATTCGTTATGCCCAACTACGGAGCACGCTTGAACTTATAATCATTTTTTGGTTTTTCTTCTTCTATTCCCAATGTCTCTTCATCCTCTCGCTGTGTTCCTTTTTATTTTTTCAGTCTATCGTGTTTTTATTCGGGTGTGATTTACATAAAATTTGTCTTTGTGAATTAAGATTCTGAATTTTATTCTATTTTGAACGGTTTCTTGAATAATGCCAATTTTATTTAGCTTTGCACTGATATCAGCCAATTACTGAGAGTTTTCATTAAAACTTTCTTTGTGAGTCTGTTGTTATCCATTCTATATAAATAACCTTAAAATTCTAATCGACGTTTCTTGATTGTATCTGTGATTTTTTTCTGTAACTAGATAGATTTCATGCGATTTATTTTTCATCAAAATTCCATTTTCGCACTTTGGTCCTAAGATTTTCGTGAGGATTTTCTTTCTTGTTTTTCGATCATCTACATTCGAGTTCTGCAACCAATTATAATAGTTTGAGATGCATAAAGTGATTCTGTTTTAACTACTGTGTTGTGATGTTTATTGAATTTTGTATGCTCTTTGACGTTTTTCAATTCTTTCTTCGTTAGCTTGCTGATTTAACCCTGTTGGTTTAATAATTTCACCTAGATACTTACATGTCTATACTTGAGAGATATTTCCATATTTGGTGAATAATGGTTGGTTGTTGAAACCTGATCAAGTACCTTCCATATACTTCGTCTTTTCATAAGAAATTTGAAGTCCCTTTTCAGCTGCTGTTTCATCGATGTTTTCTACAGACTGATTTGCTTCCTGTCTGTTGTTAAATGGGGTAGGAATGTCATCAGTAAATACTAGGCAATTAAGGTGAATAGTTTATGGGTACATCACTCTGTACGTATGAACAGCAAACATTAAACCTATAGGTTCAATAACATGATCATGGAAATCAGAAACTCACTAACTCCAGGAAACTACAATTTACACGAGAAACAAAAACTAATTTACGTCCATGTCCATATGTTCTATATTGAAGTACTATTTTAATATAAACAAACTGCAAACCTCAGACTTTCCTTTGCGGTCGACTAATTCACTGTACTTTGCCTGACATTCGATATGCACCAAAGTTGTAATCCCACATTTCCGTGAGATAGAATCCATCATAAGATGGGGACAGAGAGGTTTCGCTGGAAGACGAAAGTTATGGTTTGCTTTTCATTTTTATCTTCTGTTGACATGCGATAGTTCTCCCCAATAGTGGTACAATGTTTAAGGAATGGAGAAACTCGTTAACTGCATGGAATAAGTTCCTTTGTGATTTCCATAAAATAATAAGAGGCTTGTAGCTGACTGGTTACCTTCGGATTTTGGGTGTTTTATTCTATACATGGATTGTAGGCTACGCTTGCCTTGAAAATGACAAACGGTAGAGTTTGATTTCCTTGATTCAGCTTTTTATGAGCAAGTTACCAGTGAGGAACTGATACAATAATATGCATTCATTCTTTATTTGAACAACTCTGCGTAAGTCAGAGAGATGGTTTACCTTTCTAAGGCCTTGCCTGTGTTCTATGAGTGGGAACTGACCCAGCATTTGCCTCGAGGTGAGAAGTGGGACACGAGAGAACACCATCTAATGGACAGCGGACGATGGTGCTCGAACCAATTCGTCTTCCGTATGTAGAGCTGGGCTGCATGGCCATACTGCATTAATACGAACGAACACTCCGTTCACTCTTCATAATAATAACGTGATTCTTCTTTGTCAATCATCCGAGCCGATTCCTACCACATCATTACCCAGTTTATCCACCATAATTAATTTGTCTTCATTAGATCCTCCACGGAGGTTGGCATCAGGAAGGGCAACTCTCTATAAATACATGCGATTTAATTTCAAACCACCGTATCTCCGACCACCCAATTAGGAAATGGAGTTAAGGGATAATTTCAGTTAAATTATATTTCACGTTAACTTTAAATTATAAATAAAATAAATATAATTAACTTTAAAAATCCCCTAAGAAACTGTGCTCAGGTTAACTCATGAGGTGAGCAGGCCCTGAGGTGCATTTCTATATTGATTAATTCCGAGTTTGTTTCGTAAAAGCGTGTCACTGCATGTTGAACAGTTGTGTAGTCTCACCTGCGAGTGAGTGTAATAGTGTCTTTGAAGATGAACATTTCGCGAAACGTAATATTACATTTTTGACAAGTTTAACTATATTAAATTTAATTTCAAGTAGTTATAATACTCGATATATTATGTATATGCAGGTGTGTATTTATATGGTATGGCATAATACCAGGCTTCATAGTCTGAACCCTGCTATGTATACAAAGTCATCAATAAAATAAATAAATAAATAAATAAATAAATAAATAAATAAATAAATAAATAAATAAATAAATAAATAAATAAATAAATAAATAAATAAATAAATAAATAAATAAATAAATAAATAAATAAACTAATCGTTGCCCACCTGAATCATATTATTAAGATAAAAATTCCCTAAATAGGAATTAATTTCCATATTTGTTTTAACGTCGTTTAAGAAAAGTTCAGAAATGTTGTAACCATCGCGTAGGGAGACAGGGGTGAGTGAAAAGGAAGCAAGGAACTAAATCAGTAATCAACAAATTCGGAAAAGTCTTCCGTGCGCGATAATTCAAATGTCTACACAAAATTACTCAACCGGTGACGGTTGAAGGTAAAGCATCAAGTAAATAAAGAAACAAATTGAAAAATTATTAATAAGCATGCAAAATCAGCAGCAAAAGATAAAGCAAGAGAATTTGTATCACATAATGTAAAATTACGACACTATCACACAGTCGTAAACCCAGAAGCGCCTTACATGCCCGGAAGCTTGGTAATTGGCGACACACAATAGAGAACGTCCTAGGAAGAAAGTGCGAAAATATAATTTGGACGGAACAGAAACTCAAGGCATTCTATACGGTAAATGACAGATAAAATCACATAAAATCAGAAAGAAAGCTATTAAAACTTTTTGGTTAGAATTTGTACAGATTGGATGAGAATAATAAAGAAAATTCTAAACCTGCCACTAAACCTACAAAATTGCAACAATTTGCTAGTAGAAATAAACAATACTATGGTGCTAGTTGGATGGACAGTTCAAGTCACATAGATGTCAGCTTTTATTCAAGACGTAGTGGGTTCAAACCCCACTGCTTGCAGCCCTTAAGATAGTACCCCGTGGTTTCCAATTCTTACACCTGAAGGCTATACCTCAGAGATGCTTCATTCCGGCCCTAGCCATACCCGACCGCATCACCAGCAAGCATATCACCTTTCCAAGAAGGTGCGATGAAAAATAATAAGCATGACAAATATATTCGGCATGCAATAAGTAAAATAATAAAAAGTAAGATAATAAACAAACTCATATAATAAATTTGTATTATCGACAAAACCACTCAAGAGAGAAACACATTCAAAAATCTAAACAACAAACACACATCTGCAAAAAACTTTTAAGGAAAAATATAGGCTGGGCATAAAAGAAGAAACGAATTCAGGGAACGGATAAAGAGAGAGTGGGAATAAATGAATGATAAATCTTCTAAATAAGTTCATATGTATTCCCAAAGGAAGCAAAGTATTTTTTTATTCTTCTTCGTATTATTATTATTATTATTATTATTATTATTATTATTATTAAAAAATCACAACGCTAATGGTCTCGTTAAAAGCTCTCCTCTTTGCATCCATTGATCATTCAGTAGATTAAGAGAGTCATTTAAGAGACGGCGGTTCAAGCGTGGTACAGATTCCCATTTGAATGAAAGGTCGGGCATTCGATTTCCTATAGGTCGACAACCTGAAGTACGTCTGAAATTGCATTGTTCTTATTGAAAGGAGTACAAAGTCATCCACGTCGGCGCCTGTCAAAAACTTCATCTAAACACTATTTGCTGCTGATGTTGGTACAGAACGGCAATGATGTAATGACTTTGTATAATGTTATTCATAAGAGAGCATTATTTGTGGTTGATTTAACGACGTGAAGCGGAATTGACCAGGCGTGTTCAAGCTAGTCGAGTAGCCTATCATCTAATAAAGACGCAAATGAAAGGACAAAGGTGGAGGGATCTCTCAACGTATATGCAATACATTCAAAAATCTAACAAACAAACACACATCTGCAGAAAATCTTGAACGAAAAAGATAGGCTGAGCACAAGAAAGAAAAAAGGAATTCGGGGAACGGATAAAGCGATAGTGGGAATAAATTATATATATATATATATATATATATATATATATATATAGAGAGAGAGAGAGAAGAGTTTCAAAAATACACGGCATATATTCAGGGTTCGATTACCCACGTGTCTTATGGGATAGCTGCACGAACGGATGTACTCCGGCCATTAATCACCTTACAAGAGATGCACAAAATGCCCACCGCCTGTCATATTGTAGGCTTGTGTTCGTCATCGCATGGAGTTTCAAACACGCTGAAACATGCTCGGTGTTGTACGTATTGTCTGAATGTACTTTATAATTCTGCCATGAAGTGTTGCTTCAACCTCCACATCAATCACGTATACCAAATAATTTTCGTCACCTCATAAAAGTAAGTCCAACGGAGATAGATCAGGTGATCGTGGGGGCCGAGACAGTACTCATCTCCGGATTAAGTTTATATACACTTTTCAAGTGGTTAGGTTGTGCGTCCTCCCAGGATAGTAGTAGAGTACGTGAGGCTGAATCAATGTTCAGTCAAGCTAATGCAGTGAGCTGGCAGTTGGGATCAACAGTATTCTGTAAGGAGGAAGTCATCTCCCGGTCTGAACTATCTTTATACCGGTCTGTTTTCAGACCAACTTTACTTTACGGGAGTGAAATCTGGGTGGACTCAGGATATAATGTTAAGGAAATGTTGACCACAGTGGTGTACGAAGCGGCTGGGGTGAATGAACGGACAAAGAATTAACTAGAGCATAATTAAACACAACAAATTTTGAAATTTTATTTCTTTCCTTTTTAATTTAAAATATGATAAATAGAAAATCTGAATGAACAATAAGAATCATTTATAGAGTTAGTCATCTCCAACAACAATGAAAAAGTCAAAAATCAGGTACAAAGCTTGAGAGAATTACAAATTCTAATTTACACAGAAAAGAGCTGGATCGCTCTTGGCAGTTACAAGATTTGCAAGAGCACGATTTTCTCCTATCCTTCACACTACAAGAGATTCTGCGCTCCAGCTATATCATAGCCCAGCCTCACGGAAGCATCATTTTCTAATAGCGCACTTAAAACCCATAGGTTGTCCTTAATTAAAGTATTTAGGTAAGGTAGCCCCGAGGTGGGCTTACCTATTGGTCAACAGTTGACAACTTTCTGTTCTTCAAGGGAAATTCATACCAGACACAATTACCAAATAAGCAGGGGCATGAGGGCCCATACTAAATGGCCTTAATTTAAAAAGAAAAGGTTGGTTGGAACCGGCCATAAACAAAATGCAAGGAGGCGAAACCTCTGCACTCCTTCTAGAAATACTTAAAACACTAAGTGGGCTCATGGCCCAATGAAACAGAGGCTAAGCCTATTCTACAGCAGGGTATCTAAATGAGAAACATTAAATACCAAATGTGTGTTAAGAATTTTAGATGTTTTAGAAACATTAGTCACCCCATACCAAGTTGAATGGGAACCAACAGAGGGTAATCTATCTTTGTTTCCTTACATTAAATATTTCCCAGCAGTCCTCAGAAAATGTACATGAAATAAAAGAGGTTGAAACTTTCCCCTCAAGTTAGCAACAGGAGCTATCACATGCTTATAAAAATTCTGCCATTACATTGCATTCTGGTCCTTCCGAACGCCGCCCGCGGTCGCCGCTTCCGTTAGAACACGCCGCATTCAAGAAACTGGAGCAACAAGAACACAATACCCATTTTCACACCAGGCAAATGCTGGGGCTGTACCTTAATTAAGGCCACGGCCGCTTCCTTCCAACTCCTAGGCCTTTCCTATCCCATCGTCGCCATAAGACCTATCTGTGTCGGTGCGACGTAAAGCCGCTAGCAGAAAAAAAAGGAAAAAAAAGAACACAATACGGCCCTAAAGCGCCCAGCTGTTATAGTATTTTTGAGGAGAAGGTTTCAGAACTCTTTACTGATAAACTGGATTCCTGTAAACACCCCCAATTATAATTGGCTAGGGACAATATTTACAAAATTCTGATAGGTTGACTCATATTGGAACAGGAACCAGCAGAAGTGTTGACAGCTTTGATACATGAACAAAACTTTCTTCAAAAACTAAGGTTATCCAACTGCGAAAATACACATTTCTTTCAAGAAGTAATCATCGTTGATCCCGCCAGAGTGGGCACTTAGACCGACGATAGAGACATCTAACGGTTGAAAAGCAAAGTATCTAGCATAACATCAGTTCATGTTAGATTCGATAGATGGCCTTATAGAAGGCGCGCAGTTTAACTGGCCGGAGAACGTGTACCTCCGGTACACATAAGTTAGAAGTAACGTTCATGAAAGCAGCGAGAATGATCGCTACTAAAACAATGACAGAATGTTCCTCGGGATGAGGAGGTGAAGGATAAGTTAGCATTGAACTCGATGGATGAAGCTATACGCATAAACCGGCTCCGGTGGTGGGGGTGGTGGGGGTCGTGTGGGGTGATTGAAGGAGGATATGTTACCTAGGAGAATAATGTAAACTGTTATGAAGGGTAAGAGAAGTAGAGGGGGACCAAGACAACGTGGTTCGACTAACTTTCTAACGATTTAAAGATAAGAGGTATAGGACAAAAGGAGGCCAGAGAACTGGTTACAAATAGAAGATTGTGGCAGCGTTTAGAAAATTCCTCAGATGCTTGCAGACTGGACGCTGAAAGGCATAACGGTCTATCATGAGATGTATGTATTTTTGAATCTTCGGACTCATACAGATACCAGAATCGTATGACGTGGTACAACTAATCGTTTTTACGAAATGAAGCCAGAGACTTGAGTATCTACCAAATATTTCTTAAATGTTCGTATGGTAACGTCCGACACTTCATTTGTTTGCAACATACCGTGGAGTAGTACAGGGTTATTCACCTAAGACGTTACACGGAAATAAAGTATAAATCATGACAAATATCGGCATTATGCTCTCACATTCGCAAATGACACCCAGGGGCCTGCAAAACAATGTGCTACTCTTTCTCATTTGGTGATCAATAACTGTGGTATGGACACCAAGAGCAGGGCGGTGGGGGGAGGGGGGATAAGGTGCGTGATGTCAGCCATTCCTATTGATATTGACCAAGAGCAAAGCATTCTTAAATTCAAAACTTCATTATTAGAGACGAGATTTTTCCTGAAGATGCGGACCAAAGTTCTCCGCGAAACGTAAATCATTTCACCTTGTTTTCTGATACGGGAAAGGCCCAAAAAGTTTGCTATCATGTCTATAATTCTATTTCGGTTAAGAGAGTTTAAAGAAAAACATTTTCCTTTCTACCTATCTAATCTTCTTCCCTCCTGCTTAACAGTCGAGTAATATCCAACGAAAGAGAGAGAGAGAGAGTGAGAGAGTGAGTGAGAGGTGGGGGTGGGGGAAGTGCTCCAACAAGTTTGAAGTCTATGCGTTACGCTTTGGGAAGCATTAATACATGACGTTGTTCTAAATTTCCGTAAAATAAATTACACAAAAAATTATATTATTTTACATTCAAAACGAGTTATATGTTACCATTATTAAGATGTCCCAGACAGTTTACTGAAGCAACGATCAGTCTTATTTCGAGCGATATATCCATAAATATAGTGTGTTGCAGTGCTCTACAGTGGGCCACCTAAGTTTGAATGTATCATTACACTTGTTTATCCTAAAGCTGTAATTACAGTAGTCAGTGAATTTATTCTGAATTAAGTGTTCACGAGTAATATTTTAAAAGTGGAAATCATCCGTATATTGTCAGCCTAAGTAGCGTAACTATTAGCGCTATTAGCTGCCACTCACCAAGGCTCCGGTTCAATTCCCGACATTGCCAGAGATTTAAAAATGGTAGGACGGGTATTTGATAAAACTGGTAAATAAAACTCGTCAAAAGAAGAGAATTCCACCATATCTGGACAAAAACAGGAGTTTATTTTACTTAACTGGTAGTTTTGCTATTCAAATGATACGGTGATAAAATCATAAAACGTCCAATTTTAAATTGAATATGAACACAACGACGTGGCTTTTAATACCATCGGCATTAGGAAGGATACGATCCTTCATCCACAATTTGCAAACTCCAGTGGAAATTGCTTTTACAAGAGATTAAAAGCTTTTACGGTAAACGGGCGTGTCTATGTGCTAGAAAATTATTCTAGGGAGTTCTTTCAAGTCCTAGTAAATCTACCGATATGAGACATGATGTTATTAGAATTTCTGTAAAAGAAAACACAGCCACACACAATTACTTTTTTATACATTCATCAAGAGTTACAATTACTAATATGTCCCAGTCTAATTCTAGAAGTAACGATCAGTCGTATTTAGAGTGGTAGAACCATAAATACATTGTATCGCAATGCTTTACTACGGATCGCCCAAGTTTGGATGTATAATTAAAGGTTTGATTTTCCAAATTTTAATTTACCGTGTTGAGATAAAACCCACCACCTTGGGTTCGGAAATCCCAGGAAGCCATCCGAGTCACTCAGATGAAACCTGAAAATTTTCTCCTAGCTTTATCTTTGAACATCATGAGATATTTTAAAAAGAAAACTACAAATATTTCCGTGAAATAATTTTCGTATTTATTTGTATTTTAACCTGGGATCTTAAACTCTTAAATTCTCATAAACTCTCTTAAACTCCCACAACTCTAAGGCCTCTTTTTCTACCAGATTTAACACATTTCTGGGGTCGCGGGTGTGAACTGTGTCGCAAATGTGTACTTGATGCTGTTTAACATCCGGATGCCTTTCCTGACGTCAACCCTATTTGGAGGAATGTAATCACTATTCCGTGTTTCTGTGGTGGTTGGTAGTGTAGTGTGTTATTTGAATATGAAGACGGAAGTTTTGGGATAAACACAAATACCCAGTCCCCGGGCCAGAAGAATTAATCAGAGGCGATTAAAATCCCCGATCCAGCCGGGAATCGAACACGGCATGCTCTGAATCGAAGGCCTCAACGCTGAGCATTCAGCCAATGAGTCGGACTCTCATAGCTCTAGCTATTACCTTTAAAAAAGGTAGGTCAGAGACTGTTCTAACGCAAATTAATGTATACAAACATACATTTCTCAATTACTGCGCTCGTAAAGATGTATTGATTTGTATGGATCATACTTTCACCAATGTTCTCTATCCATATACAGAGATATTTTTAAAAAACGTGCCATATTCATTGTCTTAAAAGTACTTGTGTAAGAAATTTACGAGGTGGAATGTGCGTAAATTAATTATCTGCATTTATTGCTGACCGACTAACTGCTGAACATTGTGACTTTTGAAATATTTTACATGGTTGTGACGTTATTCACGAGTAACATAATCATGATCAACCGGAGGCTATGCTCTGTAACAATACTAAAAGTATGACTTTACAATGAACGAACATCTGTCGATAGTCTCTGGTTTCAGCAACAAATATATTAATTACTTTTATATTTAAAAAAAACATCTGGATGCGTAGTCCCACTCCATGGCTAAACGGTTAGCATGCTGGCCTTTGGTCTCAGGGGTCCCGATTTCGATTCCAGGCAGGGTCAGGAATTTTAATCATAATTGGTTAATTCCGCTGGTACGGGGTTGGGTGTATGTGTCGTCTTCATCACCGTTTCATCCTCATCACGACGCGCAGGTCGCCTACGGGCATCAATTCAAAAGACCTGCACATGGCGAGCCGAACTTGTCCTCGGACAGTCCCGGCATGAAAAGCCATACGCCATTTAATTTCATTTTCCTATGACTGAACAATTTTCCTCAGTTCCACGGAGGAGGATTACGATATTTTACGGAAATGTAGCACCACTGATGAAAAACAATCTTCTTCACCATTAACGGACACCGACAAAACAAATTACGCTGCTTGGTAGACACTCAAAGCGACTTTGCAGAAATTAATACTGACCGACTGGCAACTACACGGACCATGTACAGACAGAAAATTAATTCACATAAGTTAACACCCAAGAACCCAACAGCCAGGAAATTGAAACTCAAAAATGCTCGGAAACAAGAGAGAAGACAAGATAAGGAGAACAAAAACACCAGAGCTAAATAATGGTTCTACGTACTCTTTAGCGTTCAAAACGCATTATATACATGTAATAATAATAGTAGTAATAATAATAACAATAATAAAATTGACTGTGTAACTTTTGTTGATGAATTAGCGATCCTTTCTAGAAACACAGATACAGCTGTAGAAAAGTTAATCTTTTGAAATAACAAGTAGGAAAGGCTGGACTTAATATTTCGTTTACCGGGCGAGTTGGCCGTGCGGTTATGAGCGCGCGGCTGTGAACTCGCACCCGGGAGATAGTGGGTTCGAATGCCACTGTCGGCAGCCCTGAAGAAGGTTTTCCGTGGTTTCCCATTTTCACACCAGGCAAATGCTGGGGCTGTACCTTAATTAAGGCCACGGCCGTTTCCTTCCCATTTCTAGGCATTTTCTACCCCATCGTTGCCATAAGACCTATCTGTGTCGGTGCGACGTAAAACAAATAGCAAAGATGGTCTTTTGAAAAATCTAAGTATTGACCAACACTCCACCACAGTTCCAAAACATCTTAATACAAAGTATGATAAGACTGAAAGAGTTAAGACTTTCAAATATCTCGGTGAGATTGTGCAGATGGGATCCAATGAAAGGGAAGAGAGTAGGCGAGATAGGATGGCCACAGTGTTTCGCAGAACACGTCCTATACAAGTAAAAGGCAATTTCAATTGAAGCTAAAACTCGGATATTTCAATAGGGTGAAAATACTCTAATGTCTGTATGGAAGTGAATGCCTCCGAGTTACTGGAAATCTTGTCTGAGTGAAAATGAGAAGAATGAGAGGAAGATCTTTGGAAAGATTATGAGCTTAAAGATCGTGGCCGGACAAAACAGGTTTCAGGACGAGAGGAACTATATCATAAAAATCGAATGACTGCTGAATTCATCAAGAAGTGAATGCTGATTATGAAAACATCGACGTACGTACAGACGAGAATGTATCAAGTCGACTAAACGTCTGTATGACCATTAAAAAAGCGCAGGGAGAAAAACTTGCAAAAGTAGGTGTCTACTTACTAGATCAAATGTTCAGTAACGGTCAATTGTTTTTTGCACTATCTCGAGCTAAGTTGTTTGAAAATTACGAATGACTCAATTATTACGTACCGGTTATTAAAAGTTAATAAAAATATTGTAAAGAGCCGGCCAAACAATACGACAGGCATATTAAGACGAATTACCTGACGTGGACCTACTTATAACGAATTCTGGGAGGAGCACGGGTGCACTAGTTAATAAGGAACTTTATTCCAATAGGCCAGTGACCACGGTTTTCGTGAAATAATTTTAATTTCGTTGCTCTGTTAATATTAAGTGTCATAATATTGCTGGCCCGAGTTCTGTAGAGTTTTATGTTCTTTGTAACTGCACTGGGTACAGCGACTTGGCTTAATCTGGCGGCCTATTAGCGTGCACGTCTACAATTACACCTTTGATAAGACTACGTGGAGAAAGAGATGAAGAATAAAATGCTCCAGCTTTAATTAAAACTGGGAAAAGTGAAGCAAAGTTTTGATTATATTCATACAATACGTAACATGATTTCAGTATTTGTTCGGAAGTTTTACAGGCTTGACTAATAAAGGAACACGCATTCGCACAGTTCGCTTTAGTGATATGAGTCAAAGCACACACTTTGATAACACGTGGACTTGAGATAAAGTTTGATATATGACATCGACTACGATCTTCTAATGGGAATTCAAATTAAAGTATTAAATCGAAAGGAATTAAAGCATAAAATCACAAGCAGGTAAGTGTACTTCTAGACCAATTTGTAGTCATGAATTAATGTATAACCAAGCTCGATAGCTGCAGTCGGTTAAGTGCGGCCAGTATCCAGTAATCTGGAGATAGTGGGTTCGAGTCCCACTGTCGGCAGTCTTGAAGATGGTTTTCCGTGTTTTCCCATTTTCACACCAGGCAAATGCCGGGGCTGTACCATAATTAAGGCCACGGCCGCTTCCTTCCCACTCCTAGCCCTTTCCTGTCCCATCGTCACCATAAGACCTATCTGTGTCAGTGCGACGTAAAGCAAATAGCAAAAAAAAAAAAAAAATAGAAAAATTAATGTATATAATTTCTTTTTTTTGGTATTTGCTTTACGTCGCATCGACACAGATAGGTCTTATGGCAACGATAAGACAGGAAAGGCCTAGGAATGTGAAGGAAGCGGCCGTGGCCTTAAGGTACAGCCCCAGCATTTGCCTGGTGTGAAAATGGGAAACCACGGAAAACCATCGTCATGGATGCCGACAGTGGGATTCGAACCCACTATCTCCCGGATGCGAGCTCACAGATGCACGCCCCTAACCACATGGCCAACTCGGTGTAATGTATACTATTGGACCTATGATGATTCGATGTAAATAGGTCATAAGACTCCTCTTGATATGTCTGCTGTTGTCATATTGTTTTGCCCGCCCTGTACAATAGGTTTAAGAACATTTAATACCGGTACATAATAACTGATTCGGTTGTAATATACACAATAAAAAATTAGTGGAACATGTTTGTAACGTCTGGTATGTGAACGTTAATTTGGTGGATGGGGTTTCAACGGTCGTACAACATACCGGGAGACCTTAGCTACTCAGGGTATGTAAGATCGAAGTTGTACTCCATCTGTAGGCGTAGCCACGCATTAAAATGTCAGGTGACCCCTCAAAACAAAGTGAATAGCGGTGCGTCCGTGTGTCGTTGTGAGGTACACAGACTACTGCGGTAATTTGAACACGTTGCACGTAAACCAGAAAATCCCATGAGACATCGTAACGAGGTTCAAGTCACAAGGGCCGTCACTTTGATCCAGGAGGAATGGACTTTTCATCGTGTTACTGTGGATCTCAATGTTCCTTGTCAGTTATTCAACGCTTGTGGAATCGCTACAGTGAGACAGGCCAGTTCACAAGGAGGGTTGGACAAGGTCGTGGACGCATGACAACCCCACATAATTACCGATATCTGACCCTCTGTGCGTTGCGGCGTCGTTCGGCAAATGCCATGGAAATGCAACAAGACCTCAGGAGGGTCACTGGAGTCACGGTGTCTCACCAGACAGTAAGGAACAGATTATGAAATGTGTCTTTACGATCCTGACGTCCTGTCCGAGTGTCCCGTTTAACGCAGCAACATCGCGCAGCTCGCCTTCTGTTTTCCCGTACCCACGTCAACTGGCACCTTCGTCAATGGAGAATTGTGTTGTTCACAGACGAGACCAAATTTCCCCCGACATAGCGTGATGGACGTCAACGTGTATGGAGACGCCGTGGTGAGCAGTACATGCCAAATGTTGTCCAGTAATGTGACCGAATCGGGCAAGGTTCTGTGATGATGTGGGGTGGCATCACTATTGTTGGCCGTACGGATCTAGTCGTCGTCCGTGGTAATCTTACCGCTGCGGGGTACACCGAACAGATACTGCTACGACATGTGTTGGTTGCTGCATACGGTGTTGGCCCTGAATTGCTACTCATGCACGGCAATGCCAGGGTTCATGTAGCGCGCATCACCAGAGCTGCCTTGCGAGAACTGGATATTCAAGAGATGGAATGGCCAGCAGTGAGTCCCAACCATAATCTCATCGAGCATGTGTTGGACAGTCTTGACAGAAGTGTTCGTGGGCGTCTTGTTCCACCACACACTCTCCAAGATCTCGAACAGGCTCTCATTGAAGAATGAGACCTGACACCCCAACGTGACATCCGTCGTCTTATACGGAGCATGCCATGTAGGTGCCAAGCTGTGATAAACGCTCGTGGAGGACATACACCATACTGAAGCTCTCCAGCTGTGATAAAAACCCACCCTGGAAGACTTATCACTTTGTTTTCGCCCCTATTTGGACATTTCCGTTGGTGTTCTGAAAATGAACGCGATTCCATCGATGTTCTTTTGTATACTTCAATGGTAAAGACTAAAGGTTTAGTTGGTAATATACCTCGGTGTGAGGTATTGTTTTGTGGAGCATGGCATACGATCCCCTAGTTTTTGAACTGCGCAATTTTATAAAATGTATTTCTATACAGTATTGACTGTGCTTCGTCCATTCGGCCATATCTGGTTCTTGACATTTTCAAACGATCTTGCCCGAGATAATGCAACATACAATTGGCTGTGACTCAATACTGTTTCTGCTAGACACCCACTTTCTCAAGAGTTTGTCCCTGAGATTTATTACTGGCAATGGTCATGCAGTCGACATGATACCTTCCCGCCTGTGCGTATGTCGATGTTTTCTTTTGGCAGCATGTAAATTATTAGGAAAATTCTGTTATCTGTTCAGTACATTTAGAAGCTTGGGAAGGTAAGATAATCAAATAGTACAGGCCAATAGCACAAATTAAATGTTCTTCCATGATCAGAGGAAGTTTATACACTCTGGCTCGACAGGTAGTAATCAAACATGGCTGCATGCAATCACATTTGAGAAGGTACTGGCATTAGGGCCGAGGAAAAAGGAAGATACCCAGAGGGGAAGCGAGGTGTACCAAGGTTAGAAAGTTTTCCATCCGTAAACCCATCTCTCATGTATTCTAAGGTAGCAACAGATTTACAAAACATTACTGAAGTATCTTACAACAATAAACCAATAAACCTCTATTAACCTCGTACATTCATTACAAGAGAACAGAACGTCTATTACCAAAAGTAATATTAAAGTAATTCAAATTATGAAAATGAAACAGCCTTCAACTGGCCCCTAGGCCCCTGGGCTAAGAGCCTGGCACATCCATACAACACAGAACACACAGACGCACAGCTCATACCCAATTACACGCCCATTCGCTGCCACCAGCATTAACCTTTCACTCAATATACAATCTCGACTTACACTGCGATGCTCGCAGCCCAGCAGCCTCAGGTTCGAAAGGAACCCTAAAGTAGATGCTCAGAGCGAGCGACAATGGTCCCTCAAACGCTGGACACAACCAGCCACCAAGATTACACTTGAGAAGGGAAGGGGAAGGAACAGGAGGGGGAACAACCAATTTCGACACAGAAAATCATATACCAACAAGACATACTCAAATCATAGGGCAGGTGCACTTCAAGTGTCTGTAAGCGTCTTTTGAGTCTTGAAAGAATAATTCCATGTTTCTTGTGATTTAATTTTTTAAATAACTAGTGAAGAACATCTGTGACACATTACTAAGGATGAAAATGATATACCGTATATAATGAAAGTGTTGGTCGCTAAGCAAACAGCTAAGTACAGAATGTATTGCGGGTTAGGGTAAGCCATCTCCTGCAATTATTAGAGTGAAGATTTAATGAATTGATTTTATGATTACTCAAAGTTGACTGAAATTAGAGACCTATCAATGTCTCATGATTCATCGGCCGGTAATTCCGAAGTGAACAAAACAAAAATGATGCAAATCGGTCCAGTAGAACGGATGGATGGATTTTACAAAGCTGTTTTTAGTAAATTCTTTTAATATATAAAATTTTTCGCTCAACAATTTAGGTTTGTAGTGATTATCATGACCTGGATTTTTATGCACTGATAGGTTAGAATGCAAACTTAATGAGGCGAGTAACATGTAGAGACTATACTGCACAATGGTTATGCTATGAGAGTTGCATATACATAGAGATACGGCCTACCAGAACCCCTACAGTTTATGTTACCCTCGCTACGTAATGTAAGAACGGGCTAGTCGGCACTTTCCAATAACCAAATTAGTGTCATTCTAACCAATTACTGCATAAAAATCCGAGTTCTAGTCATCATTAATATTTTTTATATTTTTGGTGATTGTAGTGATTATTGTTTTAAAGTAGAGGGTAATGAAGGGCAATTTAAAAATCCTTGGCTTCGCCGAAAATATTGTATTCACATTAAAGAATTTCAACATTTTTGCCAAACATTCAATCTAATTATTGATTTGACAAAAGAAATTTCATCTAAACAGTCTTTGGGCAACTTTACGTAGAACCTCATCTCACACTGCGTGGGTTCATGGCTAAATGGTTTGTGCATTTGCCTTAGGCACAAGTGGTCCCGCGTTCGATTACCGGTAGTGTATGAGATTTTCATCTTCATTTGTCAACTCTGATGGCACGGGGACTAGGTGTGTGTGCCATCTTGAGCATTAGAATTTATCATAGGTATGGCAAGTGGTCTATATGGCGTCAACTCGAAAGACGTGATCCAGGTCTCTCCGGAGGCCACAATATATTCAGATACAAATACATATATATGAGTAGCTCAGTGTTAGTAGGCCTACCTCTAAAATGTTGTATAAAATCCACAAATATCTCAAAACATCTTAAAGATTTGAGCAAATTTCTAAAGAATAAACTGTATGACTTCAAATATTCCTCTACGGCTGCATTTCCAAATTCTGTTGATAAGTCTGTAAAGAGGGGCTTTCCAGTTACCTTCTTGAATGGCAGCTATGAAGTCAAGCTTAAGTCTGAATTTGAATTTTCGAAACTGAGTTTTACTGCAGTTTTGGCCCTTGACAAATACTGTACCTTCCGGTGAAAGAAGTTTTAGTAAACTGTCTCTCATAAAGGACTATTATTTAAAGGGGGGGGGGGCGAACACTTTTAATGGCTAAAAGTGCAAACTTAATGACACATTTCCTTTCTCAGCATCAAAAAGGATGTCTAAAACAAAATTTGATTAGGAAAATATACAATTATTTCCCAACACGGCCTTATATGTAAATGTCCATTAGTGGTTATCATTACAGAGAAAATCAGCTATTCAAAGTTGTGGGTGTATAATGTTAACAAATTTTCCATTTTCCTTATAATCATTAATGAATGATTCAATGAGTTTTAAATCGTTCTTTTTTAAAAATCTACTTATCATTTTTGTATCTACAAGCCCTAGTAGAATAAGCGAATTATTTCGAGCATTAATATATTTTACCGAATTCCTTTTAAGCACAAAAGTTTTGTTCATGTTACCACCACAGAATTTATTTTTAACATATAAACTTCAAAAGACAGAGCTTAAGTTATACTACTGGATGTTCTTCTCTACACACTGGAGAAAATTACAAAATGTTAACTACCTTGTAAAATTCAGTCTCTACACACTGAAGAAAATTAACAAAAAGTTAACCACCTTGTAAAATTCAGGAGTTCTCAGGGAGATTCGAAAAACACGTTTTACAGCAAACGAGAGACAAACGCACTCATGCGTTGAAAATATTTCAGAATTTAAAAGGCCAATGTGAGCGACGGCCCTGCAATATTTAGGTTATAAAATGGAGAGTATAATACACGTAGATATCGACGAAATTCAAAAATTGATGCAAAAAGATACTTCGAAGTGCAAATTAAAATTTAAAAAAATACATTTTTGGTCACCCCAAAGGTTTTGGTCCCACCTAAAACTTCGCATTGTTAGGGAGAAGGGTATTCTATCTGTTTTGTCGACAGAAAGGAAAACTACAATCAGAATTAAACTTAACAGACACCGAGCTCGATAGCTGCAGTCGCTTAAGTGCGGTCAGTATCCAGTAATTGCGACATAGTGGGTTCGAGCCCCACTGTCGGCAGCCCTGAAGATGGTTTTCCGTGGTTTCCCATTTTAACAACAGGCAAATGCCGGGGCTGTACCTTAATTAAGGCCACGGTCGCTTCCTTCCAATTCCTAGGCCTTTCCTATCCCATCGTCGCTGTAAGGTATATCTGTGTCAGTGCGGCGTAAAGCAAATAGTAAGAAAATACTTAACAGACGTCACAGATGATTTCCTGACTGTCATGGTGAGAAAGGATAAAATTCCACTGATATTAAATGTACAGGGTGAATCTAAAATACACCATGAATGCATGGTTTGGATTCTGTGGAATGATTCGCTCTAGCAACACTTCCAGAATGATGAATGGCATTCATTCCATATTTTGTTCAGAATCCTCCATCAAACCAACAAGAAAAGTACATCATGAATTATATTAGAAAGGGGAATGAAATTGTCGAACATGAATACAGAGATTATATCGGCAATACGTGGTCAAATATATATGGTTGTATCCTCAGTATTTCAGTCAATGCGTGCATTTGTGTGATAATATTCTCATTTGATGAAGGATTACTCCTGTACAAAAGACCCTTGATACTTCCCCAAAACAAATATATCTTTCCTCCCGTTGGTTTTGTGGAAGTTTCAACAACTGGCACGCAAGCCATCATGTCCGATGAGTCGTCAAATTTTGACGCCCGACAGCACCCAAACTATGAATTTCCAGACGTCATTCTCCACTTGAAATATGGTCAGCTTGCTGTTTCAAGCAACATTAACTTACTAAGCGTTGCCGGTGTAGCTGGAGAATCGCCCTGCATGAATAAATATGTCTGTAGCTGTGAATCCTCTCTTCAAAATCTGCAGTGCGACAGTGACATATCTTCAAGACACTCAGACTTCAAAATGTTATTTGACATTAATATTAAGAATAATTATCATATTTTATTTGTTTGAATAATATTGTACTTGTATTAAATGTTATTTCTCTTTTTTTAAACTTGGTTTACGTCGCACCAACCCGTTCACCATCATACCATGGAGATGTTGGGAGGTCTGGCTAATTATATATGCCGTTTTCCGCAACATCCTGTGACATATAACGCAGTAGTTAGCATTCTGTATGCTTAACCGGGGTATGATCCGCGACGCGCCAGTCCGGAGGGAGCAGTTTCCCTACGCTGTGACGTGAAGAAGACAGCGCAGTATTGTTAACCTTGAAACCGCGCTCTCTTTCCGAGCGAGAGAGAAGAGATGATGACGCTACGCACGGAGATGGAGGTTTTTTGAGACCGGGCCGAATTAAGGTGTGTTAACCGTTGAAAAATAAATGCCCACTATAAATTCAACACCGCATTCATTAGTACCACTTCACCATAATTTATGAAAAAGAGGAAGAAGAAGAATACTTCTACATGAAATAATTTTTCTAAATTTATAAATCAGGTCCTATTCGAACCAGTGTATTTTATGCTGACTGTCAATGCATATAAACACAATACTTTAAATATGGATCAGTAATGACGCCTATCATACAGTAGTACGCAGATCAAGGGCGACTACTGAAATCTGGCAACATGTGGAAAAAAGTGGGAGATATTGCATGATGAAACATGACGCATGATTTTCCAAAAGGACGCTTTGGAAATTATGAATAACCTACTGATCGCTTTGGTTTCACAGATGTTCAGTAGAAAGTAGAGGTCATGAGCTTTAATTCGATTATTATCACGTCGTTCAAAACCTTCGATTACCGGACCGTCATGTTCAGCAGCGGCATATTTCACTTCCCCCCCTGACCATTTTTCCGAAGGTTATAAATATAGCCTGGACCGAGACACTGTATCTCATTCTCATTCGTGTAGCTGCAGTGGTAACACGTTACTTAATTGTCGTGGCAGCCCAACATATCAGAAGCGGACTTGGATATCAGTTACTTGGATATCAGTGTATCAAGTGTTGTGCCATTGAAGAAACACATCAATGTGATTTAATATTTTTACGGAATAAGCCGTGTGGTACAAGTTAATGTACATAATCGCCGAATAGAAGCCTTAATTTGGCATTTTCAACATCACAATCGTCGAAGTTAGTTAATTATGACTTATGGTGCAATCACCAACGGATGGGCAAACACTTCAGGTTATTTAGCGTGGTGAGACAGTTAATTAATATATGCAGGGGCTAATTATCACCGCTCTTGAGCATTTAAGAACGAGTGACATTTAGCAAAAATTAAATAACCGCTCTTGACAAAATTAATATTCGCATCCTCCAGGGACATTCGTTGTGATAGTCTGTGTGACGGTCAGGGAATGAACAGTGATTTTTACAAACGTATCATTACTTATGTTAATCTGTTTGAACTTAAGAGTGGATCTTGTTACAAGTAGGCCCCCTTTGAAAGTGCATAAAACAGTATTTGATAACTCATTCTCTATTTTCCTGTGTGTTCGTGAGTGGTCGTCGAACCCAAGACTCGGAGCCTACAAGAGTCGCGCCTCAGTGCCTGCAATCAGCTTTACAAGGATCGTCCCGAAATTCAACTGAGAAAACAGCAATTCGAATCATGGATCGTCGTATGGAGAAGAACCAAGGAATACTAGGAACAATAATATTTATCATGTTCGAGTAAAGATCTAAGATGTACCCTAGATGACAGCAAGCCTTACTCACCAAATGTTAAGTACATACTTCAATATACCCTAAACACGAGATATGCATGCTACTAAATAATATTTGTAAATATTATAATGTTATAATTAAATATTAAATATGTAGGGAACATTATGCGCGTATGATTGGGAAAGATTTATTACTATTAGTTAGGATCATCAAATGATTTTTAAGATAATCATTGATATTTAACAAAAATTCATTTGCATGAATTATTATATAGATTTCAAAGTTCTTAGCTTATATGAACTATCTTTGGGAAGAACGGCAAGTTAGCTAGATTTATATTTCTTCGCCTGGTAAAGATCTTCAGAGTAGTTTGGATATAAATGATACTTGGAGATTCGGGTATTTGTAATCCCGGATAATATTAAATAATCATTGGAGTTGATCCAAATCGAGGCGTAATTAATTTATAATCATATATGAAATTGTGAGAATAATTAACCTGAAATAATGGGTTTTCTCTGTGAATTAAATGAACGGATTGAGATACGATGCCAAGACATGAGAGGGCGAAGCTGTAACATGTTTGTTGTTGGAGTGATAAGGAAGAATAAATAATTATAGCTGTTGTGAGATATAAAATTGGGCTGAATATATAGCCAGATAACGAGTAATAAGAAATAATGGCCTCCAAGTGAATGCATACTTGACAATGAGCCGAGAGGATATGAGAGAGAATTGAAAGGGAGAGTGACGGGTGATTTATTATGGTATCCGCAATCCAGGACTAGTCACAGCTGTTATTGTGAGGAACAGGTAAAAGGCTGGCCGACCGTAGGCCGAGCTAACTTTGCAGTCTCTAGCAGACGATGTTAATGGGCCAAGCTCTTCTCATTTACCAAAGTAATCTCGATCCCATTCTAATTATACGTTGCAAGTAACACGGATAATTTCCGGATTTTGTGAAGGATAGATCCCTTCTCGTGCTAAGCATTAATTTAGCCTCTGATTGGAGTCCAAAAATTTTTACCTTGGAAGCCGAAGTCTGTTGGTTCAAATGATGCTGGAGCGAAGATTTAACCAGATATTATGGCTTGGTTAAGCCATATCTTCAAGATGTGTTGTGTAAATATATTTGATATTTTTATATATATATGTTTGTGTGTTTTATTATTTCCCAAATGATATGGTGATGGGTTTGATTCCAGCTTTGACTGATTTTCTTTAAATGTTAACTTGTTAGGTAAACCCAGGATACGCACATGTATTTTCGAAGTGTATGTTCATCGTAAGTGTTCAATGTAAATATACATTTGTCGTGGTCAAATGGATCACATGTTCGATACTCGGCAATGCAATCTCGTGTGTATATCAGATGTGCTTATATTGTGTTATAATTTTTTTTCTCCAAATCATGACCGGTAGACAAAGGACACTATTTAATATCCAGTTATGACTAACATATGAAGGATATCTGGTTCTTGCCCAGAGATCTCGAGTTCGATCCTCGGTACCGGAACCATATTTAATATCCATTTGTGACAAGAGTTTAACAAATAAATTCAGTATCCATTTTTTTAATATCATGTATTAGTGTATATAATGTTATCAGTATAATTGTTTCTTTTACTCATATGTTGAGATACAACATTATTGTGTGTGGTTCGTATCATTATAATAAATATGTTTAGAATATATATTTGAACGGAGATTCTTCTCATTTAACGAATATTAGCATATTCCTCTCATATTATAGAATCCTACTTTCATTAATTTATATAGTGCCTATTTTATTTCTTTATCGGACATTCCATTACCCATATTGCTCTACGAATTCAGCCGGTGATCTTATGAAAGTAGGGAGGATGAGACTTCAAGCCTGGTAAGTGACTTCTGGCGGTTCTCATCGAAATGTTCCATCTGTACGTCTGTTTGTGAAACCAAATTAAGTAATATTGCCTTGATATACCTAATGTAAGCCTTATTTTTGTTGCCCAATTTTTGGGGCCAGTTTCATTTTGTTGCCCGATGTGTTCAGAGCTGGTTCATACTCAATTTGGTGCGACGACTAATGCCCAGGGCATGGTCGCATTTGTCGCCCAACGTGTTATGGGCACGGTTGCATATTTTTAACGCCCTAACGGTTGCATTTGGCGCCCAACGTGGGGCACGGTTGCATATTTTTAACGCCCTAACGGTTGCAACAGATAGGTCTTATGGTGACGATGGGATTGGAAAGGACTAGGGATGGGAAGGAAGCCGCTGTGGCCTTAATTAAGGTACAGCCCCAGCATTTTCCTGGTGTGAAAAAGGGAAACCACGGAAAACCATCTTCAGGGCTGCGACAGCGGGGTTCAAACCCACAATCTCCCGGATGCAAGCTCACAGCTGCTCGACCCTAATCGCACAGCCAGCTCGCCCGGTAAATGATATTTCTAAAAAGGGGAACATATTCTTACATCTGCACCTATTATTGTACACATTTTTATGTGATACTTCGTGACTATATTTAGGTAAAGGGGACCCGATATCTTGAATTTTTGGAGGCACAGAATGGATGTGACAAACTTACAATTTTTCGTCCTAGTCTCACAACCGCTTTAGAAGAAGATCGTCTGAACCCCACACGTTATTTCAAATAAATTCCTCACATTGTGACCTTGGGTATTTCTTAGCCTTATGTTTCTAACCCTGAGATAAACTACTTGTAGTTAATAAATGACGAAGTTTGTTAAGAAGGAAGCCATACTTTTCAGTGTCGACTTATTTAAATGTAACATAAAATCTTTCCAGTCTGCAAAACATACAATTTTAATAAAAATTATAACACTATAACATACCTGTAACACGTTCCTGTAGAATGAAACATGTCATTCTTTGTATAATAGGATGTATTCTATTACAGTTATGTTATAGTGTTATAATTGTTATTAAAATGGTGTGTTTGACAGACTGGAAATATTCTATGTTGTAAATTACGAAGTGTTTGCTGGATCCAATTATTCTTTCATTAGTGCTGGTACATTTTTGTTACAATGTATGAGGCTTTCATGTCGCAAAATATCTGATTATCATTGTCAACTGTACCAAAATTTGTGCAAGTCTGGTACCAATTTTGCGTCAATAACAAGATATTTAATTCGATTTATACTTACTTTGAAATGGAAGTTCCATATCAGAAGGAGATTTTACATTGCCCTAGTTGAACAATGCCGTCTGGTGATCTGACGAAGTTCGCCCTCCAACTCAGCACGTAGTCCCCACGAAATCACAGCTATCGGTTTCCGGGCAAAATATGCTTGTAAAACTGAAGCTAGAAGTTACTGATAGCAGGCCACTTCGTCAAGCTTAATTAGACTAATCAATCAACCTCTCGGTCCTGATCATAGGAAGAATTTGTAGATAGGAGCTCCTCATTCAATAGGTGACTGGTGTTATAAGGCTACAATGGAGTTAAGAAGCCGCACTTCCAGCTGGATATGAAGTTTATAACTTCGACTTAGAGAGTTAACACGTGATAAAGTCCAAACTTACTTTCGGTGGGTGATGAAATGAACAATAAAAACACAAAACATCGGTATAGAAATAAAAATGAAAGCAAAAGAGGATTTGTATTAGTAACTCACAAGATATCGAAAGGAAAGTTTCTGAAGATAACGGGTGATAACATTTTCTGTCCCTAACGTCACGAACGTTCCAGTAAAATGCTTGATATCTCGTTTCTTTTTCTGAGTCTATATTGATCAACTCGTGATGTTGCATTCTTTCTCCTCAGAGTTGCCTATGTCCGATTGTCTGTTCAAAATAATTTCCGGTCCGTTCTGGATTAATGACCTTATTGCAATGTCGTAGTCTCATGAGTCTGGAAATACTTTTGTTGAAGATATTTTAGGTGAGTCGATATACTGCTTTAATTTCTTGGCATCTAATAACGTTGAATTTTGCTTTGATTCAGTTTTCCTGAATTGTGATGTCGCTGTATTATGTTTCCATCCATTTTGTTTTTCCACTGTTGGAGGTAATTTATTCTGTCTTTTTATTGTTTCTGGGGAGTAACTTTCTCCGTTGATCTGTTTTTCGGCTGCTGTGATACCGTAATTTGAGATTACAAGGTCGGTTGGAAATGATAGGCTATGTCAATAATTATCTACTTTTTTGCTAGTTGCTTTACGTCGCACTGACGCAGATACGAATTATGGCAACGATGGGACAGGAAAGGCCTAGAAATGGGAAGGAAGCAGCCGTGGCCTTAATTAAGGTACAGCCCCAGCATTTGTCTGGTGTGAAAATGGGAAACCACGGAAAACCATTCTCAGGGCTGTCGACAGTGGGATTCGAACCCACTATCTCCCGGATGCGAGCCCACAGCTGCGCGCTCCTAACCGCACGACCAACTCGCCCGGTTAATAATTATCATCAACCTAATGAAAATAATGGTCGATTCATTTTGAGGATTAATTTCCGTTGGCACCATTCCTGTATTACCTTTTCGAAGACTCACATGAGGAATGTGTATTATTATGATTATGATTAACATGATTATTATTAAGTAAAATTTGCTTTACGTCGCACGAACACAGATAGGTCCTATGGCGACGATATGATAGGTGGTAGTAGTGGGAAGGAAAAGAAAGTGGTCTTAATTAAGGTTTGACGAGTTTAAGCAACGTAAAAATTATTTTACGTAACATACATGGTGTTTCAAATAAATACACGGCATAATTCCAGAGTTGAATTCCTCAACCATAGAGAAGGAAAAATGTGTACATAAACATGGGTCCAAAAATGCGTACTTTCCAAGAAATCACAGTATATCATGGGGTAAAATCTAAGGTGGTATGGGCTATCTTGCATGTGTTGTTGTACTCCGGTCATTACCTTACAAGATGTATTCAAAGTGCCGACCTTCTGCAACACTACTCTTCGTCGCATGGAGTTACGAACAAGCTTGAATATGCCCGATGTTGTAGGTACTATTTGAAAAGACCTTGATATTCTGCAATAAGGTGTTGCTTCATCCACCACAGCATTCGCGTACACCAATGACTTCGGTTGTCCACACAGAAAGCCGTCCAACGGGTTCAGATCAAGTGATCGTGGTGGCCAAGGAAGTACGCATTTCCAGACCCAAGTTTATATACCCTGTTTTCCTTCCCTATATGTGAGCAATCCATCCCTGAAATTATGCCATCTATTTTTAAACGCGCTGTATATGCATGGTTAAAAGTAATTTGATAGAATCTGAGGATGTTATTGTAGAACGAATCATGGCATTCTATTTATCATTGCCCTTTTGTTACAGTTATATTATAGTGCTATATTTCTTGTTTATGACTCAGTGAAGAAAGTCACCACTCAAAAAGAATGACTTCCTTCTTAACAAGTTATTTCTTCAGTTTGTAGGAATTTTTGAAAAGCTTAGTTATTTTTGGGGTCTTTCTTTCCTCATTTTAAGAATTCATTGGTAATGCCTTCATACCAAGCGGAGTGGCCGCGCGTTTTAATGCACTATGGCTAACGGAGCCAAACACTACATTTGGGGGACACGTTTGCTCGAACCCCATCGTCGGCTGTCTTGAGAATGGTTTTATTTGGCTTCCCATTTTCACTTCCATTCAAATTCTACGACATTTCTTATTCATAGACCACCGCAGACTCTTTACACTACTCAATTCATCCACGATAATCCGATTCGCCGTAATCAGCTCCTCAAGTAAGATTGTCCGGAAGAGCATCCTGCCACATGATCCTACCATGTCATTTCACCTCATTTTATCCCCGTTCCCGTATCATAAATCAGAACTATGGGGTAGACATACAATGATGATGCATTCATCTTCAGGTTTTTTGTTACATTTGAGGTGAGGTGTGGCATCCTCCACTTCCCTGTTTAGAATTGGTGGTATTTCCTCCTGATTTTCTTTCTGTCTTCATCCCTTTCTTTCTTTCCATCTTTCCAAAAACTACCCTTCATATTCCCTTCCGTCGTACCACTAAATGTAATAAATTCTTTGTTTGCACCTCATCACGTATCCTTAACGCCTATAATCTTCACCACTTCGTAAATAACACTAACTGTAATCAGCTAAAGCTGTCCTTAACATCTATCTTCTTGGAGGGGCTGAGATCCGGTATTCTTGTGTATAACAGTCAGAAATACGTATATTTCTTAGAAAATTGTTTTAATCTCTCGTTTAGCTTTAGATTCAGTAGTATCTTGCAGTATAAATAATACATAGGGTTAATGTTTTACTTTCTTACTTATGTTTTAATTTTACTGGATTTGGTATCTGTATTTTATTTTATCATTTTAATATTTAATTTAATATTTTAATATTACAAAAATTTAGTTAGTGTGTTCATAAAACTGTATAATATTATATGAAGACGATACATAAAGGTGAATTTCAACCTCAGTGGCTTGTAAATGATCAATAAATTCAAATTTCCTTGTTTTTCATGGTAATTCCCTCTTGAGGTACTGTCCAGTAGCCTTTTTGTGATTAACGATTGTGAATTTTTCGCAATGCATCCAAGATTTGCCATTTCTGTGTTCCTTCTGTACTTCCTAATTTGGTCAATGTCGAGGTTGCTAGAATGTTCTGCTACAAAATGAGATTGTATTCCCGTCCATCTCTTTTTACTTCTGTCTAGCACCTCAACCGTCTGAGCCACTCAGCCCGGCGAGTAATCTTTTTAACAACTCTGTTTGTCCTCTATGCCTTACTGTGTTTGCAAAAAAAAAAAAAAAAAAATGTGTGTCTGTTATTGTCGTCCGTTTCACTATTATTATTGCTATTTATCTCTACAACGTTGTGCCCACCTAAGGAGTACGATTTAACGTATTTAGAAAATGAAATTTGCTTCTTCTCTTCCCAGCATCTCTTTATTCTCTCGCTATGATTTTTCTTCCATCTATGCTGTGGTGGTTCTCATCTTGGGTTTTTCAACAAAATGATATTTGTTCACCAACATTCTATAGCTAGGCCTGTCCCATATAATTTCACCTGTTATGGCGATTTCTTGAAGTTCTTTTCAGTTTCGATTACCCAGTTATCCTTGACCTTCAGTAAAGAGGCAAATGCCTTTTTGATAAACCTTTCATTATTATTATTATTATTATTATTATTATTATTATTATTATTATTATTATTATTATTGTTATGCGCAAATGGGTCATTTAGGACCACTCAGAATCAACATTTGTTGAGCTTTCCTCTTCGCCCAATAGTTCATTTCATCGATTGTCGTAATTTATGTTCCTCTGTCCGACTCGTTGGCTGAATGGTCAGCGTACTGGCCTTCGGTTCAGAGGGTCCCGGGTTCGATTCCCGGCAGGGTCGGGAATTTTAACCAGCATTGGTTAATTTCTCTGGCACAGGGACTGGGTGTATGTGTAGTCTTCATCATCATTTCAACCTCATCACGACGCGCAGGTCGCCTACGGGATCAAATCGAAAGACATGTCCTCGGACTTTCCCGGCACTAAAAGCCATACGCCATTTCATTTCATTTATGTTTCTCTGACCAAGTACGTCGTATTGGTTTCTTCTTGTCTTCTTCAAATCCAATTTTGTGAAAAATTTTCCTGATTACATTTCTATCCTGCAGATTTAGTGATCCTAATTCAATGAGGTCTTTCTCTACTTGCTTGTTCCAGTTTGATCTCGTACGTTTGATTTGCAAAAATAGTGTTGTTGTTCATTCTTTCCAAATGACATATAAATTGAATTCGTCGCACTCTCATTGTATCAGTAAGTTTAGATATTTTTATATGTATTTCCGAGATGAGTTTGGAGTAATGCATTCCATTTCTAATTCTTCGCCCTAACGTTCTTCTCATGATTCTCCTTTCTTTAATAATTGTTTCTTTAAATTGTCCATTCTTTATTATTACCATAATTGTATTACTATAATAGTCAGATTGAATCAAGGTGTAGTAAAGCTAATGCAGTGAGCTCGCAGCTGCGATCAACAGTATTCTGTAAGAAGGAAGTCAGCTCCCAGACGAAACTATCTTTACATCTGTCTACTTTCAGACCAACTTTGCTTTACGGGAGCGAAAGCTGGGTGGACTCAGGATATCTTATTCATAAGTTAGAAGTAACAGACATGAAAGTAGCAAGAATGATTGCTGGCACAAACAGGCGGGAACAATGGCAGGAGGGTACTCGGAATGAGGAGATAAAGGCTAATTTAGGAATGAACTCGATGGATAAACCTGTACGCATAAACCGGTTTCGGTGGTGGGGTCATGTGAGGCGAATGGAGGAGGATAGGTTACCTAGGAGAATAATGGACTCTGCTATGGAGGGTAAGAGAAGTAGAGGTATACCAAGACGACGATGGTTAGACGTGGTTTCTAACGATTTAAAGATAAGAGGTATAGAACTAAATGAGGCCACTACACTAGCTGCAAATCGAGGATTGTGGCGACGTTTAGTAAATTCACAGAGGCTTGCAGACTGAACGCTGAAAGGCATAACAGTCTATAATGATAATGTATGTATGTATGTATGTATGTATGTATGTATGTATGTATGTATGTATGTATAATTTTTATTTTAATACTAGCTGTTGTACCCGGCGTTGCTCGGATAGTTTTTGAATACATTTAACATTTGTATTACCAGTTAGTTGAGTGTGAAGTGAATGCTTATAGAATTCTTTTTGAGATGTTGATTTTACGACTTATCATGTAGTTTTATAGTTATTTAGATGTATCTGACTTCAAGTTTTAGATTATTTAATTATCGAGTAAACACAAATCTCGGTCATATTATACTATTTACTTTTAAGCCCTTCTCAGCTCCTGCCTCGATGGAGGCTGAATGTGGACTTAAACGCTATCCACAGCGTCACAGTTCGTATCAGCGAAACATAAACAATGGATTTCGACATTAATATTGGTTATATTCCTTATTTTTGCAAGCCAGCCCCTCTCAATCCCCAACACCAGCGGGGGCTAGGTGTATCTGAACCCCACAGTAATGTTTTCTATATAGTAAGTCATGTGTATACCAAGTTTGATTGAGAGATATGCTAAAACATACACACATACTTAAACTCTGTCCCTTTGGACGTTTTCAATTTTTTGCCAGTTCTCATCCGCCTGCCGAGTAGGACTGAGCGTTATCTTTAACGACATCCAGAGTGTTACAGTTCATCACAGCGACCCCGAAAACTATGGATTAGACATAAATTTCGGTCATTTTCGGTTAATGTTTACATTTCGCCCCTACTTTAGAGGCTAGGAGTCTCTTACCCCTAGGGTATATTTCTCCAGACAGTAGGTCCAGTATACACACATACATCCATTCTCTCGGTCATTTTCAAAATTTTGTTTTTCTCTTTTTCTCACCGCTATGCGAAAGGAGGCAGAAATTTGACTTCTAAAAAAATTGGAGCGTTACTATTCATTTCAGCGACCCCGAAAAGAATGGATTCGACACTATTTTCGATTATTTCTACATCTCATCCCGTCGTAGGTGTGCTAGGGTTGTCATACCTCCACGCACTTTGTCTCCTGATAATAAGTCATAAGTGACCAAGTTTGTTTGAAATTGTTCCCGTAGTCCCGATATTAATGGATTCAACACTAATATCGGTCATTTTCAGTCTTAATTACATTTCGTACCCTTATCTAAGGCTTCAAGGGGTGTCTTTCCCCCTTAGTATATTTTTGAGGTAGTAGGTAATATTTGTATTAAGTTCTGCTGACAGTTATACTGGAACGTACAAAAAACATCCAATCTCGGTCATTTGGATATTTTCTGTTCTTGACTCCTTCTCACCCGCCTGGCAATTGGGGATCAGCTTGGACTTAAACGACAATCGGAGTGTCACGCAACATTTAAGCGACACCTAAAACCATGGATGTGACATTATTTTCGATTATTTTATATCTAACTCCCTTCCTAACTACTCACCACAAAAGGGGCCTTAATTTGGACTTTAAAAGTCCAGAGTGCCACTATTCACCTCAGCGACCCTAAAAACTGTGGATTCGACACTAATTACGATTATTTTTATATATCACTCCCCCTTGCCCCCCACCCTAAAGGGGGCTGAACTTGAAATTAAGAATTTCGCGGGATGTCACTGTTCATCTAAGCGACCCCGAAAAGTATGGATTCGACACTATTTTCGTTTATTTTTATATATGATCTCCCCTTGCCCCCCGCTCCTAATGGTTCCTGGGGTGTCTTATCCCCACGTGGTTTGTCCCCAGATACTAAAAATCCGGAGTGTCGCTATTCACTTTGGCGACCCCGAAAACTACGTATTCGAAACAATTTTCGATCACTTCCCCCTCGCCCCCACGCCAAAAGGTCTGAACTTGGACTTAAAAAAATTTGGAGTGTCACCATTCGTCTTGCAACCCCAAAAAGTATATATTCGACACTACTTTGATGATTTTCATATCTCAAGCCCCCCGCCCCCCACCCCTAATGGTTCCTGGGGTGTCTTATTCCCACGTGGTATGTCTCCCGATATTAAAATTCCGGAGTGTTACTATTCACTTCGGCGACCCCGAAAACTGTATATTTGACACTAAATACTATTATTTTTATATCTCACCCCCCTTGCTCCCCGCCCCAAAGGGGGATGAACTTGGACTTAAAAAAATCCTGGGGTGTCACTATTCATCTAACCGACCCCAAAAGTATGCATTCGACACTACTTTCGATGATTTTTATTTCTCACCCCTTCCCCCCCCGCCCCTATGGGTTCCTGGGGTGCCCTACCCCCACGTGGTTTGTCTCCTGATAGTAAAAATCCGGAGTGTCAGTATTCATCTCAGCGACCCCAAAGAGTACTCGACATTCTTTTCGATTATTTTTCTACATGATTCCCCCCTTGTCCCCCATCCTAAAGGGGGCTGAACTTGGAATTTAAAAATTCCCGGGATGTCACTATTCACCTAAGCGACCACGAAAAGTATGGACTCGACACTATTTTCGATTATGTGTATATATCACTCCCCCCTCGCCCCCACCCCAAAGGGAGCTGAACTTGGACTTTTAAAAAATTCGGAATGTAACTATTCATCTCAGCGACCCCGAAAAGTGTGGATTCGACACTATTTTCGTTTATTTTTATATATGACCCCCGTCACCCCCGCCTCTAAGGGTTCCTGGGGTGTCTTACCCCCACGTGGTTTGTCTCCTGATACCAAAAATCCGGAGTGTCGCTATTCACTTTGGCAACCCCGAAAACTAAATATTTGACACTATTTTTCGGTTATTTGTATATATATCTCCCCCCTCGCCCCCACCCTAAAAGGGGGCTGAACTTGGACTTTTAAAAAATCGAAGTGTCACTATTCATCTCAGCGACCCCGAAAAGTGTGGATTCGACACTAATTTCGTTTATTTTTATTTATGACCCCCTCGCCCCCCCCCGCCCCTAAGGGTTCCTAGCGTGTCTTACCCTCACGTGGTTTGTTTCCTGATACTGAAAATCCGGATTGTCGCTATTCACTTTGGTGACCCCGAAAACTATGTATTCGACATTATTTTCGATTATTTGTATATATCACTCCCCCCTCGCCCTACCTCAAAGGGGGCTGAACTTGGACTTTAAAAAAATTGGAGTGTCACTATTCATCTCAGCCACCCCGAAAAGTATGGATTCGACACTATTTTCATTTATTTTTATATATGAACCCCCTCGCCCCCCGCCCCTAAGGGTTCCTGGGATGTCTTACTCCCACGTGGTTTGTCTCCTGATACCAAAAATCCGGAGTGTCGCTATTCACTTTGGCGACCCCGAAAACTATGTATTCGACATTATTTTCGACTACTTATATCACTCCCCCCTTGCCCCCACCCCAAAGGGGCTGAACTTGGACTTAAAAAAAATTGGAGTGTCACCATTCATCTTAGCAACCCCAAAAAGTATATATTCGACACTACTTTGATGATTTTCATATCTCAAGCCCCCCGCCCCCACCCCTAATGGTTCCTGGGGTGTTATATTCCCACGTGGTATGTCTCCCGATATTAAAATTCCGGAGTGTCACTATTCACTTCGGCGACCCCGAAAACTGTATATTTGACACTAAATACTATTATTTTTATATCTCACCCCCCTTGCTCCCCGCCCCAAAGGGGGATGAACTTGGACTTAAAAAATCCCGGGGTGTCACTATTCATCTAACCGACCCCAAAAGTATGCATTCGACACTACTTTCGATGATTTTTATTTCTCACCCCTTCGCCCCCCGCCCCTATTGGTTCCTGGGGTGCCCCACCCCCACGTGGTTTGTCTCCTGATAGTAAAAATCCGGAGTGTCAGTATTCATCTCAGCGACCCCAAAGAGAACTCGACATTCTTTTCGATTATTTTTCTACATGATTCCCCCCTTGTCCCCCATCCTAAAGGGGGCTGAACTTGGAATTTAAAAATTCCCGGGATGTCACTATTCACCTAAGCGACCACGAAAAGTATGGACTCGACACTATTTTCGATTATGTGTATATATCACTCCCCCCTCGCCCCCACCCCAAAGGGGGCTGAACTTGGACTTTTAAAAAATTCGGAATGTAACTATTCATCTCAGCGACCCCGAAAAGTGTGGATTCGACACTATTTTCGTTTATTTTTATATATGACCCCCGTCACCCCCGCCCCTAAGGGTTCCTGGGGTGTCTTACCCCCACGTGGTTTGTCTCCTGATACTAAAAATCCGGAGTGTCGCTATTCACTTTGGCAACCCCGAAAACTAAATATTTGACACTATTTTCGGTTATTTGTATATATCACTCCCCCCTCGCCCCCACCCTAAAAGGGGGCTGAACTTGGACTTTTAAAAAATCGAAGTGTCACTATTCATCTCAGCGACCCCGAAAAGTGTGGATTCGACACTAATTTCGTTTATTTTTATTTATGACCCCCTCGCCCCCCCCCCCCCCGCCCCTAAGGGTTCCTAGCGTGTCTTACCCTCACGTGGTTTGTTTCCTGATACTGAAAATCCGGATTGTCGCTATTCACTTTGGTGACCCCGAAAACTATGTATTCGACATTATTTTCGATTATTTGTAAATATCACTCCCCCCTCGCCCTACCTCAAAGGGGGCTGAACTTGGACTTTAAAAAAATTGGAGTGTCACTATTCATCTCAGCGACCCCGAAAAGTATGGATTCGACACTATTTTCATTTATTTTTATATATGACCCCCCTCGCCCCCCGCCCCTAAGGGTTCCTGGGATGTCTTACCCCCACGTGGTTTGTCTCCTGATACCAAAAATCCGGAGTGTCGCTATTCACTTTGTCGACCCCGAAAACTATGTATTTGACACTATTTTCGATTATTTGTATATATCACTGCCCCCTCGCCCCCACCCCCAAAGGTGGCTGAACTTGGACTTTTAAAAATATCGGAGTGTCACTATTCATCTCAGCGACCCCGAAAAGTGTGGATTCGACACTATTTTCGTTTATTTTTATTTATGACTCCCCTCGCCCCCCGCCGCTAATGGTTCCTGGGGTGTCTTACCCCCACGTGGTTTGTCTCCTGATACCAAAAATCCGGAGTGTCGCTATTCACTTTGTCGACCCCGAAAACTATGTATTTGACACTATTTTCGATTATTTGTATATATCACTGCCCCCTCGCCCCCACCCCCAAAGGGGGCTGAACTTGGACTTTTAAAAATATCGGAGTTTCACTATTCATCTCAGCGACCTCGAAAAGTATGGATTCGACACTATTTTCATTTATTTTTATATATGACCCCTTCGCCCCCCCCCCGCCCCCAGGGGTGTTTGGGATGTCTTACCCCCACGCGGTTTGTCTCCTGATACCAAGTCATAAGTGTATCAAATTTGGTTGAAATCGCTCCAATGGTTTGGGAGGAGATGTGGTACAAACCCACCCACCCACCCACATACATACAATGACTTTTATATATATATATAGATAGATGATATACTTAGTAGAATGACGTGTGCGTATGCTGTAAAATTTAGAGCTGAAAGTACTTCCGAAAAATACTAAACATGATAGTACCATTCTGTACAATGAACATGTATTACGGCTTATGATATATTCTCCTCGGGCCTTGGACTATGAAGTGTAAGTGGAGCGAGGACGCAGTAGATGTCGCCCCGTCCTGTATGCTGGTTGGTAGAGACCGTATCAGCTGTGAGTTGTATCTACGAAACGTAATCCGCTCGCTAAGTGTTATTTGTTGCAGTGCACACACTTAGAGCAGTCTTGTGGACCGAGATTAAACTTGGTGGCGATTATAACCAACTCAACTCGCAGCTAGCTAGCAGCAGCCGATACAGCGGGGAGAGACGGGGGATTACCACAGCTGACCTATGGAATAGTTAATCCGATAACGCATTCCACAGCACCAACTTCAATTGTGATAATTATTCCCGCGGGGAATTTGAAACTTTTCACAACACAAATCGAGCAAATATATAAAATAGTACAGTGTGTTTGGAAATATATTGCGTAGTAATTGGACGGTGTATACCCAGGGTGAATTAAGCTCCAGTTACAAAAATAATGAGTTAGGGTGGCCATACTGCCTCAGTAGATATCGATGACTGCGAACAGAGTTAAAAAAAAAGAAATGCATATTTGAGATTTTACCATCGGTGCGTAGCTTACCTCTACAACTTCCGAAAATGTTACATCAAAAAATGTATTCATGCAAAAATCAGTTCTAAAGGTTTTCAGTGTTCCGACATTTACCACCTTGTTTTTAGAAAGGTTTAGTTGTAGCTCTTTTACAAATTATAATACATGATTAAGTTCAATCCATACCCCATTTTTGAGTGAAAATGTGTAATAAGTGTGTTGTTGAGAGGCAGAGACGTAAAGTACTAAATCGTTAAACCGTTCTCCTGAAATAATCATGGATTTTGAATTTCAACCCTTTCGTTCTCGGCCATCGAGATGTTCTGCAAAATGTCAAAGGGGATGATTTGTTAAGAGATTACGTTTTAGACGAGCGTAAGTTGTCAGAAGCAACTAACATACAAGAGAATATGGTGGAAATATACGTTTTCTCAGGTTATATTCGTACTGAAATAGCTTTTTATGATAGAAGCTCCTGGTATTTACATTATTTGACCTTCCTTCAGCTTGTGAGAGAAAGATCCTTGTTGATGTATGAAGAAAAATAGTGAAGACATTGATGATGTTGGGAGTAATGTATTCGATTTACCCTTAAATCTCTGATCCTTTATTTTTATCTTTAAATATTACTTTGCGATACTTTGAAGCATTATAACAGAATAAGGATAATTTAAAAATTTTATGTCTGCGAAAGGTCAACGGACTGACTATCCAGTTAGATTCACGCCAACGACAGAGTACTGGTATTGCAAGAAGTCACATTCTACGCTAGAGTGGAGAAAAGTTAAGATAAGTTGCAAACTTCAAGAAATAATCATATATGTTTGTACTTTTCTAAATATATTGAGTGTGATTTGATAAAATCTGATGATGATCTTTCAATAACTAAACATGTCATTCTATTTGAATTAATTTGTTCCTTTTTCAGGTATGATTCTGTTACATACGTTTTCCTTTCAGCCAGTTTATGAATTCATTTATTCAAAATCAGTTTCGTCAGAATGAAGAAAATAATTATAAATTAACTGAGTCGAAACTAAAAAGGGACGTTTCCAGATATAATAAAGTAGTTTAAGGAGCAAAGGGGTTTCTCTTGGATGTAATAGGTTCGTTTTGCATCCGAACTAATCCCCATACTGCGACTCAGACAGGAAAAATATGCTCATGAGAGGTAATAATAACAATAATCTTAATAATAATAATGTTATATTGCTTTATGTCCCACTAACTACTTTAACGGATTTCGGAGACGCTGAGGTGCCGGAATTTTATGATGATGCTTGTTGTTTAAAGCGGCCTAACATCGAGGTCATCGGACCTTAATTGTACGAAATGAGACAAAATGGAATGACAAAATTAAAGTCCGAAATCCTCCACTGACCAGAATTCAAAATGTGAGGACGAAGAATGAATGCATGGATATGAAGTTAAAACAGTGGGTGGATCCGACCCATAATGCCTCACATTCACAGAAACTGACGTGGAACAATAGTATTACTGACGAAGGGACTGCTTCTATAGCACAATACTGAATGGATGATGCTTGTAGCAGTAAAGGAGTTCAAAATCCAAGTCATCGGCCCCTCATAAGGGTACCTATCGCTAGGAAAGTAGAACCGTGGTATTTGTCATGTTGCGGTAATAATCAAAAGTAGCGTAGACTCACGGTATTCCACACATTATGGTACTACTCACAGGTAATGAAATTCGCACTTATAATACAAACCTACGGTATTTCGCACATTGCGGCGCCATTTACAGCCAACGCAAATCAATGGTGTTCATCACAATGAAACAGCCACAAAACTTATTCAATCACTGAATGACAATAGAAAACAAATTTGGAACGACACTGTGTCGTCTCTTGATTTTACCCACTCAAGTAGAAAGGCCTGGTCTCTCATTAGAAAGCTTGACTCATCAAAGCCAGCTGGCAGGCAGAAGCTGAGTGTTAACATTAATGATCTAGCCAAACACATGATCTCTATCTCAAAGATCAATAGAGATAAACAAGTTGTAAGGGAAATCCGGTCAGCACTGAAACATAAAAAGCAATTAGCAAAACAACAGTCATCCCAATTCTCTTGTCCTTTCACAAGAGAGGAAACCCTAGAAGGCATCAAGAACATAAAATCCGGGAAAGCAGCAGGTATAGACGGCATCTATCCTGAATTCCTGCAACATCTTGGACCTGCAACAATCACTTGGCTCACCAAATTCTTCTCCAATATTTTGGAGACAGGTAACCTTCCTTCACTATTCAAGAAGACCAAAGTAATATCGATCTTGAAACCCAACAAAGACCCTCTGAGAGTGGAAAGCTACAGACCCATTGCACTGCTAAGTGTTACTCTAAAGCTCCTGGAAAGACTAATATACAATAGGATCTCAGAAACCATCAATAATCTCCTTCCCACAGAACAAGCTGGCTTCAGACCTGGAAGAAATTGCGCTGACCAAATTTTTGCATTGACCTCTCATATTGAAAATGGATTTGAGAATCGGAAGATTAGTATGGCTGTCTTCTTAGACTTATCAGCAGCCTATGATACTGTCTGGCGAGAAGGGCTTCTGCTAAAACTTATCTCTGCCATCCCCTGTGTCAAGCTTACTAATCTCATTGGCAATATGATTAGCAACAGAAACTTTCAGATCTTTTCGGATGATGCAGTAAGCAAAATCTACAAACTGAATGATGGACTTCCACAAGGATCTGTTCTGGCACCCTTACTTTTCAACCGCTATACTGCTGACTTACCAGCAACTAAGTCCAGGAAATTTATTTACGCAGATGATATACTACTGGTTAGCCAAACACCAAGTTTTCCAGAAGCTGAACAAATTCTTAGAGCAGATCTAGAAAAGCTAGATACATACTTCCAAAAGTGGTGTCTCCGTCCAAATCTCCAAAAGACTGTTGTATCTGTGTTTCATCTCAGAAATAAATTTGCCAACTACAAGCCTTCAATAACATTCAGAAATCAATCCTTACAACACTGTCCCTTCCCAAAATATTTAGGTGTCACATTAGACAGATCCCTAACATATAAACATCATATTAACAACACAGCCGCCAAGATTAAAAGTCGGAATAATATTCTTCAAAAATTAGCCGGCACATCTTGGGGCGCAAACAACCAAGTGTTGAGATCTACTGCTCTAGCTCTTTGCTATTCAGTTGCTGAATACTGCGCTTCAATTTGGCTGAACAGTGCTCATACTGCGAAGATTGATGCTCAACTAAATCAAACAATGCGCATCATAACCGGTTGTATTCGCTCTACAAACGTGGCCTGGCTGCCTACACTCAGTAATATTCCTCCGCCTTGCTTAAGAAGGTCTGAAGCTCTTCTAAAACTGTGGAAGAAGACCAGCCAGGACTCCAACCTCCCCGTTCACCAGGATATTACTCAACCTGCCCCTCCTCGACTTAAGTCTAGATCTCCACCCTGGCGCACTGCACTTACACTGGAAGAATCTGGGTTCTCCATCACGAACGCCTGGTTACACCAATGGCAGCAGTCTTCTGCTCCCAATCAACATCTTGTGACTCTACCTCATGTTCAACCTCCTGGATTCCATCTACCCAGACGTCAATGGAGGACTCTAAACAGGATAAGAGTCAATCAAGGAAGATGCGGCTATACGCTTTATAAATGGGGCTGGCAGAAGTCTTCTGGGTGTGATTGTGGAGCTACCTCACAGACCATCCACCACGTAATTGCCGAGTGTCCACGGAGAGCATTTCAAGGTCCTTTGGAGGACATTCATAACGCAACTGAGGAGGCCTTGAAATGGATCAATGGACTTGATTTGGAACTATAGGCTTCTGCTTGTATATATTGTGTATATATTGTATACTTATTTATGTAATCTATCTGTGCACATCATACGATAAATTAATAAATCACAAACGTGAACTAACCACAAGGACCCGCACTATCTCGTGGTGTTCCTCGTATAGTGGGAACTAATCATAGGCAAGCCAGATCCATGGTGTCGCTCAACCATGGTGTCGCTCCCAAAGTGGTACTAATCACAAGTACTGTAAAAGCCGGCAATGCACTCTGTTGCTACTAATCACAAACCTAGTTTGTACCTAACATAGTGGTACTACGCGCATGTAAAAGCGACCCAGGGTGTTTCCCGCGTGGTGGTACGAATTACAAATAGTTTCATGGTTCTAATACAATCATCTCTTGGTCACCCCTTTTAGTCGCCTCTTACGGCAGGCAAGGGACACCGTGGGTGTATTCTTTAATTGCGTCTCCCACCCGCTGGGGGTGTGCCGGAATGTTGTCCCTCAGGAGTTCTTTTACGTGCCAATAAATCTACCGACACGAGGCTGACGTATTTGAGCACCTTCAAATACCACTTGACTGAGCCAGGATCGAACCTGCCAAGTTAGGGTCAGTAGGCCTGTGCCTCAACCGTCTGAACCACTGAGCCCGACACTCATGAGGGGTGACGATAGCCATTGGAAGAGGGCGAAAATTGAAAACATACTTTCTATGCTCGGAAATGAATGTTCTCTATTTTAAAATAAATGCTATGCATACTAAGCAATTCAGGTGAGCATTTGCGAGTATACGAATACCTGGGAGCGACCAGTGGCCGAAACTTATGTGAAACATAAGTCCAAGTATCGAAAATAAAGAAGTTTGTTCTTCACCTTTTTAATTCAACCAGTTTTCGAAATATTATATTTTACGTTGTTTCTGTTTCATTGTTTTGTACATACCCGTTCCTTGCATTAAAAGTTTCCTCGAGTTATTTGCCGATCATGGTAAATTTCTTACTCCACTCGTCAGTGGGATTACACTTGTCTTTGAGGAATAGTAAACGAGTGTCTGCGAAAGTATAACTTTTTAAATATACCAGGTGGCTGACGGACGCCGTACTTTCTACTTATAAATGTCCCCCGTGCATAAGTGATGTGTGGGGTGTCTACCAACTGATTTTAACAGGGGAACTACTGCCAGCGGGCAGGTTACGTCAGAATATGAAGAGATAAGAAACAGAGTCACACTCGCAGCATGTTACTTAGCGCTGCCGGTCGAATGCACCCCTTCCATTAGTAAACATCGTTTTCGACCGCATAGTTCAAGGCTGGTGTATGCTACAGCCGCATTATATTTGCTGTCTGCATATCGGCAGTAGCTAGTGTGATCAGCAGCGGTGAATATACAGACATTATTTTAATCTGGACAATCTGGTCGGAATGCAACAGAAGCTCCAAACAGACGTATGCCTTCTACATACGTACTTCACCGAACAGTATTATTTTTTGTTTCATACATGCAACTCTTCCATCGAGAGGAATGTCTGCACGTGTATAAATAAATAAGTTATTAGATTTCTTTTTCTACACCTTTGGCGTGTCTACAAACAGTAGCGGCGATTAGGGGGTTCGGCGAGGAGGGACAGTCGCTCCCCCCACCCCCTCCACATTGTGGAGTACACATTACATTTTCATTCCACTTTAGCCAGCTGGAACTAGGAACCATATTCCGGAAACGATCGAGTCAAAAGTTAATCAAAATTCTACTCATTTACTGTAAGTTCGATTGCCTGCGCAAGTTTCACAAGCTGCTCAATTTACAACAAACGTTCGAAATGACACCCCCCTGCGTCAATGCAGGCACGGCATCGTCGTTCTGTCGTACTCCTCGTTTGAACTGTAAAGAAGGGACGGGCGTTAAAAAAATTGTATTAATAATTTTTGGACCTGAACGTTTCCGAACTACGGTTCTTTATCTCAAATTGATCCATTTGCTGCCCTCCATCATCCCTGGAAATTTGTAACATCATCATGGATACACCTTGCAAGTGTGTATGTATGTATGTATGTATGTATGTATGTCCTGAGCCTGAAAGCGGGTTGGATCCTCAATAGCTCCAACTTAAGCTGTCAAATATGGCCTAAGCATCAATGTGCACGCGTGCCAGAGAAACGACAGTAAGGTAGTTTCCCGCTGCTTTCCTCACTGAGCGAGAAGTTGCTATATGCATGTGAATATTATTAAATGGCTATTCCCTTAGCATACTTTGTTCGGAGGAGGGAGGGGGGTTCTGAAACACGAAGCACGTGCAACGAAATGTCGTAGAAGTACAAACGGGGCGTTATTACCGCCAGCCATAACATATTTTTTGTCCAAACGGATAACCAGCCATACAATTTTGATTTAGGAATAGACCAAAGTATTGGTGCGTAAACTATTTTGATACCTACATTTTTCCGAGGATACAAGGAATTTCATTTGAAAAAATTATCACTTCCCCCATTTTAATTACCAATGTCACGAAAAATATCACTAATTAAACGGCATTTTTGATACTTTTGTTGGGCAACAGAGGGAAGAAAACTAATTACTAGAGTTTTGATTTATAGGCAGCAATTGGTTAGAATGCTAACTAAGAAATAATTATGTTATTGATTTTTTAAGCTCCACTTACTAAATTTTCAATTTTTGGAACGCCAAGAAGCCGGAAATATTTCCCTCAGGAGTTCTTTTAAATCCCAGTAAATCTATCGGCATGAGGCCGACATATTTGACCAATTTCAAATACCATCGAACTGATCTAGGATCGAACCTGCCAATGAGCGCTCAGAAGACTCGTGCTCTACCGTTTGAACTACTCATCTCTGTAGAATGCAAAACTAAATTGGTTTGTCGTTAGTAACATCTAGCTCGTTCTTCCGTAATGTACCAAGAGTAACATAAATTCTAGGGGTTCAGATGATCCGTACCCCTAATGTTTATGCAGAACTCTTAACAGAAGCGTTTTGCGTGCTAGAATATACTTGATATTCGCTTCCGTAACATATTATTCTGATCAATTACTGACTAATAAAAAGTAAGGAAAATTAATGGCCCTTCAGAGAAATGTAACTTTGCTTAAGTAGAGGATTGTCATTGATTTCTGCTGTCAGTTAGAAGGAGCAAACTAGAGCAACAAGAGTGGCATAGTGTTTCTACTTGTGATGACCATGCAAATGGAGATCGCTTCCTTCCTGAGGTGTAGCAGCGGGGCGCGTAACGAGCGGATTTACACCCGTCGACATTTGCAGTTCCCGGCTAAGTAGCTCGTTAACCATTGGGTCGGGCTGGCGCACAGATTAAGAGAAAGGCGAAGATGGAACATGGATGCTACGATTTACATTAGAATCGCCCATCGGCTCTGCTAGACGGAGAGAGACCAGTGAAGAACGAGGGAGAAAAGAACGATTTAAGATAATCACATTCATCTTTTTCTCCCGGAAGAGACCAGTTCGCGATCGACTTGTACGGGGATGGTCCAGGAATAGATAACGATGGTGAATAATCTCTGACGGGTGGAATTCAGATGTCACAGTTTTGCATAATAGCTCTGGATGGTCTATAGAAACTTCCATAGATGTATGTTTCAAAAACTAGCGTGAGAAATTTGGAAATATTAATAACTTTTCTTGTTCCAGCGAATAATAATAATAATAATAATAATAATAATAATAATAATAATAATAATAATAATAATAATAATAATAATAATAATAATAATTGAAAATTATATGAAATCGCAGAGAAAGTAGGACTCGGTATCTCATACGAAAAGATAGAGTACATGGAACATAAACACAATAAAGAAAGGTATCTGGAAACGAAGTATGGGAAAGTCAAGAGGTCAGATTATTTTAAATATCTTAGTGAATAGATACAGCCGAATAGGCTTGATAAAGAAGCAAATAAGGGGAGGGCCAGAAATATGGAGTTAGCATATAGCTTAGTACAGAAGCAAAAGCAAAGTCTTCTCCGTATAGGCCATGAAGGCCCTTGGAGGGGTGGAAGGTAAAGGTTTCCACTATCCCTTACCTCGGCACTTGATGGGGTAGACTGGTTAGCTCTACGCCGGGCCGCCTTTGCCGCCAGGAATTAACCTGGTACTGATTTTTTGTGTAGGCTGAGTGAACCTCAGGGCCATATACACCTCCGGAAGTGGAAATCTCATTTCTTAAATTTTACGACTTCCTGACGGGGATTCGAACCCACTTCCTTCCGGGCGAACCGAGCACGCCTTTACCGCCTCGGCCAGGTAGCCCCTTTCGTACAGAATAGATATAATATAAGAACGGTATCTTACAGAGCAAAGATCAGACACTATACCACGGTTATAAAGACATAGGGAGTTAACAGTTCAGAATGTCAGATACTTTATAAGAAAGGGGACGTGGATGAGCTAGAAATAAAATCTTAAGAAAGATCTTTGGACCCGAAAAAGGAAGGATGGTACATGGAGGCAGAGGAGAAATAAAGACTTATACGGACAGACAGATAATCATACGTGAGAGCAGACTCGAGTATTATTGGAACCTCATAAGAATGAACTACAGTCCACTAACAAAAATAATTTTTAATTACATCATCAAATTTAAAGCAACTAGTAAATGGGTAGAAGAAACAAGAAAAAGCATAAAGCAAATTGGCACCAATCCAAATGAAATCTTGAAATGAAATATGTTTCGAGCTAAAATTGATAAATTCAAGGGGTTTCGGGAAAAGCAAAATGAAAAATCGAAGAACATGTGGTCAGAGGAAAGGCAGAGGAATCACAGCGAAATGATGAAGAAATTCTAGGAGAATAAAAAAAAGGACTAACCAACAAGTCAATTGTTTATAGTGATCCAAAGTAGGCCAAAATCGAAGACAGAATAATAATAAAAAATTTATATATATTACGTAGTTAAACCTCCTCATTTTAAAGGTTTCGTAAAAGGCAATATACTTAGTACTAGCTAAAGTGTGTAATGGGAAAACAAATGTGTTGGTTTATAAATAAAATCAATGATGATGGTTTCTTAAAATATATGTTGACAATTTTAAGGCAGAAAGTGTAATGTCATTGGTCACCAGAACTACCTTTGAAAATCGGCAACGACTGGTTTGTGGAAATAAACGAAGGTCTAGAATAAAATTGTATTATCGAAGAATCCACTCAAGATAAAACAGCATTTTGAAGCTTAGAAAGCAAATAAAAATTTGTACAGAATCCTAATAATATATATTGGACAAAGTAATGCAGAAAGGCACTTAGTAAACCAAGGAAGAGATACTGGGAGAAAAGAAGAAACACTGTACTAAGTTAAGTTCAAAAATCCTACTTAGTTGGGCATAACCAGACTGAAGAAATAATAATAATAAAAATAATAATACTAATAATAATAATAATAATAATAATAATAATAATAATAATAATAATAATAATAATAATTGTTACCGTGTTTTAGTGGTAGGTAGAGGTGAAAGAAGGTGCGGGCGTGAACGGGTCTCAAACTACGGAATCAAAGTTAATGTAAAATTTAACAAGGTTATATTTTCTTTTCAAAAACAAAGAAATTAAAAGCATGGCAGGTACAAAGTAGCAAGTCCAAAGGGTAGTTACAATATTTACAGGATTTGGGCTTCGCGCCCTGACTTCACAATGCTTGGGCAATCAGCTCAGTTTTACCCCAAACACAAGTTTCAACAGAGGGGCAGAAAACCCCATTCATGCCTAGGAGTCCTTGCTCCAAATTACACTGAAAAGCCTCCACGAGGCATACAACACTCAATTTTCAAAAGAGCCACACGCTCTCAACTTTAAGCCTCTCAAAGGCCACACCAAACTCCACCTTCGAGTTGTCCTCACTGGACATAGACACAGGGGTAAAATACCCAACCTACTGAGGTCTATTAAATGAAAAGGGGCAATTACATGACCTCTAAAATAAAAATTTGAGAGGAGGCGATCTGCACTCCTAATACACTTGTTTTTAAAACCTAATCTGGCTCTAGGCCACTAATGCAAGGGCTAATCCCATACTACAGAGGTGACTTTAGAAAAGAGCAATTTGTTTTACGTTAACGAAGAATAGGTTGTGAAAATAAGTTCACCTCAAAACAATGTGAGTGGGAGCTCGAGAGGGTTAGCACTCTCTATCCCAATATGCGGCTTTAAAAGAGAATAGATGAAAAGATAGGTTACATTTTAGGAAAAGGTTACATGGTGGAAACGCTTCGAACCCGCTCCGAGAGTTAAACTGCCAACCTAGCAAGAAAAGAAGTTATTAAGTGGCCATTAACTGGTGTTGAACAGCTGGAGAAGAAAGAGGCGCTTCCCGCCCCCTGCTATGTACTTTACACACTGAAAGATGGAACAGAAGTGGCCCAGAGACCCAAAAATCAGCAGTTTAAATACTCTCGCGGAAGGTTCTAGGCGTTTTAGGGAAGAGAACACCCGCCCACAATCACTTTATTGGCTAGGGTACAGAAACATATCCAAGTTGGGGGAAGATACATCGGATTGGTCGGAAATTACTCAAAGAAATTCGGGATTGGATAAATCTAAAACAAGGGGAAAAAGAGGGGTATACAGCCAACTTAAACAATAACAGAAAGAAATTTAACCAGAAACCAACTTTTGAAATAAAATTTTCTCCAAAGAACAGTTCTTTTTCTTCGCACTAGGGTGCACTATTGTTGATCTTCAGTAGTGTCCTCTAGAAGAGAAAGTTCACACTTCTTACTACAAGCAAAACAAAAATACGTCGAAAATGACACAGTTCAAAAACACCAAAATTTCCAGGTAGAGACATCTTCTGAGAAACTTGAAAATTAATACCATCAATAAGGTTCAGAGTTCCTCCAGCAGAGGAGTTTCAATTGGCGCACATTTTAAATTAGCGGCGTGGAGGTGTACCGCCCGGTACAATAATAATAATAATAATGATGATAATAATAATAATAATAATAATAATAATAATAATAATAATTGTTGGAATATATTCAGTCCGTCCTGCAGCCATGATAATTAATTCTAAAAATGGTCTGACACCGTGGTTATCCGGTAACAGTCGCGCTGGTTGAAAAGATGTCACCATCACAATGATTTTTTTTGCTAGTGGCTTTACGTCGCACCGACACAGACAGGTCTTATGGCGACGATGGGATAGGAAAAGGCTAGGAGTGGGAAGGAAGCGGTCGTGGCCTTAATTAAGGTACAGCTCTAGCAGCACTTGCCTGGTGTGAAAATGGGAAACTACGGAAAACCGTCTTCAGGGCTGCGGACAGTGAGGTTCGAACCCACTATCACCCGGATGCAAGCACAGCCAACTCGCTCGGTCCATCAGAATTTCGGTCGGCACTGTAGGAGAGGTGGTGGTATACAATTTTTTATTGGACTGCGTTTCTAAAGCCTGGATTCCATTCCAAACCTCTCCGCGGTGTTCCACATGCAAAGGCGCTGTTGATGGTGATTTGTCCGTCAGATGGAGACAGAAAGCCTTTAGCAGACCCCTTTTAGCCTATGGGCCGGTACAGGATTTCACTTACTATCATATATCACGTCATTCATTTTATTTCATTAATTCCTCTGATGAGATTAACGTCAGTAAGGGCACCCGGTCGTAAAAGCTCATCGCTAAGTTTCAACTATCTGCATACCCATCCCCACAGGGAAACAGAACAAGAGTTGTAGTAAACGTTGTTGTAATATCTTTGCAACTATCAGTTGACTCAGACAAATCTTTAGAATATTCATTCCCGCACACTTATAAGACTTAGACGGCTAATATTAATAATAACAATAATAACAATAAGAAGAAGAACGAGTACAATATGAAAATAAACGTACCTATAACAAAAGTAATTGAGTGCAGTCGGACGAATTTAAGTGAATGAGGAAATATTAGACTTGAAATGAAGTTTAAAAGGAAGTAGATGAATATTGTTACTTGGCTAGTGAAATTATTGGCAATGGTAGAAATGAGGACATAAATTGCAGACTAGCACAAGCAAGGAAGCCCTTTCTTAAGAAAATAAATTTACTCACTTCTAATATTGATATAGGAATGTTAGAAAGTTGTTTCTGAAGACTTTCGCCTGGGGCATTGTACGGAAGTCAAATTTGAAACATAATTATCAGAAAGGATGATCCTATTTGCTATTAGTGTAACATCGAACTAACCCATCGAAAGCTTTCGGCGATACAAGGATGGGAAAGGGCTAGACCGTGACCGTCATTAAGGTACAGCTCTAGCATTTGCCTTTTGTGATAATGGAAAATAATGGAAAACAATCTTCATGGCTGCTGACGGTGGGACTCGAAACCACCACATCCCAAATGCAATCCTATAGCTAAGTGACCCAGACCACACGGCAATCTCGGTTGGTAGAAAGGAAGAGAATAGATGCTTTTGAAATGTGGTGTTACAGAAAAATGCTGAAGCTGAGATGGTTAGATCGAATAACGAATGAAGAGATACTGAATCGAAATTTGACGATAAGAGATAGAATGATAAGGCACATCTTAAGACACCCAAGACTTGTTCAGGAAACGAGACACAGACTTGATGAACTACTTAGTGAATCTACATGTTTCAATGTGGCTTCAATATAAACCGTCTGATTTCAGTAAATATTGGCTATGGCTCGGATCTCCCTGCTATGGAGGCCTATCTATTGAGATCTAATTATAATTCATAATGTAGTTATAGACACAAATAATAGTCATTATTACCAAGTGCAAGTATTAAAGAAATTATGGTTAAACTATTGGTCACTCTCCAGACTGTGATGATCTGATCTGTTTTTTTCTTCTGCTTGACTGTACATGAACTTACATACTGTCTCGAGTCTGGGTAACCGCGTAAAGCCCGCAGAACCCAGAAGAATTTTGGACTCGTCTCACTGGTCGTGAGTTTGGCAGTTGAGAAGATATTCGAAGAACGTGGGGCTCTAGCATGTCTATTGAGGTGGCAGAATTTCCAGTTCTCTAAAAGCCAATGATGACGTGCCACGGTTTAATGAATCCCCATAGAAGCAGTCCTGCTCGTGGACAAACAGACCGCATGACTCGCAGTGTAATACGCAATGTTCGTGTTTAATTGCTCTTCCAAGTTGTGTACCAGAGACCCTATTACTCATGCAGCAGGTATCCGCTCTCCTGCTGAGTCTTATTACATCACGCTAGTTTCTAGACCTCACTCTCCCTTGTTTACTACTAGCTTATTATGTTCTACCTGGCGGGAATCTGGCAGTTACTATCCAGTGATATCTAAAACCGGATGTCCTTCTTTGAAATACTGTATTTCGTGCTGTAGAGATACTCGTGTAACAGAGATGGAAAATTCTTGAATTTCAGTTATCATTATTCTGTGAATGAGTACAATTATTATTATTACACTGAAATGATTTATTTGAGAGTCATAACTTTAGAATTTGATGATTTGTGATGCTGCTCTGAAGACGTTCACCAAATTCAATGTTTTAATGGAGTAGAAAGGCCGCTGGAATAACTCTCCTGGCTTACCCCTGCGTAACATCTTCAGAGGGGAGAAAAATTGCTAACGGATCCCAACAGCAGCGTGCAACTTGGTCCAGACTGAACAGGAGCAGGACAGGTCATGGAAGATGCAGGGATTCTCCTTACAAGTGGGACTTTGTACCATCTCCAGAATGTAATTTTGGAGCCCATCGCCAGACTTTTCCTGACATTGTTAGTGAGTGTCAACTACTGGCTTATCCAGGTAGATTGTAAGATTTCCTATCGCCAACAAAGGAAGCACTACAGTGGATTCAAAAGTTGGACATTCAGATATAACAGATAAGACTAATGCTTGGAAGTGAATCAATGGTTTGTTTTTGTTATTGTGTATATATTGTATATCATGTATATAGTTTCCTTGCCATACACTAATAATAATAATAATAATAACAATAACAATAACAATAATAATAATAATAATAATAATAATAATAATAATAATAATAATACATATATGTACCTGTAGTTTCATAATCAAGAGGGTGACTCCTTGCTTAGGCCGAGTCAGCCCATTATGTTACCGGCACAAGCCGAGCCTTCCTAAAATAATGATGATGATAATAATAATACGAATTTGTGACCAATTTTTGGTAGTGATTTAACGTCGCACTCATACATCAAAGGTTTCGGCAACGGAAGAATGTAAAAGGGCTAGGATTGGCAGGTAGTGATTGTGGCCTTAATTAAGGTACATCCCCAGCATTTTCGTGGTATGAAAATGGAAAACCATGGAAAACCATCTTTAGGGCTGCCGGCAGTGGGATTCAACCCACCATCTCAGAAAGGAAACTCAAGAAATACACGAATAAAACTGCACGGCTATCTCGCTTGGTGTAAATAATTTTTGCCACGTTGGTGGGGGAGGGGCGAGGGAGGCGAGGGGGAGCAGTTGCCCCCTAGCCCACTTTGTGCAGAAAACATTACATGTTTTCCATTTTAACCGGCTGAAACCAGGAATTATAGGAATTATTAAAATAAACAATTTGCACAAGCCCTGTTATCTTATCTGCTAATCTCTTACTTCATTTTCTTTCATTAATAACAAAATCATTAGCGGAAAATCACACAAAATGTCCTTCGTCACGGCTAACCGATTTTTTTTGCTAGTTGCTTTACGTCGCACCGACACAGATAGGTCTTATGTCGACGATGGGACAGGGAAGGGCTAGGAGTGGGAAGGAAGCTGCCATGGCCTTTATTAAGGTACAGCACCAGCATTTGCCTGGTGTGAAAATGGGAAACTACGGAAAACCATTTTCAGGGCTGCCGACAGTGGGGTTCGAACCTACTATCGCCCGAATACTGGCCGCACTTAAGCGACTGCAGCTATCGAGCTCGGTTAACCGATTTGTATAGCGCCATAGCAAGTAGTGGATCATATGCATGTGCTGTGAAGAAGGGTAGCAGGGGTATATTTTTTTTGCCAAGGTGATGGACACTGAGGTATGATCCACCTGCTTGCAGCGAGCATTCGTCAGTCTCGCAGTCTTTTTAGTGTCAGTTTTTTAGTGGCCGATGCTATCCTGAATAGACTGTGTGGGAGCAACACAGACACATGTAAATGCCTATATGAATGAGTCAGCAAGGGACAGTTGAAGGTAACAAAAACAGACCCGATAATTCACGTAAAGTGACTGATAGACAGCAAAAATCCAACTATAGTACACGTTGGTTTGTTAATCAGGGAACTGATAGTTGGAATTACCCGTAGCAGTCTTAGAAACTTTTCTCCTTTTCAAGAAGAGCAAAACAGTGATCATCTTTTATAAATTCCTATAAGGTTCATCAAGTATAAACAGGAATTTAAAATTAGCGGCTCCGGTTGCGAATGGAAATGTGTAGGGCTTTGAGACGAAGTTAGTGGGGATATCCGGAGTAGGGGTCTTGATGTGTCACACACCACATAGCGACCGTTCGCTTCAATACGCCAGTTGTGAGCAAGAGATACATACGTCTGTTTCTCACTGCATCATCATCAAGTTTCTGGCGAAAGAAGGCAGCGAAGTTTCGGAAATTTTGAGAAGGCTCCGTGCACAGTTTGGGGATGCTACTCTTTCAAAGACCCAGGTGTATGAATGGCACAAACAATTTCTGGACCGGGCGAGTTAGCCGTTTGGTTAGGGGCACGCAGCTGGGGGATAATGGGTTCCAGCCCCACTGTAGGCAGCCCTGAAGATGGTTTTACGTGGTTTCCCATTTTCATACCAGGCACATGTTGGGGTTGCACCTTATTAAGGCCAAGGCCGCTTCCTTCTTACTCCTATCCCATCGTCGCCATAAGACCTATCTGTGTTGGTGCGACGTAAAGCCAATTCCAAAAAAGATAACTTTTGGCAGTATGGGAGGAAGTGGAAAACGAGCCCTACCAAAGACGACTACGGACAAACATCACTGCAGACAACATTCGTGCTATAGGTCACCTTCTTGACGAAGATCGGCGCATAAACATTTCTGAAATTGCTTCACTCCTGGGAATAAGCTTTGGAAGTGTTCAAGCCATCGTCAATTGACTGGCTTGTGGGTTACTCGTCTCATCCCCCAGGAACAAGAAAATTCACCCAGGATGTTTGTTGGAGGCATCTGAATCGCTACGAGGAGGAAGGACATGCCGTATTGCGTCGCACTGTGACTTCTGATGAAACTTGGGCTCATCATTACACCACGGAATGAAAGCAAGGAAGCATGGAGTGGCGGGAACGGGGTGCAGCTGGCCAGTCAAGGCCAAAACAAGCCGTTCTGCCGGAAAGCTGCTTGGAACTGTTTCTTGGGACTATGCGGGGATTTTGGGTGTGGATTTCTTGCATGAACGAAGGACAGTGAATTCATTCTATTACTGCCGTTTTTGGTCGAGACAAAAGCTGCATATCGCAACAAACGTCGCCAGAAATTGATCAGAGATGTACTTCTTCTGCACGACAATGCAAGGCCACACACTGCTGTTGTAACACTGGAAAATGAAAGAAATACATCGGACACCTCTGGAACTTCCTCCTTCCACTCCAGACATGTCACCTTGTTACTGTAACTTGTTTTGACCACTGAAAGCGATGGCATGACGATGCAGCGGTAGAGTAGTGCGTGCGCAACTGGCTGCACACACGTTCTTCATTTTTTTCGAGAACGGCATAAAACAGTTGCCAATTTGGTGGCAAAGTGTGTCTCAAATTCGGGAAACTATGTAGCAAACTGAGGTGCTTGTTGTGTATTTGTTGGTGGATTCAATAAAACTGTATATATTTGATTGACCACATGGTATTGTAAATACAATGTGAAACTACAGGTAGTAGTTAGTCAAAGTACTGCCTAATCTACTGTAAATCTTGGTGATTAATTACTGAAATATTTTAAGTAATGTATAAATTTCTGTACGATTTTATTGCCATGCATTTCATCACAGTATTTTAAAAGGGATATTTTGGTTATATTGTACGAAAACTAGGTGAATCAATGCTTGATTGATCATAATTATATTAATTTATTACGAATAAAATACTGTTTCAATGATCGAATTTAATTCAGGATGACCCAATTAGCACACACACACACACACACACACACACACACACACACACACACACGGTGTTTAAAAATACACGGCATAATTTCAGGGTTGTATTCCTTACATATAGAGTAGGAAAAATGTCTATATAAACATGGGTCCGAAAACGCGCACTTCTCGACATATCAGAATTTATCGTGAGCTAGAAACTCAAGTGTTGTGGGCTTTCATACTGAAGTCGTCCAGTCATTTCCTTAGAAAGAAAATTTAAAGAAAAGATGTATGGTCCGATGTTCAGTTATACTAATCCATCAATTAAATAGGTTCGGAACTGGCGAGTTGGTCATGCGGTTATGGGCGCAGCTGTGAGCTCGTATCCGGGAGATAGTAGGTTCGAGCCCCACTGTCGGCTGCCCTGAAGATGGTTTTCCGTGGTTCCCTATTTCACAACCAACAAATGCTGGGGCTGTACCTTAATTAAGGCCACGGCCGCTTCCTTACCACTCCTAGGCCTTTCCTATCGCATCGTCGGTGCAACGTAAGGCAAAATGTAAATAAAATTAGTACGGTGTGTGTAATTGTATCTTGAAGACTTAGTTCCCTGGGACATAGTATGGGATGAAATATCAGAGGAACTGCGATGCTTTATACATCAAAAGTGAGAAGATACACGATGGGGAAGTAATCTTAATTTGAAATACATGAATCACTGAAGGAAAATCGGAAAGCGAAGAAGAATCATTGAAGGCCGTGACACTTGTAGGAAAGTTTTATTTTTATGACATTTTATTAAATTGAAAAGCACACACTGTGCAAAAATATAAACTTATTCGCTACAAAGTTTGTCAGAAAACAAGGCCGCTTCGACCACTCCAGCGCATGGTAAGGACCACACAATTTTTCAATGTTTCGTTTTGTGAAAATTAAGTACAACACATGCCTTAGGATGGAAACTATGGACCGCTGTATGTTTGAGATCGAAGCAACTTTGGCACCAATTGTCTGTTGTCATTGAATCCATTATATATAAAAGTCACTCCAAATTTATGTCCACTTTGATTTTAATTCAGGTAACAGCTCTTGACATTCTTTTGTAGACTGAAGAAGCATAGTATATCGTAGATCTTCAATAAAGAAAAGTTCTCGATTCAATTAATATACAGTACAAGTCCTGAGGTCGTAAGGAAATTTGCTTTCACCCTTTCCATCCCTTTTAGGTCCTTCTTTATTCAGGAAAGGCCGAATGATGTCAATACCGCAGGTTACGATTGGTGTAATTTTTAGACGTAAAAGTTTCACGGTTGTTTTGATCGATAGTTGACTAAGACGATCTATATCGTTCATTGCTATTATTGATGCCAGCGTTCTTTCTTTTATGTGAGCTGTACATGTAATCGCAGTTGTCTGGAAGGTCATTCCGAGACATTTGAATGTATTTATAAATCTCAACGGTGATCCTTAGTAACTGAGTGTATCTGATACAGCTCGTCCCCCTTCTCTTCTAAAATCCATAACTTCTGTCTTCTATTCATCAATTTCTAGGGAGGTTTTAAAGAATAACTAAGGTCAAAATAGACTTCAGAAAATTTTCACCAATAACCTTCAGGAAATTGTTTCATACTTCTTAAGATGATACTGATTTAATTGAATGCCATGTTTGAAATTAACGACAATGATCTATAAGTCCCGTAGGGTTATTTACCAATACCATGAAGTCATCCAGCTCTGTTACGCGCTACTAGTTTGTAGCAGGGGATTTGTAACTTTCGGAATATTCGGATCACGCGGGATTAACTGGTTTAAGAAGTTTAAAAGTGGTAATCCTCGTTTTTTGATATCCTAAACAAACTTCCTTAACACCCAAAACAAGCAGAATCTACGTACAAGCCGCAAGCCGAGGAGGGTTTTACCCTTACCTTAGATACCGCTGTAGATGAAAATGAAAAATGAAAACTTACAAACTGTTTTCCAGTCAGTGACCGGGTCAGGGTTGAAATGAATGAAGCCCCCAATTTTGCGGCGAGGGTAGGAATTGTGCCGGCTGCCGAAGCACTCCTCTGGCGCAATGTTTAATGACTGACAGATGAAATGAAATGATATTGGAGAGTGTTGTTGGAATGAAAGGTGACAGGGGAATCCGCAGCACCCGGAGATAAACCTGTCCCGCCTCCGCTTTGTCCATGACAAATCTCACATGGAGTAACCGGGATTTGAACCACGGGACCCAGCGTTGAGAGGCCAACGCGCTGCCGTCTGAGCCACGGAGGTTACGTCGCTGTAGATATTCAGTGATTATACGAATGAAGGTCTTGTGAAGACTAATGTTGCACTGGTTATGTCCTATTGAGTTGAAGCAGCGTGTAAATTATAAGAATAATAGTAGAGCTTATGTTTTCATTTGAGCAATGGGTTCCTCGTACTTATGGAAGAATATTAGATATTAGCAGTGTCGGTGGTTTACCATGCATTGGAGTCAGAAATAGATGTTAGACTTCAAACCTGATGGTAACTACAATGAGCAGTTCAATAACAACTCATGTCTGGTTTTAATGTATTAGGCCATTTTCAGGATTACTTAATTTGAGAACCAGAAACGATCCAAAGGATATTAGGACGATTTCTTATTTTCTTCCCCCTCTTTTTTTTTTTTTTTTGCAAATTGCTTTACGGCACACCGAAACCGACAGGTTTTTATGGCGACGATGACGTAGGAAAGGGCTAGGAGTTGGAAAGAAATGGAAGCCACCATGGCCTTATTTGACGAACATCCCCAGCATTTGCCTAGTGTGAAAATGGGACACACCACGGAAGTTCGAACCCACGACCTCCCGAATGCAAGCTGATAGCTACGTGCCCCAAACCGTACAGCCACTTGCTCGGTATGATTTCTTCTAGGTGATTTCTGACACAAGAGAAATGTTAAGATTTGCAAACTTTGGGCTGGGAAGACTTGGGAAAACGGAGACGGGACGGTATGTTCCGAGATGTCAGTGGGGAGCTGGAGGAGGATGATATTAATAGATTTTAATGGAACTTTTAATAAAAGATAAAAATATGAAGATACATTTGGAACTCGTGAGGACAGATTGCGGAAAATATTCGTTTATGGGAAGAGGAATTAGGGATTAGGTATTATTTACCAAGGAAGAAGTCCTACACATTTCGAACGTGTCCTAAATCATTTAAGAAGACTAGTTAAACAATGTCTTTCTTACAAGTTGTTTCACGTTGCACCGACAGAGATACGTCTTGGGAATAATAAAGGTGTAGGAGTGGAAAGGAAGCGGCTGTGGCTATAATAAGGGTACAGCCTGGTGTGAAGTTGTGAAACGTCTCTCTACTTCAAAGGATGATGAGGGTTCATACTTGAATCAACTGACATCTTCCTCTTTAAAAACTCTCACATCAAAATTTTCTCCCTTGAGTATTTCACATATTTTGCACGTAATTTGATACCTCTGGTTTTTTAAAATAATAGTTACATTTTTTCATTTCATTCTCCCTCTTTTCAGATATGGTTCAAACCACCTTCATGACCAACCGTCAGTGGGGTTCGAACCCACTATCTCCCGAATACACATTCACAGCTGTGCACGGCCAACTCACTTGGTCGTTAAACACTGGAAAGGAATCTGTCACGTGGCTGACAGCAGTAAATGCATATCGGAGGTGACTGAATGAATAAAACCCTCTGTCAAGTTCCATCCCCCCTATCTCCTTTAGCATCCTCGTCAACTAAATACATTTCCTTTTGCTTCTCCCATTTTCTTCCATTGAACCCCCCCTCCCCCTCCCTCATTTCGCCGTTCAACTTAACAAAACCCCTCTCACAGAGAGGAAAGTCATATCTAGGGGCCAGAGTTTGTAGACCTACAAATTGCTTAAAATGACCTATAATAAGACAATATCCAAAACAGGACCTGAAAACTGGCACAAAGGATGTAAAAATACGATCCAAATACATTCAAAATTTTAGTTTCAAATACATATTTAATGAGAGAACATAATGTTTAGAAATGCACAATTTTGGTGTTATGCAACATACCGTGCAAAAATAAAGGAGTGAAATACTTTTTCTATCAGCCATCATATATTTAGATTAACATATTAAAAAAAAAGGAATTCCATGTTTGTTAAAAACTGTAGTTGAAGAATTTAGAATGAAAAATTGTTTTTCCACCTAGAATGAATTCAACGAACCCGAAATGGACATCCTGGAGAAATAAATCGAAATTATAACTGGAACCAATGGAACCAACTGGTCAATGGCCTCTCATAATGGTACCTCTTGCTAGTAAAGTATAACCGTGGTATTTCTCAAGTTGCGGTACTAATCAAGAGTAGCGTGGACTCAGGGCGTTCCAACCATTATGGTCCTACTCACAAGTATTGTACGTCACACAGGTAACACACACCTATGGTGTTTCTCACATAATGGCGCCACTCGTAGGCTACGCAAACCCGTGGAGTTTCTCACATAGGTGTACTAATCACAGGCAACGCCCAGGCCCGTGGTATTTCTCATAATGGTACTATTCACAGGCAACGTAAGCCCGCGGTGTTCCACATATAGTGATACTAATCACGGGTACTGTAAACCCATAGGAACCCACCCCCTATTGCTACTAAGCAAAAACCTATTGTGTACCTAATTTAGTGGTACTAATCGCAAGTAAAGGCGATCCGTGGTTTTCCCCGCGTGATGGTACTAATAACAAGTAGTTTCATGGTCCTAATTCAATCATCCCTTGGTCGCCCTTTTAGTCACCTCTTACGACAGTCAGAGGATACCGTGGGTGTATTCTGCATCTGAATCCCCCACCCACAGGTGGTCACTCGAGAGGAAAGAGGAATTTTCCTCAACTTTCGAGCCCTAATCATAAAAATTTTTGCACTTACACTACTAATGAATACCAATGACGATTTTCAATTTAATCCAGCCACCCCCTAGTTACAAAACTCATGGGCTGTAAGGTCGAAAAACTCGTTTAACAAGTCAAAGTGTCATTATCTATCAAACTGTCGCATTAAAGAATAAAACGCAATTTTAAATTTTTATAGGAAATTTTAAGTCTAAATGTACGCCCCTTTTTCTTCGTCTAGCATTTTCCCCATTATTTTGATTTTTATCGAAGAAAATCATGCATAGAAAAGCAGAAAAGCTTTCTTTCCGGATTCCGCCACAGTTTTAAATAGAATTTATATGAATTTATTTTGTAGATAAATAAATTCTAAGTGTATAGTTGCGTGGTATATCATCTGCAGCGAGGTGGATATATATTAGCACACACTGTTACACTCAGCTGCATTGGCAACGGATCTCGCTCAACTTATCTCCATCTATAATTTTTTGGGATTAAAGTTGTACTAAAATTAAATTAATCGAAATTACGTTGTTACAAGATATACTGGAGTCGTCTTCCACGTAGCTGATGGTGAACAGAAAGAAACACTTGGTGATATCATGGGAAATTCTACAGACGCGGGGAGCTCATATGAAACACGCGGCACCACCAGATCAGATCCTTCGTTTCCGAAGAACTCAGAAAGGAGGGATTCAATGTACACGAGGAGTTCGCAGAGAATTGACATATTATTTAAAGACAACAGTTCTCAGAGATTCATCTTGGATCGGAATGTCAGGTTCGAGCACCATAGCAGTCAGCCGAAGGAGGTAAAATCAATGTAGAAAAGATTTAAAAAATACAAACCTACTATCCTTAACTGCACATCTATATACCACCTGCAGAAAAATTGAAATAATAGGGATAATGTTTGCAGCTAGCGGTACCGTACCTCATCACTTTGCCGCCGCGTAGAAGCGCTTCCGACTTCCAATGAAGCTCATCCACCAAAATTGAGACCCTCGTCTTCCGAGTCTCCCTCGAGATCCTGAGACATCACCTCTACAGCATTGAAATGCCGCACTTATTATACTGCTTAACCATGCCCCCTTTAAAATTTTGATTTTTTTCTTCATGAGTAGAACTGTATATATAAATTTTTTTGTGTTTTACCTTGTCTATAATAGTAGTCTCTAAATGCAGGAGGTTGTTCGTAAATAAATGGAAATGTATATAGGGTTTCTCTTGCAATTGACTTTACGTAACTGGTAATTTCTCCCATGAGTTTATAAATTATTTTGGGGTTATTATTATATACTGATGATTGTTTGGCATCCGAGAGGAAATTATTAGGTCTCTTGGGAGTGAGATGGTCATAACTTCATAGCCTTTTGCTGATTATCTGTTTCCCAAAGAGGTCATTTAACACTCCTAAATTTTAGTTTGATGTGTGAAGGGTCGTATAAAACGGATAAAACAACTTTTAATTTCATCTGAATTGAGAAAGGCAATGAATGGGCAGATAATGTCAGAGCAATCGACTTCTGCATTAATTACCCTGTTGAAAAGAATTGGTCCTATAGATTTTACTCTGAAAGTAGCAGTCCAAACTTCAATATTTTGGCTTTTAGTGGAGTTTCTTGCCGCGTTGGAGACTATTTGACAGTGAAATGCGCTCATTCTAGCTATTAATGCACTCATAAGGGTTAAAGCATGCTTCATCACTGAAAACGTTACGGTCCAAACTTCAAGACACGTCGATTGTTGAACGATTGGAATCACTGACAATATTGTACTCTTTTCTCACGATCTGCTTCAGATATACATTTATACGGATACAATGCGAACTCCTTACATACGGCTCTATGTGATGACCACACAGGAGGCATATTTCTTATTTGTCTTTATTTCCGCACGGATTTCGTGAGGCTCCTCAACAGTACATCACAAATTTCATCCAGTTCTTCCTGGGTTAAAATGTTACGCTTAAAGCTTCTAGGAAATATCTCGCTCTATCACGATAACGACATAACAAATTTGGAATACATTCATGGAATTAACGTTGTACATTTTCTAAAAAATTATCACCTTCTTGGAAGATGTACTACACAAAAACACTCTCATTTCAATCGTTAATAAGACACGTATACGAAATCCTTCAATAATATGATTTGATTGTTTCAGAAATGTCTAGCTTATTATGAAGGGAATCTAGTCCCAAAAGGATTTAGATGAATCCAGTACCTAAGTGCACCAAGTTCCTAATACATATGCGTCAGGTACTGAGCCCCCTTTTTCATGAATTGTTCTTTTCTTTTCATCTTCGCTCTAGTCTTTACGCCTGTTTAATCAGGAAGTTGACGGTATCACACTTAGGAGTACTGAAGAAGGCCATTAAGCGTCATTTCCGGTTGATCAAGCATTGCTATCACCGCGGAAATTTTGTTTTGAATTAAGAGGTTTCATGTTGTGAAATTAAATTCTATCGTCATTCCTTAGACTTCCTTTTTGCATGACAAATGTACCTTTTCCTCCGGAACTACTTAAGGTATCAATCTGAAATTTGATATACAGGCAGGACAAACACTTCGACACATTTTACTGCAAGAGTATTATAAAGTATGTCATTTTATGGATTTTAGAGTTTAATATATATGTATTGTTTTTAAAGTTTGTAAATTGTTAAGTTCATTTATTTAAACAAATTGAAATAGGTATGACATTAAAAACATTTGCAGACATTTATTTATCGAGTTCTTAGAAGTAAGTAAAAAAAGACCAGGTTCATGACCTCGACATTGGTGAGAAAAAGGTACGTCAGTATGACAAAAGTTCATATTCGAAAAATATCCTTCATTAAAAACATTTTTTTCTAAATTAACTGGATAATGTTTATAGCTAAGAACAATGTATTTTAAATCAGTGTGAAACGTTTCATGATTCTAATTTAAATAATTTCCAAGTTATAGATAATTTAGGAAATCAATGAATTTTCATGCACGTTTCCCGTTTAACATACTGATTTCAATGGCACGATCAATCATCAACGCAAAAGAGAAGAGCCATTGTCTACACAAAAGTAATTCTACGCATGACGTCCGTAAAAGCAGACACTATAGCCTACAAGGTGAAACCTACACCTGTATGTCAACGAAATAAACACAAACGAGCTAAGAATAATCTAGTATTTTAACGAAATCCGAACACTGTGACTGAATAACAATCACGAATTCATAGCCTGTAGACTACGGCCAACTTAGAAAGAGAAACGCGCGCCATCTTCAAATATGGATAGGCGGATAATAAAGATAAGATGATCTGTCAACTGCCATTCTTCACTTCTCGTATGCAGGGTTAAATCCACAAATAAATATGACAAAGAATGCTTCGTTTTTATTTTTACAATTTGCTTTACGTCACACCGAAACAGATAGGTCTTATGTCGACGGTAAGATAGGAACGACATACGAGTGGGAAGAGAAAGGCCGTGGCCTTAATTAAGGTACAGCCCAATCTTTTGCATGGTATGAAACTGGAAAACCACGGAAAACCATCTTCAGGGCTGCCGACAGTGAGGCTCGAACCCACTATCTCCCGTATGCAAGCTCACAGCCGCGCACCCTTAACTGCACAGCTAACTCGCCCGGTGAATGCAATTTTGAAATATCCGAAATGAACTGTGTTTAAATGGAATTTAGCAAATTTTGTCGCACCATAAATCATGTTCAACGTTGTATCACTTCCATAACAATTCATATTTTCAATGGGAATTAACTCTTTTGTAAGAGGTCAATCGTATTATGCCCAATGCATAGCTTGGTCCATGTCTCTGATTCAAAAAAATATACATTCTATGGACTTACTATGCAGATGTGTAACAAAGGTAACACCGATTGATAGACAATGATGTATTTATTATATTTAGTACGTACGTCACATAGTCTATATCATACACGTATTATGGTTGATGATCGGGTGTGGAAGTATAATCCATTAGAGGGGAGAATCATTCATTACAATTACAGCTCATATACAATAAGCTACTAATACTATATCAACCAGTATTTACAGTAACAATAACAACCCTTTTGGTGTTTCATAAGCCAGAGTGACATGAGTTCGGAGAGTGAATTTCATAATGAAATTCCCAGCAGGTTATTCTAAATAAAAATAACATGGATGGAGGTGTTTTAATTATAGCATCACGCTGCAAGGTTCATTGATATATAACGGGGTAATTTTCAACATGTTATTTCATGTGTACATTTTTATCACATTCCATTTTGTGTACTTATGTCCCTCGAGCAATGACAGGTTTTGTCGCGTTGACGATCGCGTTATGATGTATTTAATTCTCTTTTTAAGCTGAATTCAACTATTTTGAGTAAAACTTTTTATCTATCCGCTGGGAAACGTAATATCAATCAAAACTGTTCTATATTCCGGTATCAAGTAATACGAATCAGTAAAATGTTTGGTTGTTACCAGTACTGAGTGGTGAATAATTATTGTTATGGGGCAGTAGGATTAGTTAGACCGACTCCTTGCCTGGACAACCAACGTTGATGCCTTCGGCTCAGAGGGTCCAGGGTTCGATTGTCGGCCGGGCCGTGGATTTTAATAGCGACTGATTATTTCTTATGGCTTGGGAACTGTTCTCTTCATCTTCAGACAACACACCACACTAGCAACTACCATAGAAACACGCCATAGTGATAACATTCAACATAGAGTTGTCGTCAGGAAGGGCATCCGGCTGTAAAACAAGATCAAATCAATATGTGTGACACACTTTGAACCCACAACCCCACAGCTGTAGGGGAAAGTGGTAGAAGAAGAAGAAGAAGAAGAAGAAGAAGAAGGAAATCAGTAGGATTAATAAGTTGCATTTTAGCATTTTGTTGACTTATCCGAAAGCTATTTAAGGAAATATTACACACCAAAGTTAATGTCTATATAAGCACGCGTGATAAATAGGCGCATAATGTTTAAGCCTATAAGAGTCCTTTTTAAGCACCTAAACTGAGGCCATCGAAAAACTGCGAACTCACTGCATTAGCTGTGGTGCACCTCACTTCAATATCCCTTAGTAAACTACCACATCCTGGGTGAATAAACTTCCTGAACGCGAGAAATGGTCCACCTGACCAGTTTCGTATTCCCGACCAAAAATGCTTATTATTATTATTATTATTATTATTATTATTATTATTATTATTATTATTATTATTATTATATTGTACCTCTGTTCATCACTGGTAGAATATGGGCCTCAGGCTCCTAGATCGCTGGTTCAAATCCTGCAGAGGTACTAGGATTTTTGATGGGTGGAAGAAAGTGCATTCAGTATTCTACGGTGCTGGCATGCACAAAATATTTGGCCTACATCAGGGACAAATAATTGAAACCATCTTGAGAGAGATAATACAGAGCTCTTAGAAGAGCTAGTTGTTTTACGTCGCACCGACACAGATAGGTCTTACGGCGACAATGGGACAGGAAAGGGCTAGGAGTGGGAAGGAAGCGGCCGTGGCCTTAATTAAGGTACAGCCCCAGCATTTGCCTGGTGTGAAAATGGGAAACCACGGAAAACCATCTTCAGGGCTGCCGATAGTGGGATTCGAACCTACTATCTCCCGGATGCAAGCTCACAGCCGCGTGCCTCTACGCGCACGGCCAACTCGCCCGGTGAAACCATCTTATTCCCATCATACATCCGGCTTCTCTGCCATGTGATGGAGTAAGCTAGTACACTGCAATTGATGCGCAGTTAACCTAAATGGCTTCACATAAAAATACTTGCAAACGGTAACCGAGACCAAACGATTAGGATTATTATTGCTCTCTTCTCGAGAGTAAGGACTAGAGCTATTGTTACGTGCCAGTCCCTTGGTAACCCCTTACGGTACTTCCTGGAAAGGCCTAGTGTGTCAGACGACCGGGGATTTCCAAGCCAGCCTGTAGGATGGGGCCGGCATAGCATTTCCGTGATCTTTCTTACCGGCTGGTTTTCTTCTGAGATTCTGGGAGCGAAACGGGAATGTTCCATCTGTAGTCACGAATATTCTGGTACGCATCACCCGAGCTATAAACAGAGACGCGGACAGCGGGTCAGTGTTGGACTCAAGAGGTGGGGTCAATGTGGGACTCAGCGTTGGAGTCCGTGTGAGACTTGTGCCCGAGTGTACCAAGCTCGGTAATTATCAGCCTTTACGAAACCGTGGTAAAACTTTTACCGTGGTATTGTCGTAAAAGCAGTGCACCATTACTATCGCCCGGTTTCGTTACCGCGGTTTCTAGACGCTTGATTTTCTCGCTATTATTCCCCTCGGAAGAAATTCGAAGTAGTATTCAGGAAGCGGTGATCATTTCGATAGTCACTTGTCTTTAGTTTATCCAGCCGGCAGTGATCGTTTCGACAGTCACTTGTCCCTCGTGTTTAAATTTTGTGACAGCGCAAGCAAGTTATCGACTCCTTAAAATGGAAAGTAATGTTCGACATGTTTTGAATGTTACATCGAAGTCCTAAAGACATGGAAGGGGACCTTCTTTTCCACACACAATATTGTCTCTCGACAACATTCCTTGTGGCAATATGGGCTCTGTTATATCGTTGTTCTGCTGGGGAGGTGGGATTCTGAACAGGTGTAAGGAGGAAGGATTTACATGGGTAACCTCCATCACCCAAAATATAGCCATTAGCTATTTCTCTCGTCTCGAGACGCGCTCTCAGCCGAGAATTGTGAAATATTGTGCTAACATGAGTCGACCCTGGCCATCTTGCTACAATATCTCGTATCGTGAGGTTCGAATCGCTCACAGTTTGCATGTTTAGCGAGAAATAACCTTTCCTATTTCTAAATACCTCCCCATTTTCACCTCCGGGAGACTGTATTCGCACATGAGTGCAGTCCAGCGCACGCAATACACCAAGGAACCCAGCTATTGTATGAAACCCTTCCATAACCTCTCTTTGTTCTCGCTGCGTAAGTGAAAGTTGAATGAACTGTGGCGATAACGACGCAAGTAGATCAGAAACCTTGTGTATTATGCGGCATACAGTTGTTCTGTCAACATCACAGACGTCACCGATCACTCCTTGAAATGTTCCAGTTGCATAGAACCGCAGCGCTATTAAAAGACGATTTCTAGGCGACATAGGACAGTTTCTCCCAGTCGGGCATTCCAATTGTTCACCATTTAAATCTTCTCTGGAACGAAACATCGCTTAATTCTTCAAATAAATCGCGTCTCTCTTCTATAATTCTCCCTTCATTTCTTTCAAACTGATTAAGATACTGGAGATATAACCTATAGTTGTTAAGCTCCATCTTGGAATCTTTAACCACAGAGCACAAATAAACTTTACCGCGGTTTTCTTAGTTAACCGCTCGCTCACGCGCGGTAAATATTATACCGCGGTAAAATGTCGGTAAACTCGAAACCGAGCTTGGTGCAACAGAAATACGACTTTACCCTGGTAAAATTGTGAAGTTTACCGCGGTATTCTCTTTACCGAGGTTGGTGCACTCGGGCATTAGTGTGTTGAAGTTCGATGACTGGGCTGAGGGCGACAGAAATTTTGGCTGTCTCTAGTGTCCCACCGTGGTCAGAACGAGGAGATGTTTTCATTGTTGCGTCGGAATGTCAAATGAGTACCTAGACTGAAGACGGCGTACGGAACGGAAGACTGCGTCCCGTAGAGTACTATGTGTTTGTGTACTTCTGTGGACTGAGGGTCGTCGTAGATTAGGCGACTTGTACAGCTACTGTGACTGTAATTGGAACAGCGCAAATGGCCGTTGTTGTGAGGAGTACTGCCCTGCTGGTTAGCACTGTTGCTGTTTAGTTGTTCGCTACATGTGACTGTGTAAATCACTGTAATCGAACCAAAGAACAGCCATCGTGTGTTACGTGGCGAGTAGCCCTGTTTTCAAATCTAACTGTCTGCACGCAGTTGCTGTGCAGAGCGACTGGAATTGGAGAAGTAAAAGTAAGATGAGCCTGTGAATAGTATTATTGACCTCTCAGGCAAATCCAACGAGATGGGATTCCCTGGTGTGTGTAAATAGACAGCAGTTGTGAAGTGTGGCCATCCAGAAATAAAATTAGAGTAATAAAACAAACTTTGTTTTATTCATAACACTATGACCTGCTATTCACAAAGGCCTGGGTTTGATTTCCACCCCTGTCGTAGGAATTCTAATGTGTTTTTGAAATTTTTTTACAACTTTCTTTAGGTCGCACCGACACAGACAGGTCTTATGGCGACGATGGTATGGGAAAAGCCTAGGAATGGGAAGAAAGCAGTCGCGGCCTTAATTAAGGAACAGCATTTGCCTCGTGTGAAAATGGTAAACCGCGCAAAACCATCTTCAGAGCTGCCGACAGTGGGGTACGAACCCATAATCTCTCGGATGCAAGCTCACAGCTGCCAACTCGCCCTGTTTTAGAATGTACACGCAGCGTTGGGAATGCGTTTCAAATAGAGTTGCACCACATAAACCAAAGCGAGGATACGAAATTTATATTATTATTATTATTATTATTATTATTATTATTATTATTATTATTATTATTATTATTATTAACACGTAACATAGAAGTATGCCTTATAACCTGGCATGTGAGCTGATACGCAGAGAGAATTTCATACGTTGACATAAATTCTGGCTGTAACAAAAGATCTTATCTTTACGAGCCGATAAAAAAGCAACACCTGTCCGTTGTGAGATCCTAGTTTATCACCTTCTCATTTTTCCGTGTCGCTATACAACATTGTCACTAACGTTAATGGGTGCTCGTCTTACAACACCATTTATCGCGTTTCACCTCCCATCCCCTTTCTGCCTTAATAGCAGTCGCTTAATGGTGAGAACAAGCTATTTTGGCTTCACAGATTGTTTGAATTGCCAAATCCGATATCTACTGCTGTCAGCACTGTGAGGAAGCTAGCGCAGACCTCCCGTAACGAGCGGGAGCACATAATGTTCCGGCCGGGTTGTAACGGTTGCATCTGCTATTCCGACTCCAATTTCTCTTGTTAGATCATCTCCCCAGTTGTAAATCTTACAACATTCTTCTTCTTCACATTGATGTCTACATTTATTCCTCTCTTCTTTGTTCGTGTTGAGGCAGTAGCGAGTGTATTGATGGAAATGTGATGCAACTACATGATAGTGAGTGTCGCGTCAAATGATGTCATATTTTATACAGACCCATTTTCTCCTTTTTTTCTTTCCCTGTCGCTGTCGACATGTGTACTGCTAAAGAAGACGAAATATAGTTCAGAAGAAAAACAGCACATTCAGCAGCAGTGAAGGGACATTTTCATCTTCCCCATCCTTGCTTGTTCCCTATTATTGGCAAAAATATGTCTAATAGGGGTTCTTCTGAAAATTTGCTTCACGAAATTAGCGATATGAAATATGTGTTACCTAGTAACCGCACAGGCTATGACGTGAAGTACTGATGGATAGCCATGACAGACAGATTATCAAAGAGGAGCGTTAGAGTACGGAAGATGGTCGATATGATCTTGCTGACTCTGATGTGAAGTATTGATAGATGGCCATGTCTGACAGATATATTATCAAATACGGGCGTAAGAGTGTGGATGGTCAATATGATCTTGCTGGCTGTGACGTGAAGTATTGATGGATGGCCATGACTGAGCGTCATGAAGAAGTCTCTTTTATCAAGAAAGGCCTTATCTCATACTCTAGAAAACTGATAATTTCATTCGTAGTAGTTTCATTGGCTCTGAGACAGTTTCCCCCTTTCGACGCACTGAATCCTACACTTGTCGACCCCAAAATTCTATACAAATCTCTCTCGAAAACGGTTCGTTTGTTGCAAATAAATGGATCGTTATCAATTTGAGTTTTAGTTATTTATTATCATTTGATTTTTCCCAAAGGAAACATTGACATAAAATTTTGGAATGTGTAATACATATTGATTTGCTCCAGTTTCACGACTGGATGCCCTTACTGGCGGCAATCCTTTGTGAATGGCTGTTTTATGTAAATATGAGAACATGTTTACTAAAAGAACACGAACATCCAGTCATTCAACCAGAAGAATTAATCATACAGAGCCCATAATTCTAACCCTGCTAAATATTGCAACTAGAAAATTACAACTACAAGATGCAACTACAAGCGCAAACATAATTCTTTATTGCAAGCTCATCTCACCCACCGTGGCGGGAAAAGTCACCGTGGGAGCGAGCGAGCCACCCATTCGGACGAGCTGGGAACACTTCGGTTGACTTCGAGTAATAAATAATGAACTTCCACATTATAAACCTTAATTGCGAGAGATTTCTGCAAAACCATTAACAAAGAAATAATTAAGAATTTTAATAAATATTTAATGAAGCTAAAATCCACAGGGTGGAAATACGTTTAATTGGCCTCTATACTGGCAGATTAGATACACGTGCCAATGTCAACCAATCAGAATGAGCGTGAAATGCCCTACGCGAAATTAATTAATTCCGCTCGTTAGAGGGACGGGAAATATCAGTAAACAACACCATCATGGCTTGGAAATAAGGTAGAATTTTTGGGGCGAGTCTCGAAGAAATCGGTTCAGTGGTTATAAAATTGTATAATTACACCACAATACATTACGACCAGGAAAGCGTCCCTTGAAAAGCTATAAATATCCCTACTTCTGGACAGTAGCTACACTCACTTGGTCGGTTGTTGTGAAGGTGGACCGGCGTCGCGTTAATATCAAGTAGAGTTCTTGAACGGTTATTCAAATAAACTTGTTACATTTATTGAGTTATCTGGCTGCAGAAAAAATATTTAGTTGAATTGACATAGAATTCCTGAACTTCTCAAATGAACACCGCAAATTCATAGATAGCTCCATTAAATTACTGTGTGTCTTTGTAAGTCAGTGAAGGGAACCGTAGACTAGCCTAGATAAGCTTCAAGTATCATATCTTGTGATCACATGGCATAACAAGAGGGTGAGAGCGAGGGAAGTTCTCACAGCGAGTTGAGTTTTAACCGAGGAACGGTGTAGTTGTACATATTGTGTGCATCTAGAATACTGTAATTTGTTATTTACGTGTTAGCTAAATTAAAATGTAGAGTATGTGTAATTATAAGATAGAATAGAAAGAGAAGAATGAGTGGCTAATTTCTGATATGAGCTAGCTCAAATGTAGCCAGGATGACCTTGGAAACTACGGTGCAGTTACAAGGTCTGTCTATTTTGAATACCATCTTTTGTAGTTAGAATTGTAAATGCTTGTCCCATTAAATTACTCTGTTGCCTGTGTAGAAATTAAGTACATTGCGATGTTGAGGCGAAATGTCTATTAGTCATGTAAGTGCGTGAATCTTTAAACATGCTTTTAAAATTTCTTTAGAAAAATGTAATATGCGAAGTTTTAAATATTGTACTGAAAATCAATTCAATATATCCAGGCTGATAAACGTTTCAATAATGATAACGATAAAATAGTCATGTTGAGAGTGATAAAGTCAAATATCAAAGTAGTAAAAAATAATGATAATAATAATAAAAATAATATTCACGTCAAGATAAATTTTAAATGATAAATTATGTGTTCAGCTGTAATGTTAAGTGAGATTTGCGATTTATACCGAAATCCAGTGAAGTCTGATAAAGTAAAAAAATTAGAACTTAAATTTTGCGACACCGTGTATTTGTGGTACATAAAATCACAGTATGCTATTTTGCTTTTGAGGTCAGGAAACGTAAGAAACGCCGATTGTGAGATACTTACAAAGTTCTTGATCATGGGATTACGTGTATTTGAAAAGTTCTGAACGGGAAGAAATGGTTTGTAATGGAAATGAAATATTATGAGAATAGTTAATAAGATGTTAAAAGCAGAGTAGGCCTGTATTTTATGAGTGATGTATAATGAACAGGAGGCTTTACGTTGCATGCGTGGCGAACGTCGGTACGTATGTACTTACTGCACACGGGTGACAGTCAGTCCAACAACCATGGCACTGGTGTCCGTTGCAGTGATACACAGCCAGTGTTTTTTAACATCATATTACATAATCAGTTCGTGTACTTGGGATTCATTCTTCTACCCTGACCTTTATCCAGGTGTGTTGTGTGTTTGTCACAACAGGTCGCTTGCCGTTGCGAGTACAATTGACACAACTGTCAAACTTCTGTTGTTCTTCAACCAACAACAATGTTTTCCGCTTCAATAATGTTAAACAATAATATTAACAGGGTAACACTCACGTTATGTATTGTGACTGAGTTAAAACGTTGTCAAATTGTTGAGTGGTTTTTCTAAAAACTTTATAAATATGTTCATAGTGATTAAATTTTAATAAATGTTTTAGTAACCACACTTTTTGCCCATTTAAAGTAGTTAGGCTCTTTTCTGAACAGCATCGTTTGGTCAATGTAGTGAGAGAAAAAAGACCCGCTACGACTCCAGCATCTAAGAATTCGATATTGCTCTATTGAAGCAGCTGTGGCAGACGGCCAGCGATGGAACGGTAAGTTCAATGGTTTAAAACGTGGCTGAAAATCCTCTGTCCGACCGGAAATTTTACTCAGAACAGTCTGAACGAAAGTCTGCTACTATTACAATTCAGCTCAGCAAATGACAACGAAGGGGAATGTGGACTAAGAGAAAGTTATACCGAAAACATGAGGGATGTGTAGGGAGTACAATTGACACAACTGTCAAACTTCTGTTGTTCTTCAACCAACAAAATCAATGTTTTCCGCTTTGCTTTACGTTGCATGCGTGGCGAACGTGGGTACGTATGTACTTACTGCACACGGGTGACAGTCAGTCCAACAACCATGGCACTGGTGTCCGTTGCAGTGATACACAGCCAGTGTTTTTTAACATCATATTACATAATCAGTTCGTGTACTTGGGATTCATTCTTCTACCCTGACCTTTATCCATGTGTGTTGTGTGTTTGTCACAACAGGTCGCTTGCCGTTGCGACTGGAGTGTCGAACATCATACAGAAGCAAGCCACTGTTTTGCAGTGCGTGTTCTTAAATATTTACATACCAGTATTGTATTACAACGTGCCACTACAGTGTCTACAATATCATATAACCGAGCTAGTTGGCCTTGCGGTTAGGGGCATGCGGCTATGAGCTTGCATTCCGGAGACAGTTGGTTTGAACTCCACACTCGGCAGCCCTGAAGATGGTTTTTATTCGTGTCCCCAATTTTACACCAAGGAAATGATCGTTCTGTTCCTTAATTAAGGCCACGGCCGCTTCCTTCGCACTCCCCCTAACCCTTCGCTATCCTATCGTCGCCATAAGACCTATCTGTGTCGATGCGACGTAAAGCAACTTGCATGTACATTATATCCGAAAAATAGAAATTGTTGTTTCCTATGCCATGTAAATGTGTTTCTCTGATACCCCGTATTATTGTAGTGCAATGCGGCACAGTGCTCGTTTGCTCAGAGAGCCCCGGGTTCCATTCCTGGCCGTGTCGGAGATTGTAACCGTAACAAATGGCGTCTCTAAGCCACCATTGATTGCGAACCGGCATCCGTTGATTGCCTTTGTTTTTCCCTGTCCAATACGCCTGGTCTGGATTTGGCACTCGTTAATGATGAAATTTCTAAAACCACCTGAAATTTTACAGCTTGATTTACACTCATTCACGTACACATCCTTTTCTTCTCCTCCACCTCCTCTACTCTAAGGTTGGTGGGTAACATGCATGTCTTCCAAGCGTTTTCTTTCTTTGACCAGCAGCTTCAAGTGTCAATATGTGTGCTTGTGTTTAATGTAGTTGATAAATTGCATTCTAAGTCTTCCGTTGGTCCTTCTATCGTCTATTTTCGCTTTTCACAGGGTGGTGTACAAGTCAGAGTTTCGAAGTAAGTGGCAAACGAAGCTATTTCTCCTTTTGTTTAATGTTTCACCCAAGGTACGTGTCTCATTTGCTCTTTTGAGATCGTTGTCGTTTGTGACTATCAGACAAAGGTATTCTTAGGAGTCGACGCCAACACCACATCTCAAAGGCCTTGAATTTCATCACTTCCATTTTTCTCACGGTTCATGTTTCTGAGCCATAGCTTACAACACTGCATACAAAACTTTTCACACGGTGTTTTTGTACCTCCGTGCCGACTGTTTTATAAGTTAGTAGAGACTTATTTTTTTGAAAAAGCTCCCTTAGCCTGTGCAATCCGGGCATTTATTTTCTCTCGTACATTTTCCTTCATATGTTATCAGACTTCCTCCTAGATATCTTAATTCTTTTCCTCGATCTAATTTTTTTCCATTCATCAGCACATTGGCAATTGGTAATTATCCCTTGCGCAGGTCTTCATTTTGTTTATTCTCAAGCCACATCTCTCTTTAATCCAATAGTTCATGCGATTTAGTGCGTTTTCCATACCTTTAACATTTTCAGTTATCAGTGCTGTATCATCTGCAAACAGTGTGGTACTGTACAGTTTGCCATTATCATGTATGACATTATTGTTAGTAGTTAAAAATTCCTTGTCTTTCGCTCTTTCCAATTTTAGCTTCTCAACTCTTTCTTTGGCTATCAATGCTGTCTGTTTCTTGTAAGGACATTTTTAGCTTTTTTCAGCTATTTTCACATCCTTCCTACTCCGGCAAATGTCGGATGCGCTGACACCATCAGACACTATAAATTGAATAATTTACGATCGGTTCTTAATGAATTCCTGGCGAAAACGTACACAGTTGCTTTTTTCTACATGCATATACAGCATACTATTACTTCCCGGCAATACCAGATTTTTTCTGACATACGTAGCCAATTACCGACAGCTCCATGCTGAAGTCTAACGTTCATTTCGACAAACCTTGTACCAGGAATCTGGGGGTACCACGTTCCAAGGGATCACATTTCAAACTTCCAGCATACCTGGAAGTCTCTCAGACATACTACGTACTCCCTCTCTGCTGGTTTTGTTCCAAATAGTACACAATTATTGAAGTACAGTTTTGATAGTTATTTAACTGACATTTTGAGGTAATAAATTGAAATTAAACACAAATTTACAATGATGATGATGATGATGATTATGTTCGACATCAATAAATTGACTTTATTTTGGTGATGTTCAAAGCAAAGTGTAAAACACAAAACACGTAGTACATTCAACGTTGCCATTGATTCATTCAAGGCCCGTACTTATAGAGTACACATTATGTCGGCTTTTGGACTTATGCCGTGTCAAGAAAGTAAGGTGAAATTCTTTAGGTTTCGCAGAGAACTTTGCTCTGCGTCATCAGAAGAAAATCTCGACTGTTCACGACAAAGGCTTCTCAAGGAATGGCGTTTGAATTTAGACGTTATAATCGAAGTGGAAGAAGTACTTTTATTCGTCACCTGATTGCTCACCGGACGCATTCGAACTGGAAGCTGACGGAACCATCAGAATCTGTCTGAGAGGGAGTTGCATAACAATAGGAGTACACACATGAAAGTATGGCATGGATACAAGCCTTGAATGAAACATGTGGTGATGAGGTAAGTACGAATTTGGAAAAACACCGAAACAAAATAACAATAGTGAAGGGACAGAGAAGGGAATTTCCTAGGTAAATCCTAAATAGCTGGTAACCACGTATTACTTAATTGATAGCCAGTGTCCCTATCAAAATTGTCAGGATTTAAACGTATTTCCACAGCTTCCAGTATAATCCTGATCCTGTAGTTTCTAGTGTAAGTAAGAGCTCGAGCATCTTGGAACACGACACCATGACCCGACGATAGAGCGTGTTCAACTATTGCTGAATTTTCTGGCTGGTTGAGAAGAATATTTATCTCACGTTCCTTGATACGAGTACCAACGAACCGACATGTTTGGCCAATGTACACCTTGCCTCAAGTACAGAGAAATTCGTATACCCAGGAAGTTAAAGGGACGTTTACATTTCATCCTATTCAATGATTATAACTCAATCCAACCCAGAAACATAGGAGATACGAGAAAATATCATAGGACCAACCATGTAGAACACTAAATGGGACGTCTGATGGTGGAATACGTTTGTCGATTTGTCGTAAAGTTTCAAAGCAGTAATTCTCGAAATTAAGGTCTGCACATATAAACGTTTCCATGCTTATTTATATAAATAAATTTGTATGGGGTCCGCTGTCTGTAATTTCGTTTGTTTTGCCAATGTTTTCAGATATGTATCCGTTTTAGGTCAAATCAAGGCCGAATCTGTGGGTTTTTCGTGTCTGCTTGTCTGATTGTTCCACCATCATGGCGAAACGGCTGTATATATTTCGACCAAACTTCACATTTAGAGTATACTAATCCCTAGGAAGGTTTTGGTATGCATGTTATTTAAAAATATCTGTATATACGGGGTGTTTACAGAAAAATCAGATCAGTTTTCTTCTGTTTTCCCTTATACTATTGATTTTCTGTAAAATCCGTGGACTATATGTTAAACTCCCCTTCATCATCAAGAACTTTTTTTATCTACATAATTTCGTTTACTCTTCAAAAGACGGAGAAAATTACTATTTTCTGCATTGAGTGCCCGACAGACCGACAACGTATCTATAGGTTACCATGACTATGTCTCTGACTATGTAAGATGTTTTCTGGCATTTGCTATAATTTTTACTGTATTTCTATTCTACTTATGTTTTCCGGTTTAATTTGTTGCCTCTGCCTTGCCTCTTCAGACTTAAGTAATAACATCGTAAGTCATCTTCTTATCTGTTTACCTAAGAATCACTGCACCTAAATTTCTCCTCTGTTACCGCTTACTTATATCCATCACAATTTATGGAGGGACATTTTATTTTCCTATAAATAATCTTTTGTATTTACGTATTTGTCCTATCCAGCTGTCCTCAGCTATAATCCTATTTTCTATTAATTTCAACTTCCTTAACTTTATTACTTTCTTCCTTAATTAATCCGTATGTATGTGAGTGCTAATCCCGATACCTGATCACTTTTCTTTGAGAAAAAATTGCAAGCTGTTCAGATGTATAACTTTTGGCCCCGGAAAATATCGAAATACGGATGTATTTTAATGACGGTGCAGACCTTCATTTCGGGGTTGTTAGTGGCTAAACGGTATGTCTTATTACCAAACAGATTGCCGTTCAACCGTGGTCCTGTGACTTATTGTCGTGTCTCGATTGTTGATACGTTAGAGAACGCTGCATTTCTCGATTATAATCAAATCTCTCTAATCGATTGTGACCGACTTTAGGAACAGGGGCCTGTCTTTATAAAGAAAACCCTCCACCTCCACTGTATATGGCAGTTGCCAAGTGAGGCTTCCGTTATAGTAGAAACTCCGTAACTCGATTGTGATTGGCAGTAGGAAATGAAACTCCCCAATAGCCTACCTTACATCGGAAACAATACATGGTGTCTTCCATAACTTTATCTCGGATAGCGCTAACAGAAATGCAATTTAATATAATCTTATTCACTGCCTTTACCTTATATTACGGATATATCCGTATACAATGTAGAACACCGTTGCGAAGCACGGGTACACCTAAAACCTAAAACAGTTATTATTACAGGATTTTCTCTTGGAAACAAATTTAATAATATTGTTTATAAACTTTATGCTAAATTTCCTTTTTATATTTCTTCACAACGTATTAAATTATATCCAAAAGTACTGTGTTACATGACTAAGTGAATATAGCTTTGGTCATACCAAAAATAGAAAAGTAGTGATGAATATTATTGCATAGTCTCACTGCTCTGTTAATTGGGGAGTTCTTATGAATTTCAGTTTTATACTTTCATAGAAAGGGTATATTTCTAGGACGACTTAGTTTATGTGGTGTTGTAACGATTCAAATCCCGTTACAAATATTCATTTGTATTATTATTTATCTGTATTATTATTATTATTATTACTACTATTATTGTAACTATTATTATGATCTGAGTCAATTCTATAATCTGATTTCTCTATGTATTGATTAATTGTCGTTTGCTTCATTGTATTTAATTTATTATGTATATAAATGTGTGTGTATGTTAGCATTAAATAATGTAGAGTGAGACTTGCTGCCTAATAACGGATATGGATATATTATTTGTGATACTACTTTTAAGACATTACAACATATAGTGCAATACTTTTACAGTAACTGTCGAATCATCGCTCGGTCATTTTATGCATTTAAAGTATGACATAATTTAGGGAGTTCCTACTTTGCCTGAAGCTACTTCATCGCTGTATGTAACACTTGAGAGCTGGGTGGGAGTGGCATGGGCTGTTTTAGAGATGACGTTGGTGTCCTACCATGCGACAACTAGTGTCTATAGATAGAAGGATATCCTTTAGTGGCGAGTTAGTTGAGGCTTGCCATGGAGTGTTGTCAGATGGAAGTGGACTCTCAGTGAGCTGGTCAGCGAGACGGATGGTGAACAGTCAATTGGATGGAGCCTTGGTCGATGGATAGTCATTTGGAGAGTGAGGCCACAGTCGGTTGGTCAGTCAGTCAGTTGAAGACAGTACAGTGCCATGGCTATGTAGTCGTCAGTGACCAAATGGATTAAGTGTTCAGAGTGTGTTTCGTGTATCTGTTCGGTCAAGTTCTTGTGTCACTTCAGTGACAGCCGAATACTGAGTCGTCGTAATGCAGACTATCAGTGAATTACTTGGAAAGTTGATTTGAAGTGTGAATATGATTTCAAGCCATGCTATACCTCGTTTGTGAAACTAAAAGGATAGATAATCACCAAATTAGGTTTGAGATACCTACAGCTGATACCAATTCAAAGGAATATGTCGTAATAACGCTTGAAGTGTTCAAGGTACTGTAATGTGAACCAGTGAGGTATAAATTTCTTGTACAACTTTTAAATGTCCGGTCAAGAGGATTTTGAATTTAATGCCTAGAGTTTGTTTCAGTTGTAATTTCAGAATTTTATATTACCATCTATATTATCGCAGCAAACCCCGCCATTTAATTTATAAATTTAAATAATATATTTTGTTTAGTATCAAATTCAATTAATTGTTTTATTTCAATGATATCAGATATCCTCAAATTTTAATTGGGAAACCAAATGAAAAGGTCATTTTCCCAGAATCTATATGTTATGCTGTAAAGTAAGCTTAATGCTTCACACCCAAGAGATATTCAAGATTCTCATTCTAGTGACGTTTCATTTACTTGTAGCTGGTGCCTATCAACAATTGTACGTGTAAGTAATCAGGTAAGTACCAAGTGAGGCTACATAGTCCGCCGATTATTTTATTTCATGAATATTTTAATTCTGTTTTATTTTAAAAATAATGAACTAATCACAGTGCACAGAAAGTAACGGACTGCAACATATTTGAGTCATCAATTTTATAATTAATTATTTTATACATTAAAGACAAATCTTTTCAATTTCGTCTGTCGTGCAAGCTATTCACACAATGTTCATTCAGTATGCTTGAAAATTTATGAATTTTGGGTAACTTCCTTCTGATTTTATAACTCATGAATTATGAAACGTTGTTTTGAGCACTCTCGATAAGGTAGATATTCCTTGTGGTCATTGGATTCCAAATAATTCAGCCATAATCAAGTCTAGACTTTACAAATGAGTTAAACAAAGTTACGAGTGTCTTTGGACGAAATAATGAAATCCGAATAATAAAGCCTGATATTTTCAGAATATTAGTTGTAATTTTTAATATGATCATTAAAACGAAAATATTCATCGTTTATTCTTAAATCCATTTTCGTCTTGACACGAGTTAATATGTCATTATCCATTGCATATACTTAATATTCCGTTTCTTCTAAATAAATGTCATGGTGACACACTAATCTCTACTATAATTTAAGTTATTTTGTTTGCTCCAATCTAAGTGGTATTGTAGTTGATGACAATCAGATATTGTTTCAATAGATTTGTATATCTTAATATCATCAGAAAAATAAGAATTGCAGGTGATGTTATAGTTTCCGGTAGGTCATTAACAAAAATAAGAAATAGGAATGGCCCCAAATTAGAACCTTGAGGAACGCAAGAATTCACGTCAAAATTGTAAGATATATTACCTTTGTACCTTATAATCCGAGTTGTATCCTTCAAATACGATACCGATAAGTTTTGTAATGCAGCTGAAAATCCAACTCTCCTTTAGAACTTCCCTGGACTTCGGGAGCAAAATTTGAACTCTGAATGTATCTTTATGGGCTTAGCAAGTTTAGCGCTGCACGGAAACGTAAATTTACGGGTTTAGCACCGGCAGCTCGTTATCGCACAAATTGTACATCTATGGGCTTAAAATTGACTGGGACAGGCAGTTTCTGGATCAATGAGGAAAGTAACGGGAAACTACCACACTCATTTCCTTAGTATACCTCTTCTGTGATGCCGAGGCTACCTGATAACGGAGCTACTGAGGGTCAATCCAGCCGCCGGGTTGAACACTCAGCATCTTCTTTTACGCATCGCTGCACTGATACTTTCATTTTTAGCAGAGATTTCTTTCTCATCTTGATGCTCTTCACTGCAGAGCATCTCCTTACTGTATGATTTTCCGTGTCAAGTGGGGAGGTAACTAAGACGTACTAATTCTAATGTGGCTGCGTGTTGCAGGTGCGCGTGTTATTTCCATGCCTCCCCATTATCTCATCCATCACAAGTTAGTCCAGATTGATGTCAGCCACACTTGCAACAGCTCGCATCATTTATTTAGCTGCACCAAAATAGGCTGTTATATCATATTTCTGGCGCTAATGGTGTAACCAAAGGATTATAGTCTTTTTGAAGTTATTTCAGCGATGAAATGTTTATAAACGTTGCTGAGCTGTGGGTAAACTTAGCGAGGAGTTCGTTACAAGCAAAAATAAAACGCAAATTGAACAAGCTGGTGCAATTAAATTTATTATTTTAGGAATCTGGAAGCAAGCTCAGTGTGAAAGTCAGGCGTACCTTCAGAAAGGTGCGAGATAACAATGAATTCAAAGGTGAGCCTTTTAACTCTTACGTGCTCTTTTATGATGAACATCGAAATTCGTGTCCGTACTTGACAGAATACTGACAACCTGTGGAGGATTTACGGACTCATTATATGAATTGTTTTGACATCTTCACTCAGATTTAATTGTGGTGATCAACGTCACATTTTGCAGCATATCGTCTACATGTGTCCATAACAAGCAATTCTCGGTGATGTAGGAGAGTTTAACTTATTTTTACAATTGGCTTTACGTCGTATAGGTAGGTCATTTGGCGACGATTGGATAGGAAAGGGGTGAGAGTTGGAAGAAAGCGTCCGTTACCTTAATTAAGGTACAGTCCCCAGCATTTTCAAGGTGTGAAAATTGGAAACTGCCGAAAACTATCTTCAGGGCTTCCGACAGTAGGGTTCTAACTCACTATCTCTCGAATGAAAGCTCACAGCTGCGCGCCCCTAACCGCACAGCCAACTCGCTGGGTGGGAGCTTATCTTGGTGGCGAATAAATCAAAAGTTCATGTTTGTATTTAAAATATCAGATTCTTTCTGAGTAGTGCTATATGGTCATAAACTTAAAATTTTTTGTTCGTGCAAGTTCATGATGTGATGCTAGCAATACGCTTCTTTTTATACTTTCCTGGTCTTTTCTCAATTATCTGATATCGACACTAGTAAAAGTTAAGCCAAGTTTTACGGCCGAATGCCCTTCCTAACACGGACCCGATTTGGAAAGATATCTTCAATATTACTTGTTAATATTCTGAATATTGTTAATAAAAGTAGTTTCAAATAGACAAGTTAGTTTGCTTCGTGTGTGGTATATTTTCTGTTGGTATTGCGGACATGACATTATTGTAGTGAATTTAAGCAGCTGCGTTTGTTAAAGGGAGCTGTTAAATCTTACTAGCCTGATGCTGATAAATTAATAGTAACGAATTTTCTTCACTTCTGTAAATTGTATGATTGGAAAATATACATTTTCATACGATCCAATTGCCCTGCTGTGACAATGCGATGACATTTTAAATTATCTCCTTTTGAACTGTGGAACACACTTTATATTCGAGGAGGTTGTCTATCGTCAACAACGATACATCCGTGAATGAAGAATGAGTGACTGCTCTCGCAACGCTCTTGATTGAGAAGAAATTAGTCAAGGAGAGACTGGCATAGACAATTTTGTGAAAATAAGAGGGACAAGAATGGATTTTATGTACAAGCAGTCTGCATAGATTTCATATCGCACAACATAGCCTGACGGAAGTCTATTTCCACTCAATGGACTGGCTGGCATAAAAATTAATCTATATTTGTAAACTCTAAACATCCTATAAGATTTAATATGAAGTGAAACAGTAATTTTAATCATTTAACTACCATTATTTTTATGCGAAACGAATCTTAACGAACAGAAGAAACTTTTAACTACATCATCATTGTCATTTGTTACGTAGAATTGTTCAATGTAAGACTCATTCTGACTTCATCACACTGCATCAAGCGACTCTTTCATCTAATGATGTTTCAGTACGCCCCTATTTTTATTTAAATGTACATAATATGAATGTAAGTTATCCTCATGTTTTGTGACTCAATACATTCATTTTAAAGTTATTTTTAGTCAGCTGAAGGTGGCCTAATGTGGCTGAAACATCTCCTGTTTTTCTAATATGCTTTACAACTTTGAGTTGTAAATAAATAAATAAACCAGTATACTAGTTTTTCAACTTACTTAACAGTTATCAGTACGGATCCAAAATGAAATTTATTTCACGGTTCATATCAGAAAAAATGTCTGATCAATATAGGACTTCCCAATGTCGGCAGCCCTGAAGATGGTTTTCCGTGATTTCCCATTTTCACACCAGGCAAATGCTGGGGATGTACCTAAATTAAGGCCACGGCCGCTTCCTTCCAACTCCTTGGCCTTTCCTATCCCATCGTCGCCATAAGAGCTATCTGTGTGGGTGCGACGTAAAACCACTAGCAAAAAAAAGCAATATAGGACAAGCCACTTTCATTCAAGATCTCAAGGAGATACCTCATTAAACAAAAACAAAATGTTTCCCCGGAGAACTTTAACTTTTTGACTTACCTTGGTATTTCCTGGGATGAGCCACATTATGAACTACCTCCGCAGTTTGGTATCGTTTGCGAGATTCGATCTGATTCCCTCCGCCAAAGAAAATCCACTTCTAATTTATAGACGGTATACAGAATGTATCTACCTTAGGTTAAGAACAATATTATTTCTCATCAAGCCGTACACATTTCAAACCAAAGGGAGTGATCAGACGAAGAAAGGAAAAGAAAGAATCTAGGAACCTCAGGAGCTGAAATGTAATCTTTTCTAAGATGAGGAGATGAGAGTAGGCTCTGCGTTGTATTAATCGAATACGCGACCCACATTCTTAACTACAGATCCATGTTACAGGCGGCAGAAATGGAACACGCTAGAATTGGATTGTGAGTATTCTTCGCATTGCATTCTAAGCACACAAACGTACGGGAGATATCAGGAGCTAGATTAAGCTATAATCATGCATGTAGCGCAAGATATGGAAAATTACGTCTTCAGGCCAACTTCGATAAGAATTGAAGTAGAAGGAGATTCAAATGAATGCCCTCATTCGGAGAATATGAGATAAAAGTTGGGAGGGACCGGCAAGCGATCTGGAGAGCTACATGTAATAGAGCTGGAGCTCCAATCAGACTATTGAGAACAAGCTACACTCCAAACCCACGTTCGAGTCTCGGACACCCAGCAGCGCATGTTTAGATACAACTCATCCCTTCTCAGGAATTAAGACTAGGTGTACCGAGGCTGGAACTCTAAGCCACCATAGTCTTTGACAAATAAATGAGAATTTTGGGTGGGAGCTTACACCTTACGATGCATTATCCTAACTAATTCCAATTTGTATATGATGGTGGTTGATTCACAATATTAAGCCAGTAGGTAGTGTTTCTTGTAATATTTTCTCTGCATGGAATTTCCTGCTGCCCCCTTGTTGAAGTTATTGTTGTTGGGTTATTCTGTTTTAACTTTACTGTCACTTGTAATGTAGATGTGTGTGTTATAAGGTGAATGTCATAATAATTGAAACAAAGGCAAACGCACGGTAAAACAGCCCATTACACTCTCGACTTGCAGGTACTAGAGTTTCACGAGATCACTGTGATGACTGGTAGTAAGCTCAACTTATAGTTAAAGCCCGGATTTTTATGCACTAACAGGTTAGATTGCAAACTAATTTGGTTAGTAGGAAGTGTCCGCCATCCGCTCTTCAATAATGTAGTAAGAGTAACATAAATTATAGGGGTTCTGATGGGCCGTACCCCTAAGTTTTATGTAAACCCCATAGCACAATCGTTGTGAAGGTAGACTACACTTTCTACTCGCTTCAGTAAGTTTGCATTCTAACCTCTTAATGCATAAAAATCCGGGCTCTACTTATAGTATTATAGTGTTAAGCACTGGAAATACTTAAGTTGTGTGTGCAATTGTATATGACTATGCTGGATTTAGAATGCTTATTTAGTAGTATATCTTGTAATAGCATCTTTTCATGGAATTGCTTGTTGTACTCTTCTTGTTGTAGTAGTTGTTGTTGGGTAGTTATGTTTTAACATTACTTTATTGTCACTTGTAGTGTTAAGCTAATTGTTAAGTAAATATAATCCCTATCGTAAACTTTATCTTGTAGGTTGGTAACTGTATAAAATAAGTGTAGGCCTACTGTTGTGGTACAAGATGTCGGAAAGTTTAGTTCACATTTATTTCACAAGTAGTAAGCTTAACCTATAGAATGGTAAGCCGTAGTACTTAAGTTGTGTATGAATGTGTACTACCGGTAGTTTTCTTTAAATGCTATTTATTCGGGGCGTCGACCTATAGAGATCTATTGCCCCTACTTGCATCATGTGATATCAAGTTGCGTGTAATTGGAATGGAGGAAGTGTAGAGTGTTAAATATGAGGAAAGGAACGTTAAGGACGACACAAACACACAATCCCTAGACCAGGGATATTAATCATTTACAATAAAAACCCTGACACAGCCGGGAATCGAACCCCGGGCCGTCAGGTGAGAGGCGGATGCGTTGCCCCCTACACCGCGGGGCCGGACTAATTTAGTAGTATTTCTTGCAATATTTTCTTTCCATGAAAATGCTTTTTGTACTGTTGTTGTAGTTGTTCTTGGATAAATATGTTTTAACTTTACTTTATTACCAAATTACTGTAAGTGACCATTGACACCGGATATTTCCCAATTGCGATGTTTTTGTTAATAATAATAATAATAAAAATAATAATAATAATCATAATAATAATAATTTGAAAAGTGGTACGAGGGCTGGAACGGGGCCCACTCAGTCTCGGGAGGTCAACTGAGTAGAGGTGGGTTCGATTCCCACCTCATCCACCCTGGAAGTGGTTTTCCGTGGTTTCCCCACTTCTCCTCCAGGCGAATGCCGGGATGGTACCTAACTTAAGGCCACGGACGCTTCCTTCACTCTTCCTTGCCTATCCCTTCCAATCTTCCCCTCCCTCGACAAGGCCCCTGTTCAGCATAGCAGGTGAGGGCGCCTGGGCGAGGTACTAGTCATACTCCCCAGTTGTATCCCCCTACCAAGAGTCTGAAGCTCCAGGACACTGCCCTTGAGGCGGTAGAGGTGGGATCCCTCGCTATGTCCGAGGGAAAAACCGAACCTGGAGGGTAAACAGATCAAACATTATCGCTTCCGTTCTCCGCATTAGCCACAATAGTCGCATTGATTAGTATACTTCGCGTAGATGTGTCTGTTATATAAGCTGAATCACGTAATACAGCACATCAAACAAAGGCAAACACACGAGAAAACAGCCTATTACAGTATTGGTCTGCAAATACAACTAGAGCGTTACGTGGTTACTGTGACGGCATCTTTAGCTGTATTGCTTGACTTGCCTAGCTGAATCCGCTATCTCTCGTATCGGCTAGTCCCAGATTGTAAATCCTCTGGACTAGTCGAGAATCAAACTCGGGGCCTCCGGTTAAGAGAAAGGCATGCTTCTCCTACATCATGTGGGTGACGTTATTTAATAATAATCCGGAAAAGAAGGATAACATTTTACGCTCACATCTTCAGACTGTCAGATGAATAATCTGTAAACATTTGTTATCCCACTTCACAAGTCTCAAAACGATCCCTCCTTGATTGGAGGAGATCGATGAAGATCTTTTAAAGTATTGAATCTCAGAAACAGACATTCAACTCCGAGCACCATTCATACAAAAACTTAGCCAGGTTCACCAAGAAAAAGTCCCAACTCCACTGAAGCATACCCAATCTGACGCATGGAAAAAAGCACGCTCCGGAAGGAGGAAAATCTGGTGGACCCACAAGAAAACAAACAGTTGAGATTTCGCAGTCCTTAGTGGGCCCCAATTATATCGAAAGAAGTGAAATTTTTTCGGAAGGAAATGTGAAATTTAGTACAGAATCAGTGATATTTTTCTGGATGTATAATAACATGCTCAGAAAGAAAATTTAGACTTAGACTTATCAATGAAAAATCAGAATAATATTGGCTAAAAGAAATCAGTGAAAACCTAAATGAAATTGCCATTAAGGAATAAACCATTCAGGATAAAATAACATCCAGAAACTTAATTCACAAACACAAAGTTTCTGTGAAACCTACTCGACTAAATACAGGAAGGACTAAACAACGTAAAAAGGAACACAGCGAGGGGATGAATAGAAATTAGGAAGAGAAGAAGGAAAAAGAAGATGTCAATAATTTCTAACGCGCTAATTAGTTGGGCATAACGAATCAAAAAGACAAAAATATAATAATAACACAAGGGGATTTAACAATGTAGAAACTGTAGAATGACATAAGAGACCACTGAAATAGATTACACTGTTCACCATAGCATAATAATTTAACTGAAATTAGTTGTGTGTAAGAAACTGGCAAGAATCGCTGGATTGCATTATCATCATCATCATCATCATCATCATCATCATCATCATCCTCAATTTTTTTGAATTGGCTTTACGTCGCACCGACACAGATATGTTTTATGGTGACGGTGGGACTGCAAAGGCCTAGGAGTGGGAAGGAAGCGGCCGTGGCCTTAATTAAGGCACATCCCCAGCATTTGCCTGGGGTAAAAATGGGTCATGTTTTAGTGTTCTGCCGGCAGGTTTCTACTTGATAGCCCTCCATTCTTGTGTACAAATGTAACTCGGCTTCCTTTTCTTTCTTTCATAGTCTCCTTCTGTTCTGCTTATATCGTATCTTATTGTACTTCATTTTCTTCTCCCTGTGACACACTTTCCGGATACAAATCCTTCGGATACCTCCACTATCCAGCATCCCCTTGTCCTATCCAGTTCCTTTTTCTATTCTTGACGATCTGTAGCATGATTCTTTTCTCTAAACTCTACTTAACACTTGTTTATTTCTCACTCTACCAGTCCAATTGATTTCATCCATTTTCTCCACATTCACATCTCAAATGCTTCAGTTCCTTTCTCATCTTTCCACATCGTCCAGTTTTCTGCCCCATATAAAACAACACTCCCCACCAAGCACTTGGCCAGATATATCCTCACTTCTCTATTCAGGCTACCACAATGCAATCTCTCCATTACGTTAAATCTTTCTCTAGCTATTGCTGTCCTGACTCTTATTTCTTCTCCACACTACATGTCTTCCCATGTCCAGCTTCCCAGATACTTGAAGGCCGATACCTCTTCTATTTCTTCGTGTCCTATCATGTACTGCACTATTCTGTCATTTAAAACGATAATAATAATAATAATAATAATAATAATAATAATAATAATAATAATAATAATAATTGCTTTACATCCAACTAACAACATTTATGGTTTTTCGGAGACGCAGAGATTCCGGAAATTTGTCCCGCGAAAGTTCTTTTAGGTGCTGGTAAATCTACCGATACTCGGCTGACATATTTGAGCACCTTCAAATACCACCGGACTGTGTCAGAATTAAACCTGCCAACTTGGGCTCAGAAAGCCAGAGCCTTAACCGTCTGAGGCACTCAGCCCTGACCTTTAAACTATAACCATCACATTTGTTTTCCGTTGATTTACTTTCAATCCATATTTCTCGCATGCCTCACTTATATATCACTTAACATTTCGGTTATCCACAATTTCATATACAATACATGGGAGGAAGACAACTGTCAGAGTTAAGTCCGTGTGACTGTAAACAAGTAGATACAGTAGTTTTAGGTCATTTCATTTATTCAACTAATTATTGTTTTTCTCAACTTTCAACAATTGTCAAAATGTTGGAGTACAACAGTGAATAGTGTCCGGCTCCAAGGGGAAATTGGTAGCGTGCTGGCCTTAGGTCACAGGGGTCCCGGCTTCGGTTCCCGGCACGGTCGGGAATTTTAACCTTAATTGGTTAATTTCGCTGGCACGGGGACATGGTGTACGTGTCGTCTTCATCAACATTTCACCCTCATCACGACGCGCAGGTCGCCTACGGGAGTCAAATCAAAAGACCTGCATCTGGCGAGCCGAACTTGTCCTCGGACAAGAGATAATTCGTTAAAATACCGTTTGTCCTATCTTGTTTGTTGTTGCAGGATTCAAGTTTACTAGTGTCTCACTTTAAAATTCACCTTTCTGTTCTGCTGTCTCATAAGGTAACCTCTTTATAGTTCAGAATCTTCAATAAACGATTAAAGGTAAATATATAAACAGTGACATTTTTAAAAAAAATCTATAACACACACAACGTGAATGGTGACTAAATTCCCAATATTCAGTGTACAATAATAGACAGTCTGTCTTATAAACCCAGACCAAGCGCACTGTGATTGTACTCTGCGCTACAGCACCTGCCTCAGCCCAACTTACGTCGCGTGCGGCCGCCCTGCTTTAAGCGGGTATACAATCTTATATGAAATATTACCTTATAAAAGATGCTGGAGGTTTCATCCTTCATAATGAGGGACTTCATAAACACCATTATGATTTTCTGAACACCAATACCGAGAGTTATGACTGTTCTCACGACCATTCGAACATTAAGACGAAACCAGGCCTCATCAGAAAAGAACACAAGCTGTGGGTCGAATAAACGATCATTCAATGATGCAAGATACCGCTCACAATATCTCAATCTTGTGGCTGGATCAGCAGGTTTCAAACGATGGGCCTGTGTAAACCTGTGCGGTTTGTTGTGTAACAACTTCGTAGCTGTGTCCGCAGAAGAAATCGAAACTCCTATTTGTTGTGATAATTTTGTGAGTGGTTTATTCGGTGACCGTTCAGGATTTGCACCAATAAATCTAGCTTTTCCTCTGTTAAAACTGTTCCGGTACGCGCATTCATTTATTGAGCTCTGAGCCAGTAGTTTCAAATTTATTTACAATTACGTGAATCACTACTCATGAGGGTGGCACTTCACACCAGGAAATTGCTTAACAAATGTATCGCGTCCGAGTCGAGTCGACTCGTACTCAAAATAACTTTTGCATACGAAAATACGGTCTTGCAATTATAACTGTTTCACCATGTTAACAGCTGAGATTAAGTCTGGCTATTGATGCTAGGTCGAAAACGTGCACTCTTCTTGCACGGTCAGGAACTATACGCGCGCCTCCCACACAGCTGCTTAGATATCGCAGAGTCGAAACGCCGCTAGGCGGTCTGGGGTTACAACAGAGACAATGTACTTTGGCAGGCATAATATCACTGAAATTACATTATTAGGAATACCCCATAGTGCACGGTATATTGTGACATCACTTCCACGTAGATTCTTCTTATCCGTTTGTTGTATGGACTAAGTTACTTTTGTCTAACCTCTAAAAATCTGGTGCACGTTATATACAATGTTATACGCTCCATAAAATAAGGTGATTGCAAACCAATTCTGTTAGTACCATAGCTCATTTTATACTCACCCAAATCCACATACTGAATTGGAGGAAGCCACTTACCTGAAACAAAAATAAAAATGTTCAGGAACAATTTATATATCTACTTTACAGGCTACTTAAATACATTCACAAAATATTTTTGATGCTAGATGTAATTTATATCTATTGACATTATTACGATAACATGGACAGTGGATAGATATCTATATGGAAAGCAACTCATCAGGGAAGAACTGTTCCGGAATATGAGAGAAAGATGACGTAAGAAATCAGGCTAATGAGGGCTATATTTGCTGAACATGCAACAAGGGTAGACATAGACAGAATAATGATAGGAGTTCGTAAAACAACGGGAAAGACGGGAACAGGGTGAGTTGCCGACATCAGGAAGAACTGAACTATGATAGGTTCAAGAGGAAATGTCGTATGGCTTTTAGTGCCGGGATATCCCAGGACGGGTTCGGCTCGCCAGGTGCAGGTCTTCCTATTTGACTCCCGTAGGCGACCTGCGCGTCGTGATGAAGATGAAATGATGATGAAGACAACACAATTAAGGTAAAAATTCCCGACCCAGCAGGGAATCGCACCCGGGACCCTCTGAACCGAAGGCCAGTACGCTGACCGTTCAGCCAACGAGTCGGACGGTCGAGAGCGAAGGGAAGGAGAATAGGGGAAATAAGTACACAGCAACCACCATGCCGGAACTCAACGGCAGAGGAAGGTAGAGGGACGGGAGGATAGAGAAGCAACAGTTGTGGGGGGCAAGGAAGGAGGACACTGGAAATCTCAGGGAAAGATCGAGAAAGGAGCGGTTCTAGAAGGAGCAGAGGAAGGCTCAATCCATGATGCATCTATCTGTCATCCTACAAATGTCGTGACAAATGAATAATAATAATATATTTACGTCCCACTAACAACTTCTACGGTTTTGGAGACGCCGAGCTTCCGGACTTTAGTCCAGCAGGAGTTATTTTACGTACCAGTAATTTTACCGACATTAGGCTGACGTATTTGAGCACCTTCAAATATCGCCGAACTGAGCTAGGATCGAACCTGCAAAGTTGGGGTCAGAAGCCCAGCACCTCAACCGGCTGTGCTACTCAGCCTGGCTGAACAAATGAAAAATAAATCGTAAAGTACAATAAGACGCTAAGAATCTCGTAAATATTCCAAAATAGGTTATATAGTTGTTTAAAATCTATATCCAATATTCCTACAGAATACTCCCAGCTGGGATCAAGTCAAATTTCAGCCTACTATCAACAACCCTTAAACTATAAAATAGCTTGTAAAATATCAGACAACGTCACAATGATGAAATCTACAAAAATCGATTCACACATAATTAAGAGGCAATAAAAAGCCAAAAAATAAATATTCAATTTACCGATATGAACGAACAGAACACCAAAGTGAATGAAAACTTTGGACACGCCGCCGCTAGATCTGTGATTGCGGAGCTCGAGCCGTGCCGTCATGGGCATGCGGCTGTGAGCTTGCATCCGGGAGATAGTGGGTTCGAATCCCACTGCCGGCAGTTCTGAAGATGGTTTTCCGTGGTTTCCCTTAATTAAGGCCACGCCCGCTTCCTTCCATCTCCTAGGCCTTTCCTAGCACATTGTCGCCATAAGACCTGTATGTGTCGGTGCGACGTAAAGCAACTAGGAAAGAAAAAGCGGAGGTCAACAGTCACGTCTCTGTAGATGGAATGGTGTCGTAGCTCCAACTGTAGGCTATGCCGTACAGTATTGCTGTGTCCTTCCCACTCCAATACTTCAAAGAATTTTGCCGTTCAACGAAAAATGTTGAAGGGTCATTAGGCAATGATATAATCATTTGTTTTTTTTTTGCAAATGTCCCTATGATACATATTTTATCATTACAGTATAGACTGTTATGCCTTTCAGCGTTCAGTCTGCAAGCGTCTGTGAATTTACTAAACGTCGCCACAATCCTCTATTTGCAACTAGTGCTGTGGCCTCATTTAGTTCTATACCTCTAATCTTTATATCGTTAGAAATTGAGTCTAACCAGCGTCGTCTTGGTCTACCTCTACTTCTCTTACCATCCATAACATAGTCCATTATTCTCCTAGATAACACATCCTCCTCCATTCGCCTCGCATGACCCCACCACCGAAGCCGGTTTATGCGTCCAGTTTCATCCATCGAGTTATTTCCTAAATTAGCCTTTATCTCCTCATTCCGATTACCCTCCTGTGGCTATTCCCACTTGTTTGTACCGGCAATCTTTCTCGTTACTTTCATGTCTGTTACTTCTAACTTATACGATATCCTGAGTTCACGCAGATTTCGCTCACGTAAAGCAAAAATGGTCCGAAAACAGACCGGTGTAAAGACAGTGTGCGAAAATTATAAGGTGTTTAAGAAGTTTGGACTATTACAGTCTGGCGGATCTATACTCACTCGAATTTAGATCCCGTACTCGGTTCGACTCATGGGTGGAAGTCTGAACTCGCTATCACATTGAATATCACAATTCTATACGACCGACGACTCTCGTAGGCAGTGGCCACTGCGAGTGACTAACTTGACTCCCTCTGAACCCTCGCCCTTTTATACTAAATCTGGGCTCGAACGTGTTACATGGTACCTGAAAATTTGCTCTCTTTACACCTCAATAACTTCGTCAGTATGCAAGTTAACACTGCGATAATATGACCTGGCCAATTAGAACGCATTCTTGAAGTGTGCGTGTGTGTGTGCGTGTGTGTGTGCGTGTGTGTGTGTGTGTGGGCGTGCCCGCCTTTATTCCCGTAAACCTCTCGCTTTAATGATGGTGACGATTAGTTTGTTAACGTTGATCAGCTGCTGAGGGCATCCATGAGTATGATGGAATCGAGCCTACTTATGCAATCTACACTATACAAGTTTGCCTCATAACCTAAAATAAAACAATGAAATTTATCAAAGTAATATTTAAAACTCGAATAAGAAATTATATGATTTTTGCATTTAAGATTCTTATTTCCCTACCGCTTTTCCTACACCTGCGGGGACGCGGGTGCGAAAATTGTCGCACATGTTGATTTGTCCCTGTCTTACGACCGGATGCCCTTCCTGACGCCAATTCTATACGGAGGGACGTAATCACTATTGCATGTTTCTGTGGTGGTTGATAGTGTGGTGTGTTTTATAAATATGAAGAGGAGGGTGTTGGAACATACACAAAAACACCGTTCCCGAGCCAGAAGAACTAATCAGAAGCTATTAAAATCCCCGACCCGGCTGGGAATCGAAACGGAGACCCTCTAAACCGAAGGGTAGTACGCTGACCATTCAGCCAACCAGTCGGACTTTGCTCTTAAGATACTATGAATGATTTCAGGTTATGTTAGTCAGAAAACCTAGGCAATGCTTTTGTTAGTCCACGTTAATAATTACATAACCTGAAGGCCTATTTTTGTATAAGGTGTTAAACTGTTCAATCGTTCTTAGTAGAAAGAATGGGAATTAGGGATCTTTTTCTTATTATAATATATTTTATGAATTATGAAGAATTCATGTCAGTGCTCTTTATTAGTCCGCATTTACAATTACATACTTTTCAAACCTGAGGGTTGAGGTGTGTTCATTTACGTCTTATAATATCATTGAAATGAAACATGGAATGAAATGGCGTATGGATTTTAGCGCCGGGAGTGTCCGAGGACATGTGCAGGTCTTTCGATGTGACTCATGTGAGCGACCTGCGCGTCGTGATGAGGATGAAATAATGATGATGAAGTCAACACATACACCCAGCCCCCGTGCCAGCGAAATTAACCAATGATGATTAAAATTCCTGACCCTGCCTGGAATTGAACCCGGGACCCCTATGATCAAAGACCAGCACGCTAACCATGGAGCCGGACATCATTGATGGATTCTGTCAAGCCAATGATCACTGGTCTCCTTTTAGTGCTGTAGCCCAGTTTGCAGATTCCCTATCATTTTTCTTAGACTTTTCTTAAATAATTTCAGAGAACTTGGAAAACTATCAAACTTTTCCGAATGAACTCATCGACCGAGTGCTGATGCAATTCTAACAACAAATTTTCTTTCATTTTACGCAAAAAAAATTGCTAATCAGTTGTCATATTTACTACAAATCATACCAGATGGCAGCACATCCGCAAAAGGCAGAGCCCAACAGCAGCCATTCTTTTCGAAAATGCATTATGATTGGCCAGGTCTTTTTACCGTAGTGTTATGCCGATACGCCTATTTAGTTTGTTGATAACTCTTCTGGTTATAGAGATACAAAAATATTTCTAGAAACTTCCACTGTAAGACCTCTCTGTGTGCACGTGATTCGGTCTTGATGTCACGGCTACATCTTAGCGCTCCTCTGGCTAACATCCTGTTCGCATGATGTGGCTTCGCGCTCGATTCAAATATGAACCGGCCCGAGCAGGATTGTATTATGTAGCGCCTCGCGCTTAATTCACATATGTATGTCGCCGTACAAGGTTCCCGGTACAACATATAGAAGATTTTAATGTGAAAAATACATTTCAAACATGGATATTGACGATGATATTAGTGAGTTGTTGGAGGAGAGTGACAACGATGTGAACGTTTAGCTATCCTGAGAATAAGGGATAAATGAAAATTGTTATATTGACGAGCCATATAGGACTAATAGCGACCAGGGCGGTAAGAGTGTATCTTAGGCAGACGACCTTCTTCCTACCGAATTCAATCTTGTTGTCTCTGATGCATCCATTTATTTGAAAAATTCTGGGTCCTCAGTACGTATGGATGGATAACATTACTTTAGTGGAATAAGGTGGATGATATGAATAGATTACATGAAATCGCTATATACTATTGCCAGAGTATTGCTGTAAGGGCGTTAGCTAAGGCCTGTTTACGGATAAGCATAGAACAAGAACGAACATCTCCGCGGCCAGTTCAAGCCAGAGAGAAGGTAAAATCATTCTGTCCTATAACAAAGAACGGCTAAACTAATGTGAAAAATGCGAGGTGCCAATCTTCGGTTAACACTCTATAACGTTTTGTTATCTCTGCCATGGAAAAGACAGAGTGAGGCTCAATGGTGGTTCCAGTCTCCAGTTCAACCTTGGTTATAGCTTGCCCAATACAGAGACAGAGTCGGAAATGTGTGTTAGAGTGGCATTTCTCTCTTATAAAACAGAATGTATTATTTTAAACGTTCTTATATACTTATTTAGAGGTCACTATTCGGGCAAAAGATCACATCTCCCAATGCTCTTTGCATCCATTATTTTCCTTAAGACTGATCACACCTCCCAGCCGTACAGGGATATTTAGTCCATCAGAACAATACTCGCTGTGTTCATTTTCCTATGCTTACGTGTAAAAGAAAATGAACCTTACCGTACAGCACTCTGGGAATGTATGTTTGCACGACTTAATTACGTAATATTACAGTATAACGTACTTGAGGTTCATTTTCCTCTACACGTTAGTATACGAAAATGAACACAAGGATAATTGTTCTGATGGATTGCAGATACACATGTGACTGGGAGGCGTAACCACTCTTAAGGAAAATAACGGACAGAAAGAGCATTGTGGGATATGATCTTTTGCCCGAACAGCGACGAATTAGTGTTTTTTTTTTGCTAGGGGCTTTACGTCGCACCGACACAGATAGGTCTTATGGCGACGATGGGATAGGAATGGCCTAGGAGTTGGAAGGAAGTGGCCGTGGCCTTAATTAAGGTACAGCCCCAGCATTTGCCTGGTGTGAAAATGGGAAACCACGGAAAACCATTTTCAGGGCTGCCGACAGTGGGATTCGAACCCCCTATCTCCCGGATGCAAGCTCACAGCCGCGCGCCTCTACGCGCACGGTCAACTCGCCCGGTACGAATTAGTGTAGACATATTTCCCAGTACATAAGAAGAACTTTTTTACAAGTGGCTTTACATCGCACTGACACAGATTGGTCTTAAATTTGTTGTGGCGATGAGAAGAAAGCGCCCATGGCTCTAATTAAGGCACAGCACCAGCATTTACCTGATGTGAAAATGCAAACCACGGAAAACCATCTTCAGATCTGTCGAACCAACTATCTAAAGAGTGCAAGTTCAAAGCTGCCCGCTCCAAATCGCACGGACATCTCGCTTGGTAATGATTAATTATATTGTACAATATTTTATAAAGTTAAAATTAAATGTTTATTTCCCGACGATATCCCCAAAACCTAAATAAAATTACAAACAAAACCATACTGAATACAGTAATAAATTGGGAGGGGGGGGGGGCGGGGTAAACGCTGCGCTCACACGTCGACTAACGGCCTGACCCCATTATACGTACACCAACGGCGGGTTAAGATCAATCGAATTATTATATTATTAAATTCGTGGAAGCAATGCCAGAATTAGTTAGGGCATCCCCGGTTTACAGCCTACTCTCCCAAATTCATAGCTAACCTGTTCATTCATTCCACCAACGATAAGGAAGGGATACCGTTCAGGCATTCTACTCCCCCTGCACCTGAGAGTCTTTATTAAGTAGTTTTGGTTTAACAATACGAGGGCAAATCAAAAAGTCCTTGCCCCTATTTTTTTCTGTCGTAATATTAATGTGATTGAGTAACAGAGACATACATTTGATGTAACAGGTATCTCACGGGAAGTCGTGTGATCGCGATGTAATGGGTGCTAGGGGTAAAAATAGCTCTCAAGTCTCAACGCCTGACAACAAGCATCTGTTCCGTTCGCCGTGAATCTTTCGAATTGAGGTGATGTTGTGAAGTCTCAAAGTTGTGGTGAAATTGTGCTTTAGTTACACATTTACTAAGCTCACCGGGCAAAAGATTAGTCACCCCAGTGTGCACGCGCAGACTTATCGCTAAGCCTGTACAGGTGGTGCAGCGAATAGTCCCTCACTGCATCTACGTAAGCATAAGGCAGTAGCAATCAGCGAGTCATTTAGTGAACGTCAACATGGGTAGATGTAAGGACGATACCGAGTGGCAAAAAGGGGCAATCGATTTTGGCCGTGACAATGGTCATACGGTGCGTGAACTTGCTGGATTAGTTGGTGTTTCCCAGCGGACTGTTCAACGTTTCTACAAGCAGTGCTGTGCTATACATGGCCACGAAACAGGACTTCAGAATTGTGGTCGGAGAAAGATCCTGACTGAGAGGAACCAGAGACGCGATTCACGGAGTATGAATCAAAGTCGCTTCTGAACCCGAAAGGAAATGCTATAGTCAGTGAACGAAGTTTCATCTCAACCTGTTACCCAGATAACATTGCGACGGGAGCTGCATGCAATGAACATTTGAAGTCTGTCAGTCCGCAAGAGGCCATTGCTCACACAGGCATATAAAGCCATGCGTCTTCAATGGGACAGAAATCATCGAACATGTCAGTAGCTGACTGGCAGAACGTAATGTGGTCTGACGAATCATATTTTCGCCTGTATTCCAATGACGCGCGTAGCTGAGCGCACCGAAGCCAAAATCAAGAATTTCATCGCGAATGTGTGCAAGGTCAGGTTCAAGCCAGAGGTCTTTCCGTGATGTTTTGGGGGTATTTTACGTATCAGGGATTGGTCCGGCTCACTGACGTTACCACTAACATGTATCGGCATGTTTATTTAAACATTCTGGATGAAATGAAATGGCGTATGGCTTTCAGTGCCGGGAGTGTCCGAGGACATGTTCGCCTCTCCCGTAGGCAACCTGCGCGTCGTGATGAGGATGAAATGATACACCCAGTCCCCATGCCAGCGAAATTAACCAATGATGGTTAAAATTCACGACCCTGTCGGGAATCGAACTCGGGACCCCTGTGACCAACGGCCAGCTCGCTAAGCATTTAGCCATGGGGCCGGACAACATTCTGGATGATCAAGTGTTGCTCTTCAGTCGACATCTGGATGATAAGTATGCTACTGATACTCCGATTTTTCAAGATGACAACAGTAAACTTCGTCGGAATGGACGCATATCTGACAGGTATTATGGAAACTCCGTCACCCTATTAAATCTAGATTGGCCTCCGAACCACCTGACTTGAACCCCAGAGAAAAACTGTGGAACATGTTGGAACAGTAAGTAAATCACCGAAATCAGCATCCCCGCAATTTGGTGGAAGTGCGCAATCAAATCCTCAGCGAGTGGCTAAACCTGGAGGAAACGTACCTGCACAACCTTGTGGGCTCACTTCCTAACCGCATCCTGGCGGTTATAAACTCCAGAGGCGGAGTAACACAGTGTTAAATGATGCTTTTAATAATTTCACCAGAGTTATTAATTTTTGTCTGGTGAGCTTATAACGATAATTACTGCATATGTTTTTGTTTGGGTCATCAGTCCATAGACTGGTTTGATGAAACTCTCCGTGCCATTCAATTTGTGTTAACCTTTTCATTTCATAGCTACTACATCCTACGTCTGTTCTAATCTGCTTGTCAAATTAATACCTTCATCCACTTCTAACCTTCTCACCACCTACACTTCCCCCCAAAACAAGGTGTACAAGTCCCGAGAGTCTTAGGATATCTCTTACCATTCTACCTCGTCTTCTGGTCAAATTTAGCAAAATCGATCTGCTTTCTCCAATTCGATTCAGTATCTCTTCATTCGTGATTCTATTTAAGCATCTCACCTTCATCATTCTTCTTAGATCGTATTTATTAGTTCCTATTCTTTTTCTTTCTGAGCTAGTTTCACTTACATGCAATGCCATACTCCAGATGAAAGTCTTAAAAACACCTTTATAGCTTCTACAATATCAATGCTGGAGATGAACAAATTTATTTTCTTTAGAAAGGTCTTTCTTTCTTTGTACTAGTCTGCATGTTATGTCCTCCTTACTTCTGCCATCATTAGTTATTTTACTACCAGAGTAAGCATAGTCATCTACTTCCTTTGAGGCATTATTTCCTAATCTAATATTTCCTGCATCACCTAACTTTGTTCGACCGCACTCCATTACTTTTGTTTTGGACTTCTTATTTTCATCATGTATTCCTTCCCCAAGACTCTGTCCATACCATTCATCAATTTCTCCAGATCTTTCGGAGACTCGGATAAAATAACAATATCATCGATAAATCGCTGCATAATCAACACGTAATAATTGACATGCATCTATTTCTTCTGTCACGACTAATGTTTGCGATATGTATAGTATCTGGTACTCGTACCGAACCTAAAAGTTATTGCGGCTTCTCGATAGACGCACATAATATGCTTGGATCGGCCCAGCCGGTGTTCTGAACAAGCCCATGGCGTACGAGCAGTGAAATATTATTCGGTTTCTGTGGAGCATGGAACGAACGCGCAACGAGATCCGCAGGGAAATGCGGCTGACGTAGGTAAACAAGTGTTTCGTTCTGAGCGGTGGTTGTGGTATGAGTTCACTAATGGCCGAGAAGACCGTAATGACAATGAGTTGTCCGGGCAGCCTCTCACCTCATTCACAACACCACGTGTTTGGTCCACCGGAGAAGATCCTGGCAGACCAGACGTTCATTTCCGCTGTCCGGTCGTTCCGCGCTGAACTGGCCGAATTCTACAAGAGCGTCATCTCCAAATTGGTAGTGCGATGAGACAAGTGCCTGAACCGCGGTAGTGACCGCTTATATTTCAATTTCACTGTATAATTGTTATTGTGGCTGAAAAAAGGTAGCGCAGAAATTTCTCTATTATACCTCATACATAAACAAAGTTGTTATATCGAATGTTCCACACACATGTTTAATATATTTTTACTTGTCATCTGAAGTTATTATGCGTTACTGATACAAATGTAAACTAGGTCCACTAATTCGTTATGACATTTATAAATAAAACTCGTTGAGAAATATAATTTCAAATGTACATATCACATTCAGCATCCTGTAAACGAGTTCATTTATTGTTCTAAATAACAGAGTTTTACTCACCTCATGCGCTGTGTTACGCATATCTAGACTAGCTAACTCTAGCTGTCATGAATGGTTGATACAGTCTGCCTCAAAAGTAGTTGAAGAGTATCGATCAGGTAACAACTATGGAATTGGGAACATACAATTGATTCTTTGCTTGGAATGTCAATAATAATGTTGTTAGTAGAGGCCGGTGTAGCCTTCGTGGCTCAGGTGGCAGCGCGCCAGCCTCTCACCGCTGGGATCTGTGGTTCAAATCCCGGTCGCTCCATGTGAGATTTGTGCTGGACAAAGTGGAGGCGGGAGAGGTTTGTCTCCGGTACTCCGGTTTTCCCTGTCATATTGCATTCGAGCAACACTCTCCAATATCACTTTATTTCATATGTTATTCATTAATCATTGCCCCAAAGTAGTGCGACAGGCTTCGGCAGCCGGCACAGTTCCTACTCTCGCCCCTAGATGGGGGCTTCATTCATTACATTCCTGACCCGGTCACTGACTGGAAACAGGCTGTGGATTTTCATTTAGTAGAACCCGGAAGTTCAGACTTTTATTTTTGCAAAAATAGGCTGGCAAGTACGCACTTAACACTTAAGGAATAGGCAGCAAAATAATTAAAATAAGCATTTATAATGGCAAAAATGGGGACTAAAACGATAAATATGCTTTAATATAAGCTACGTAACACATACATCACATTTTAGTACTTAATCATACATCCCCCTGTGAACGGGGATAATAGAATAACGTCAACAGTATCACCTGTCTGTCGTAATAATAATAAATTTCGTGTGGTTATTTGTAGCCGAGTGCAGCCCTTGTAAGGAAGACCCTCCTATGAGGGTGGGTAGCGTCCACTATGTGTAGGTAACTGCGTATTATTGTGGTCGAGGATAGTGTTATGCGTGGTGTGTGAGTTGCAGGGATGTTGGGGACAGCACAAACACCCAGTCCGCGGGCCATTGGAATTAACCAATGAAGATTAAAATCCCGAACCGGCCGGAAATCGAACCCGGGACCCTCTGAACCGAAGGCCAGTACGCTGACCATTCAGCCAACGAGTCGGAGGAGGCGACTAAAACGAGGAGTGGAGTGTGGGTTTGTGACTATTAGAGGTGTGACAAACGGTTATTGTGTAACTGCTACATATGTCACCGCTACAATAAAGTAACTGTGAAAAGTAACAGTTAAAAATGAAGTCCAGCGTTACTCACCTTTTAGTGGTCACAGCCTGATCACGGCTTCAAGCTTGTCTCCTTACAGCTGTGCTCTGAAGTCCCATTCATTCACTCGCACATGTGCGCACGCATCACTGCGCTGCTGACAATCGGTACAGCAAAACACGCATTCCTATTTGGTATAATGTTAACGAGAGGCAAACAACGGATGAAATGAGAAGACAACGGAGTCTTTTCTTAAATCTAGAGGAGTGAGTTTGACAATGCCCCAATCAAGGATGGAAGACAAGAAAACATGATGATCTGTCTGCCAAACCTCCACACAAACCGGTACAGGATGATCGATTAAGTAAAATGAAGTAATGTTATGTTATCTATAATATCAATATGGAAAGTTAGCATACTAATTTATTTATGGTACAAGAAAAATTATACGGGTAAAACTTAGAATAATATTATAATGTAGGTAGCTCTGCGCTATGCCCGAGTCAGCTATTACCCCTGAGTAGTTGAATGTGTCATAACATTTTACACTTCTGTTACCGGATGGCAGCAGCTACTTAAACAAGTACACTATTAATGTATGTGACTTAAAGCAATCTCCTACGAAAGCGCTCTCACTTGGAAGATACGAGTACTATCTGAACTCTGAAGGTCACATTCTGTGTCTGTAAACTGCTACTAGTGACAGTTCTCAATTCCCAGTTACTGTTTTCACTAATATGTTATTCTGTTGTCGTTACTCGGTAACCCGTTTTTTTTTCTCGTTACATTTGTAAAAATGACAGGTATGTAACTGTTACAAAATAACTGCTACGTTATTTTTCAGCCATATCTACCTCTGATCTTGGGAGTGTGGTTCGGTGACCATGGTTCCCGTAGCTGAGTCTTACTTCTGACATATTCCTCGCTCTTCCCTGGTCAACTCTTGTTGTTTTCCGACCCCGACGGTATTAGATTTGCGAGGCCTAGGGAGTCCTTTATTTTCACGTTCTTTGTGATCCTTCCCTTTCTTTAGCCGATACCTTCACTTTTTCGAAGTATAGGGCCTCTTCCATTTTCTTTTGATTAGTGTTAGTAGAGGATGTTCTTCCACTTAAAACAATAATCACCACCAGCACTTAAGTTTACGTAGCAAGGGCAGGACTTGGCAACCTTCCCGACCACTTGACTCGTGGATTTTCCAGCAGAGATTTCTGTAATATGAAAACATAGTTTATGCAAATGCTATTTTTTAATCTATAAAGCTGCTGGCTCAAAAACTGTTTAAAGAAAACCACTGTGGACTGCGAACTTGGAATGAAAAATGGACTGCTAAGGCCCCCGACGAATGGAGATGGATCTTTGACCCTACGCAGCCCCCGCCCGGGTTTCATCTCCCGCGGAGTGTACGGGTACCACTAAACAGAGTGCACAGTGGGCTCTAAGATGTGTTCTTGGGGCCTGCGACGCTCTCCAAGCTATGATTGTGGTGAAGAATTCCAGACAATGCGACACATCACCTTCAGATGCCCACATAGAGCCTTCCGCGGAACTACGCACGACCTCCTGGCAGCTTCAGCAACAGCTGTTCAATGGCTGCAACTACTGGACAACGCAATTTAGTTTTCATTTTTCATTTCCTAATTTATGTATTTCTATTTCACATCATTTTTGTACTTTTTCTTTCTATTTTTCTGTATTGTACATATTTCTCTCGATCTCTACTTTATTTTTTGCACTGGCGTTTTATATTTATTCTATTTTGTAAATTTGTTGTTTTCACATGTTACTCAATTTGTGCGCGGCTTAACTTAATAAATAAATAAATAAATAAATAAATAAATAAATAAATAAATAAATAAATAAATAAAACGAATATTTTATTTATTGTGAATACAATACATCGGAATTATATTTTTTACTTTCAATTGATTAATTTAATACATAAACAACAGCAGAAAATATTCACAACAATTTAAAAAAGGAAAAAATAACATTAAACTATCAAATAGACAACGGATGATAAAATACGCAAAAAAAGAGGCAAAATAAGAACTGATCCTACCGTTCCCAAATGTACGGAAACATCTTTGTTTCTATGTCACACTTCGATGTATTCACACAGATAAAAAAAAGGCATTTTGCCTAACTTCCACGCTCTAGTTTTTAGATTTAAGTCCCACTACCGTTTTCGGAGACGCCGATATGCCAGAATTTTATCCCTCAGGAGTTCTCTTACATGCCCATAAAGCTACGCACACGAGGCTGACGTATTTGAGCAGCTTCAAATACCACCAGGATCGAAACTGCCATGTTTCTGCCTGCCTGCCTGTTTCTACCGTACGAGCGAATCAGCCCGGCTCTTTGTTTGGACGTAATTCCATTGTTGTTAACAAGGAATGGCAACGGGCTCACAGAGTGTCTTCAGCAACTGACTTAGAAAACAGAAACAACGGACATGTTCAGAACGGCCGAAAAAAATGATCGAAAACGCTCCGGGGAAGTCATTTTTTATCATGAAAGAAATATAAGAAAAGTTGTGGGTGCGTGATTTGCTCTCTGATATAGCTGCTGATTTCCCACCTGGATGGCTGACGCTCGAATCCCGTTCATTAGAGGTGGATGCTCACAAGTGGCTATGATTCATAGTCGGAGAGTTCTGCAGTCCGACCGACCAACCGAGGAGTGGGCGGGTGGCAATGGCTCTATCGTGGCCCTACAGCTCTGTGTTCGGAAGACGGAGAGGGGCTGTTTCCCAACGACGGCTGTCCTGAGAATGGTTTTCCGTGGTTTTCCATTATCGTATACTAAGGTGAATGCTGGGACAGTTCCTAGGATAAGCCACGGCCACCTTCACCGCTCCAAATCTCCCTGACCTGAGAGAAGGCGTTGCTGTCTAAGAGGCCAGAAGGGGTACGGAGTGAAAACTTTTATAATTCCCGGTCAATTCTGGGTTGCTATTTTCATCTCAATAATCACGTGGCATCAGAAGGGGCATGCGATCTTAAACACCCGGTTGGGTAGCTCCAGCAACCCTAGAAATATCGGGAATAAGCTGAAGAATGTATATGGAGCAAGTTGTAATCATTCTGTGTTAATAGTGAAGTCTTTAACATTCTGTGTTAATAATTTTGGGATAAACAGTTCTTGTCCAGGGTGCCTCCGTGGCTGAGATGGCAGCGCGCCGGCCTCTCACCGATGGGTTCCGTGATTTAAATCCCGGTCACTCCATGTGAGATTTGTGCTGGTCAAAGTCGAGGCGGGACAAGTTTTTCTCCGGGTACTCCGGTTTTCCCTGTCATGTTCCGTTACAGCAACACTCTCCAATATAATTTCATTTCATCTATCAGTCATAAATCACTGCCCCAGTGGAGTGCAACGGGCTTCAGAAGCCGGCACAATTCCTGTCCTCGCCGCTAGATTGGGGCTTCAGTAATTCCATTCCTGACCCGGTCGAATGATAAGAAACAGGCTGTGGAATTTAATTTTTCATTTTTAGTTCTTGTCCATAGTTGGCCAGTCACCACTGACCTAGATTTACGGCTCAGCTGGCAGATACCTGATCAGTTTTTTACCTAGTTTTTTCTGAAATGATTTCGAAGAATTTGGGAATTTATCAAACATCTATCTTGATAAATTATTCCAATCCCTGACTCCTCTTCCTGTGTGTGTTTATTGGGTATTCAGCTCGAAGGCGGGTTTTATCCTCCACAGCTCCACCAACAGCTGTCATAGATGGCCTAGCTGTCACTGAAGATGCGTACTAGGGAAATGAGGAGTGATGCATTTTTCCCGGTGCTTTCCTCTCCGAGCCAGAAATTGTTATTACGTATCATTATGCCAAGCCCACTGACCGACTCTACGAGCAATATTTTCACACCATTCATAACAGGGACTGGCTGCATAAGGAATGGTATTACTAGCATCACTCATACCTCGGTCACTTTCATATTGTCAAAGTCAAGGATGACACAGACAGGTCAATGAAAGTAACAAATTTATTCTAGCCCATACAAGAAGACATAGTTCACTGTAAATACTAAATCTCGCCAGTAAAAGCATACTCCTCTTCCTATAAACTAGTATTTTTCACCAATTTGTCGAACTTTGTCTTCATATTATGATATTTTCTAACTTTGAAATGTTCACAAAAGCTAATTTGTCCAATAATGACATTCCAAAACCATATATCGACTGAGAGCTTGGAACATACCGTTTAGTCGAGTTGTTCGTTTCCTTACTTCTAAGTTTTCCCTGCCCGAAGTCTGCAACATTTTCGTAACACAACTCGTCTGTCGGAATTTACCCAGAAAGAAAATCGGACCGCTTTCCTTTGGATTTTTCCTGTTATCAAATCAAGTTAACCTGGTGAGGGAACAATACACTAGATCCATACTCTAATTCGATTCTTATCAGTGTCTTATACTTCATCTCCTTTACATATTTACTAAAACCCTTAAATACCTTCATAACCATATTTTGTTTATCTTCAATAGTTTAAAGACAATTTTAATATAGGTCTTACCTCTCTCACATTTTTAAAGGTAATGAACACTGGAAGGTTGTTAAACACATACCTTTGTCATTATTTGAGTTAATTATACTAGAAGATCGATACCCTGCAGCCATTTGGTTTTAATTAAATTATTCAATTTATTCTCACTGTTAAGCATTATCAATTCACTTGGTTACGACAGCGAATTTGTAAACATTTTCCGCATTGTTTGCTTGCTAATTGAATCTAGTCTTTGTGTGAAGAATTCGGTGGGAATAAGCTGACGATAAACCGCGACTCATACTGATGTGTGTGAAACTGTCCAGCTGTCCCACTCTGACGCATACCCCACGGCTGGGATAAATGGATGATAATGTTACAATTCCGCAACAAAATTTACAGAGGAAATAGAATGCCTCAGAAATATTTATCCGCCATCTAGTTTACAGAAATAAATTTGGCTATGATATTGTTATTTTATCTGAGACTGCAGAAGATCTTGAGAACCTGCTGAATGATATGGACGAAGTCTTGGTTAAGAAATACAAGATGAAAATAAATAAGTCCAAAACAAAAGTAATGGAGTGCAGTCAAACGAAGGCAGGTGACGCAGGAAATATTAAAATAGGAAACGAAGTCTTAAAGGAAGTAAATGAATATTTTTTTTGGGTAGTAACGTAATTAACGATGGCAGAAGTAAGGAGGACATAAAATGCAGACTAGCACAAGCAAGGAAGAGCTATCTTAAGAAAAGAAATTTGCTCACTTCAAACATTGATATAGGAATTAGAAAAATGTTTTTAAAGACTTTCGTGTGGAGCGTGGCATTGTATGGAAGTGAAACATGGACGATAACTAGCTCAGAAAGAAAGAGAATAGAAGCTTTTGAAATGTGGTGTTACAGAAGAATGCTGAAGGTGAGATGGATAGATCGGATCACGAATGAAGAGATACTGAATTGAATTAGCGAGAGGAGATCGATTTGGCTAAATTTGACGAGAAGAAGGTACAAAATGATGGGACACATCTTAAGACACCCAGGACTTGTTCAGCTGGTTTCTGAAGGAAGTGTTGGTGGTAAGAACGGTAGGGGTAGACCAAGTTATGAATATGACAAGCAGATTAGAGCAGATGTAGGATGCAATAGTTACGTAGAAATGAAAAGGTTAGCACAGGATAGGGTGGTACGGAGGGCTGCATTAAGCCAGTCTATGGACTGATGACTCAAACAATAACATGATGCAACAAGTAGTGAAAACGTCGTGGAGGCCAAATCTTTCACTTGTGTGATGGATAAAGAGGGAGAGATATTTTCTTACAATTCTCCCTTACATCGCACCGACGCAGATATAAGGCGACGATGGAATAGGATAGGGCTGGGAGTGGTAAACAAGTGACCGTTGCCTTAAGGGCGGACATACTCCTTTAAACATAGAAAATTGGGGTGTATTTAAGATATTTCCCGCCGCAGTGGAAATGAATACTATAATGAAACTCAGTATGACAAATGAACCTGAACATCTACAGCCTGTTTCCAATCATTTAACCGGGCCAGGAATGGAATGAATGAAGCCCCCATCTAGCGGCGAGGATAGGAACTTTGCCAGCTACCGAAGCCTGTCGCACCCCTCTGGGTCAATGATTAATGAATGACAGATTAAATGAAATGACATTGGAGAGTGTTGCTGGAATGAATTATCACAGAGAAAACCGGAGTACCCGGAGAAAAACATGTTCCGCCTCCGCTTTGCCCACCACAAATACACATGGAGTGACCGGGATTTGTACCACGGAACCCAGCGGTGAGAGGACTACGCCCTGCCGCCTGAGCCACGGAGGCCATATTCCTTAATAATATACCTACATATTTAGAAATCATATAAAACTGTGCCATTATATATAATGTCCGGCTCCATGGCTAAATGGTTAGGTGCTGGCCTGTGGTTACAGGGGTCCCGGGTTCGATTCCCGGCAGGGTCGGGAATTTTAACCATAATTGGTTAATTTCGCTAACACGGGGACTGGGTGTATGTGTCGTCTTCATCATCATTTCATCCTCATCACGCCGCGCAGGTCGCCTACGGGGGTCAAATTGGAAGACCTGCACCTGGCGAGCAGAACTTGTCCTCGGACACTCCCGGCACTAAAAGCCATACGCCATTTCATTATATATAATTGGTTATTCGAAGTGGTGGTGTATCATAGCCACAATTTTGCCCTTACTCTGATAATTTGCAAACACATTATTTTTCTATATGCCGGTCTGAGTGGCTCAGACGGTTGAGGCGCTGGCCTTCTGACCCCAACTTGGCAGGTTCGATCCTGGCCCAGTCCGGTTGTATTTGAAGGAGCTCAAATACGTCAGCCTCGTGTCGATAGATTTACTGGCACGTAAAAGAACTCCTGCAGGACTAAATTCCGGCACCTCGGCGTTTCCGAAAACCGTAAAAATAGTTAGTGGGACGTAACGTAAATAACGTTATTATTGTTATATGATTCTTTTTTATTATGATTAGTAATGTTATAGCTACAACATGTATTAGAATCAGTGAAGTCCATCAAGTACAAATATTTATTTATTTATTTATTTATTTATTTATTTATTTATTTATTTATTTATTTATTTTCAAGTAGTCATTTTTAATAAATTCTCATTTTAAAATATTGTTTTAAAACTTAACCAATGAAGCTAGCTCAATAATTCTAGTATATCTTGTTCTTCTTATTGGAATATTCATGCATGCAAAATTTCATCTTAATTTCTTTAAGGCTTTCAGAGTTATCAGAGAAACGGTTCTGGAAAACAAAGGTTACGGGAAATTAGCAACAAACTTACCGATAAAGGGTTTGCTTGGGTGACAGAGCTTCACGCTGTTGGTCATAACACAGAAAGTATTGCAGATATTTTAAAAAAATCACCACTCTAAGGAGAAAAGTTCAATTATAAATGAAAAAAATAGGGTGAAAATAGAATATTTTGGTCGGTCAAAGGTGTTGGCCCCCGTTAATTAAAGTACAGACTCAGCATTTGCCTAGTGTTAAAATGGGAAACCACGGAAAACCATATTCAGGGCTGCCGAAAGTGGGGTTCGAATCCACTATATCCCGAATGGAAGCTGATGGCTACGTAACTAAAACCGCGCACCACTTGCTCTGAAATTTAAATAAATATAGAACATTTCTTCAGAAGCAACAAATATAACTCATGGGATAACACTTGCACTACTTTACCTAATTCGTGTGAGTGTGTCTTGCCTGATTCAGCCCTTGCAAGGCTGACCCTCCGATGAGTGTGAGAGGCATCTGCAGTGTATAGGAAACTGCGTGTTATTGTAGTGGAGGATAGTGTTGTGGGGGTAGGAGTTTAAGGGATGTTGGGGACGGTACGAACATTCTGTCCCAAATCCAAGGAATTAACTTTTTAAGGTTAAAATCTCCGACTAGGCCGGGAATCGAGCCCGGGGCTTTCTGAATCGAAGAGCACTATGCAGACGAGTCTGTCAAGGAGCCGGACGATTCTTTTACTGTCTTTGTAGCTCTTCTAAATCCAGTGCATTAATTGCGAAACTGTGTACTTTGTATTTTTTTTCTGCTAGGGGCTTTACGTCGCACCGACACAGATAGGTCTTATGCCGACGATATTTTGTAATTAATGTGATTTACCATTGTCTCTATCCTAGGGAAATTTCCAGAAAAAATCTTTAGGCCTATTATTATTATTATTATTATTATTATTATTATTATTATTATTATTATTATTATTATTATTATTCCGAGGTATCTGTGGAACAGCAGATGTGAAAGAAGGTGCGGGCTGGAATGGGTCTAACTACAAGTCCGAAAGATGAATTTAAAATTTAAATAAAGGTTATATTTTCAACAGATAACAATATTTAATAATTTTTTCACTAGGTGAAATAACAATGAATATTCAGGTACAATAATAATTTTACAAGCGAAAACACAAGTTAAGGTGTCTTTACAAATCCTGGGCTTCCAGCCAGAATTTCACAATCCTTGAGCTCTCAGCTCACAACCACAAATTACCAAAGGGCAGAAAACCCCTAAGTACATGGAGCACTTGCTCCCACCTCGTAATGTCAAGTCTCCTAGAGGCACCTTTCAAAATACCAGAAAGAGCTGACCCGCTCTCAATCGTCTAAGCCTATTAAAGGCAATAACAGACTATTACACTTAACTGCCATCAAGGCACAACTTATAATGGAACAGGGGTATCTGGTACCCAATCTACTGGGCCTTCGCAGGAAGGAAAAAAAAACGGGTTAAGTTAAAGGCACAAAATACAAAGCTGAATGGAGGCGGGTACTTGCACTCCTACATGAAAGCTTGTTAAAACCTAAGTGGCGCTAGGCCGATTCAACAGGGGCTATTCCCACACTAGGGAGGTGACTCGTATAAGAAAATTTTAATACATTAGGAAGAAAATCGGTTATGAAAACGTAGTCACTTCAAATCAAAATGAACGGGAGCTCGAGAGGGTAAAGCACTCTCTATCCCCGATTTACAGTTAAAGTAACATGAATATTTTACATCGAAATGGTATAGGTTACAACAAAACGGTTTCGGACCTTCCCCGAGTATTAAACGGCTGAGATAGCAAGAAAATAAAGATGTTAAACGGCCAATACCTTTTTGAAGGGCTGCTTACTGATGAAAGAGGCGCTTCCCCCCTCCCGCTATTCTTCCATACACTAAGATAGATGTTGTACGAGTGGCCGAGAGACCAGAAAATCAGCAGCTTTTATACCCTCGTGGAAGATTCGAGACCTTTCATGAATAATTAAGACACACCCACATGCGTTTATTGGTCGGCTAAAAGTTACAAGTCCAAAATGAAGAAGAAACCTGTGATTAGAGGGAAATTAATTACAGAAATTACTGATTGGGTAAATTTAAAACAGGCGGAAAGAAAAGATTAATATTGCCAACCCACCAACGAAAGAACGAAATTTAGTAAAGACAGCAACTTATGAGTACAAAATATCTTCAAGGAAAGTTACTTCACTTCGCACCAGGGTGCATGATCATAGTTTTCGGTAGAGACATCTGTGAGAGAATGTCCACACTTCTTGATAATTAGTAAACAATAACAATTCGAATTCTTTTTTTGCTAGGGGCTTTACGTCGCACCGACACAGATAGGTCTTATGGCGACGATGGGATAGGAAAGGCCTAGGAGTTGGAAGGAAGCGGCCGTGGCCTTAATTAAAGTACAGCCCCAGCATTTGCCTGGTGTGAAAATGGGAAACCACGGAAAACCATTTTCAGGGCTGCCGATAGTGGGATTCGAACCTACTATCTCCCGGATGCAAGCTCACAGCCGCGCGCCTCTACACGCATGGCCAACTCGCCCGGTCAATTCGAAATTAACACAGTGACATCTTCAGACAAACGGTTGAATTAATTCAGTTTTAAAGTTCAGAGTTTCAGCTGTAGAGGAGTACTTTAAGGCGGAAAATTCAAATGTGCGGCGTATAGGTGTACCAACCGGTACAATTATTATTATTATTATTATTATTATTATTATTATTGTTATTGTTATATTATTATATTGCTATGATTTTTATTGTTATTAACTCTAAGAAGGAACAGGTAGAAAATATTGATAGATTTGCTATAGAATAGCTGAGGCCCACTGTAGAAATCGCGCAAAATCTCGAATCCCTGAATCCCGAGAACTGGGGACAACTACAAGAGTTCATGGTTGGAACAGCAAAGAAAACTATTTTCTGTCAAAAACAAGGAAACATACATGGTGGAACAGTGAATGTGATGTGACAGTAGGACATAGGCAACTTGCTTGCCAGAGATAGACCTCGAACAAGAACGACACTACCAGAACAAATTTCCTACGAACATGCTGCAAAGACCATTCGTGGGGTCAAGCGTATGTTTGACAAGGTGAAACTATCACAAATTGAACAAGACTTCCAGAATAACAACACATGAAACTTCTGTAGAAACATTAAGAGCAATCTCAACAGATATAATCCTCTAAGCCTACAATTCAGAAGACCAACGTTAAAATGGCTCACAATGATATGGACAATTGCCAGATTCATATGAATTATTTGGCGTCCCTTTTGAACTGAGAAGTTTCGAATTCCAAGTTTTCTTTCTGAAGACGTTGTGCAGGTTCATTCCGATTCACCACCAGGAGCGAACTAAGAACTCAAACATATGATTCAGTCACTTAATGACAACAATGCACGAAGCGGGGACCTTATAACAGCTGAACTTTGGAAGTATGCAGATGAATGAAGTCTGGATAATCTAAAGGTAATTACCCGTGATATTTGGGAAACAGATGCTTCCGAATGACTGGACGTCAGCTTTGATTCGTCCCTTTATAAGAAAGGCGACAAAACAGGCGTGAATAACTACCTTGGCATCACTCTCCTGCTGATAACATACAAGATTCTGTCAAAAGCCCTTCAAACGAGATCTGAATAATCAGAAGAACAACTAGACGCACAAATTGGTGAATATCTAGGTGGTTTGAGGAAAAAGCGTTCTTGCATCGAACAAATCTTGAACTTCAAATACGTCCTTTCATGTTTGAAGCGCAGGAACAAAGGATTTGTGATGACATTCATAGACTTCGAAAAGGCATGTGACTCGATAGATTGTACAAACCGGAAGTTTAAAGGAATTTGGTCTCGGAAACTAAACCAGGAGCATCATCCAACAAACATTGACCAACACCACTTCAAAAGTGAAGTTCAGAGGAGAGATTTCAGACGCCTTTGAAATCAAGTCAGGAGTTAGGCAGTCTTCAACTGGGTCATTAAAAATGTGGCGCAAAGAACTGAATAATCAAGGAGCTTATATCGGAGGCAGGCTAGGTTGCAATAGACAAAATCTTGATGTTGAGTGCCAAGCCTGTGCAGATGACATTCCAACGTTTTGCAATTCCTTAAATGCAGCCATGGAACAAGTTTTCAGCTTAAAACACAAGCAGCGAAGGGGCGTCTCCAGATCTCTTTTGAGAAAACAATGTTTTTAAACTAATATCAAGGTGGCACTGTTGTAGTGTCCTCCGCCTTGCAGCTATGCAACCCGCTCTCGCTTTGAAGGTCCGAGAATGTGCGTCGTGTATCCAGCTAGCGTGCTGACTCATGGCGTGTGACGTCAGCCAGCCCGTATAAATAGGAGGCGAACTCGGCAGCAGTAGGCAGTCAGCTGTTGCCCAGCGATCAGCACTACGCCGTAGGTCAGACACGAAGGTACCCTTCTTAAAAATGTGGTCTGAATAGGAGGGCTGAACTCTGATCGGGAGGTCTCACCTCTGAACTTACTACCGTCTCCCTATTTCTTTGCTCTTTTGCTTTACGTCGTACCGACAAAGATATGTCTTATGGCGACGATGGGAGAGGAAAGGCCTAGGAAGTGGAAGGAAGTGGCCGTGGCCTTAATTAAGGTACAGGCCCGGCATTTGCCTGGTGTGAAATTACGAAACCACGGAAAACCATCTTCAGGGCTGTCGACAGTGGGGCTCGAACACACTATATACCGATTACTGGATACTGGTCGCTCGTAAGTGACTGCAGCTATCGAGCTCGGTCCTCCCTATTTCTTCCTTCCTTGTGGCTTCGCCCCACTTCTAGCATTCTCCTACTCAGAAAAGACTTGTATTACATTCTAGCAAGTTTTTCAAGACATTAGATAGCCATCAGCTATCAGGGACATTTATATGTGCTTGACACTCTCCATTATCAGTGCAGATAGTAGTGTGAACTTTTAAAAATGCACAAAATTCTCAATTCCATATCAAGCCTACTCATTATAACATTAAGCGTTCTCCAAATAAGAAGCAAGTCGACATACAATTTATTTATATGTATTTTGTGAAAGATCTCACTAAAATAAACTATTTATTTGTGTTGTATATTGTTTGATTTTTGGTTAAAACAGGCACCAAGACATCTCACAGTGGAACAAGACAAAATGATACGAGTAGATAAGTGTAAGTACCTGGGAGAACTGATAACACGAAACTTGTCAGAGAAGGAAGCCTTTACATCACGGCTGACAAAGTGAAAATGACGTATCATTTAACAAAATGCATCTATACATAAGGTCCAGCAAAACTGAGGCATTACTACAGCGTCATCCGTCAAGAGGTCTTCCAAGTTTCAGAACATCTTACAATGAAAAAAATTAACACATGACCGAGAAACTGGAGTTCAAAGAAAGGAAGTTCCGTATCTATCGAGAAACTCAGATCAGTGCTGGCGTATATTGATTTCTTTAATCAAAATGCACTGACAGGTGGTCATACACACCTCAGTAGTGTTAGAGGTGCCTTCAATGTTTTGACAATAATTTTTTTGAACGCACTGTGTCACAAGAATAATGATTTTATCCGAACGGACGGTCATAGCTCGACTACAGCGCTCATTATCGGCAAAGGCTTCTTGACACTCGTTAAAAGGTCCATGTCGCTGTAACACTTCTAATCTCACGATCGTAGTATCGCCGTACAGTGCCATTGGGATGGAGAGTCTCCGAAAGTGCTTCTTCCAAACGCAGACAAAATGGTGTTCATGCGCTTGAATATCCATATTCCTTACTTCGTAGCAAGCACGACTAACAATAGAAATACACACGTGCGTACGCGTCTTAATCACTCACCAGGGCAAAACTACTGCGATAATTGCCTGCATTATTTTAAAATTAGAAGTAAGAAATTTCAGGTGATTCCTCTATAAACCAGCATTTAGTCTTAGGCCTGACTGGGCCTCTACTAATGGGCTTCTTATAAATTCATCTGCATACACCCCAGGGTCACTTGTTAGGGCCTGATATATTTTTATAATATATATATAATAAAAATATATCAGGCCCTATATATACGTATATTGCACCCATTATCAGCAGACTGTTTATTTACGTAGGTCACGTTGTGTGCATTCATAGCTTTTCATACGGATAAACAACCTGCCGATGAAAATTAGCAGCTAAAGCATTCGTAGGCTACGTTGTTTTCAGAGGATTTAAAACCTTCTACCGCATCGTGTTGCCTCAAAGCAACAAGCAGCTTTTTTCCTTTCTCTTGTCTTTCTATGTTTCGATGCATACTGTTGCTTTCAGAACACACAGTGATGTATTTACTCCATGGAGTAGCGTGCAGAAAGAAAATGAGTTGGTAGAATTGAAATTGTGTTTCCTTGCTACTACGGACAGTTTCAATGGCGGAGTATTTGACCCTCCCTTAGTAATGTTTTCACGTGTTTGGGGCGTTTGCCAAAATTATCCGTTATATATGTAATATATTTCAGTTACTTTGTGCGGAAAACATAGGTGTTAGTGTGTTATTGAACTATTTGTGTCATAGAAATAGTCTGTCTCTTCAAAGCAACACCATGCATGTGGAGTTTGTGCTCGATATAGACGGTAGGTAAAAGTCACATGTATTTATGTTTATTTTTATTGTTTTTCAGAAATATGTCTTTGCCAAATAGTCTGTTTTAAGGTCGGAGGACTCAGATTAGGGTTCCACCTGAAGACAGCGAAGTTTCTTTACTTGCAAGTGATAGTGATGATGAAAATATAGGCAGACCATCGGTGGTGAATAAGTCCATTGTATTTCCTGAAAGTGAAAGTGAAACTGAGGATGAAATAGAAGATTTCGACTTAATCGCCTCCTCAACAAGTAGGCCTACTTGAGTGAAAGAAAGGGAGTGGGTAATGAAAGTAATGATACAACATCTGTGTTGATAGATACGTAGGAATGCAGACAGGGTTGTGGAATGAGAAAGTAGTTGATGTGCTAACTGAACCAGAATGAACTGGTACGTTATTGGTATCGAGTGTATTGTATTCTGAATTACATTACTTTAGAATGTTTGTTGGACGAGAACTCTTGACCGTTATTGTTGAAGCAAAAAGATATGCTATTCAGAAAAAAACCAAAAAAAGATTGAACTTGATAATGAACGAGTTGGAACAGTGGTTAGGAATAGTACTGTGCATGTCAATCTGTTTTATAGACTAACTGAATATCTTGTTTGCAACACATCATGAGGCAACACAATAAAAACGTTCATCATTCCATTTGTAAATGTTTTATATAGTGAATTAGGGTAATTTTAAATATATATGATGTAAAATCAACCAGATTAATCATTTATTTAACCAAAATGAAGTGAAAATTTCATTCATGCAGTAGAGGGTTAAGATGTGACTGCATGTGACGGAAATAGTATACCTAAAAATTTAACTCCATATGTGAAGAATCCCAGTACAACATTCAGTATATGGCAGAATTATTCTGACGTCCATTTGATTCTTTATACGTGTGAGGGGTAGGTAGCATTATTGTCTCTTACCCGGATGCTCTAGGTCAGTGGTATTGAAAGTGCGGTACGCGGGCCACTAGGGGGAACGCGTTTTTTGTCGTAGCTTCTGTTCGTAGTGACCAGTTCAGAAATGAGTTGAGCCTGTCCATCTTCAGTAACATTTTATTTTGATTTAGTGTTTTTGTCTATAACTACACAGAGTTCATTCTAAAACATGTGTCATTTTGTACCTTCTATTCACAAGGTGTGTAAAACTGCATCCTAATGCTACATTGCTCTTTTTAATATTTTGTTTAGAAATCCACTCATTCACTAATCGGTAGCAGTGTATATAGTTAAATAATAATAATAATAATAATAATAATAATAATAATAATAATAATAATAATAATAATATTAGCTTTTCGTCCCACCAACTACTTTTACGGTTTTCAGAGACGCCGAGGTGGCGGAATTTAGTCCCGCAGGAGTTCGTTTACATGCTAGTAAAACTACCGACGCTCTTCTTCTACTGCTCTTCCAACACATGTGGCGTCGCGGGTGCGAACTGTGTCGCACACGTGGATTTCGCTCTGTTTTACGGCCGGATGCCCTTCCTGCCGCCAGCCTTATATGGAAAGATCTAATCAGTATTGCATGTTTCTGTGGTGGTTCGTAGTGTAGTGTGTTGTCTGAATATGAAGATGACAGTGTTGGAACAAACAAACACCCAGTACCCGAGCCGGAAGAATTAATCGAACACGATTGACATTCCCGACCCGGCCGGGAATCGAAACCAGGGCCCTCTGAACCGAAGGCCAGTACCCTGACCATTCAGTCAACGAGACTGACTGTAAAACTACCGACACGAGTCTTGATCACCTTCAAATACCACTGGACTTAGCCAGGGTCGAATATGCCAATTTGGGGTCAAAAGGCCAGCGTTTCAACCGTCAGAGCCACTCAGGCCGACTGGAACAATATTAACTGTTGCATTCATTATACTCGTATATATATCGTTGGCAGGTAATGAAAACCTCGCATTTCCACTGACGAGAAAACCACGTTTCTTCACCTGTCTTCCGAAAGCTTGCCTGAGTACGGAAAGGAAGACTTCAATGGTCGAATAATAGGGCTATCATTAAGCAAAGAAAATGACAATAATAGTTTTCCGGCCATTGTTGACGGATCAGATTTCGCATTCTTCTGTAAACTTTACTCAGAAGGAGTTACGATGTTTCCTTTGCCCAGCGATGATACATACAGTGGAAGCTCGATATCTCGAATCACCTCGGGAGCTAAATTTTTTCGAGTTATCGAAATTTCGAGATAGAGAATACTGTTTTTGAGGATGTATGGCACATAATTGAAGCATATGTCTCTATATTGAACGAATTACTTTTAACAATATTTAAAAATACAAACTCTATTTTACTGCATCACTTTAATTATAACCCTTGTTATAGTAACTATTTAGAAGACATGATACAGTACATACAGTAGTGAAACCAGAAACATACGTCGGTAAATATTTTTGAAAAAAAAAATCTGTTAGTCTCTTCTGTTTATTACGGTTAACCCTTCCTCCCTTCACGTTGAAACTTCTCGTCAATACCACGCAGTCGAGATTCGTAAATAGAGATTGTCGTCTGCGACTTTCGGATTTGCTTTCGTACGTGACCGGTAATTAATACACATCCGAGTAACAGCGAGGCTTCGTCGATTTTCCGATCATTAGAAGTTTTAGTTTTTTGGTTCCCGTCATATTAGCTCCAAGCAACACTGTAAATCTTTCTTTACTTGTTAACTGTTCCTCAGAAACCACAAATTCCGCTTTGCACAGTTAATGTCGCACAAAATTTGAGTTAGAGTATTTTTTGCTTCAAGGGAGGAAATGTTTGCTTTGAGAATTCGAGAAATTCGTGTAACCGAATTTCGAGTAGTTGAGAAATAAATATACGTGAAGAATTATTTGGTAACAAAATTACTCAGTAGGAAATGTCGACTACCCCGCTCCAATGTAATGTTGTGGGAGTAACATAAACTCTAGGGGTTCTACTTGGCCAAACCCTTTATATTTATGCAAACCTCATAGCATTACCGTCGAGCGGGTAGACTCTTCTTATTACTCGTTACAGTAAGTTTGCACTGCATAAACATCCTCCCCTAATGATGATGATGATAATTATAGTTAGTATTGTTTGGCATTTGGCAACAATAATTTGTTATTTCTGGTATAATCGCAATATATTCGTACTTCAGGAGTACTGAGGTAATACAATTGGATTTTGAGGGTACGCCAACGAAAAAGCTTGAATACCACTGCTCTAGGTCCAGTTCTCAGCCAGTCTAAAATTTTTAATTTCGCAGTGACTGTTTAGAATGAGGCAGCGGACACTGTCACAAAAGCCATCCAATAATGCTGAGATCGTCTTCACGCTGAGCCTCAAGGTGATTTGGCTACGCAGCAGTTATTTTGGCTAACAAATATCCAAGCAGGACCGAGTGAATGTACCAGAAAGAAATTAATATATAGGGGATAAAATAAGAAGACAATTGAAAACATGAAAATATAGAAGAGAACTATGGGAAAGATCTATAAGAAGGTTAAAGAAAGGAAAAGTAGAATGGAATAATGGGAAAGAATTAGGGAAGGTAGCAAGTCAACACACATACAGAAAACACTGCTGGGAAGCTAGTTCTGAAAAACAAGAAAATTAAGGAAAATAAGTAAAAAGGAATGGAATACTATAGAATGAAGGCAGGAATAAGACGCTAAAGAACACGCACTTAAAATAATGTAATGGAATGATGTAATTTTAAGGGGACCTCCACAGAAGATTCGTAGAGCTGCGCTAAAGAACGAAGTACCGAAGCGTCGTCTCAGCCATTACCGTAATCGTTTTACGGTTTATCGGGTGCTTTCAGCTCCACTACAGCCTCAGCTACTTTCTTCCCTCTTTAAAACAAAAATTACAGCAACAATTCACCCCCACTGGATACATTCCCATCACCCAACCTAGCCTGATCTACCATCCATCACAGTACTCGGAGCACGATAACCTCATCGATCTAAATTCACAATGTGTGAAAGGAAACTCAGTTCTGTGCACAGGAGAATTCACACCTATTCTCAGATCTCCACTGGGATTTTTCCTCCTGCTGTTCTGGTCGTTCTTTTATTTTTATTAAATTCGTTGAAAGCATTTTTTGAGAGCATGCATGCACCCTTACGGACTGCTGTCAGTGAAACACGTATAGAGTGATATATTGAACCCTTTTGGTCCATACTGAAGGATACCTACCTTTCTTACCTATCAGCAAAGTTCATGAGATCTGTCTCTTGGGTCGTATCGGGTTATTCGTCACTTGCTGAGGTAAAGGTAGGGTTCAGTAATTCTAACCTATCTACTCAAATGAAAGGTTTGTTTTAAAAAATGTTCCTATTTATTCAAATGTTTCATGTAGCATTTCTGCTATATCCACGGTATCATTTAACTCAACTGTGTCCACTGGACACCACAATTAATTTTACATAGAGGGTCAGAACACTGGTGTGAGCCTTTGACGTAACTGCCTGATGGGCATCGTTACTAGAAACCATTGTCTCAATTATTAATTAAAGAAAGGAAAGTCTGGAAATCCTTAAATTCGGCTTCCATGTGAGACTAAATGTACCATCATAGTGATTCTTTATGGTCGAGCCCTCGTAACACGAACTCTGGACTCTGGGTATAATTAAGGCCGTTAAATCGGTGTGTGCCACACACTGGTTATACGGCATGGACCCTTAATTGAATGGATGTGACCTGTGACTATGTCAATGACCGACATCTAAACTTCTAAGATACTTTAAAGTCATTATGGATGATGACTGCACGGAAAATGATGCTACAGATGCTACTAGAACGCAAGAGAAGACTAATAGAATATTTTAAAAGAAATATTACTCTAAGAAAAACTTGAACATTTACTTGTCGACATTATTTGATTATATTGGCAGTTATTCCGAGAAGATGACGACTTGCTAAACATCCAGATGGACCAACCTGGAGGGAGATATGATCCAACCAGCAGACCCAACCTAAGATGAGACGAGGAATCCAACTGAACCTCGAACCATGGCCAATGAACCAGGGATGTTACGAGCAGGAGGAGAGCAACTGACGGCTGATATGATGAAAGACGAGCTAAGTGTTTGCCATAAGTATTACAATTCTTCGTTTAGCTAGGTATATGCATTAGCTTAGAGTATTCTAAGTGTGAAATATTTAAGAGAGCAAGTGAAACAGTGAAGTAAAGTGCGTCACATTTAATCTGCTAATACTATATATACAGTGGCGGTCAAAATAATAGAGCCACCTCTATTGACGAGATTAAGAACTAGGATATCTATTAGTTCGAAAAATCTCCACGAGTGCCGTGTTGTCAGTCCCTTTTAGACAATATCAGGGAAGACGTCGCTGCTGTCTGTAGTCGTGCGAAAGGAAGCGTTTGAGCTAGACGTTCGAAAAGAGGCATAAAGGTAAGAATCTTACGGGTCAAAATAATAGAGCCGTTTTACAGAAGTCCCGTTCAAATTGATTTTTTGCAGTTGTTTTGGGGGCTAGCGATATTATTTGTCAACAAACCTCCACTCAATATTATTTTGTATGTAAACTGACGTTTGGTTTTATTTACATTCTTCTAGATGGGCAGAGCAGAGCATACAAGTGATGATGGTCGTATAGTAATGTTCCGGATGTTCAAAAGTGGGATATCCATGAATCAAATAGCCAATGATTTACACGTTTCGCGAAAACGAGTCCAGAACGCCATTAGACTGGCAAAACAAACGAAGCCGCAGGTGGGGAACAGGGGGCGACCTCGTGTAACTACTCCTCGCGTAGACAGACTCATCACTAGGGAAGTAAAGAAACCCATTTTTGTCACCACCACGACTGAAGGCCATTTTGTTTAGCGACAAAAATGATGTTCAACCATCAACTTCAACGATTCAAAGACGACTGAGATCCGCAAAATTGAATGGGCGCATTGAGAGACAGGAGCCACATGTTTCAAAAGCTAATGTTCGGAAAAGGTTGGCCTTCGCCCGGAGAAATGAACACAAACCCAATATTTGGTGGAGGAACATCCTTTGGTCCGATGAATCCAAGTATAATAGGTTTGCTTCAGACGGAAAAGTCTATGTGCGCCGCCCACCAAACCAGGAATTTAATCCCAAGTACACTTTAAAAACTGTGAAATACGGTGGCGGAAGTGTTACGGTATGGGGATGTTTTTCATGGTATGGCCTTGGTCCAATACGCCGTATGAACGGCATAATGAACGCAGAAATGTACAACGACATCTTCGCAAATGTGATGCTGCCTTATGCTGGAGAAAATGCCGTTGAAATGGAAATTTCAGCACGATAACGATCCAAAGCATACTGCAAGGATCATAAGGCAGATTTTTCAATATCACCATATCGAAGTATTAGAGTGGCCACCTCAATCCCCTGACGCATCATCCATCGAGAACTTATGGGAGATCGTAGACAAGAGAATTGACCGCTCAAAAGCTACGTCTTTAGATAAAGTTTGGGAAGAAATCCAGAGAGCCTTGTATGCGATCAGCAGCGACGAATGCAGGCGTTTAGTCGACTCTGTGGGTAAGAGGTGCAGGGAAATCCTCAAAAATAAGGGTTACACCACGAAGTACTAATGCACTCCTATGCAAAAACGACTGTTCCTGTAAATTTCATAAGACTTAGATCAAGTACAAAATATTTGTGTCAATTGGCTCTATTTTTTTGACCCTGTGGTCTGGTATTATTTTGAATATTATTGATTAGTTTCAGTTGTGTTATCTATATAACTGACTGTGGTACAATGTGACTCTGTTGTAATGGTTCCTGTACAACGTAAAATTTTGTTTCCATCATAGTACACACATGTCTAGTAATAAATTTGCACTTTATTCTAAACCTTTGCCAGGTGGCTCTATTATTTTGACCACCACTGTATATATATTACAATTGGCTTTACGTCGCACCGACACAGATAGGACTTACGGCGACGATGGAATAGGAAATGACTAGGATTGGGAAGGAAGCGGCCGTGGCCTTAATTAAGGCACAGCCTCAGCATTTACCTGGTGTGAAAATGAGAAACCACGGAAAACCATCATCAGGACTGCCGACAGTGGGGTTCGAACCTACTATCTCCCGAATTTAATACTATATTAAGTTAGTGTATAATTAGATTGATATCCCGTGGAGTATGGCTATGCATGAAATAAGTGAATTACCAAATTAATTGAAAATACGAGTAGGAAGAAAAGCTATCTAACAGCTGAATACAACAGCTGGACACTAGTGTAGATGTAGTGTTAAGACTATGATTAGGATTAGAGGTATTTGAAAACTGAAGTAAGGTAAAATGACTTTGAAAATGAAGGACTTTATGGAGATGGCATAGTGTATATACAATGTGACGGCCAAGATATGTGGTTACATGAAGGAATTACATGGTCATACTACCGAAAGTTACAGACATATCTCACACATCCATTTTGAACAAGTTGCAATGTGGTCAATAGCTTGCGCCCAGCGTCTCTGTGATTCGCATCACAATAGTCGAAATGAGGTATAACTAGAGCTTCTAGCACCGAGCTCGTTAGCTGCAGTCGCTTAAGTGCGGCCAGTATCCAGTAATCGGGAGATAGTGGGTTCGAGCCCCACAGTCGGCTGCCCTGAAGATGGTTTTCCGTGGTTTCCCATTTTCACACCAGGCAAATGCTGGGGCTGTACCTTAATTAAGGCCACGGCCGCTTCCTTCCACTTCCTAGGCCCTTCCTATCCCATCGTTGCAATAAGACCTATTGTGTCAGTGCGACGTAGAGCAAAAAAAAAAAAAAGAGCTTCTAGCAACTTGTTTTTAAGTTTTTAAGGAAGTACGTATTTATACCCACGCAGCATGTGCAATGCGGATAATATTTTCTGGGTGATGTTCGTAATATGTATTGTTTATAATATGTTATTATTTAACGTAACGCGTAGAAATGTTACTATTGTCGTGAATGGTATGCTAGTATTATATAACATTACAGATGTAAAGTCAGGTCGATTGATCCTGGCGAGTAATTTCAGATATCAAGGATGATGATTTGCAGTTTTGCTGGGTTGAACGTAAGACCACATCTCTAAGAGCAGGAAGGAAACTCTGTTAGAACATGATCCACTTTTCTATGGCCGACAATGTTTCGTTTGGAGATATGTGGAGGTGAATTTGTACATCTTCAGCGTAAATGTGATATGTTCAGTGCGATATGTTTTGGGAGACGTCATTAATGTCATTAGGTTTTTAATGTGTGTCTTGGAAGTACAGGGAAACTCAACCTGGAAATATAACAATCAGTGTGACTGATTTTGACGGCACGCATTACAAATGACAAGGATATTTATACACTTCGGGAAAGCGTATCTTTACATTTTAGTGTGTATAAGTCTGTTATCATGTTGTGGATCTCTCCCATGTACTACACACGCAAGGTTGAGCTCTCACAATACTCACACGAACAGAGAGTGAGTTGATCCATCGCTCATTTCACTGTTACGTCAGATGAAACTGTGATGGATTACACGTATTGGGCTGTGATTATTGATTGTCGTTAATATAGTTAGCTTTCACATTCACTGGTTAACGCTCAACAACAGCTAACAATCCACTCACTTTAATTTGCTTCCATACTTATTTCTGGTTTTATTCCCTGTCACCCAGGTATCAAATCAAAACGATTCAAATTTTCCACCTATTCAATATTTCGCTTTACATTCCCTGTGTTCTTCTTCTTCTTCTTCTTCTTCTTCTTCTTCTTCTACCGCTTTTCACGTACCTGTAGGGTCGCGTTTGCGAACTATGTCGCACATGTGTACTTGGTCCTGTTTTACGGCCGGATGCCCTTTATAACGCAAACCTTATATGGAAGGATGTAATCACTATTGTGTGTTTCTGTAGTGTTTGGTGGTGTAGTGTGTTGTCTGAATATGAAGAGGAAAGTGTTGGTACAATCACAAACACCCGGTCCCCGAGCCAGAAGAATTAATCAAACATCATTAAAATCCCCGACCCGGCCGGGAAATGAAAACCGGGACGCTCTGAACCGAAGGCCTCAATATTGACCATTCAGCGAATGAGTCGGACTTTAATTTTCCCTGCGATTACGCAGGGCTAATTAATTGTATGACATTTAGACATGTTTCGTTTTATACATAAGACATCTTCAGATAATAAATAAAGATATTAAATCGTATAAATAACACTTATTATACAAATTTTACAACATTTATTTCACTACTATTTTCTTGTGGCTTTGTTACGTCCCTACTTCATCTTCTTCTTCTTTAAGTTTAAATGGTTCTGATGTTTGTCACGACTGTCTTAAGTATTATGTTGAAATGTTTTTTTAACTTTAAAAAGCTAATATAGAGTTTGATAAGTTCTATCAAAATATAAAGGGCAATACACAAAATATCAACTTTGAGAGAGGTTCCCCCAGCTACTACAACGTCCCTTACGATACGTATTACGCAGTTCTAGTAAATGATGTATTAGCTGAAGTAAAGCAAAGTATCGAAGAGGTGGAGACTGTCTCTCTCAATTTGATTTGATTGGAGGTCAATGCGGACTTAATTATGAAATTTATACACCTAGGTATTATGAAAAAATGACAGATAATGATTTTTTTCTGTCTTTTCTGGTGATTTAACACAGCACAAATACAACGAATGTTTTCGGCGATGGAAGTATGGAGAAGATCTAGGATTGGGAAGTTTGAGGCCGTGGCCCTACTTAAGGAACTGCCTAGTGTGGAGAAAGGGAAAACCATATTTAGGGATGCCGATGCAGGGATTTGAACCTACTATCACCGGAAAGGCCAACTGGCTTAGTCGATAGTATTTTTAAAAAGCAAAGAGTAAACTTGAACCATTACATGACTGTTGATATTCTGATCAAAGCCGAAGTCCTCCAGTATTATATAAATTCTGAACTACATGGACGTTGCATTTCATTTAAAACATATGACGTGTATTGGCAGAAATTCCAGCTGTGGGCGCTTTAGTGGGAATCAAGTGACTACACCACTCGGTAAATAAACACCCCAATTTATTATTATTATTATTATTATTATTATTATTATTATTATTATTATTATTATTATTATTATTATTATTTACATCGTTATGCCCTACTCAGGAGTATGGTTGAACTTGCTTAGCTGATGTGTTGGCTTTCTTTTCCTCCCAAAATCTCTTCATCCTCTCGCTGAGCTTCTTCCTTCGTTCTTCTGTCCAAGTTATAGTAGCTCTGCTGTTGGGTTTGTCTTCAAAGTGGTGATTGTCGATTTTGGTTCTGAATTTACATCTGTCCTGTACAATGTCTTCTGAGATGTTGATTTCCTGGAGATCTGTTTCAATTTCACGAAGCCAGCTGTTCTTTGTTTTAGACGAAAGGGCCAGGTTGATAACATTTTTAGTTAGCCTTTTAGTCTTCATTCTGATAATGTGTCCATAAACTTTCAATCCTCTTTTCCGAAAAGTGTGAGAAATTTTTCAGAATGACAATATATCGCCTGGGATGATATTTTCTCTATATTCCATCTATACAAACTGGGCCAAATTTTTTCGTAAAATTTTCCTTTCTTGTTTCTCAATGTCTTTGGCTAAAGATCCGCCATCAATGATTAAGGTTTCTGAGCCATATAACGCTTCAGGTTTGATCACTGTATTATAGTGTCGAAGTTTTGCATTCTGAGATTATGAATTTTATTATACCTGTTCCAAGTGATCCTGTATGCTTTCTGTAATTTGGAAATTCTTTCTTTATTTGCTTCGCGGTTTAAACCAGAGGGCTGAATAATTTCTCCCAAATATTTAAATTGGTTCACTTGAACAATTTTGCCGAATTTACTTATCATAGGTTGTCCATCCAAGTATCGTGAGGCTCCTCCCATGTACTGAGTTTTCTCATACGATATTTGAAGTCCCGCTTTGATGGCAATTTCATGTAGTTTTTCATTGGAATGAACTGCTTCATGCCTATTATTGGAAAGGATTGCTATGTCATCAGCAGAGGCCAGGCATTGCACGTGAATTCTGTCTTTACGTAGTCTTTCAAGGGTTATTCCTTTAGTTTCCGTTTCCCAGGTACTGATTACTTTCTCAAGTACCAAGTTAAATAGTAACGTCGATAAAACATCCCCTTGACGGACCCCGGTGTTAACAGGAAAAGGCTCAGATATTTCGCCTACGAATTTAACTTTTGAAGTAGTGTCAGTTAATGTTTGTTTGATTAATTCTCTTGTTTTGTTATCCACTTGAAATTATTCTAAAGTACTGAAAAGTGTTTGACGGTCTATAGAGTCATATGCTTTTCTGAAATCTACAAAAGTAATAACTTCGTCGCCATAAGACCTATCTGTGTCGGTGCGACGTAAAGCCCCTAGCAAAATAATAATAATAATAATAATAATAATAATAATAATAATAATAATAATAATAATAATAATGACTGTTTGTCTGGTTTTGCGCATTTGGAGGATAGTTTTGAGATTAAGGATTTGTTCTTTATTATTATTATTATTATTATTATTATTATTGGATTATCACAATACTGGAGGACGGTAAGCAAATAACTGAATCAGTTCTTCTGTGGGTTCTTCCTATTTTTTCAGTAGGCCTTCGTTCTTTCCGAGAAGGCTTGTTTCCGTTCTCCCGACCACTTCCGTCTGTACTGCTTTTGTTGTGGTTGCTCTAGTATAACTTCTCAATTTTATTATTATTGTTATTATTATTATTTATATTTTAGAGGGCCATAATGTATTTAATATTCTCACAATTCATTAGCATTACTGTTCTTTTGTGGAAACACTCATTTTTCTTTCCATTTTTCAGAAATCCTTATCTCCCCTTGAGGGGGTAAGAAAATTGCATTGTATGTAGCCGCTGCATGTTCTAATAGACTACTAAGAGGGGAAACAACCGAATAATCTGCACGTGCTCTCTCGTGTTCTAAGCCTGAAAAACATGATTCTATGCTAGTCCATGAAGCAGAGAAAATGTGCGAGTGCAATATAATTCACAGTTCACAAACTAGATGTAAGGTTTTTCTTACAAGTTGCTTACACACATAGGTATTACGGCGGCGATTGGATAGGAAGGTACAGCCCGACCGTTTGCCTGGTGTGAAAATAAGAAACCATGGAAAATCATCTTCAGGGATGCCGAAAGTGGGGCTCGAACCCACTATCCTCCGAATGCAAGCTCACAGCTGCACACCACTAACCACACAACCAACTCTCTCGGTAACAAGATATCAACAATTTACTGCAGCTTTACTCTCCTTGATGTAGTCAGGCTTACCTATTTTCGTGTGTAAGAATTAGGAACAGGTATTTCATTCTCTAGTCACTAGGTGATTTCATGAAATAGAACTTTATATCAACCAATGAAATCTACGGCAATCTGCATCGAACGCGGAAAGTTAATTGAAGACAGAGCTGAATTTAAGAGCTATGATATATCAAGTTTGCAACATGGAGAAACAATCCGTTATGTGGCAGTTAACTTTTCGAATGAAATAATTTTTCAATCTACATAGGAGCTTAAAAATATTGCAAAATGGAGAAATGTATTCTTCTCCACTAATACATGCTGATCAGAAATTTAAAGTAATGAACACAGTTATATACCTAATCCCTCCTATACCCATTTCAAACTATCAAACCAGAGAAAATTCCGATAAAGTTACTTGCTGATACAGACATTCTAATACGAAGTGTCCTTAAGTAAATTATTCAAACACTTGCAAACATTTATAATGGTACTGTCTATACTGAGAAGAGCATCTTCGGCATACTAACATCTATAAGGTATTAATAAGCTCAGGTGACGAATACAAGAAGTCTCGAAGAAGAAATAAGTCAATGTTCTTAAAGAGAAATAACACATTTAAAACTCCGATGCAGAAAACAATCCACGTCCCAGATTTGGGCCGGCAAGGCAAATCCCCGGCAAGGCCTGCTACTTAGCTGCGCCGTGCATCAAAGTTGGAGGAGTTCTACCCAAGAGGGGACAACTTTGACGAGTAACTTCACTCTCGGAGAGTTAAAATTGATTAACACCAGGGACACATCTTAATTAGCCTTAATTAATTAACTAGTTAATTACAACTGCGCATATTTTTAAATAATGACTCACCGTACACTGTTATCTTAATGATAAAGCACCTCTAACACAAAATGCAGCAATTTGAAGAAGAAACCCGAGATGACCCAGTGCTAAGTTTTGTGAAGTGCATTTTCGAATGAATTGTATGCTGTGAGGGTGCTGTTATTAGTGATGACTTAGGGATATGAATTTTATCCCTTAATAGGTTACAACAGAAGTCCTCAAACTTATAAGGTGATACCCCTCATTCATGGCTAAAATTTCAATGTACCCCTACGAAAATAATCCCGGAATGTTAGGTTTAAAAATATGAATACCTGGTTAATTACTAAGATATTTTAATAGATTATAAACCATTCTTTTAAATACACTCCGTAAATAAAACGCGATTGTGAAATAAAATACATTTCTTTTGGTGTGTTATGAAAGTGTAAGAGTTTGTGTCTTTAAATATACAATAATAATAATAATAATAATAATAATAATAATAATAATAATAATAATAATAATAATAATAATAATAATAATAATAATAATAATAATAATAATAATAATAATAATTACTTTACGTCCGGCTAACGATTTTAACAGTTTTCAGAGACGCCAAGGAAGCGGAATTTCGACCCGCAGGAGTTATTTTTCGTGCCAGTATATGTACCGACACGAGGCTGACGTATTTGAGCACCTGCAAATTCCGCCGGACTGAGCCAGGATCGAACCTGCCAAGTTGGGGTAAGAAAGGCAGTGCCTCAGCTCTGTGGTAATAAATAAACATAGGCTACTCTGTTTGTATGAGTGTGTCACAAAAATGTTAGATTATAGCCTCAATAGCAAATTAATTAATAAAAAAAATCGATCTTAATTCTGGAATTCAGACAGTGCGAACCATCAAAATTTCGATTGGATAGTTGTGCGTGCATGTTGTGACACAGTTTTCTGATGTGTCATAGACCAGGTGAAACTTTCAAGTGAAGAGTGGCTCCATATATACATAACTTTCTTCTTATTTATTTCCATATTTCATTGTTTCGTCATTCTTTCCCTGCAGGCTGTTGGCGTGCCCCACTAAAAGTCATAGGCGTACCCATAGGGGTACGCGTACCAGAGTTTAAGAACCAATGGGTTAGAATACAAACGAGTGTCAAGTATCATCTTGCCTTCCCACTGTATGCCATCTTTTCTGTCATGTCCTCAGTTTCCAACAAAACGGTAACTCAACCGCATTGATCGGATATTTAGTTCCGAAGCTAAAGCCTCGAATGCGGGCATATGATGATGTTGCTCTAAGGTCCGAATTTGTGTAGCCTGTTTTATTAGACGTTCTCATATCATAAAGAAACCATGGCAGGTCTTTGCCTTCCAAGATGACTGCTGGTCAGCCAGTTGACCTGCGGATATTTGGGTGTCAGCTGGTCAGTGTGATTATTGCCTCAGTTATGTTGCTTCGTTTACTTGGCAAGCTCATCTCCCTTCCGTATTAGACAGATCTTTAACAGAGACTGAAAGAAAACCCGCTCCACCTAGAAATACTTCGACAAGATAGAGAAAGAATTTTGTACCTCACGTAAGGTGCAGATACGTTACCCCTACATCACGATGCTTGGTAGATTTGAGGACAACTGGAGAATAATTCGTATTAAAATGAGAATTTTGAACTTTAGAATGGTGGTATACAGAGCGCATATAGAGCTGTATTTTAACGTCCTCTGTATTATAACTGATAAATATACAATAAAAAATCCTTTTAGTAAAAGGAACCGAACTATTTGTGGTGACAGTAATGATGGTGGTAATCATTATTTTAAGAGGAAGTGCCAAGGATAAACGTCGTCTCATGAGACTAATTGGAAGAGAAATTTAAAGTTGTGTGATCGTTCGTGCCAAAAGAAAGAAAAGGGTCACAAATGGTGAGCGAAGGAAAAACTATATGAAGAAAACACGGTTTGTCCGAAAGATATCGTATACGAAACACAAAAGATAAGAGTAAGACAAAAGCTAAGAGTAAGCATTGTGAGACTTGTCTATGGGATCCTAACCTCTTCTCCCAAATTTAGAACCCCTGGGATCCCCCATTTAGGTGCCTCTTACGAAAGGTAGGGGATACCGTTTGTTTATTCTACCATCCTCCCACTTACAGCAGGACATCTATTGTATTTTAGGCTGAAGGTCTCAAGGAAACAAATATTTTAATTAGAAAAACGTTACAAGTAACATGATTTGTTACTCCTCCTTTATAACACTAACGCATTTTGTGATGTCTGGGAACGCGTATTTTATATTGCAGGTGAAACGCCAGTAATGAAAGACGGGACCAGTCATAAAACTTGTGTTGAAATTAATCACTATATAGTGTACATAAAGTAATCACCATCCAGCACTCTGTCACAGATGCCGAAGTCCCACCTCACGATATAACTCAGCCATTGAAGTGGGTTGGTATTACAACCCATAATGAATGTGTCACTGCTAATTATGTTCCCCCATACTTCGCGGCGACAAAACACAATACCAGAATTATCGTGCTTTGTTTTTTCTCACCACGTGTGAAAAAGTTGTTTGTAAATTAACCGGGACATTCCCTTAGGTGATTTACACCACATAGCCAGCTGCCACTATCAGTCACGTGCAGAATTACGTCACACAAATCATATTTATTATATCCCACGCTGGCCTCACTTGATATTGCTTCGGGAGAAAAAATAAAGGCTGGTCAAGGGAGACCGGGGTTAAAAACATGTCAACAGAATCTGTGTCTGATAAATGGTAGTAACTAAATACTGGTGTAAATACTCATAAATAAGAGAGAGAGAGAGGGTAAATGAGTGCATGCAGAAAAAAGGAAAAGCGTCAAAGTGTTGATTGATTTTATGAATTGTGCTTTCGTTATGTGAATTTACATCCGTCAACGCTGCAATTCGTTATGTTTTACTACATACATGTATGTATGTGTGTATGTGTGTATATGTTAGTATTGATGTGGCGCTGCGAGTAATGGCTTCATCAGTGGTTTCTTTCTGTATAGCGAGCAACAGACCGGCGCCCACAATCAGTGTGCTGAATATTCAGGATTATTTTATCTCTTTTTCGTTTAGTTTTGTACACCACAACCATAAATTCTAAACGAAATACCATATATAATTTTTGGATTTCTATCTTCTTTAACAGTGCCTTGTTATTTTCGTCCTATTTTGTTCCGCTCTATCAACAAAACTTGATAGCTGTCGGTAACCCACGATAACCCATTCCCCTTCAAGTTCGGGAAAGTACAACATTGTTATTGTAATACGTAAATTGAAACCGCCAGGAAGATTCTAGTTCGTATGCGCATATTAATCACTAGGGAAAGTGACTTTTGGCAGTAGTAGGTTAGAATTTGAACATATTTGACTAAGGCGCAAGTGTCCGCTACCCGTACAAACGTGCTGTAGTGAGATTTGCGTCTGAACCATCAGAACGCCTAAACGTTTTGCAACTCGCCCACCTAACTGTAGAGCGGCTAGGTGATACTAGCGCCTTGTTCAAATACGTTTGCATCCTACCATACTGTATTACCCGCCCTCCCCCCGGCACTTAACGCCCTTGAAAGGGCCTTGGCCTGCCCAGCGACCGCTACTCAGCCCGAACGCCTGCAGATTACGAGGGGTCGTGTGGTCAGCACGATGCATCCTCTCGGCCATTATTCTGGGCTTTCAAGACCGGGGCCGCCATCTCACCGTCAGATAGCTCCTCAATTCTAATCACCTCAAACCATCCCTCAGGTCGAGAGAAAAATCCCCGACCTGGCCGGGAATCTAACCCGGGCCTAAGGGCGAGAGGCAGACACGCTACCACTACACAACGGGGCCGGCTTAACATACCGTATTAGTGTCCAAAAATTATTTCGTTAATAAACACTAATATCTTGTCCACCGCAGATCAATGGCAAATTTATAATTGGGTGGTACGGAAAGTATAATATAGTCTAACTCTAAATTAGAAGACGAGTTAAAGTTAATGTCATCACCGTCAGAGTACCGATATAGAATGATCCAAGCTGACTTCTGACCCGTCAAGAATCACGTGAACGTAAGTCACTCATCGGTTTGCGCAAGATCCCTTACACCAGGTTACTTAGATTTTTAAAATTTTGAAATCTGCTCTACATCGCACCGACACAGACAGGTCTTATGGCAACGATGGGATAGGAAAGGGCTAGGACTGGAAAGGAAGTAATAGTGACCTTAATTAAGGTACAAATCCATGATTTGCCACTTGTGAAAATGGGAAACCACGGAATACCATTTTATGGCCTACCAACAGTGGGGTCCGAACCCACTTTCTCCAGAATGCAAGCTGATAAATAGGTGCCGCAGACCATACGGCCACTTGATCAGTAAAACCAGGTTTACTTAAGAGATATTTTCGATATAGTTATTAGAAATTGGTACTGAGGTGCCATCGGATATGGGTAGAAAGTTACATGTTAGTTCATATCATGAAGTAACTAACTCTCACAATCACCTTTATCCCTTTTGAACAATATTTGGGAATAATTCCTCTCACCCAGTTTCACTGGACGGAACGTACTTTTCCACACTCAATAATAACCTGCAGATTCGATCCTCTCATTCAGTGATCATTTTTAGAACAATGTTTAAAACGCTTCGTATAAATAAGAATATTCTACCACTTCAGTGCCACCTGAAGAACTGTTATTTGGAACTCTCAGGGCCATTTTATCACCTCTTCAAGTAGAAGTGAACTCAGACAAATTGTGGATTACTGGATTATAACAATACTGCTAGAAATTGTGCAAGGTCAAAACGACTGGGCTGGAAGACAATTGCAAGTTTTCTTTCAAAACTCACCTTCTCCAAAACTGAATTTCTCAGCTGTCAGCGTTGTTTTAATATTTGATGTTAGCATCTACTGGGGATACACAACCCAGCATTTTCAAACTCTTTTTTTGCGGAAAGAGGTGTGAAAGGTGATCTTAACTAATTTTGGGTCGCTGAACACGAATCCGTTGTCCGTTTCTACGTATCACGTTACGTTTTCTCACAATTGGTATATCAAAATAAGATATAGACCTGAATATTCATATAAAAAGTACTGAAAAATGTTGATAATTTTGGAAATAATTATAATTTTTTGTATTTTTTTATATTTTGAAATAGTTGTATATTATTTTGAATTATTGTATAGAATGAATTATTGAATAAAAAATACAATGAAATATTTAGCATTTATTGTAATAGAATACTGATTTACACAAAAAAACTAACAACTCTGAAGCAATGAAGGCAATTTATTTTGACAATTAAACGTGATTTACAAGCAAACAATGTAAATTTTGTTCAGTATATTTATGAATTCATGAATGTGAACAAAATAAACTTTAACGGTCCTAGATGTCCCCTTGGAATGAACGCTTGGCTGCCCAGCGTCTGATTGCATCAAGTTTGTCTTCTCTTTTCAAACACCAACAGTAGTCGGCCATCATTGGTTCATCCCACCTCCTCTGTTATCTTCTTTCTGCCTCCTTGATGTCGTGGTGGAACCTCCCTCCCATCTCTTCACGAACAGCCCCAAGATTTCACGGAAAGTGATCGAGATGAGGATGAAGGAAGTGCAGTTTCAGACTCATTCTACACCCCAACACTTTCATATCAACCAACATAGTCTTCACTATTGTTTCGTATTGTTAATCCATTACAAATCTTAGGAACTTCATTATGACGTCTCTTAGTGAATTCTATGCAGCAAATTCCATGGCATTCATCGTTTGTTCAAAGTTTCTGTCTTCCAGAAGTTTTCTAATTTGTGGTCCATTAAAAATGCCTTCCTTGACTTTTGCATCAGATAAATGTGGAAAATTGCTTGCAATGTACTTGAAACAGGGGCTACTTGTGCCCAAGGCCTTAACGAACTGCTTCATGATTTCCAGTTTGATGTGTAGCGGTGGCAAAATAACGTTTTGTGGATCAACTAAGGCAGCATTTGTAACATTTTTCACACCAGATGTCAAAACTTGTCTCTTGGGCCAGGAAGGTGTAGACCAGTGTTTTTCCCTAGCTCTACTGTCCTATTCACATAAATAACAAGAGAATTTAGTGCTTGTTGTCCTAACAGAATACCACACACCTTCAAGTCACTACACAAATCTGACCGGTGCTCATGATACTTGATTTTATCTATAAGAGTTTGCATTGTGATATAATTTTCTTTTAGTGAAACGGAATGTGCCAAAGGAATCGAAGCTAGAATATTTCCGTTATGAAGTGGTACAGCCTTTAAACAAACCACGGCCACAGCCGATTCGCTGTTATCACAAAGCAGCACTGTGCCGATATGACACATTTTCAGACAGTAAATGGCAAATAACACGGAAACTAGATGTGGTACAATAGAACCAATGACATTTCTGTAATAAGGAGACCTTATTTGGTTAAAATCACGTATCAGATGCTTTGCCGCAAAAATCATGCTGGGTAGTGATATTATTTTACGCAAAAATGTCTGTGAATCGTAATGCAACACTTTCCATAACTAAACGAATTCAGGTGAAATTAAGCTACATCCCTTCCATGAAACACTACGTCCACAGGAATTTGCTTCTTCGTCGTCGTTGCATTGTCATCTCATGAAAGCCTTTACAACTATGATTCCAATTACTAATTTGTCAAACATGCTAATTAATAGTTTAGTACAGCTTTCACTTGCCGTGGCTGTGCTCTCAGTGTAAGTGTAAGGCTATATATTTGCCTTGTTTGGGGACACAGTTGCTTCATTTCTATGGAAACAGAACTACAGAATTATTTCGGATTACTGTACTGAAGGGCACCTCTGCTAACAGACTGAGTCTAATATGAAGATGTTTACATCAGTAACTGGATTGGGTGCTGCGTCTGCTTGATCAGTGAGGTAATGAGTTATCAATGAAACGACAGAACATTTTAAACAATAGTGATGAAGGCACGGGTACGATAAACGAGATTTCAGAATAGAAAGAGAAAAATAGAAAAATTCTGATCACCAGATTCTGTAACATAAAGGAGCTGTGGCAGCTTTGTTAAGCCAAAATTTCGGCAGAGCCTGTGTTTATAGAAGTGGTTTATTCAGTGATCTAAAAACGTATAATCTGCAGCATTGTTATATTAAATCCCTAGACTCAACAATGAATAAATGCCAAGTGATTCCTATAGGAGAGCAGCCGCTGGGGAAACCAAGAATGTATAAACAATATGGATAACAGGTTATATTTTAAAAATTGAATATCTTTCGTCATAAATTTCATGCATTTTTCAGTGTAAATGTCGACATTCTGCTTGTTGTCGTGTCTGAACTGATTATTTTAAATTATATAGAAATAAGCATTTTTGTGTCAGATTTGAAATAATGTACCGTACTTTTGATGATTGCAGCCTCTCATCTTTCTTGTAAAGTGAACGTTAAGTTGATGGGCTATGAAGATAGATAATGTTGAAAGAACTTGTGGGGAAAACATAACTGCACGGGAAAATTTGGAGATGCTTCTACATCCTCACGCATAGTATATCTAGGAAATTGACATAAGAATTTCCACCTCCACTCAGAATATTCGAGTACTATAAAAAATCTATTTCATTTCCTGGAGTGAAAGCGCAAACGTGGACTGGAACGGAGCATTAAGGCGATTGGATGCGTTTGAGTTATAGTGCTACAGCTGCAAGTAAACATTGCAACAAGAGTATCGAGTAGACCTTCAAAACCGTCTCGCTGCAAGTGAATGGATATGAAATGTTCCACAGAATATATATTCCAGTACATCATATGCCCCTAAATATTTACAAGAAAAATATGAAGAGTAGAATGCAGGTGTGGAGCTGAATTGCTAGGATCAAATACTAAAATTGGTATTCGACATTTCGTTATCCACAGGTACACTGAGTAAAAACATATGACGGCTGTCATCTACTCTAACATAGTGTATTTGCCAGTTTGTGTGTTGTGTCTAATCTTGGGAATGTTAAAACGATTTTTGACCATTATAAAGCCCAGTATTTTCGTAATTGTGGTAGGCTATGCACTGACATTCCAAAACTCATTGGATAGCGGTCTAGTATCGCGTAGTCCCTTCTCTAGTTCGGCCAACGGCAGCAGCTCGTAGTGTCCAGTAATACGAGAAATCATACTTATAAAGATAATAATAGTAGAAAAAACTTGGAGTAAAGCTCCTGTAGGGGAGGTGCAGCGTGTCATTGACCTGACCATGGTGGGGACGTGACGTAATAGAGGGCTGTAGACAGGCAGCTGTTTGGACTGGAGCCAATGAAGGAACAACGGTTTTTCAAATGCCATGCAGTGTATGCTGGAGTTGAAGCAAGGCAGGACGTCTTTAAAATAAGTTCCAAATTCGAAATTCATAGGGGTCTGAGTAGAAATATGTGGAGACACATTAAATTATCCCTCTTCAGAACTCTGCACCTCTTATCTCTCCTTCTGTGGCAAGCAGATCTTCCTGGGTATAGCAGCCATTCATCTCTTGACATATGAGTAGGAGTTGTGGAGTCTGGATATCTCCACAGTCACATCTTGGATATCCCACATAACCGCATTTCACAAGATTATTACGGCACTTGGACACCTGTTCTCATCCGGTTTAATGACCTCCAGTTGATATAGGACAAAAAGCTTCCACTACTCAGTTCTTCTTCACGAGTAAACCCCTCTGGGAGTACTTCATTCCAGAGTGATGTACGTCGAACTTCTGGTTTGGATCTTAGGCGAGATGTGGCCACCTTGCGATTATACATTGGATGTCTGCGATGTGACACAATCTTGTGTCTCTCTTTCTCAGCTGCCACCTCGCTTCGAATATCTGGAGACGCAATACCAGTGAGAGGGTAGATCATCTGCACTGGAGTAGGTCTTAAACTCCCATTGACAGTACCGGTGGAGTCGTTGAGAGCTGTATCCACTACCTTGGTATGGGCAGATGCTCCACACACTGATGATTCATACTTTCCTGCAGCAAAGCACAGACCCAAAGCAGTTGAACGCAGAACATGAGGGTTCGCTCCCCATGGTGAACCAGTCAACTTCCACAGCATACTATTCTTTGAGCTGGTCATGCATTTCAGCTCACTACAATCTGATGATGTTCTTTTAAGAACGAATCATGCCCTTTCTTGTTTAATAGTGTATATTTTATTGCTTGTTTAATATGTTTTATTACAGGCATGTTTTAGTGTAATATTTATATCTAAATTGTGTGTTCGACAGAATGAAAATCTCTTAAGTTACATAGTACAAAAATCGGCAAAATTGAAACTCCTTATGCCATTTCTTTCGATAGGCAGGGGATACTACGAATGCCTCTTACCCTCTCTCGCCTAATAGCCTCGTTGCATTCATTTTGGGTAAAAGGTGGCATTTCCTCATACAGGTAAGTTCCTCATTTTTTAAATAATTATTATAAATTCCCCCTTTGCAGACTAAGCATTTCAACATTACTACTAGTTCCCTGAGTTCTCAACACCGGGCGAGTTGGCCGTGCGGTTAGGGGCGCACAGCTGTCGGGTTGCATTTGGGATATAGTTGGTTCGAATCACATTGTAGGCAGCCCTGAAGATGGTTTTCCGTGGTTTACAATTTTCACAACAGGCAAATGCTAGGACTGTACCTTAATTAAGAGCACGGCTGCTTCCTTCCCACTCCAAGGCTTTACCTACCCCATCGTCTTCATAAGACATATCTGTGTTGGTGCGTCGAGAAATAAATTCTAATAAAACAAAATAATGTTCTCAGTAGATATCTCTACCTATTTGAATTCGTCTTTATCGCTCTAGAGGACACCTGATACTCATTCAAAGATTCATCATGAACTTACCCTGCTTGAGAATATACCTCCCTTTACCCTATATATCCTAATTGCTTGTTCTCCACGGAAAATTCCTTTATACGCTTTGTGTGGAAGTCCCTGAGTGTGATAATAGTCGTTACCTGTAACTGTTTTATCCTTTGAAACACGGAATAATTTCAGGCTTCTGTGTATGTGTTAAAACGTGTCAGCTTTGAACTTTGTTCTAAGAGGGTTGAGCTGCCGGATGTAGGAGAAGTCCATAAAGCCCCAAAGAGAGAGAAGCGGGTGAAGGTGGATGAAGTTTCAAACATCAGACAAGAGAAGAGGACAAGATAGAAAAGAGCAGGGCCAGCATCTGATTGGCCAGGGCGGCGTGCAATTGGGTGGTTGAGACGTGGCGCCCGAGGTCCTGTAGCCAGTGAGGCGAAGAGCTGACACGGGGGCTGCTCCAGAAGACCGGGAATCAATCCTCAATGAAACCAAGCGTGAAACAAGATCTGCCTGCCTTCCTCTACTTCGTATTGACTGACTACTGGATAACGCACCTGTCCGGCTTTCACTGGCAGCGCTGGATGACCGGCCTGTTATTAATCACCTCCATACGTGCGAGAATATGTGGAGCAAAGCTTAACCAGTCAACGTTTTGTTCATCATTCATCGCTTCTCCAGTGCAGGTGTCTAAATAACTCAGTAAACCACGCACACTGCCTTCACTTTAGTCAGATCACTGCTTTTGTTGAGGCACCAATACCATGTAACCTTTGTTATTACCGGGAATCAATCTCCCAAGAAGACGCACCGAGGACTTATTATTGTTAATCATAATAATAATAATAATAATAATAATAATAATAACAATAGCGAATTGTACCAATATTGGAAGACGTTAAACAAATAACTCGATAATTTCTTCTCTGGGTACCTCTTGTTTTTCCAATAAGTTTCGATTCTTTCCGAGAAGGCTTCTTTACGTTATTTCAACCACTTTGGCTTGTACTGGTTTTTTTGTGGTTTCTCTGATGTAACTTCTCTATTATTTACTTTGTGCCTAAAGATGTCTCTTTCTAGGGTGTCTGTTGAACTTACGTTTTTGAGGTCCTTTCGAAGTTCATTAAGCCAGGTTGTTGAGTTATTAAGGGAGGTTACATAATCTATTATCCTCTTTGTTTACGATTTTTTGGTAATCTAGTCAGATGCCGAAGAATTTCATTCGTCTTTCCCTAATGTCAATTTCGATGTTTGAGAACGTTTCAGTTGTTTTGGTTAATTGTAACCTGTAACCGTCTTGGGTGTATCTTGCTCCTAAGATTTTCATCACTTCCTTCTTGATTTATTCTAAGTGTTAATGTTGCACTTCGGTAAAGGACTGTTGGTTTTATGACTCTGTTGTAAAGCCGATTTTTTGTACGCCTTGACATGTATTTCTTGTTGTAGATATTTTGGACTAACCCCAAAGCTCATTTAATTTTTTGGAGGCGAGTTTTTTGTGAGATCTTCTCAAGATTTGGCGGTTCCACAAATTCTCCGAGGTATTTAATGTAAGAGAATCGGTCAATTATACCATAGTTTGTCCTCAGGCTCTTGATATCTGTAATCCCACCTTTTCTGCTCTTACTTTAAGTATTATTATTATTATTATTATTATTATTATTATTATTATTATTATTATTATTATTATTATTATTATTATTATTATTACCATGGTTCCGTGGACCAGAAAGGAAAAGGAGGCGTCTGGGTTGAATAGGCAGAAGTAGTAGCGTGTAAAATGGAAAGATTAAAACAAAACTTGCGAAACAACAGACAAATGTGGCCAAGTGTCTATTTGCCTATTTTTGTTCTTCACTACTATTAAACAACTAAAAGTCTACATGAATCGTTACTTAGACCTACCGAGGGGACCCTCTCTCTCTCTTTACCAACAATACGCCCACATAATCAAAACAGGAATGCAAGACACGAAGAGCGAAAATGCCTCAGCCCACGTGGAGAGATCCCGAAAGATATGGATGTTTACAATCCAAGGATCGGATTGGACAGCATCCATTAACTAAGGAGGACCTAGATTGGTCAGAAATATTACATTCTAGCTTGATATAAGAAGATAGAATTAGAGGAGGTGGTAGAGGAAGTATTGGCAACTTCGGAAACAGAAATAATAACAACAGCGTGCCGACAAGTTTACCAAATAGAGAAATTTGAGTTTTGCCTTCAAGAGGTCTCATATATCGTTGGGCAGAGCCATCTAACCATTGAAGATAAAAGTATTATACTATCTCGAAGTCCAGAGACATTAGCAGAGATAGGCACAGTAGAAAACAGCTCACGAAATACTCAAAGATAGGCACTGTACTGTAATAATAAGTATATTCCCAGAATTCTGGTATAACTCAAGAGATCTACGTTTCATCCACATTCCTCCTATGCAGACTGGGCTAAAACTATTCCTAAGGTTTTTTCTTTTTCTAAATATTTAGTTAGTGATCTGCTTCCAATGATCAGGGTTTATGATGTGTTCATTGCTTCAGGCTTAAAGTTACAGTACTATTATTTAGAGTTCCTAGATATTTATTTTTGGCTGTACCCATTCCGCCGGCTCCGTGGTGTAGGGGCAGCGTGCCTGCCTCTTTCCCGGAGGCCCCGTGTTCGATTCCCGGCCAGGTCAGGTATTTTACCTGGACCTGAGGGCTGGTTCGAGGTCCAGTCAGCCTGCGTGATTAGAATTGAGTAGCTACCTGACGATGAGATAGCTGCCCCGGCCTAGAAAGCCAAGAATAACGGCCGAGAGGATTCGTCGTGCTGACCACACGAGACCTCGAAATCTGCAGGCCTTCGAACTGGGCAGCGGTTGCTTGGTAGGCCAAGGCCCTTCACGGGCTCTAGTGCCATGGGGGGTACCCATTCCATGTGATTCTTTAGATCTTTTGTAATTTAGGAAATCTTCCTTTTTTCACGTTTTAATCCTGATGGTTGGTTGATTTCTCGTATTAAATTATTATTATTATTATTATTATTATTATTATTATTATTATTATTATTATTATTATTATTATTATTATTATTATTATTTTTGCCTAGTTAAGAATATGCTGCCTTTATAAACTGAATGTTTAGGAAAGACTTACGGTAATAGATTTACTGATAACTCCGCTGCGTAAATGAACGACACTCCACCAATTGTACAAATAACTCATGTCATAATTTTGGTCTGATGACATTACTCCTGTTGCTCAATCAGAACAGTTTGACGTCGTTAGACGTACGCTCAGCCGTGCTCTAGAATACTTTGGCTCTTTCTATGAAAGCCCCCCTCGTGTGTGCTTCTACAATTGTAGGGGGCTAACCTTGGTTACCCTCTTCAATTGAAGATCCTCTTCGCGGTGAGGGGGACTAGTAGCTCCTTTCTTGCGATGCCGAATGGAGCCCTATTGGGTAACCATTCGGCATACAAGGAGGAGGAAGCTAAAGCACCGCCCAACCCTAAGGTGTAACGCGACCCGTGCCGATGGGGTGCATGGCACATGGGAGATGTGTCTTGAACGGAGCCTTCGAGATACTTGGCGACCTCTCGAAGTAAGTAGCCTTACCCAGGTATGCGGGGCTCTGCCTGGGCGGACATATATTTCCCTAGCTACTCGTGGGACCTACATGAGTTCCGTAGCCACCCATAAACCGGAGAGCTCTTCTGGGGCCTCCGAGAGAAATACCAGCACAACAACAACCGAAGGGGACTCTTCGGAGATACCCTCGGACAGTACGACTTCAACAGTTAGAGGGCTCACTCAAGAGGTGGGCAATCTGCAGGTGAAGAAGAAGAAGAAGAAACAGCGCTCTGGCGCTGAAAAGAGGAGGTACAAGAAGGCCTTAAAGGCCCGGGAGCAGGCCAAAGAAGGCCTAACTCCTGGGGCTGAGGGGACTTCTACTACCACAACAGCGACAACAGTGGAGGGATCCAATGGGCACAAGAGGCGGGACCCTGAAAAGGGCTCTGCTTCTAGGGCACAGAGGACCCCACCCACTAAGATGCCAGCGGGGAAACGACTTCTGTCGGGGGCAACCCCAGAAGAAGATCGGCAGACCCGCAAGAGACCCAAAGTGGAGTACGCCAGGATAGCTAAAGCTGGGATCAGGATGGCCATAGTACCTGTGGGATATCCTGACCAGCAGCTATCCGAGAAACAGGTGGAAGCTGTGGAAGAGGCTATCACCAATCTGATAGACGAGCTTCCGGAGCAGGGGCCCATTAAGCCTCAGTTCCTGGACTGCTATCTGTCAAGGGGTGCGGCCGTCATCATAGCGGAGAACAATGAAACTGTAGTATGGCTTTCTAGCCTTGTTACAGGTATACAACCGTGGGAAGGAGCCAGGCTCACAATTGTGGGCATGGACAAACTCCTTTCCTACAAGAGAGTCATGGTCTGGATACCAGGACAACCAAAGGACAATCACGTCCTTTTGGGAAGAATGGCACGCCAGAACCATGGCTTAAATCCCGCCAGCTGGAGGGTCTACGACCGCAAGGAGGAAAAGAGAGGCGTTCGCCTTGTGGTCAGCATGGACTCCAGGGATGTGGAGAAAGTGGTGGGGAAGAAGATCTTCTGCGGGGTGCATGTGGCTACCTTCACATTAGTGGAGGGCAAGCGTGACAAGCAGAGGACCAACCCCACCACAGATAAAACCGAGACCAGCAGGGGCGAAGAGCTGGAGCCCGGACAGGAACCGGGGCCAGCCAAACCCCAGGATCCATCGCGGGAGACGGAGCTGCAAGGTCCGGAGACCGCATAAGGTAAAGTATTCTATGAAAGTAAAGAATGATTACTTTCATACAAGCAAATATACAACATTGTATAGCGGCCTCTAGGGTACTTAATAGAAGTATCCAGAAAGGCGGGTTTTCGGTCGCCCTGATACAAGAACCCTGGCTTAGACAGGGACATATCATAGGACTAAATTGTGCAGGTTTCACTCTATTCAGTGGAATAGCAGAGGAGAAGCCTAGAGCATGTATACTAGTTAAGGATCATAACGCTTGGGCTATACCGGGTTTCATTACTAGAGACCTAGTAGCAGTCCTAATGAGATATGAAGAGGGCGGACAGCCAAGAGACTTGGTTGTCTGTTCTGCATATTTCCCAGGAGACTCTGAATCTCCACCCCCGCCGGAGGAGTTCAAGAGACTGGTGATATATTGTAGGAAACAAGGATTAAACCTCGTAGTAGGATGTGATGCCAATGCTCATCATAGCATTTGGGGAAGTAAAAATACAAACCGAAGGGGAGAGCACCTCATAGAATTTCTATGTACAACTGATCTTGAGATCATGAATATTGGTGATACCCCTACCTTCATTAATAATAGGAGCGAAGGGATCATAGATCTTACCCTGGGTTCCATGGGAATCATGCAGGAATTTAAAGACTGGAAGGTCTCTCTGGAGCCTTCCTTGTCAGATCATAGACACATTGTGTTTTATATAGAGGGCTCCATCGAGATCCCGTCTTACAGAAACCCTAGACGAACCGATTGGATATCTTTTAGGGAGGACGTGAGGAGGGGACTGGAGGGAGGACCCTCAAATACAATTAAAAACAAAGAGGAGCTGGAGCTCAGTGTGAGTTTTCTCACACGGACACTGGTTACCTCTTATGAATTAAACTGCCCTATTGTTAAGGCAAAAAGAGTAACAGGAAGCTTCAAGTGGAATAGTTATCTTGAACACCTGAGGAGAAATACACGAAGGCTCTGGAATAAATACAGGGAACTTCAGGATCAAGAAAGCCTAGATTCTTACAAAGAATCACAAAGAAGGTACAAGTCAGAAGTCAAGAAGGCTTCTAGGAAATCTTGGAGACAATTTTGTGACTCCATTGAAAGTCAACATGAAGCGGCAAGGCTTCATAAAATTTTAACCTTGGATAGAAGGGCAAGGCTGGGCTCATTGGAGACTCCTTCTGGTGGATACACATCCACAGAGGGGGAGACCCTGAGCTTACTGCTTGATGCCCACTTTCCAGGTTCGGTAATCACGAATAGTGAGGTAGAATCGAGCGGATCCTTCAGACCCGATAAAAGTGGCTGGAGGGAAGCCGCAGAGATTGTTACCCCAAGAAGGGTTAAGTGGGCATTAGAATCCTTTGCCCCTTACAAAAGCCCAGGTGTGGATGGGATCTTCCCGGCGCTTCTTCAGGAGGCGGGGGGGGTCCTTATACCATACCTGGTCAGAATCTTTAGAGCCTGTCTCACTATGGGGTACGTGTACTCCTTGTGGCGTCAGGCGAAGGTGGTATTTATACCTAAACCCGGAAGGTCTTCATATACTAGACCTAAGGATTATAGACCCATTAGTCTAACGTCTTTTCTACTTAAGACCTTGGAAAGACTGGTGGATAGACATATCAGGGAGAAAGTATTAAGAGACTCTCCCCTGCATTCTCATCAACATGCATATCAACCAGGGAAGTCGGTTGAGACGGCACTACACCAGCTGGTTTCTAGGCTGGAGAGTGCCTTGGATCAGCAACAACTTGCTATGGTTGTATTCCTAGATATAGAAGGGGCCTTTAATTATACATCTTTGGGCTCCATAGAACGTAGTCTAGAGAGAAGAGGAGTGAGCAGTATGCTCATAAAATGGATTATGGCCTCACTGCAGGGCCGTCAAGTTCTGTTTACTCTCAACGCTGTAATGTTGAGAGCTAATATAGACAGGGGGTGTCCACAGGGAGGAGTATTATCACCAACATTATGGTGTCTGGTAGTGGACGAACTACTTACCAGGTTAAATGTTGGAGGAATATACGCCCAAGGCTATGCAGACGACATAAGCCTGATGGCGGTAGGAAATTTCCCCAGTACGGTTTCCGAACTCGTACAGAGCTCTCTACGTAGGGTGGAAAGATGGTGTCACGAGACAGACTTGTCGGTTAATCCCGATAAGACGGAGCTCGTGGTATTTACCAGGAGGAGGAGGCTAGACGGACTGTCAGAGCCTTTCCTATTCGGAAAAAAATTAGTTAAGACAACCTCGGTTAAGTACCTAGGGGTAATCCTTGAGGCAAGACTGAGTTGGAAGAAACATATAGATCATAAGGTGGATAAGGCTCGCAAGATTATGTGGGCCTGTCGCAGGGCCGTCGGGAAGACTTGGGGCCTAAGACCTAAGGTGGTCCAGTGGCTCTATATCTCCATTGTACGGCCCACGATCACCTATGCATCTATAGTCTGGTGGCCAGGCTCAGAGAGTAAAACTGTGAGCACCAAGTTAAACAGTGTCCAAAGACTTGCGTGTCTAGGAATAACAGGGGCACTGGATACTACACCATTATGTGCAATGGAGGCCATCCTAGGTTTTCCCCCCTTACATTTATATGTTAAGGTAATAGCGGGAATGAGTGCCTATCGCCTTTGGTCACTCGGAGGATGGTCCTTCAAAAACCCGAATAGAGGTCATGCCTCTATTCTTACAAGGCTTCACCAGACTTGCCCTATGACAATGATGATCGGGGATCTGATGAAGCCTAGCTTTAATTTGAATTATAAATTCACAGTGGTGATACCCACAAGGGAGGAGTGGACCGCGGACGCTGGGGCCCGTCGTAAGTCTGGGGGCTGTACATGGTACACAGATGGCTCGCGGACGGAGGCGGGCACAGGCGCCGGGGTCTGGGGGCCTAAGACAAGGCTCTCCCTTCCTATGGGTAAATATGCTACTGTTTTCCAGGCTGAAGTATACGCAATACTAGCCTGTGCTTTAAATATATGGAAAATGCCTGGACACAGAAGACACATCACTATATGTAGTGATAGCCAGGCAGCGTTAAAAGCACTATGTGCAGTTAAAACAACATCAAAACTGGTATGGGAATGCCAAAGGATGTTAGATCAGCTGTGTGAGCTTAGCTCAGTTACCTTAGTATGGGTTCCTGGGCACACAGGAATCAGTGGAAATGAAGAAGCTGACAAACTAGCGAAACAGGGCTCAATGGGTTCCTTCACAGGACCAGAGCCCTTCCTGGGAGTGTCACTCCGAAGTGTGAGACTGGCAATATCCCAATGGATAAACCAGTCTCACCTAGATATTTGGAAGAGGTTAACCATAGCAAGACAGGCACGTGAACTTATCAAAGGGCCTAGTCAAAGCTATAAAAAGGTCCTAATGAATCTGAATAGGACCAGAATGAGAATGGTAGTTGGACTGTTAACAGGCCACAATACCTTACAGAGACACCTACACATCATGAAAATCACCCAGGATCCGATGTGTAGAAGATGCGGTAAGGAGGAGGAGACCTCCGCGCATGTGTTATGTCAGTGCGAGGCTTTTGCAGGCACTAGACATCGATACCTGGGCTCACATTTTGTGAGCCTGGAGGACATCAGGAACGCCAAAATCCGGACACTGGTATCCTTTATAGGAGCACTAGGTCTGGACTAGGCAAACCCGTTCAAGGGGCACAAAGGGTCTTCATAGACCTACGTGTGGAGCTCTGCGAAAACAAGGCTCACCCATTTCTTATCTATCTATCTATCTATCTTTCTATGAAAGCACCAACCCATACCCAACCCCAGTAAGACTCATGTATGTGCCTTCCACCTAAAACATGCATGTATGTTTAGTCCTCAGCCCGAAGGCTGGTTGGATCCTCAAAAGCTACACCATCAGCTGTCATAGATGGCCTAGGCATCACTGAAGAGGCGTACTGGGTAAATGAGGAGTGAGGCAGTTTCCCGTTGCTTTCCTTACCGGGCCAGAAGTTGCTATTACATGTCAATCTGCCAAGCCCACTGAAATGCATGCACCAACCTACCCTATGGACAATATTTTCACACCATTCATAGCAGGGACTGGCTGCAGAAGGAATGGCATTACTAGTATAACTCATACCTCAGTCACTTTCATTTTGTCAAAGCCAAGGATAAAGCTGAGACAGATCAATGAAAGTGACAAAATTGTTCTAGCCCATACCAGAAGACATAGTGCACTGTAAACACTAGGTTCCGCCAGCAAAGGCACACCTAAAACATATGCAAGCTAATCGGAAAATTGAAGTATTCTGTAATGGTACGTTATTGGTTCACTGCTTCCATCCTAGATATCTAAGAGTCACCTTGAAACGCAGACTTAGGCCTACATGCAAGGAGAAGTGCCTTAAGCTGAAGGAGATCTCTTCGAGGAACTGCCTCGTCCGTAAACTGGCAGGGACTAACCGGAGCAATCATCTCCAAACGTTAAGAACATCAGCACTGGCCTTATGCTACTCAGCAGGACAATATGCCTGTCCTGTGTGGTATAAGTAATCCCATGCAAAACAGGTTGATGTTGCCTTAAACGAGAGTTACAGGATTATTTCCCATTGTTTGAGGCCAGCTCCCATCAATAAAGTTAACAATTTAGCTGGGATTGTTCCATCAGACGTCAGAAGGAAAATGGCTGTCAACAATGAAAGGAAAAGAACATCTACTATAACCCCACACCCACTCTACGGATATCGGCCTACTGAAAGGAAATTAAAACCGAGAAAGAGCTTCCTAACAACTACTCATCCGTTACAAGGAACAGCTGCAAAGACACGAGTTACCATGTGGAAGGTGAGAACTAGTGATTTGTCTGGATGAATGGAACCTAAATAATCTCTACCTCATGGCCACACAGAGAACTGGCCAATCTGGAAATTCCTGAACAGACTGCGAGCTGAAGTTGCAAGAACAAGGGACAACTTATATAAGTGACATTTTCCCACCAAGACAGTTCTATGCGATTGTGGAGAATTTCAAGCAACACATAACCTCTTATGCTGTCCGTTGTGCCTATCCAGATGTACAATAAGTGATTTCACTCAAGCTAATTCAAGTACTCTCGAAGTGGCAAAGTTTTGGGTTGGTACTGTTTGAAGTTACTTGATGAACACATATTTCTGTGGCTTGGTTCTAAAAGGGCCAATGTCATTTTTTTATCGAAATTGAGATATTAACTGATAAAAACGCGTTTTATCCTGGCTTGCAACATGTTAAAAGGGCCAATGTCTCAGTTAAGTACTAAACAAACCGTAAACGTTTAATTAAATAAACCCTTGCCAATAATGTTAGATTACCAATAAAGATTACAGACCTGGCAATTTTTAAAGAATACGAGACAAAAAATTAGCGTTTAATAGGGTGACTTCCACAAAGAAAGTATAATGGTATTTAAAGTTAGTTGTTGAAAAAAATAATTGGAAAACTAAGCAAAACTTCAAATGCTCATAGCTCAAAAACAGGTTTTTTGACATTGGCCCTTTCAGAACCAAGCCACAGATTTGTGTATCTATGTCAATTTCATGCTTAATTTTCATGTTTTATATTTTGTACTTCTAAGATAAATAAATAAATAAATAAATAAATAAATAAATAAATAAATAAATAAATAAATAAATAAATAAATAAATAAATAAATAAATAAATAAATAAATAATAAATAAATAAATAAATAAATACATAAATAAAAAATACATAAATTTTAGTATTAGACCTAATGCCACAGTTGAAACTTCAGAATGTAGATTATTTTGACGTAGTATTTGGCAAGATACAGATTCATTGGGGAACGTGCTGTTTGATGTCTCATGAAGCAAGCATTCCATCACATGTGTGTGCACAGTGTTAGTGATATATCGTGCTGTAATTTGAGTTTACTAAGACTGTCGCAATTATCATGTGACATCGCGGCACAGTTTCGCGGAACTGAGTGAAACTTGCTGCGCTCGGTAAATCCTCAATTAAAATTAGTGACAGTAATTTTAAGTGCAAACACTTCTCCCCAAGATAGAAAAAAGGCAGCAGAAAACGTTCTTTCAGACTGTCAAGTCGTGTCGAGTACGTACAGAATACGCCAAAGAGGATTTACCTATTTGAATTATTTCCTGTTGCTCCCCTTTGAGTATAGGACTTTCGTAAAACACGTCTATCACGTCCTATTGTTGGCCAGCCTTTTTATATATAGTCACTGTTGTGCCAAACGCGCGAATGTGACAATGCTCCACTTATCCATTATTTCCCTTAAGAATGGTACTGTAACGTACTGTAGCAATGTATGTTTTCATGGCATACGAGGTACTTACCCACTCCTAGAGTACGATGTATTGAAGGTTGTTACCTGCGTAACAATTTTTTCCCCCTTGGGAAATATTTTTGAACTAGCCTAAAGGCTGTGGAAAAACTGTGTCTTAAGAAGTGGTTCGCCGCTTCTTTATTTCTTCCTTTCAAACCTTATAATTGACTGTATGCACGTTCTTCGGTGCCTGACTGTATTCTCCTGCACTCTAGTGGCGTAGGTATGTACTACCTCGCGAGCTACGTTTCCACTCAGGCGCTTTGCCTCTGCGCACATGTGATCGTTGGTGCCGGGACTGCTGAATCTTGGGAAATCGCCATTGCTGTTTGGTGACATGGAAGAGATGGACGTGTGTGGTTTCTCTCTCCCTAAGGAGATAATTTCACCGAAAATGTTCGAGCCTGGCTAAGTTAAATATACGGGGCTTTGGCCCTGTAGATTTCTGCAAGTTTCTGGTTAATTTTTTTCCTCGTCTGGAATTTACATGTTATGTTTTTTGAAGTAAGTAAGTAGTGTACGCTACTGAAGCCGTCCTCACAACTTTCATCTGGAAGAAACTGTAAGTGTTGTTACAATTAAACCTTTACTGATTTTTGGTGAAAGACCTGAAAATTTTCCTATGTGAAGAAAGTGCGCGCGGAACCATGTAACTGGCGTCATCAAAAAAAAACTAAGTCTTGCCTTGTGGAAATTTAAACTTTCGGCTTGTTAATTGGAAATTATACCATATGTAATTATGTCTGTTAATTTGGGGCTTGCGTACCGTGTGAAAGTAATTTTTGGATTCTTCAATAATGTAATTGGGTAACCTAGGGTTTATTGATGACTTTTCTTGGCTTAAAAGTTTTGCGCTAAAAAGGTATTATTTAACCTGAAAAATTTAACAAGCGAGTCGCTTCAGGGGTGTGGGTGTTACGTGTACATTGTGTCCCGGTTCCTTGCTTTCGTGTTTCTCGGGTTGATTTTATTTTAATTTAACTTAATTTAATTTAATTTTCCGGTTTCTGGGTTATTTTCTGCGTCTGTTTTCTTGGTCCTTTGTTGCTTTACGCCTATTGTTGTTTGCGGCCTGGGATTGGTCCGTTCCTCCCCTTGACCCATTGTTGGTCGTTGCCATGGGAATGCTAATGTTGTTGATGTTGGTTGTGATGATTGATGATTGGTATTTTGATGTGCCGGTGATGTATTCTACCTTCTCCGCGGATTTTCTTGGTCCATTTCATTTTTCTTGGTGATTTTAATTTTACCTTCTGGTCATTTTCCCTCCCGGTGTTTCGGTGCTTATTATTATTATTATTTTGATTTCTTGAAAAGTGCACGTAATACCTACCCATCCTTGCAGGGGGTCGTTTGACACATCCTAAAAGGTGGTTTTCTGTTTAAAGGAGGTTAAAAGGATGTTAAAAAAATAACTTTGGTACTGTACTAAGAAATCTTTTAGTCGTAAGAAATCTTCAGAGTTGAGGTGTGGTTTCACAAATCTGCATTATCTTAAAAAGGTCCTTTAAGAACTAAATTATCATTTTCTTAATAAACGGTCGACCGTAGGGTTTTGCTTTGAGTTTAAGTATTTTCCAATTTTTAATTTTATTATTTTCCAGCGAGGATATTACTTTCTTGTTTACTTTTTTATTATTTTGATTAAATATCTTTGTTCCCCAAGGTGTTTGTGTTTTCCTTTTAAAAGGGGTGAAAATTTGGGATGACCAGGTGTATTTTATTCGCTCCTTTGGGGCCCTGTTTAATTCTCTAATGGTAAGTGCCTTTGTTTTTCCTTCATTGGTTTTTGTCTAGCACGTTTCCACCTATCTGAACCGTGCCTTTCGTACACGGTCAGACACTTGGTGCTGTCACTTGGGGTAGTTATGCTATTAATTGCTCTAAGTGCGACAGTTTCGTGGCAGCAGAGCTTTAGTTAATTGACTTGTGTGCCTCTTACTTGGATCTACCTGTAGGTCTGTTGCATCCTCATTAAATTTATTTTGGCACTGTGTACTATATGCTTTATCTCCCTTTCATTAAGCTTTTCTATTTTGTTGGTGCCAACCACCTGAGTTTTTTTTGCATTGTCCCTTTAAAAAACCTGGTCATTGGGGAACTTTAAATTATTTGAGGTTTCAAAGAGTGTAGAAAACTGAAACTTGTAAAGTATCTTACTGTGAAAGGAACGCTTTTATTTGGATTAATTATTTTTGATTTATTGTTTCATGTACATCAACTATGGCGAGGGCTGTGCTGTTCCCTTTCCAACTCAGGAAGTCAGAGCTAGTTTATGAGCTCACTATCAGGGGTATCAATCCTGCTAATACTGTTGCCGAGTGCGCTGCTTTGCTGACATCGCATGTCCAGGTTCCTATTAATCTTGACTCTGTAAAGATGTGCTGCAACTTTGGTGAGTCCTTAAATTTAATTACTGACTCCCTTACTGAAATTGAAGTTGTCAGACAAGAATTCATTGAAACTTCCCCCTCTAAGGGGCAGATTAACAGACTTAAGGCTAGGGTGTGGCATTATTTAGGCCGCATCCAAGATTTGATTACTATGTGTCCCCAACCTAGTCTTGTTTCTGAAAGCACTAAGCTGTTGACTATTGCTTCTAGTATTTCTGCTGAACTAGATATTATGCTAGCAAGTAAGGATATGGAGAATTTATCAGTTGTTGAGAGGGAAACCTCATTGCCTTCTAGTCATGCTGATGCCTCACTTAATAATCAACCTTCATGTTGTGCTGCCTCCCCAGTTCTTGAAAATTTGTTAGCCCGTTTAAATTGTGCTCCCTCTCACTCCTCACTGAAGGATCTTTTCAACGGAGTTAAAAATTTCTCCGTCAATTCTATTGAAGAAAGTACCAGGTTTCTGAGGTTCCTGGTAGAAATGACAGAGTCAGGTAGCGTGTATTCTGTTGATGACTTGGGAATTTTCCGAGCCCTATTCTCTCATTGTGAGGGAATTTTGAAACGTGAAATTTCTGAAGCAATTTCGAATAATTTAACCATTATGGAATTTCATGAACTGGTATTGTCAAAATTTATTCCTTCTTTGGCATTGCAGAGTTTGATTCCTCAGTATTGCTTTCGGACTCAATTGCTCCATGAAAACCTTTTGAACTATGTACTAGACTTGCAGTTTTATTGCAAGGTATTTAGAATTTCGGTGCCAGAAGAGGAAATGGTGGCCCGTATTCTGAAGGGTATTTCCCCTGCCTATCGTTCATACCTCTCCCTCACCAAGAGTCCGACTAATTTTCTTGAATTGGAAGCTGCGTGTACATTTGCTGAAGATGTAAAGCACGGGGATGCTGCAAGACCTATCTGCCACCCTCCTCCTACTGTGACCCCTGTTTTGCCTCAAACTAGGGATAGTGGGTCTTCTAAAAAATGTTATAATTGCGGGTCACGTGATCACCTTAGGAACGCTTGCCCCTCAGTCAAGCGTGGCTCTGGTCCTTGTTGTTATTTGTGTGGCTCGAGGCAGCACCTTAAAAATAATTGCCCTACTTCGTTCCGAAAACGCAGTCAATGACTAAGGCCTAAAGGTAATTCTGGTGAATCGCCTGCGCCCGAATTTTTCGTGGATTCCGAAAAGGTTATTTGCCCGCGGGCATGCAATAAGATTTCTGCTTTGGTTGGGTCTAAAAGTACCTTCGCGAAGGTGGAACTGAATAATGAACCCATTGTTGCTCTTATGGACTCGGGTAGCGTCGTCACCTTAATTGATGCTAATTGGTATGATGAAATGAGGTCCCCTTGTAAACTGCCTGAGTTGAAGAAGGTCAATGTTGCATGTGTCACGGCTAATAAGCATAATATGAAAATTTTGGGGTCCGTTGATGTGAAATTGCGTATTGGTAATTTTACTTGGAAGGTTCTTTGCTTGGTGACTCCAAAGCTAGCGTGTAGCATGATTTTAGGTACGGACTTCTTGTCAAGAACTGGATTAATTTTGGACCTCCAGGCTAGGAAATTTCACTTTAAATTTTCTCCAAATTGTAAATTCGATATTATTGATGCTCCTTTGGGTACCTTCAGGGTTTCTTGTGTAGGTAGGGCGCTACCTAGGGAGAACAACGAAATAGATCAGTTGGATCTTAGTCATTTGGATTATCAGCAGGCTAATAGTGTGCGTGACTTGTGCCACCAATTTCCCGATGTCTTCACTAGCAAGTTAGGAGTTACTAATGTTCTTGAGTATCAGATTGAGCTATCTGATAACACACCTGTTAGATCTCCTCCTTACCGTCTTTCACCACCTAAGATGTTAGAACTCAAAAAGATTATTGATCAGATGCTTGCCGATGGGGTCATCAGACCGTCCACTTCTCCCTATGCATCTCCTGTTTTCCTAGTACCTAAACCCTCTGGGGGCTATCGTGCTGTAATTGACTACAGGGCTTTGAACCGCAAGATCATCTTGCAATCTATCCCCTTACCGGATTTGCACACTTGTTTTGGGTGGTTCTCTGGAGCCAAGTTTTTCACTGTGTTAGATCTCAATCAAGCGTATTACCAAGTCCCGTTGTCTAAGTCATCTATTCCACTGACTGCTTTCATTACTGATTGGAACCTTTACGAGTTTCTGAGACTTCCGTTCGGGATCTCTTGTGGGGCGGCCGTTCTTACAAGGCTGTTAGATTCGATACTTTCGGGGATTAAATTCAAGTTCGTTTTTCATTACCTGGACGACCTCGTAATTTTCTCAAATTCCTTTGATGAACATGTCGAACACGTTAGAGAAGTCCTGCATCGCTTGAGAAAAGCTGGACTAACTGTTAAGTTGTCTAAAGTAGCGTTTGCTAAGCCGAGTATGTCTTTCCTTGGACACGTGGTTTCCTCTGATGGTGTCTCCATCGACCATTCTAGGACCCAGGCTATTAGGGACTTTCAACCCCCTAAAGATGTCAAAGGCATCGCACGTTTCGTGGGCATGGTGAACTTCTTCAGGAAGTTCATTCCAAATTTTGCAGAGATAGCAGCTCCTCTAAATCATCTCAGACGTAAGGATGTCAAGTTCATCTGGGGCCCCTCCCAGCAAGAAGCCTTTGAGACCCTGAAGCTTGCCTTGTCAAATGCTCCTGTGTTGGCTATACCCGACTTTAGTAAACGCTTTATTGTACAAACCGATGCCTCTGGAAAAGCAGTTGCTGGTGTACTCTTACAGGAATATGAGGATGGTCGTAGACCGGTTGCCTATGTGTCTAGGATCCTCAATGATCTGGAGAGTAAGTACTCCATCTATGAATTAGAATGTTTGGCCGTGCTGTTTGCTCTTGAAAAATTCAGACCTTTCATTGAACATGTAAATTTTGATCTGGAAACAGATAATCAGGCTCTGTCGTGGGTCTTGAACCGTCCCAAAAGAACGGGCAGAATCACTAGATGGGCGCTTAGGATCTCAGCCTTCAGTTTTCAAGTAAAGCATATTAGGGGGTCGGAAAATGTCATCGCTGACAGCCTTAGTAGAATGTTTGACGGGAGTTTTGGTCTTGATGAAAAATTTAAGGCTGAAGAATATGATGAAACTAATGTTGCTAGCGTGGGTGCCATTCTTTCGGACCTACCTCTGTTGTACCATGAGTATGCAGATCATCAAAAGGCTGATCCTGATTTGAGAGAAATCATCAACAAAATTAGTGATGGTATTGTGGTTAAGCCTTATTCTCTGGTGAAGGGTGTTTTATGCTGCAAAGGTCGAAGGGACACTAATTTCAAAATTGTTGTACCCAAGGTTTTAGTGCCAATCATCTTCAGGTACTATCACTCTTGTCCCATTGGTGGCCATTTAGGCACCTTTAAAACTAGACAGAAAATTCGACAGTTCTTCGTTTGGAAAAGAATGGATGGTGATATCCGAAACATGATTAGGTCCTGTAAAATTTGTTCTATCAGCAAGCCTAGTTTGAACAACCGTGTAGGTCTATTATCTTCTTCACAAGCTTCTCGCCCTATGGAACGGTTATTCATCGATTTCGTTGGTCCGCTCCCTCGCTCTACCTTGGGAAACACTCATATCTTCGTTGCTATTGATGCGTTTTCTAGATTCTCTTGGATTTTCCCCACTAGATCTACTACTGCTCGTACCACTATAAGTTGCCTTAATTCTATTTTCGCATCCTTTGGCCCTCCCAAGTTTCTGGTTTCTGATAATGCCAGTGCTTTCACTGGTCACTTGTTTAAGAAGTACCTTTTTGAGCTAAGCATTTCTCATGTCACCACTACCCCATACTATCCTAACCCTTCTTACGCCGAGAGGATGAACAGGAACCTCAAATCTGCTTTAATTGCATATCATCACAATAACCAAACCAAGTGGGACTCTTGCCTGCACTGGTTGGCTCATGCCTTCAATTCTGCCACACATGAAACTCATGGTAAAACCCCCATGTCACTTATGTTCTGCTACACCCCGTACTCCCCTATATCCAATGTTCTGGGTATTGATGATCTTCTTCCAGACTTGTCTAAACCAAATGACGTTCAGAAAATCTGGGATGAAGCAAAGAAGAAGTTGTCTGTATCCTATGAGAAAGGTAGGGTTAAGTATAATAAGGGTAGAAAGTCACCTAGGTTGAAGGTTGGAGATCAAGTTTTTGTGAAGACCTATCCTATTAGCAAGGCTATTAACAAGTTTTCTGCCAAACTTGCTCCTCGGTATCATGGTCCCTGTACTATTTTACAGTTCTTATCTCCGGTGTCGGTACTGGTGAGTGACCCCATCGCCAAGAGGATTAGACGGGTTCATTTGTCCCAGTTAAAAACAGGTTAACGCATGTTTGGACTTGTGGATGAGAGCTACCTTTCAGTGAGCAAACTTAATTGATCTCCGTGGGTTATTATGTAATTATTCTGGTCTAGTGTGAAGTTAATCATGTAATATTTTTCTCCCTTTTCTCATGTACTGTATTTGTTTTGAGGAGTTTTGGTATTCCTTGTCGTACTTAACTTCTTTTCCTGTCAACCATGGTTGCTTAGTTGGGTGAGAATTTTTACCACGTGTTTAAGCTTTGGTGCCTTATCTGCTGTGTTCACGCCTCCGGTGATTCTTGGCATGACCATGTAGTACTTTCTAGGGTGTACTTGTTCTAATCATTGTATTTTGAAAAGGTAATTGTGGTTTGGGAGAAATGTCTGTACTTTCTCTTGGTCTATTGGCACCCAATTTCTTAATTGTTAATATCTAACTACTCTTTGGGTCTGGCTGCAGGTCTCTCCGTCTTATCATAATTCGATTATATCCTGATCATTTACGTTTGCAAAATTTTTATAATAAATTTATTTATTGGCTCTTGTACTGCTGTTGCCTTGTTTTGGAACTCATTTGGAAAATTCTGGGCAATTTCTGCTCTGTGCGTTGTTGTTAATCCGGTAGGAAATCTGTTAGTCTCCTAAACCCCTATTTATCTTGCCCTGTCTTTGTCTTTGGTCCTAGTTCTTGTTATCTGTTTCCTTGCGGGTAATATTTCGGTTACCTTTTCCTATTGTGGTTTGTTAGGTGTGCTTTGTTGAAACGAATTAGCTTTTGGTTTCCTTGTTGGTGTAGGTTGACTAGGATCTGGATATACCCGGTGTTATGGTCCTGTTGGTTATGTTTTGGATTGGATGTGGGTAATGGCAATGGCGGAACTCTGTCAATTGGAAATGGTGGTGGTTGGTTGTTTGTCTCTACGGCATGGACTTCACAGTCTTCACTGCCTTCTATCTCCAATTTCTGGTGACTCGATTCCCTAGGTTGCGAGTGCTCTGATGTCCTTCTCTGGGGCATTTCTGTTATCTGTTGTGAATTCCCGGTTTACTAAGTTATCCTTTCCTAATCATTTTGGTACCGATGGTTTTCTGGTATTAAAAAAATCCTGCCCCGGCTAACCTAATTTGGTAAATTTTTCTTTGGGTTTTCCTTCCTGGTTGTGGCAGTTAACTAGGTGGTTTCTTAATGTATTTCTGCTTGCAAGTGGTATTTATTCTAACCTCTTCTGAAGTCTTTACTTCCCTGGTTTTTGTCTCTAATGTGGTGTATTATTCTTGTAGTATGTTATTTAAACGAGTCGTAGCTCCATGTTGTCCTGCCCAGTCTAATTGTTATTGTGGTGTTTTGCATGTGTTGCACCTATGGATCCTGAACCTGAGGAGTGCGGTCTCCTTTTCGTGCCTTGTAGGTATTGGTTTCGGTCCTGTCTTAGTAATGTTGTAAACGGTACCGTGGTTTGGTTTTAGGTTTGCCTTGTGAGGTGGAATGATGGCTTCACGACATGTTGTTGAGGGTAGTTGCAGTTTCCTCCCTTTTAGCTAACGCATGTCCGTTGTGGTCCATTTTTGTTGTATTGTTGTTGCGTAGTATTGGTCACTTATTATGGCGCTTCGGTATGGGCGGTGTTGCCTTTAATTTACCCTGTGTCCCGGTAGATTGGGAAATAAACTCTGGCATGGATTTACTACTCTCTGTAGGTGTGTCTTATCTGCTTGCATATAATGTGTGATTTCTGTACGACCTGGTCTATTTTTAATTTTAATTTTCTGCATACCCTAGTAATCTGACGTCATCATGCAATTATCCTATACTGTAAACTTCTTCTCGAAATAACCTGCCAGACTATTGGTTTTTTTTTTCTTCTGGAGTGTTTGAAAACCTTGGCTATCGTTTATCATCTTGTCGTCCTACGGTGCTACAGTTGAGTATGGGATCAGCTGGTGCTTCATAGGCGGCACTGAAATCTTCCTACTATCTGGTGATGTGTTTGTTTGGTGGTGTTTCTTATTTCTCTGTTATTTGAAGTGTTTTCTACTTACCTGGTTCGTGACCTTCCTTTCATACCTTATTTCCCTTGTACTATTGTTGGCGAGGTACCTGTGACTCTGTGGCCACAATGTGAGTCTCGGTTATCACTTTGTTTTAGTCTGGATTGGTCCGAGATTTCTTGTGGATTGTCGGTAGGGAATCTGGTCAGATCTGTGTTCCCATATTCAAAGGCGTTGGCTTGATTGAGGTGCTTTATTGAACCTTTTAATTGATTGAGTCGCCCATTGTTAAGGTATATGTTTGTATGTGTAGTAAAATTGTGGGAAATATGATTTTAGATTGGGTAACACTCCTATTTCCTTTTGGCCAATTTCTGTCCCGTTTCATCATGGTGTTAAAGATTGTGTATCATAACCTCTGCTACCCTCCTATTACTCTTTGCTTGGTGTTGTTTTGGCTCGTTGCTGATGACCAACTATACGCGTACCCTCCATCTGAAAGATCTTGAAGTCTCCAACCGCAGCCTGTACATTCATCTTGTCTTGAGTAATTATTTACTGTGACCCATGAAATCTTGATTCTTACCTTGTATCCTGTTTCTGGAAGTTTCTTTTAGTGGTAATATTAAAAGGGGGTAAACTATTTCCAATCCTGTTTCTTGTTTATTTGGGGTTTTGCATGGAATGTATACGTGGTATTAAAATTGATTTATTGCTAAATTTATTTCTTGTCCTTGGGCATGTGCTTAAAGGGGTTAACTCTGGTTAATTGACTCACTGATTGGTGGTTCTATTCCGTTTTAAATTTAACTTAAGGGAGGTTGTAAGCTTAATTAACTTGTAGTTCAGTGTTACGTTTTTCAACATCCTTTTTCTTGGTCTGGGTCTTGGTTTCGTAATATTATGTATGGAAGGGAGTTTCTCTTAGCTTTTCCGTTATTGCAATTTCTCAGCACCCTTGAGTTGGTGCTTGTCTGTAAGTTTTTCTATGTAAAGTTGCCTCCTGGTTTCTGTTTGTCAATGGTGACGTTATTGTGTAACCTTCCTGGTAGGATTGGTTGTATGCTTTGAAAGGTGTTTGGTGGAGATAACTATCTTGGTTTCACAGGTTTTTGTTTTCCTTGTGTCGTGAAAATTGTATCCTTGGCCATATATTTTAGTTAGCATGATACCTTAAATGTAATGTAATTTGGTTTTTGGGTATGGTTTGTTTAAATATTATCGTATTCTGTTGCTGTGCCATACCGTAATCTTAAGTCATGTTAATCTAGGTTAAGGTTAGGTTAAGTATTTTCCGGTTGTACCTTGTGATTGTGTTTTACGCTCACCAATGTTGTTTTCTCTCTTCCCTTCCCTTTCTGGGCGTTTTTCCTTTTTGGGGTTGTCGTTACCATCCAAACCAAAGGGTGGAAAACAAATGAAGGCGTTTCTTATCTAACGCAAGTCCTATAATATTACAAAGTTAACAAACATGTATTAATTTAAGTCTAGGTATGTGATCTGGTGCAATTAAGACCTAGAAGGTCTAATGTTCTGAAAGCAAATAGTTATGAACTTTACCTAAAGGTGTGTATGTGCCACAAGGTAGCGTAACCTCCGATCAGATGACGCAAACGAACTTGCGGAAGATCATAGTCCGCATTAAAGTTTAGCAAGAAATCTAGAGAAGAAGTGTTCCCTGTGATCTGGACCATTAATAATTTTCCTGCGACTTGGGTGTTGCACAGTTTGGTGCATGGAACTTCATTATTATTGAAAGTGGCTAGACATTTGGTGTCGTCCTAGTGAACTGTACTGTTCCTTTAATTTAAATCACATGTGTTTGGGTTCTTAGTAACTATTGGACTCGTTCTGCTGGTGGTGCATAAACTGAAGCTGGCGATTGGTGGTCATTTTCACATTCGGACTATTCTACCAAAAACTTAGTTTGCTTCAAGGCCACCGCCTTATGATGGTAAACTTGTGCTGGACATGTCAAGTTTCGGGGAGGGAGACTGTTACCTGCGTAACAATTTTTTCCCCCTTGGGAAATATTTTTGAACTAGCCTAAAGGCTGTGGAAAAACTGTGTCTTAAGAAGTGGTTCGCCGCTTCTTTATTTCTTCCTTTCAAACCTTATAATTGACTGTATGCACGTTCTTCGGTGCCTGACTGTATTCTCCTGCACTCTAGTGGCGTAGGTATGTACTACCTCGCGAGCTACGTTTCCACTCAGGCGCTTTGCCTCTGCGCACATGTGATCGTTGGTGCCGGGACTGCTGAATCTTGGGAAATCGCCATTGCTGTTTGGTGACATGGAAGAGATGGACGTGTGTGGTTTCTCTCTCCCTAAGGAGATAATTTCACCGAAAATGTTCGAGCCTGGCTAAGTTAAATATACGGGGCTTTGGCCCTGTAGATTTCTGCAAGTTTCTGGTTAATTTTTTTCCTCGTCTGGAATTTACATGTTATGTTTTTTGAAGTAAGTAAGTAGTGTACGCTACTGAAGCCGTCCTCACAACTTTCATCTGGAAGAAACTGTAAGTGTTGTTACAATTAAACCTTTACTGATTTTTGGTGAAAGACCTGAAAATTTTCCTATGTGAAGAAAGTGCGCGCGGAACCATGTAACTGGCGTCATCAAAAAAAAACTAAGTCTTGCCTTGTGGAAATTTAAACTTTCGGCTTGTTAATTGGAAATTATACCATATGTAATTATGTCTGTTAATTTGGGGCTTGCGTACCGTGTGAAAGTAATTTTTGGATTCTTCAATAATGTAATTGGGTAACCTAGGGTTTATTGATGACTTTTCTTGGCTTAAAAGTTTTGCGCTAAAAAGGTATTATTTAACCTGAAAAATTTAACAAGCGAGTCGCTTCAGGGGTGTGGGTGTTACGTGTACATTGTGTCCCGGTTCCTTGCTTTCGTGTTTCTCGGGTTGATTTTATTTTAATTTAACTTAATTTAATTTAATTTTCCGGTTTCTGGGTTATTTTCTGCGTCTGTTTTCTTGGTCCTTTGTTGCTTTACGCCTATTGTTGTTTGCGGCCTGGGATTGGTCCGTTCCTCCCCTTGACCCATTGTTGGTCGTTGCCATGGGAATGCTAATGTTGTTGATGTTGGTTGTGATGATTGATGATTGGTATTTTGATGTGCCGGTGATGTATTCTACCTTCTCCGCGGATTTTCTTGGTCCATTTCATTTTTCTTGGTGATTTTAATTTTACCTTCTGGTCATTTTCCCTCCCGGTGTTTCGGTGCTTATTATTATTATTATTTTGATTTCTTGAAAAGTGCACGTAATACCTACCCATCCTTGCAGGGGGTCGTTTGACACATCCTAAAAGGTGGTTTTCTGTTTAAAGGAGGTTAAAAGGATGTTAAAAAAATAACTTTGGTACTGTACTAAGAAATCTTTTAGTCGTAAGAAATCTTCAGAGTTGAGGTGTGGTTTCACAAATCTGCATTATCTTAAAAAGGTCCTTTAAGAACTAAATTATCATTTTCTTAATAAACGGTCGACCGTAGGGTTTTGCTTTGAGTTTAAGTATTTTCCAATTTTTAATTTTATTATTTTCCAGCGAGGATATTACTTTCTTGTTTACTTTTTTATTATTTTGATTAAATATCTTTGTTCCCCAAGGTGTTTGTGTTTTCCTTTTAAAAGGGGTGAAAATTTGGGATGACCAGGTGTATTTTATTCGCTCCTTTGGGGCCCTGTTTAATTCTCTAATGGTAAGTGCCTTTGTTTTTCCTTCATTGGTTTTTGTCTAGCACGTTTCCACCTATCTGAACCGTGCCTTTCGTACACGGTCAGACACTTGGTGCTGTCACTTGGGGTAGTTATGCTATTAATTGCTCTAAGTGCGACAAGGTTTAAATGAAATGGCGTATGGCGTTTATTGCCGGGAGTGTCCGAGGACAAGTTCGGTTCGCCAGATGCTGGTCTTTTGATTTGATGCCCGTAGGTGACTTGCGCGTCGTGATGAAGAAATGATAGCGAAATTTACCAATTATGGTTCAAATTCCCGACCCTGCCGAGAATCGAACCCGGACCCCTGTGACCAAAGGCCAGCACGCTAACCATTTAGCCATGGAACTGGACTATTTAAGGTGCATTTGCCTTTATACACACACCTAGGAAAATGATGATGATGATGATGATGATATTATTATTATTATTATTATTATTATTATTATTATTATTATTGTTTAAAGGGGCCTAACATTTAGGTCATCGGCCCCTAATTGTACGAAATAAGACGAAATGTAATGGCAAATTAAAGTACAAATTCTTCCACTGACCAGGATTTAAAACAATCAGTGGATCCGACCCGTAATGCCCCACCTTCCCAGAAACTATCATAAATCATATTACTGACCAAGGGACTGCTTCTAAAGCACAATCCTGAATCGATGATGCTAGTTGCCCAAAGGGGTCCAAAATCCTTGTCAACGACCCCTCATCAAGGTACTTATTGTTAGTGAAGTAGAACCATGGTATGTGTCATGTTGCGGCACTAATCAAAATTAGGGTAGAGTCACTGGTGTTCAACACTTTATGGTACTACTCACAAGTATTATACGTCACGCAGGTAATGCAGACCTATGGTGTTTCTCACATAATGGTGCCACTCATAGGCAACACAAACTCATGGTATTCCTCACCTTGGTGTACTAATCACGGGCCCTGGTTTTCCCGTGGTCTTCCTCACATAGCGCGTACTAATCACAGGCAACGCAGACCCACGGCATCGCTCATATAGTGCTACTAATCACAGGCAACGTAAGCTAGTGGTGTTCCGCATATAGTTGTACTAATCGCAATTACCGTAAACCCACAGTGAAGCCTTATCTGCTGCTACTAATCACAAACCTGTTGTTTACCTAACGTAGTGGTACTAATTGCAAGAAAAGGAGACCCATGGTAAACCCGCGTTATGGTACTAATACCATCATCCCTTGGTCGTCCCTTTTAGTCGCCTTTTACGACAGGCAGGGAATACCGTGGGTGTAGGAAAATGAACTCAACGAAAATTGTTCTCATGCACTGCTTATCAATATGTGGCTGAGGGGCGTGGCCAGACTTAAGGGAAATAATAGATAAGAAGGGAATTGACATTCGCCGTTTTTGCACAACAGCGACGATACATATATTTTTAGTAGAAAACAAATACAGATACAAAGTAAACCATTTAAGGGGACCGGATTACTGAAATTTCGTGATTTCCTTGTAAAAAAAGTTTTTTTCGGAATTATTGTTAAAAAGTAATACGAATCCTTTTAATGTCAGAAAATGGCAGAATATTTCAAGTTCCGCCATTTTTGAAGGACGTACGGACATTTTTAATTGGCTGCCGTGTGCGTGTCTCTGCCACACCCACCTCACAGTGATGGCATTTTATCACATGTTTTGGGAGTATTTTTTAGTTTTCGCTTGAATTTGGCTCCAAGATTTGACAAGTGACAGTGGTATGGTGTCAGTGCTTTACGATGTTCCACTGTTTATCACACAATCTTTAAAAAATAACAGGTGCTTTCAAAACTTCAGACGTCTTTTCTCACTTTTCATTTTTCCAGCTCCATGTGGTGCACTTCGTGTCTGATTGATATGAAACTTTCTGGAATTATAGTGATATCTTCAACTAACGAAACATACTTATACAGATTGTTATTTGTTGTTTGGAAGCAATGTTACATGCATTTGATTACGACAGTATATCACTTTTCTATAGAAATTAGCAAACCTGAAAGTTAAAAAAATCTAGTCTGATGCGTAGTTGAGGAGAGAGATATTTTTATACCATTATTAAATTTTGAAGTCATAGAAACCAAAATTATGCCTCAGGGATCTTGTTTCAGTAACTCGTAACTAAATATCAAAATTAATAACTGAATAAGATTGAATCAACCAACTGGTATAATAGGTAATATTTATTTCATGAATGTGCTCACAAAATTTTATGCTGTTATCTGCAACATTGCAGAAGTTGAAAATTTCAGTCATCTTTCCCCTTAAATCTGACAATATAACAATACAAAACATTAACAGTAAGAAAACAAACAATAACGTTTAACGAAGAGGACGTGATATTAACAAATTATTTAGAAATTTAGTAAGAAATAAAAATAACAAGGTACGTATCACTAGCAGTATTCTGGCGAGTTTGTCAACAGAGAATCAACAGCTTACTATTTTAGTATATATTTCAGTTCGGTTTCGATTGGATGATAGGGGATGAATATATGAGTTTCATGAGGGCACTTGCTGTTGTGGGGAAGGTGAGAGAATATGGAGTGTTTCTGCAGTGTTAGGCACACGCGAAGAATTTGGATGAGTGTTCTATTTCGGAACCTACGTGGATGAACATGTAACGGAGAACGGTGTAACAAAGATTTACATTTAGGAGTACGATTAACAATTCTGTGAAGAAAGCAGATATCAGCGTACCTTTGCTCAGGTCCAAGAGGTTGGTACTATACTATACTATACTGTCTCAGGTCGGGGTTACGGTTTTTATTGGGAATAATTCGCGAACGATATTTAGTTGCATTAAGGTACATAATAGGTGTATCAGACTCAACCAACCTGATAATTCAACTGTTGCTGATCATGCTTTAACACCTGGTCATGATGTCATGTTCCAAGGAGTGGATGTTCTTGCCCGTATAAAAACAATATACCCCAAGAATCATTAGGGGGCTGTTGAAATACGTAAACACCCAGATAATTTCAACCGCGATACAGGCTACAACCTTGGTGAATCATGGCTATCTATTAACAGAACCAACAGAAAGTGATCCTTTACAACTACCTTTCCACATCCCTGGCACGGGGCTAAAATAAAGTCCCTATTACATCTTCAGGCACCATTTTGAAATTGTTTCCTTCCCTTAGCAACTATTGGTGCGTCGTGTTTCCATATTCTGTTTTCTCCTGCTGAAGAAAGGCAAGGTACCTTTCGAAACGTGCGTTGAGTGTGTTCATATACTTTATTACACGGCATAATCCCAACAATATTTTATCATGAATTATTAATTTCGTCTGTATTAAGTTGAAATTATTTTATTTGTTTGAATAAAGTATGGAAAATTACACAAAGTTCTGTTGGGGTATATTTGTACCCCTGTTGGTGTTGGTGGGGATGCCTTCTAGTCAATTTTGACGTCCCATTTCACTCCAGGCTTACTACAGGTCAGAGTAAACCGAATCTGTCTCTTGGGAGTCTATGAATACTGTTCTTTACATATTCGTTAGTTAGGGATTGGAATAACTTGCCAAGGGAGATGTTCAATAAATTCCCAATTTCTTTGCAATAATTTGATAAAAGGCTAGGAAAACAACAGATAGGGAATCTGCCACCTGGGCGACTGCCATAAAGGCAGACCAGAATTAATTGATTGATTGATTGATTGATTGATTGATTGATTGATTGATTGATTGATTGATTGATTGATTGATGCCGACATCATACGACATGAAGTGTCTAATGGACGAGCTCTGCCGGTTTTGAACTCGGAATCTTGTGATCCAGATGCCAACGTTGTACCACGGATCAACAGATGGAGCTATAATAATGGTGGCCATGCTAACCTTAATCCACAGAACAATACTGATGATTATTAACGTTATTCCAGATTTCATAGTTCACAGCTAATTCCTTCAAATATTGGAAGCACCCATCTGAAAAGACTGGATAATATGTAGGGCACTAAATCTGTGCAGGAATACTTTAAGGAATGAGTTCCACCTGCTAAAGTTGGAGTTGCAAGTTGGGGAAGTGGAAGAAGCTTTGACCGAGACGATTGAAGTGCTGGCCGAGCTCCTTGATAACCGTGGGAAAACGGAGGAGGACGTCATCTGGTAAGGGGAACGCGGGTGGAACAGGCCAACAAGTAGCCGGAACAACAATGGAATCTCTGCTTGAAAGGAAACAAAAAATCTGAGAGGTCTCCTACGGGAATGCCGTAGTTTACTCCGGGGATTAGGCCCACGCCGTCTTGCAAGTCTCATTCAAGTCATTTTCCCAAGAAAAGACAAAATAAGATGTCGTTCTTCCCTCATCGCAGTCTATCAGTGGCAAAATTCAGAGTAAATTTTTTTGTGTATATCCAATCTGGTTGACGAAACTGTGTAGCTTTAAATTAATGACCATTGCCTTGCTTTCTCACTGAGCGAATGGGTAAAGCCATTACATAGTTTACAGTTCAGAAATCTGAGACGTGCAACTTGCAACTATCACTGAATATTTCTAGTTTCACTTTATTGTAGCTCATATAATATTAGTAAATGAAATCAACTACGACTTTTGTAATGCAAAGACCAGCTGTATATTAGTTTGCGTTCTCATGTAATTTTCTAGATGAGTCTGAGTTTTGTTGGTAGCAATGTGAATGCAGTGTCAAAGTATATTATTATTAATATTACAAGTGTATTGCCGGGGAGATATAAATTACACTACAATAACCAAAATACAATGGACAACTATATCGGTATCCAAAGTTCTAATAACACCTACTTGTAAATTTTATTCATATCCCTTATTTTCCTTAGGAATGGTCACGCCTCCCAGTCACATATGGATATCCAGTCTATCAGAACAATTTTCAATGTGTTTTTTCTATGATAATGTGTAAATGAAAATGAATCTTAACGTACCGTACTTTAGGAATGTGTGTTTTCATGATGCAATTTACGAACTCCTACAGTGTATTGTACTTAAGGTTCATTGGAAGAAAGCTTGGATCGACAGCTCATCAATTCATATGATGGCTTTTTCGTTTCGGCAATCGTAGAATGGAACTGTTCTGCTGACAGAACTGATCTGAAATTAAATATTAAACGCGAGTCATCTTCAGCCATTGTCGTTCTTATGAAGAGAGTTTATCGCAAGCGAGTTGTAAGAGCTGCAATTCTCATAGCTGGGAATAATACGGCAGCCCCAATTTGGAATGTGTATGATGCAATAAAAGCTGTAGTCTCGGACGGGGAATCTGAGGGAACTCATTTAACTGAGCCTGGAGACGTAGTGACGCTACTAATATCTAGGAGATAACATCGATACAACTTCAGACTGTTGTAACCGCCCGCGCCTGATTCATCTTTCTCATCTTTTCTTTCTCCTTACGTTTCTTTCAATTTTCAGGTCTATTGTATTCTTCGGTCGTGTCAATCTTTCGTTTGTGATTCGTTATGCCCAACTAAGGAGAGCATGTGAACTTATTTCGGACAACGTTCCTTCTTGTATACCCAAAATCTCTTCATCCTTTCGTTGTGCTACTTTTTGCGTTCTTCCGTCCATCCTGTAGCTTGTATTTTAGCTTGATCGGCAAATTTGTGTTTGTTTATGAGACTTCTGAATTTTTTCTGTCTTGCAAGATTTCTTCATTTATACCAATTTCTTGAAGATCTTTGTTTATTTATGTAAGCCAGTTGTGATATTTTAGATATAATGCGAGATTTATTATTTTCTTTGTTAGCCCATTGTTATCCATCCTGATCAGGTGACCATAGAAATTTGATCGTCTTTTTCTAATGGTGTTGGATTTTTTCTCTTGCTTGATAGATTTCCTGTGATTTCCCTTTCATCCAAATGCCATTATCGCATTTAGGTCCTAAAATTTTCCTGAGAATTTTCCTCTCTTGTTTTTTGATATTTTTTAATTGTGATCTGACACAAATTACCAGAGTTTCTGATGCATAAAGGGCTTATGGTTTGACAACTGTGTTGTAGTGACGTGATTTTGCGTTTTGGGATATAGATTTTTTATTGTATCTACTCCAGACAATTGTGTATGCTTTTTGTAATTTTGTAACTCTTTGTTTGCTTTCGTTGACTTTTATTTTATATTTTGATTTATTTTGTTTTGATTTATTTCTTACACCATGTATGTTTTTGGTTTGTCTGACGACCTTGCTGTTTATTTCGCACACACATTCAATGGAACTAGTACGATCTCAAATGGAGATCGAAATATTAGCCTCTGGTGAGCCATCTGCTGATGAACGGAAGTACCATTTACTGTAGACCAACAATAAAGCATTCTTAAATTCAAACCTTCATTATTAGGGAATTCTTATTCGCGAACAGATGAAATTTTCTTCTGAAGACGCGGAACCAAGTTTTCCGCGAAATATAAAGAATTTCACATGTTTTTGACACGATAAAAGCCCAAAAGTTTATTATCATGTCTACATTAACGAGACTTGAAAACATCAATCTAAATAAAGTCGATTAGCATTTACCACTTACATTTCACAACGACTCAATCACATTTTAATAAGTGCAGTGTGTTTTGCAAGATCTTTTTAGAGATTGGTAACAAAGAAGAGATAAGTGAACAGCAGGTATTATTCATTTATATTTGCATTCACAATTCTTAACGCTCTTTTCAGTCTCCTTCATTATTTTGTACGACGGCTAACTCTCCCATTCCACTTCAGTAGATAGTTTATTCAGTCGATCTGATGGACGGCAGCGTTACGGGATAGATAACAGTGTCTCTGATCGCGTAAGTTTTCAGCGCGAATGTTATTTTACTACTTGAACGGAAGCTGCGTGAGCTAGGCTGTTTGTTCTAAGCCTAAATATACAATTTCCAATATCCAGTACTACAGCCGAAGAATGAGAGGAATAGTTAAACCTTCAGAAATAATAATAATAATAATAATAATAATAATAATAATAATAATAATAATAATAATAATAATAATAATAATCAGCATCATCATATGGCCTCAATTACCGTGTGCAGACATTTCAATTTCATACCATATGGCTAGAGCAAAGTGTAGCTACCAGCGAAGTCCCAGTTTCATCCATGGCTGTGACAATATGGAAGCTGCTGTGGTATGGGTGGTGCTGAGTAATGAGATTTGGAGCACGACTAATGCCTGAGTGTTATGCGAGGTGTTGCTCATAGGATCAGCCGTGCTGCAGTAGCACCTTCTGGTCCAGTGAGGAAAGCAATGGCAAACTGCCTCACTCCTCATCTTGCCTAGTACGCCTCATTTGGGTTCTGCTATTGGTGTTTGTGGTTTTCCTATAACTGCATGGCCTTTGGTGGTGCTATTTGAGGATCCAACCAGCCTGTGGGCTGATGACCTAACAGACATGGCTATCTGCTCGTCAATTTCGACGTTCCGTTTTACTCCAGGCCCACTAGATGGCGGACCGAGTAAACCGAAACTCTCTTTGGCGTCTAAGCTGAGATTTAATGAATTTTGTCGGGTAAACACCAAATGTGTCACGAGAGATCTTTTACATGCAGACATCGTACTACATGGAGTGTCGAATGGACCTTTTACCACCCTTCAAAAATCCGACTAGCAGTGCCGGGTTTGAACCCGCTATTTTGGGATCCGGAGGCCGACATTCTAGCACTGACCCACAGTGGCAGAAATGAGAGCGAGTCTTTGTTCGGAAAATGGTGTCAGTTTTCCATTTGGGAATATCATATGACTATAAATATATCTTTCAAATTAATAACGATGAATTTATTTGCATCTAATGAATCGTTTTCGAAAGTCATCTGTTTGGAATTTAGAGTCGACAAGTGTAGACAAGTGTACGATTCAGAGCATCTAAAAGGGGAAAGTGACTCAGAGTATATAAAACTACAACGAATAAAATTATGTCTCTAAAAGAAATTGAGTATGATGAGTCGAGGCTCCTTTGATAAAAGAAAATTCTGCACGTCTCTCAGTTTTGTACGTCCATCAGTTCTTCACATCACAGCCTCAACTTTGCCAGGTAAAATCACGTCACACATTTTTGTTACTAATTACGTGATTCAAATTTTTAGATGACACCCCAGCCTCAACTTTTGCCAGGTAAAATCACGTCACACATCTTTGTCACTAATTACGTGATTCAAATTTTTAGATGACACCCCAGCCGTAAGATATATTTATGCCAAATGATGGGAATAGACATTTATGCATGCGGAGTGATTTTAAAGAATGGGTGAAAACTTCAGGTAACGTTTCTGTGAGGAGAGGAAGAAAGTTGTACCTGTGAACAGATCCAGACATTTTTGGAAAATCGTTACAGTTCCGAAGAAAATGTATTAAATATATTTTTGTACGAAATGTAATTCAAAATCTCGAAAATATGGTCCTTTAGTTTGTAATACTAATAGTCACCCCGATATTTTTTTTACAATTGCATAAGGCATGTGTTAAAATGCACTGACTGAGCAAATATCATGGGATAGCGAAGCACTGATGCGCAGGTGTGTTGTCTGCGCACCACACGCCCCCTGTGCCAGCGGCAGTTGTATAGGAGACCTTGTGAGCAGTGGCTGTGCGCGTGACAGGTGTAACATGGAACGTCTTCGCGAGCTGACACCGTTCGAACGGGGTATGGTGGTCGGTGCTCGACGGAGGAGAAGTGTGATTTCGGAAGTGGTGCGGGAATTCGGCTTCACACGATCAACCATGTCCAAGGTGTATCGTGAATGGTTGAATGCGGGTGTCACCGTCCACAACAGCTGAACGACCGGCCGTCCAGCCACCGGACATCTGAGACGGATTGTCAATGGTGACAGACGGGCAACCGTGCAACAAATCACGGCTCAATTCAACACAGGCCGTGCTAGACAAGCCTCCCAGTAGACAATCCGTAGGAACATGGGTTTTATGGGGTATGGGAGCCGGCGCCGCACACGGGTGCCACTGTTAACCCAACGTTATCGGGCACAACGACACGCATTTGTCGCCAGTCACCAGGGATGGACGCTGATATGGTCGGACGAATCACGATTTCAACTGCACCATGCCTATGGGAGGCACCGTGTATAGCACAGTCCACATGAAACGATGGATCCCGCCTGCCTCGAAGGTGTGGTCCAGGGCGCTGGTGTCTCTGTTATGGTCTGGGGTGCATTTTGCTGGTATGAAATGGGCCCCCTAGTTGTTCTGGAAGAGACTTTGAATTGTACGCGGTATGTTGAGCTGCTCGGAGACAATCTCCACCCATGTTTGGCAGTCCAGCGCCCAGACGGTTCTGCGGTGTTTCAAGATGAAAACGCGCCACCACATCGCTCCCACGTCGCCAGGGAATGGTTCCAGGAACATGCAGCGGAGGTCCAACGGCCGCCATGGCCACTCAGGAGCCCCATATGAACCCTGGCATGTCCTGGAACGCAGGTTCCGTGCCATGGATCCTGCACCCACGAACAGACCAGCGTTGGCGGCCGCTCTGCAAACGATTTGGTGTCAGCTGCGTCCAGAGGACTACCAGGGACTCGTCGACTCACTTCCACGGCATCTCACTGCAGTTCGCAGGGCCAGAGGATGCCCCATACGCTATCACGACTGACATTGCATAACAAAACAAAACGATGTGGTTTACACATACACACAGAGATCATAGCACTTTTCTCTTTGACTTGAGAGGTATAATGACCCGGCCTCAAGACTCTACACCACCCCTAATTAAGATGCCTCCTCAATGAATGGTGAAGTTTGGAATCAGAGACAAGCTCTTGATTACAGTCACTGACTTTCACATAGTAGTTACTGCTTATTATGTTCTTGAAAGCCTTTCTGGTCACCACAATCATCAAGTCTGTATGATCTGACACTGGTGGTTAGCCAGTTCAAGTCTCATTGGTGGAGGAAAATATTCCTAATATTAAAAGATGCGGTCTGCTGGACAGAAGGATGTAGGGGTATGGTTGCCATGGAAACGTAGGTGAACCCACTGTGGTCGTCATGAAGACGAGCCTACTGTCCACTCAGAGTTACCAGGCTTTTAACTTCTTTGGAATGGCATTACTGTAGTCCCTCCCTCCTGCGCTGTCAGAACGCTTCTTGTAATATTAGAACTATAGAGAATAATACTTTTTTCTAGGAAAACTGCTAGGGTTGGATAGACAAATGGCACTAATAATTTTGACTCTTTTTGTATAGTAAATATCTTATAAATATCTGTCAAATTTATTTGTCAACAACGTAAGTATATACCGATATGTATGAAGCATACGTGTGTATGTAACAAATAGTACTTTTCCATGTACATTGTACCGAAGAAGCTCATAAACCCAATTGTAAAATTGTTAATTATATAATAATAATAATAATAATAATAATAATAATAATAATAATAATAATAATAATAATAATAAATGAAAAAAGACATGCCGTACAGAGATTACACAATATATAGCATCAAAGGCGGGCCTCCAGATATTGTACGAAAAAACCCAGTTCATGGCAAATCAACATAGCAAAATAACTCCGGTAAAGATGGAAAATTGTACAATTTCACAGGTTTCCACCTTCAAATATCCTGGAGAAGTCATGCTACCATAGGGCCTACACAACAGGGTCTACATGGAAAGAGCCACTAAACTCCATAAGGCGTACAGACTAACGTGGAATTACTACAACAAGAGAGTCATATTGCCTAATGCAAAATTACGACTTTAAAAGACAGTTGTTTTGCCGGAAGCTTTATATGCCTCAGAAACCATATCCCTTGGAGGTCGCTCCCTTGGAGGTCGCTCCTGAAGTTATAGTTGAAAAGCAAGAAAGGGAAATTTTCCAGGAAATTATGGTCCCAGGAGAGAAAATGGAATGTGGATTAAGAAGAGAACAGTCATTAATTGACAGGTTCACTGATGCCGTGAGCAACAGGTGCCTGGAATTCTATGGCCATATCTATAGAATGGACATCGATAGACTCACCAGAATATTATATAATGAAATCAACTCAATGAAGGTCAAAATAAACTGGCTAGAAGAAACTAAGGCAGACCTCCAAGAAATAGTATCATGGACGTCGTGGTAGAAGATCGTGGAGCCTTTAGTAAAATAGCAGTCAAGCCTAAATTCATGGAGAAATCTAAAAAGAAGACTGGTAGGAAGCAGTCCACAGAACGCAAGATGCAACGCAGTGCATTCTTGAAAGAGATTTTGGGAGTATAAGAAGGCGAAAACCGCCAGGCCAACGAGCAAGTCAAAACACGCTTTTTGAATGGGCATAACAAATAAATAATAATTAAATAAATAAATAAAAATAATAATAATAGTAATAATAATCATAAAGCCTGTCACATTTCTTAATACAGGTGTCATTTTGAAATCAACGGAGAATTGTACACACAGTCGCACATCAAGGAATAACGCTAGAGATTTGGCTTAATGTACTGTCCTCTTTGCAGAAAGCGAAGAAAAAAGTTGCTAAGAAACTGGAGAGAGAAGAGTTCAAACATCCGGACGCCCGTATCTAAAAGGCTTTGAAAATCAGGCGAAGAGGATGGAGGCTTGTAAGAAGAAAGTTCTCTCCTATGTATTAAGAGGTGAGACGAGATCTCCTTTCTAAATATAACTGACCAGTGATCAGAGATACAGAGTTTCCATTAAAAATTCCCTCAACTCTGAATGAAGTTGAGGTTTTCCATCTGAATAAACAAGAGAAATGAGAGAACTTCCTGATTTAATGAAGTGGATTAACTGTATGACATATGCAGAAAGGAATATAGAAAGCGAACTTCATGGAAATACGAACGTCATTAAAGCAGCTACATTTAAACTCTGGAGCCAGAGCGTTAAATACACTTCTAAGTTATATTTATCTCCATATGACTTCCACACTTTGAGTGTGGTTAGATTTAAAACTCTTTTAAAAATGCATTAAGGCTACTTTCACTTATTTCCGGATTTCATAATATTTTGAATTAATATGGCACATCATGTTCATCCGGAAGCAAAGGCTTCATAGATATTTTACAGGAAAAATAGGTAATTTATTAGTTATAAATTTGTAGTCGTAATTTAAAATAGATACACATTACCAGTCGCGGTTTCTATGGTAACTAAAAAAAATTATCACAAAGAATCCTCTGCACAGCAGACTTATCTTTCATTGGTTTATTTTAAGTTTTTGTCCAAGGATTTAGTGCTCCATGCTATTTTACAGTAGATACCCTGTGAAGTTTCCGATGATTATTCCACCCTGGTATTAACCGGGATTCGAAGGGTCTAGAATCTCTATTGTTTAAGCTACTCTTGTAATCATTCTTATCAACCGAATGGTTTAGTAACTTCTGAGAATTTCTTTCCCAATTCTTCTCATAATAAGACATGTTATGTCCCCACAGGTGTTTAATTTTTCCTGAACCCTGAGGGTCAACAAACCTAAGCGTGAAACATGAATTTCAGGGGCCTTACTTATTTCTAGCTCAGTCACTGAAATTTCCATGAAATTTTAGGGGAGGTTTTTGTTTTGAGAGGAAATATAACCTTTCTTTGTTTAATACGGCCGGGCTCAGTAGCTTAGACGGTAGAACGCTGGCCTTCTGAGCCCAGCTTTGCAGGTTTTTTTTGCTCTACGTCGCACCGACATATATCGGTCTTATGGCGGCGATGGGATAGGAAAGGCCTAGGAGTGGGAAGGAAGCTGCCGTGGCATTAATTAAGGTACAGTCCCAGCATTTGTCTGGTGTGAAAATGGGAAACAAAGGAAAACCATATTCAAGGCTGCCGACTGTTGGGTTCGAACCCAATATCTCCCTGATGCAAGTTCACAGCCACGTGCTCCTAACTGCACGGCCAACTCGCCCGGTGTGAGTTTTTTAGGGGCTCAAATACGTGAGCCTCGTATCAGTAGATGTACTGGCAACTAAGTAACTCTTACGGGTAAAATTTCCCGTTCCTCGGAGTCTCCGGAAAACGCATTTGGACTGTTGAAGATACGTCTCCAACATCGTTGGGCGTGCACCGTGGACGGTCAATGGAAAGTTTGTGAGGAGGAATGGCACAGAATTCTCATGCCTATGCTCTGCCGGAGATTGCTTCAATAGAATCTTCTGTGTCTGTTGGAAGTCTGAGTCCTGCCATTTAAATAAATAAATAAATAAATAAATAAATAAATAAATAAATAAATAAATAAATAAATAAATAGCCCACAATGCTGGGGGCCCAATACAATATGACCGGTGATGGTGATAAACTACCTTGTAGGTTTGTACCCTTGAAAGTCGGTCGGGTTTATATCAAATGACCTTTTGTATACTAGCACATGTGGAAGAAACCCAAGGTTTACCTAGGGACCCATGGAACCGGGCTGAGTGGCTCAGACGGTTGAGGCGCTGGCCTTCTGACCCCAACTTGGCAGGTTCGATCCTGGCTCAGTCCGGTGGTATTTGAAGGTGTTCAAATATGCCAGCCTCGTGTCGGTATATTTACTGGCACGTAAAACAACTCCTGCGGGACGAAATCCCGGCACCTCGGCGTTTCCTTAAACCTTCATTAGTAGGACGTAAAAACAATATTAGTATTATTAGGGACCCCATGGTCGCAACCAACCCTCCCGTGCTTATGCTGGTAGATATGATATGAAATCAAATCACTAAAGTACACGTACAAAAGCTAGAAATATAAAAATTGAACTTTTAAACATATTGCAACTGCATCACCACCAAAACCGAAGCACGTAGACAGTTTTCAATGCTACAAGGAGCTTTTTCTTTGTGTTAATCGCTAAATACGTGTAGGAAGACAGCACATTCTCGAATTGTGAAGTTTAAAATTATGTAAATGAATGGGGAATATAAACGAACCGTTCTAATTTATTTTCATGGTATTTTTAAGACTTTTGAAAAAGGATATACTTCGTTAAAAATTGACATCCAGCTATCTGACATAGGGTCGGCTTCATTTGAAAGAAGCATGCTTAGTAAACCAAAATCCACACCTGTACATTAAGGATGTAACCATATTTGTAGCAGTCATTGTTACTCTGTTACTTAGCAACCAGTGACCTCATTGCTTCACATGTAACGTAGAGTTCTTTGACAAGCTCTAAATACCTCGCTGCAGCGTAAGCGTACGTAATTATATAGAAACGTTTTTATCACTGTCACTTCTGAGAGAGACAGCGAAAGCCTTTTGAGTTCATTTAAAAATGATGAAAAATAGAGAAGAGGAAAGAGAAAAAAAAGAAAGGGCCAGTGGGAAAGCTTTTCGCTGTCTTTTATTACCGCTATATCCTTACACATGACATAGTTTGCCTTTATTCCCTTCAGTTTCGTTTTTACTTCCTTTGTTTTTCTCCATCCCTTTGTGTGTATCCCACCCTTTGTTTCTCCTTTATTTGCTGCAGTTACCTTTGTCCCAATGTTTCAGCTCTGAAGACTATGGCGCCACGTAGACACTTTTACAGTTACCAAGTTACTGCTGACAGAAAACACCTGCTGGCATTCCTATGTAAGAATAGAGGTCACAAAAATCCCCACTCGATGCTGGCTCTAAGAATTAGAGATAAAATTTGACATTAACATTTATTCTATTTTAAGGGGCAGCACTAAAAAGAATAACGTTGATATAGCTTTATTTATCACCGACAGGATATTTTCTAAATTATATATGACTCAGTAAAAGAGTATACACATTTAATACACCTTAAATAACACTGATTGCCTAAAATAATAACCAAATTTAAACTAAACCTAGAAACAGTCATATATACATATTTACAACACTCAAGAAGTCCATCATGCTCTTAAAAAACCATGCTACCGAGCTCGATAGCTGCAGTCGCTTAAGTGCGGCCAGTATCCAGTAATCGGGAGATCGTGGGTTCGAGCTCCACTGTCGGCAGCCCTGAAGATGGTTTTGCGTGGTTTTCCATTTTCACACCAGGCAAATGCCGGGGCTGTACCTTAATTAAGGCCACGGCCGCTTCCTTCCACTTCCTAGGCCTTTCCCATCCCATCGTTGCCATAAGACATATCTTTGTCGGTGCGACGTAAAGCAAAAAAACATGCTTGCGGACCTCAAATAAATGTTTGACATGCCTCACTCGAGTGCCTACATTTAACATGCATACGATCACATTATCTATTGTATCCACATCCATTATTGTTGCGAAGGTACTCTTTGTCTTTGGGCAACCTGCAGCTGTTGCAGGAAGATTGTATAATAAATAAATAAATAAATAAATAAATAAATAAATAAATAAATAAATAAATAAATAAATAAATAAATAAATAAATAAATAAATAAATAAATAAATAAATAAATAAATAAATAAATAAATAAATAAATAAATAAATAAATAAATAAATAAATAAATAAATAAATAAATAAATAAATAAATAAATAAATAAATAAATAAATAAATAAATAAATAAATAAATAAATAAATAAATAAATAAATAAATAAATAAATAAATAAATAAATAAATAAATAAATAAATAAATAAATAAATAAATAAATAAATAAATAAATAAATAAATAAATAAATAAATAAATAAATAAATAAATAAATAAATAAATAAATAAATAAATAAATAAATAAATAAATAAATAAATAAATAAATAAATAAATAAATAAATAAATAAATAAATAAATAAATAAATAAATAAATAAATAAATAAATAAATAAATAAATAAATAAATAAATAAATAAATAAATAAATAAATAAATAAATAAATAAATAAATAAATAAATAAATAAATAAATAAATAAATAAATAAATAAATAAATAAATAAATAAATAAATAAATAAATAAATAAATAAATAAATAAATAAATAAATAAATAAATAAATAAATAAATAAATAAATAAATAAATAAATAAATAAATAAATAAATAAATAAATAAATAAATAAATAAATAAATAAATAAATAAATAAATAAATAAATAAATAAATAAATAAATAAATAAATAAATAAATAAATAAATAAATAAATAAATAAATAAATAAATAAATAAATAAATAAATAAATAAATAAATAAATAAATAAATAAATAAATAAATAAATAAATAAATAAATAAATAAATAAAATGAATCTCCTTAATATAATTGTCATGATTAAACTACATCTAGAGACATTTACATACACGTATTTATATATTTTACAGAGAGTATCAGTACCTTACATTCATGAGGTTGTTAGGGCACGTCCAGTTTTAGGCTGGGGTGAGTTAAAAAGGTCCACTGATTCACCCACCTCATTAAGTGACTTTAGCGCCCTCACTCACCAGCCATGAGTTTTCCCGAGCCACAGTTCTCACTTTATGGCAGATGGAAAGTATACCTTTGCCTACTATTGCGACGAGGAACATGTAATGCTATCAACTCCAGTAATGTTGAGCAATCCACTCTATTCGTCAGACACTTATTAAGAAAGAAGGCATTGGCAAATCTACGGCGCGAGTGTAATGTCCCCATACTCATAAGAAACACTTTAGTATATACAGAAATAAACGAGAAATTATAATAATAATAATAATAATAATAATAATAATAATAATAATAATAATAATAATAATACTCAGAAGTCCTCATTATAAATAAATTAGGATGTCTGTGTATCTTTACCTCTTCAGGGAAAAGTTATATTTTTGCCATTATTTTGCTGGTAAAGGTTTGTATCGTAGAAATTTCAGAATAATGAACATTTTGCATAGAATTTTAAAATTTAGAATCACGCACCAAATTTGCGAATTTATGAAGTTTGTGTGGCTTCAAACGAATTCAAAACGGAATTATTAGGATAAAAATTTAGTGGCTACATATATGTCAATCTCCCTGAAGATGATGTTAAAGGGAGTTTTGATTGAAATGTTTTGACAAAAAATCCAATTTACAATTTTAACCTTAAAAGAACGCACTTTTACTCATTGCAGTCTTGTTATCGGTGTTCCCCTAACGCCACTCTCAAATTCTGCGTGCCGGATTTAAAAGGTAGCGGTTCGGGTCATATAGAGTAAGCACACGCCCTTTTATCTCACGCTGTCAGACATTAACTATAAAGTTATTCGGAATACTATTTCAATAATTCCTCTGGAATATATTTAGCATGTAATAGTCCAACGCTGTGCGGAAGAAGAGAAAGACATTTGAGGGAGTAACTTACAATCTAATTAATAATTTAATGTTATTTGTTTTACGTCCCACTAACTACTCTTTTACGGTTTTCGGAGACGCCGAGGTGCCGGAATTTTGTCCCGCATGAGTTCTTTCACGTGCCAGTAAATCTACCGACACGAGGCTGACGTTTATGAGCACCTTCAAATACCACCGGACTGAGCCAGGATCGAACCTGCCAAGTTGGAGTCAGAAGGCTAGCGCCTCAACCGTCTGAGCCACTGAGCCCGGCTAACGTACAATCTAGGGCAGTTTTAAAGCAAGTATATTATTTCTTAAATCTTACATTTGCTTTAGTCTGCCGTAAAACACTTTCAGCTCTTTACCATGCAAAAAATGCTCCTTGCGATAGTGTTCTTACCAGATTCACCTGAAATTTCCAGTTTGAATATGTACAAGAATTAAAAGTAGTTCTGCATGTTATTATAAGCTGAATATTAGGTCTACCTTCATAGTTTTACTGCTGAAATTTCTACAAATTAGATTTTTGCCTATTGAATGAGGCAGTGGAACAAGAGAGGCAATTCCAAGTCTCAGACTAATAACAGAAAAATGTCAAAAAATGGACAAGAAAGTTGCAATAGAATTTATTGACAGAGAAAAGGCTTTTGATAACGTTAATTGGAATAGGTTGTTCCGAATCCTTAAATATATAAAAGTAGATTACAGAGATCGAGGAGTCATCTCGTAATTGTACAAGAACAAAAATGCACTAATAGGGCAGAGAGAAAAGAGAGCTAAAATCGCAAAAAGAGTAAGGCAAGAATGCATTCTGTCGCCTCTATTTTTAATATATCGCCGCTGTCTGGACAAGGCCTCCTATGTGAAATATTTTAGTTTAGAACTTTGGCCGGTAAGGTTCTGTCATCTAAGGTGCAATATTATGTGAATATTCTCAAGGCATTCTCGCTCTTCATAATGTATGTGCTTCGGGCCAGTATATCTCCAAAAATATTATCACATAGGGGTTTTGTCCCGGTAACGACGATATACATTGATGAAGTAATTAAGGGGATACGGAGCCGCCTATCTTACCAATGTTAAATTTGTTTAATTCATGTTCCTTTTCTCAGGATCTAATAAAGTTATGAAAATGAAATTTATGTCACATTTTATTCAAACCTTATTTGACATAGTGACGGAGCGCTTTTGTAATTGGACTTAAGGGGACTCAGACACATATTTTTTTATACAGTCAATAAGTAGAATATTTTTTCCCCGAAAAACAGCCAAATCTCAAACAGTTTTGTATAAATCAGGAAATCCCGCCGTTAAAATATTGAGCAATATGAGACAAATTAATGATGACAATTACACAGCTCTGTGATAAATAGTCACCTAGGAAAAGGAACATACATTTGAAAAAATTGGAAACTGAGAAAACTGCAGTTAAAACTTTCCACACATATGATTTTCTCATTGTTAGCGCAAGTTTAAATTAAAATTGGGGCAACTTTTAATTGTTAAACTATAATGTATTATACATCATTTTAAAGAGCAGACTTCAGAGATTCGTAAAATATAAAAATATAAAAATGATATTTTTGACCATTTTAACCCTAGAATCATAAACTTTCGCCTCCCAGACTACGCACCCCTGTAGTTTCCGCGGGAATTTCCAGACGCTAATGAACTGTGCCTTCCCCCTCCATCTGTTCTTCCCCGGCTAACAACAATCAGTGCTGACCTTGGTTTCAAGCATAAAGGTCCAGTTGTTTGTTCGCTGCGATATGACCGACGTCTGAGAGACGAAAGTTTATGATTTGTGAAAGTATTTGTGATTTCTACATAGTTGTAAATAGTGTGAATATTTGGTTTATTACAGTAATGTTTTTTGTACATAATATGTAAGCTTAATAGGATACTGAAATGGAGAATCTAGCAACCATGAAATTAAACGAAGACTTATTTAACATTAACGAATGGACTAGTAGCCACTGCCTGAAAGTAAACCCATTAAAATCGCAAGCCATCATAATAGGATCTAGAAAAGCGCATGCCAAGTTAGAAAGCATCAACGTACCGGTTGTCAAGATCAATGAAACACCTATAGCACTGAAAGACTCCGTTAAGAACCTTGGAATAATTTTTGATAAGTATTTAAGTTGGTCAGAGCACGTAACAAAAATTTGTCAACGTGTATTCGGTTCATTACACTCACTATACAAACTGAGAGATTTTCTACCTGTCAAAACCAGGAAACTGCTCATTCAAGGACTAATACTACCAATATTTGATTATGGTGATGTAGTCTATAATAACATAAGTTGTTCACTTGGTTCTAAACTTCAACGGGCGCATAATGCCTGCATTCGATTCATTCTAAATGTTCCGCTCCATTCCCACATCAGCCCATTCCTCCATCAGCTGTCCTGGTTAAGATTATGTGATAGACGTAAATACCATGCTGTTTCTCTTCTTCACAAAATACTGCGAACAGGTAAACCACATTATCTGAGAATAGATTTCAACTACCTCTCTCCCTCAAGCAGAACACCCTCAAGGTCATCAGTACAAACCCTGCTGTCCATCCCCACTCATCACAGTAGTACGTTTAACAAGTCATTTGTACCGGGGACCATACGTTCCTGGAATTCTCTCCCGGCTGAAATTAGAGACATAAGCAACCTAAAGCTATTCAGAAGAATGTGCTGGAAATTTTACCTACACTCAGATTGATTTACTCTTAGAAGTACCCTTAAATTTTAGATTATTAAGTTAAATGAATAAAATATCAATGTAAGGTTAGAAACATTATAGTTTATATTTTTCGAGATATAGCTCTAATAATAGTAATTATTATAAATTAATTTTAAAATGTTAAAATGATTTTTATGATGCTTTACATTTCATACAAATTACATTTCACATTAACTTTAAATTATAATTAACTTATTTTTTAAGTAGTTATAATGTTCAGTATATTATGTTTATACAGGTGCATAATTATATGGTTTGGCATAATAGCAGGCTTCATAGCCTGAGCCCCGCCATGTACAGAAAGACCTTAATAAATAAATAAACCACTCTTCAGGAGACTTTAGTGGTAACGTATTTCGTGAATGAAATTACCCGGCCAATACATGGATCAAACAGAAATATTACGATCGACAATTGGTTCACCTCAATTCATCTGGCTGATTCTCTGCATTGCGACCATAACCTGACAATCATTGGAGCAATGAGGAAAGACAAGCCACATATACCACCACAGATGAAAACAGTCAAGGAAGAAAGCTTGCGTCCTCCATGTTTTCTTATGCTGGTATAAAAACAATGGTATCCTATAAAGGAAAACCAAACAAGAATATAATCCTCCTTTCTACATGGCATGAAGTAGGAACAATAGCAGCCAGTCGGAAAAAGATATGACAGAAGACTACAATGGGACTAAAGGTGCCGTGGATACTTTCGATGAAATGTCAACATTGATGTCCTCTTCAAGAAAAACGATATGGCCAATGTGTATCTTTTATAGTATGATTAATACATGACATGTCAATGGATATATTATTTATGTGTATAAGATGGTTCAAAAAGGCCAAAAGCCACTTTCAAGGCGAGAGTTTGCAAAGGATATATCCGAAATGCTAATGGCTCCAAAGCTGCAAGAGAGACTTAAGACAACAACTTTGAGGTGCAGCCTGAAGAGGACCATCGCTGAAATTATTAGAAAAGATGGCATTCCTGAAGAGCCTCAATCAGGTACTGCTGAAGGAAGAAAAATTTGTGCGTTTTGTCCATCAAAGAAAAGACGAATGACCCGATTCATTTGTAAGACATGCCGAAGGAACATTTGTCTTCATCACCAGGCGAAACAGTGCATTGAATATGCCTACTGAAGAAAAACTGATCAGAGTGTATTGTCATTACTACGTTTGGTAGTTTTTAAGTATAACATTACGTATTTTGTGTAAAATGTTGGGTTTATACCTATTAACGTGCTTTTCTTTTTGGTAGTTTGACAGACGAAAGTTTATGATTCGTGTTACACTGGAGGGACTTAATGATTCTAGGGTTAACCGTCCTGTATCCCCTTAAAAAGTTCACATTTGAATGCACACATAGGATTAAAATCAATGGTGAAACATATAAAACAATACGCTTTGCTGACGACATTGCTCTGACTGCAGAAAATGAACAACATGTAGAGATCTCCCTGAAAAACTTGAATGACCTCTTAAGAAGCATCAGAAACATGAAAATAAATAATTAAGAAACAAAAATAAAGTTGTGCACACGTGACGGAAATCAGACCGCAAATGTATGCTTGGATGTAGAAAGACTTACCCAAGTGAAACCGTTCAAATACTTGGGAAGTCTCATCTCGTCAGATGGAAGATACAAAAATGATGTCCACACTCGTAATGCTTAGGCCAAATAAGCCTTCATTAAGAAGAGAAGTCTACTAACATCAAAGGCTACCTCATTTTCTGTGAGGAAACATTTTACTAAAAGCTTTGCTTGGAACATTCCAATTTACGCTTCAGAAAGGTGGAGTCTGTTGAAGAAGCACAAGGCAAGAATAAGAGCTTTTAAAATGTGGTGTTGGCATCGAATCCTACGAATACCATGAACAAGTAAGGTCACAAATGATGAAGTTTTCAATAGAGTGGAAGAGAAACGCTCATTGTTACCAACTATTGAAAATGGACGGAACAGCTGGGTTGGGCATCTATTGCGTCATCCATCCTGGTGCATCCCACTGATCGAAGGAAAAGTAAAAGGGAGACCAAAAGAGAGGTCGAATTGAACATATTTGTCAATAACTTTGCAACTAATCAACTCCAAATTTTGTGTGGGGCTTTATCTTATTGGGTTTTAAATTTTATTTTGATGAGTGGTAAAATGCAGATGTTCAAAATCACACCCATGACTCCCCTACATGACTGCCTCTTTGTTACACCGGACATTGTGAGGAACGCGCGATAGTGAATACATCTCTGCACATAGGATTGACGTCAGGAAGGCATCCTTCCCTGAAACAAAAGCCAAATACATATATGCGACACAGTTCTCAGCCGCGACCCTCCTAGAATATGGAAAAAGTAGTGGACGAAGAATAAGAAAAAAGACAATGAGATTCATCCCCGAGGTTCGATCCTATTTCATTTCGGCGGTATTATTTCCAGGCCCCACGGTGTAAGGGTAGCGTACCTTCCTCTTACCCGGAGGCACCCCGATTCGATTCCCGGGCAGGACAGGGATTTTTACCTGTATATGAAGGCTGATTCGAGGTCCCCTCAGCCTAAGTCATTACAATTGAGGAGCTATCGAACGGTGAGATGACGGGCCCTGTCTAGAAGGCCAAGTATAACGGCCGAGAGGATTCGTCGTACTGAACACACGACCCCTCGTAACCTGCAGGTCTTTGGGCTGATCGGCGATCGCTTGGTAGGGCAAGGCTCTTTCGGGCTGTTTCGCCAAGGTGTTAGGTTTTTGTGTGGTATTATTTGAAGTCAAACCATCTCCATAGCTGCCGGTAGTGGTATTCGAATCCACTATGTCCGCAATGAAAGTTACAGTTGCTCACCTCTAATCACATGGCCAACTCACTTGGTCATAACAAGTCATGATAAACGTTGCAGAAGTGTCTACGAATCTAGAATGCCCATGTGGTTCATCCAGACAAACCATTAAACGTACTTTAGTGGAACGTCCCTCGTCTTCCTACCCCGGAAATTTCCTGGATTTCAGCAGAACACTTTATATTATTTACAGGCATTTAAAAATTACAACGTTAGAACCCAGTTTTTGGTATAATTAGGCCGTGTGTGTGTTTTAATTTTCACCTAGGGTGTGCCATTAGGGGTCATCAGTCGGGCTGTCACGCCTTTCCAACACACTGCCTAACAGTGGCAGACTGTCTACACAATGCCACCGAGTTAGCAAACAATGATTGGATGATTCTGCATGGTCAAAAATAAGTGAACTGACGGGCTCAAATGGCACGCCATTCGTGGAAGTACATTCATACTTTATTATTATTATTATTATTATTATTATTATTATTATTATTATTATTATTATTATGGGGTTACCCATGGAACACAGAGGTAAAAGAAGGTGCTGGGATGAATGGGTCTAACTACAATGTCAATGTGATCGTGAACGGATAGAAAGCTTTGAAATGTGGTGCTGGAGGAAAATGTTAAGGATTCCTTGGACAGCTCATCGCACGAACACATCAATCCTGAACCAACTTCAGATAAAAGTTCGTCTGTCGTGTAAGGTCTCTCAACGAAGTGTACGCTACTTTGGACATATAATGCGCCGAGATGGTAGTCTACAAAAGCTGATTGTTGAGGGCAAAGTCCAGGGAACCAGACAACGAGGACGAATACCAACGCGATGGATTGACATGGTGAACGGCCCCCTACAGTGTTCTCTCAGAGTAACCACACTGAAATCTTTAGATAGGGAAGAATGGCGGAGTATGGTTCATCGGCTAGAGGGCTGAATATTATGATAGTCATGACGCCTCAGTCATGAGGCAAAACGAAGAAGAAGATATTTTTGAAAAACAACAAATTTAACAACCTTTCACTTCGTGAGATTACAATGATATAGCAATTTAGAAACAAGACTTAGGAAAATCCGAGACTTCAGAACTTTAACTCTCTTGAGCTACAAACCCCTAGTTTTACTATTTTTGAGTTCCCAGCTCAAATTTACAAAGAGCACGAATTTGTTCAAAGGGCAGAAATCCCCTAATACATTGAGCACTAGCTCCTTAAGCTACAATATCAGGCCTCCGAGAGGAACTTTTACAACACTTGAGAAAGAGCAAAGGTGCTCTCAGTTTTCCAAGCTTACAACATGAAAATCTAATAATCACTGGCCTTACAAGGCACTATTTACAAATAGAAATCTTATTACACAAAGGTATCTCGTACCCAACCTACGGGGCCTTAGTAAAAAAGAACAGGTTAAATAAACGACCCGAGTACAACTTGAATGGAGTCGAAGATTGAGCTCAAAAAAAAAATTAAAGACCTATAGGGCACTTGGCCACGAAACAGGGGCTAATCCCAAACTACTGAGGTAGCGCGGATGGAGATAACTTTAATACATTGCAGAAACAAATGCGGCACCTCAAACCAAGATGAAGGGGAGCTCGAGAGGGTATATCACTCTCTATCCCCGGTTTACAGTTAACGATTTATGAAATTTTTACATGAGCCGAAAGGAGATTTACATTTTATGGAAGTTGGTTACATAGTTAAAGTTTCGAACCTTTCCCTCGGGTTATACTGCGGAGCCAGCAAGAAATAAAGATGTTATATGGCCATTACCTTGTCGGTGTACTGCTGCCTGATGAAAGAGGCGCCTCCCGCCCCCTGCTTGACACACACACTTAGGTAGATGACGATCCAATGGCAAGAGACGAGAAAATCCGCAGTTTATAAACCCTCGGGGAAGGTTCGAGACCTTTCACGAATAAACCAACCACACCCTCTCAATTTATTGGTTAATTTGAAAGGTTACACTCCAAATCGAAGAAGGTTGTGATAGGTTGAAAATTAATTACAGAAATTCGTGATTGTCTAAATTCAAAACTGGCGGAAAGAAAAGATAAATATTGCCAACCCAAAAACAAAGGAACATCAATTAGTTAAAAAAACTTAAGTATACAAAACTTATTTAAATCAAAATTCATTCACTTCGCACCAGGGTGCATGGTCATAGTTTTTGTAGTGACATCTAAGGAAGAATGTCCTAACTTCTTGATGAAGGGCAAACAAACCAAGCAGAACTACAGTCAGTTCAGAAAACTTCAAAATAACAAAATTTCATCAGATTTCTGTAGTGACATCTTCTGAGTAAATGTTTAAGTAGGTCTAGTTTCAAGTTCACGGTTCCTCCAATAGAAGAGTTCTTTTAGGCGCATGATTTAAATGTGCGGCGTAGAGGTGTATCTCCCGGTACAATTATTATTATTATTATTATTATTATTATTATTATTATTATTACGGAGCAAGTTGATGATTGTGATGAAATCAAAGTTCGAAATTGAATTTTTATGTCTTACAAGACACTTTAATTCAAATTCATACGTATATGTAACTACAGCTATTAACTTTCGTTCACTCCATAATAAATAATATTAATAATTTTACAAATAAACTTCCAGACATGGGGTAACGGAAAATTACCGGTAAACTAGCCAGCCCATTAAATACTCATACATACAATTAAAATACGATCATGACAACAATAGTAATATTAAAATTGAAAGTACAATTAAATGTAGCCGTTGACATCACCGGGCCCTGACGTAACGTAAAGCTAACGAGAAAGCAACCACCTGGCCTCACGCCAATGAGAGCATTACACCACCTGGCATTATTTGTTGAAGGCGTAATATTAGAGCACTTCATTAATGTAGGTTCTAACATTTAAGTATTATAGGGTTTAACATAAATGTTGCCACATTTCATTCTTTTTTAAGTTTGATTTGACAGAAACGTGTCATTTTTATTTAATAGTTTTTAAGATTACGATGTTTCAAGAAAGAAACGTGTCATTTTTATTTAATAGTGTTTTAATTACAGGTATGTTACAGTGTTTTAACTAGTGTTAGACAATCTGAAAAACCTTTAAGGCTACATTACTAAATTTATTGTATTCTTTTTCTGAATAAACTGCACCGTTTTCAAATTATAAACAAATATGAAAAAGAAATAATTTTAAATCGCCTCTTAGCCTACTCCTCGTTTGAATACTGTAATGTCAATTACCCTAGATGTTAACAGGTATAATATCATAAATCTTCAGGAATATAACAAATATGAGCTCTGAACGCGTCATTCCCAAGATTACAGCTTCCGCTCCACTTCTCTCCTTCACCAGTAACTGTGGCCTTAGAGACCCATGACGTTCTCTAACTTCCTAGTTAACTCTCTATTGTGTGGCAAGTCGCAACTTGTTGGAGTTCTCTGCAAGTGTTTGCTGAACTGGTGCGAACTATTGGCCACATCAGAATACATATGAAAGAGTGGAAACGACTTGTAATAAGATTTTAGATTTCATAACTATTTTTATGCATTTCTTTTCCATAGCCATTGACAGGTTAAACATTTTTATCCATGTCTTTTCTATCAGTTCAGAAATCAGGTTGGTATAGTACAGATACATGCAAATCATACCGTTACACAGTGGTTCAAATCACTCTAAATATTTGGCCAAAATATAATTAAGTGCCCATTCAGTGCTGCTCCAATGTGACGTGGACATTCCAGCCAAAGTTTCCGGTAAGCGGATCGACGAATATTGTCATTTTCCGAAGTTTCCAACCGTGCGTTGGTCCGTCTTCATGGTTAAATGTTTAGCTTGCTCGCTTTTGGTCACTGGGGTCCCGGATTTGATTCCTGGCCGGGTCGGGGATTTTAACTTCGTCTGGTTAATTTCTCCGGCTCGGGGGCAGGGTGTATGTGTTCGTCATAAATGCATAAGTTCAATTCATCAAAGTCCGACTCGTTGGCTGAATGGTCAGCGTACTGGCCTTCGGTTCAGAGGGTCCCGGGTTCGATTCCCGGCCGGGTCGGGGATTTTAACCTTCATTGGTTAATTCCAATGTCCCGGGGGCTGGGTGTTTGTGCTGTCCCCAACATCCCTGCAACTCACACACCACACAACACTATCCTCCACCACAATAACACGCAGTTACGTACATATGGCAGATGCCGCTCACACTCATCGGAGGGTCTGCCTTACAAGGGCTGCACTCGGCTAGAAATAGCCACACGAAATTATTATATAATTCATCGAAGTCGATTCATAATTAATAATCAGAAAAATACAAAATGGTAGCTGGCTAAACTGTCGTTAAGACTGAAAGACAATATTTTTAAAATAAAAAAACGTGCGTTGTTATAGTGTTTACATGATTTTCTGAACTATTACTATGACAATTCGTACTGCGTAACACCCCAGAAGGTAATTCTAACATATTTTAAAGTAAACATACTGAATGTGGATTCTAACCTCTTCCGAGTAATCATGATATTCTCGCCAATTGTTGGCTACAATATTTTCCCCGCGTAGTACCAATTTGGAAATAATTTATTCTAATGACATTGACTGTATTTAAAAGGAAACAGAAAGAAATAGATAGCCTTATTTAGCTGACATTATTTCATCGCCATGTAAATGCGCAGTGTGTAGTAGGAATTTTTCGAAAATGTGCCGTTAACCACGGAGATTTTGAGATCGATGAGAAAGTGATGGATCGTCGCCATAAGACCTATCTGTGTCGGTGTGACGTAAAGCAAATAGCAAAAAAAGAAAAGTGATGGCAAATAGCAAAGTTCCCTTGCAAGCCACAGCTAGCGGATGTGGCACTGATGCGGTGAAATTTAAAATTTGTTGCTTGAATGTCGCAGGACGGTAAGTTGATTTTGTACCCACCATATTGATGTTTGCAATTTTGACATCAAATTCGTAATCGGCGACACCAGAAACCTTTTTGTAGATTTCTGTAAGAATCTTATATTGTGACCAGATTTTTGAGTCATGAGGATCATTGTGCATCGTTTTGTACGGACAATCCATGACAATGATATCGGAGAGAATACTGACCTGCAGTATGTACGCTTTTCATATTGAGACTACTTTAGCTCTTCAATATTCAACGCACTGTGAGGTTTCATACCACAGCGAAAGCGCATTTCGAAATACTGTATATTGAGTATCTCTGAAACTTTATGAATAATTTTCTTGAAATACGCCCACATTTGCGTTATCTCGAGCTGTTTTGTATAGATCTCTTTTTTGAAAGTATCAACTATTTCCCAGAGTATTCGATCTACCACATGGGCAAAGTTTAATTAACGCGAAACAAGTAATATAAAATTGTAACATAAATTTAAGCAGATAACTCTAACACCACTAAATAGTTCTTAAAATATTAGTCAGTGCTAAAATAAAGAAACTACAAAATTTTATTTCACACACAATTAACAGTTAATACAAATCCTAAATATAAATTAAGTACTCGGGCAAAGCTGGGTAAAATGAAATGAAATGCCGTATGGCTTTTAGTGCCGGAAGTGTCCAAAGACAAGTTCGGCTCGCCAGATGCAGGTCTTTTGATTTGACGTCCGAAGGCGACTTGCACGTCGTGTTGAGGATGAAATGAAGATGAAGACGACAAGTACAACAAGCCTCCGTGCCAGCGAAATTTACCAATTATGTTTAAAAATTCCCGACCGTGCCGGGAATCGAACCCGGGACCCTGTGACCAAAGACCAGAACGCTAACCATTTAGCCACGGAGCCAGACAACGCTCGGTAATACAGCTAGTATATTAATATTGCCATTGATGCTTTCATGGCCCGTACTTTTTTTATTTCTTTTGCTAGTTGCTTTACGTTCCACCGACACAGATAGGTCTTATGGCGACGATGGGACGGGAAAGGGCTAGGAGTGGGACGGAAGCGGCCGTGGCCTTAATTAAGGTACAGCCCCAGCATTTGCCTGGTGTGAAAATGGGAAACCACGGAAAACCATTTTCAGGGCTGCCGACAGTGGGATTCGAACCTACTATCTCCCGAATACTGGATACTGGCCGCACTTAAGCGACTGCAGCTATCGAGCTCGGTATGGCCCGTACTTATAGACATGATACTGTACGCCGTGTGAAGAGAATAACGTGAAATTCTTTACGTTTCGCAGAGAATTGTGCTCTGCATCATCAGAAGAAAATCTCGACTGTCCACGTGAAAGGCTTCTTAAACAATGATTGTTTGAAATTTAGACGTAATAATAGAAGTGGAAATGGTACGTTCATTCGTGTACAGTCGAGATTTTCTTCTGATGACGCAGAGCACAGTTCTCTGCGAAACGTAAAGAATTTCACCTTGACAAGGCATAAGCCCAAAAGCCTATACAGTATCATGTCTAGTATATTAATGTACTGAGATTTGCCTTTGTTACCGTATATGTGCTCTACATAGGACACTTCGGCAGAAAAATTATCACTATAGTTATTAGTCATTTATAATCAAAACAGTGTTTTAGTAACTGTTGGGTATTCTTCTGATTCCTTGGCTTTTTCTAATTTATTCAGTTCCGTACATTTACCTCCTGATACATAATCAAATATCAATTTGCATTACCATGTTCGTCTTTTGATTAAGGGAAGTTAGGACTGAATTTATAAAAAATAGTAATTATTGATAGAATTTAATGAAATTTGGTTTTTGGTCTCCTAATGGAGGAATAAGGCCATATACCAATTTTCAGCAAAATAGCAACAGAACTTTCTGAGAAATTAACACTTACAATTAAAAATTTTAAAAAATCGATAAACATAAAAAAATGCTCCAGCTAAACAGTTACTTCAAATATCACATTCAAAACTGGTGTACAGGCACTTCAAGGCATGGAAAGTATTTTAACAGAGACAAAGTCTGCGTATGTAGTCCATGAATGTGTGGAAAAATGTGTTTTGTGTGTTTATGTTTTTCTCAAATTATGCTAAAAATACATTACATCAACATTATAAAAAGTTTATTCTGTTAATATCAAGACAATACAGGTGTTAACAACCCGTGAAATTCTCATGGAATTTGAAACCAAATTGGTTCAGCTGGAACATTTTAAATACCTGAAAATGTATATATGAAAAAAAAAAAAACATTTTTGGAAGTACAAGCTAGTGGATGGGGACTCAAACGGGCATTTAAATGTCACGCTAGTACTTTAAAAATGGCGGAACCCGAAAAATACCACCGCCAAATGATGCGAAGGAGTCCGGCGTACAATAATATGCACAAATTGAAAAATCGATAATTTTTACTTTTTTTGCCAAAAACTATATGTTCAGTACCAGGTTAAATCCGGTGGAAGCCCCTGGGCAAAGGAAATATTGGGGCCCCCCTCTTATAAATTATCCTATATTAGCCTATGTTTTTAACTTAACAACCACAATTTAATACACCAGTTTTATTATAAAAAGGAACATTAATAAATTCAAAATTCTGATCGAACATAAATAACTGATACGTTGGCCCTGAAATGGAAATTGTCCTTGATACCCTCTCATCGCACCACAAGGTACACAAACTCTTTTGCTATTTATTGAACACTTCAGTGGAACGCACTGCCCGTCTCTTCTAGAGGGGCTCATCTGCTAGTTTCATGCAGTGTTGTCACCAATACCTACAATGTATTAGTTTAAGTTGTTGTTATGTTAATATTGTAGATCGGCCTTTATTCAAGATGTACACTGTATATAACTAAACTGTTATTATTTATTTTAGATATAAATTAGCAAAGTGAACACTTTTTGAACACTATAATCATGTAAAAATTGTGTTTATCATCATACTTTATCTCTTATTTTCATTTTCATTCTTATATCTTAATACTGTGTTATTTACTAGGTGTAGGATGTTTCATTTGTAGTCGATTCCTTTCAATTCTCTAAGGTAAATATTGTATTTTCTGATCAGATGGAAGAGAGAGCCTAATGGCCTTAATGTTTCCAAGTGAAATAAATTATTCTCATTCTTCTTTTCTTTTACCGCTTTTCCCACAACTGTGGGGTCATGTTTATATGACCCTGTTGTACGGCCGGATGCTCTTCCTGATGCCGACCCTATATGCAGGGATGAAATCACTGTTGGGTCTATGTGATGGTTGATAGAGTGGTGTGTTGTCTGAATATGAAGAGGAGAGAATTATCAGACTCGATTAAAATCACCAGCCCAACCAGGAATCGAACCCGGGAACCTGTGAACCGAAGGACTCAACTGAACCAAACCAAACTGAACCAATGGCTTCAACTAATGGAGAGGCGAAATTAATATATTCGTACTGTATTTACTTACCGACTGTATTACTGTATTTTCTCTTCATAATCTTTAATGTTTCCGTTTCAATCGGTTCATACACGTTTTAATATATTTTGGAAATTATTTCAGGTTGATTGAAAGCCTCCGTGGCTCAGGCGGCAGCGCGCCGGCCTCTCACTGCTGGGTTCCGTGGTTCAAATCCCGGTCACTCCACGTGAGATTTGTGCTGGACAAAGCGGAGGTTGGACAGGTTTTTCTCCGCGTACTCCGGTTTTCCCTGTCAACTTTCATTGCAGCAACACTCTCCAGTATCATTTCATTTCATTAATCATTGCCCCAGAGGAGTGCGACAGGCTTCGTCAGCCGGCACAATTCCTATCCTCGCCGCTAGATGAGGGCTTCATTCATTCCATTCCTGGCCCAGTCAAATGACTGGAAGCAGGCTGTAGAATTTTTAAGCTTGATTGTAATTTACTTTGAAGGTCAAGTCAGTATCCTGGGGCCCCTAAAAGGCATGGTGCCCATAATCTAATACCTATTTGGTAATCTGGTGCTGAATATATTGCCATCATATCTTTTACCCCTACCATTCTAAAAAAAATACTTGTTCCCAAAACAAAGATCTGCCTACGTTAGTGTTTTTATCTATTACGGAATTTCGCAGAAACGTGCGACTTAGAATTTAGCAGTGGTGAGATTTTACTGTGCTGAAGGCTTTCTTAAGTAAGATTACTGTTTCCAGGGAGTACGTACGTCAGCAAGGCAGGACGAGAGCCTTATAGTATAATGACACAGTCGAGCGGCCACCAGTAACCATTGTGCTGTGACGGCGAGCTATCTGCCTCAAGTGTTATGGGCGCCTATCCGCGATATCCCCTGGGATCTCGATGGAGGCTTCTAGGGAAAAAAGATTAGTGTTTTTTCGTCCACTTTTACTTTTCGTATCCACTCCACAACCTAAGATGCGAAGATGTGTTTAGGCCGATTGTCATTATACACTTACATGTCACAGGGAAAGGCACGTCACTCACACTTAAATGTTGCTACTGCTTCACGATTAACTCTTTATTTCATGGACTCATTGTTGCTTAACGATCTGTAGACTGCATTGGAGTACTTCTCTATGAAGTCTATAGTAACCTGTTCGTAATAACATATGTATACTGATCGTACACACATACATACTCCACGCATTATATCGGAACGCAATCCCCAATTAATTTTAGCTGACTTTGACAAAACGTGTATAATTTTCGTAGATTTTTCAGCTAAATGTTGTTTAAGAGTATTGAATCTAAATTCGTAATATATGCAGTAGACTGAAAACTAAACTAAACCTAAGTCATAATCTGACAGCTATGACAACAGGCCACGGGAATCTTCGTGAACACTTCTTTAGGGTCAAAATAACAGAAGACCCTACATGTGTGTGTGTATGTGTGTGTGTGTGTGTGTGTGTGTGTGTGTGTGTGTGTGTGTGTGTGTGTGTGTGTGTTGTGAAACAAAATCAGTCAGTTGACCATATTCTTTGGGAGTTTAAGTTACTCAACTCCGAAAGAGGTAAAATTTGTACAAGTGTTATAATGTGGGTCACTGGCCGGTGGAGAAATACGAACTCGTGGACAAACACCGAAATGATTTTTATAAATTTGTTAAATTTGTAAACAAAATGAATTATGACATCTTACAATGAGATAGCGGTTAAATGTAATATTGACAAAAGTCATATGTAAATAATTGTATATAGGGTATACATTAGTACTGTCATTATGTATGTTCCGGAGTATCTGTGGAACGCAGCGAGGTGAATGGGTCTAACTACGATAACACAAATTATTTTAAAACGTGAAATAAATGTTATATTTCTTTTCAGATCACAAACTTAAGAACTTTCTTTATTTAGTGAAGAGAAACCAATGTATCAAGTACAATGATAATTTTGATACCAGAATAGAACACCCCAAAATAGGGAATTTAACAGTTTTGGGCTTCAAACCCCAAATTTACGAGCTTACAATGTCGCCAAAGTAGCTTTTAATTAGACACGAAATTCCAGAGCACATTGATGCAACCGATACATTTCCGTCCTTCCAAAGGCACCACTCAATATTACACTAAAATCAGAAAAGAGTTTACATGCTCCCCGAATTCAACAAAGGAAACTGGCTCCCAATTTCTTACAACCTACACAAAGCAACTTCATAAAAATTATAATCTCTGGCCTCCCTAGGCACAACCTACCACTTAAAATCTAGTTAATACAGGGGTATCTAGTACCCATACTACTGGGCCTTCGTGAAAAAAAGAATAGGCTAACATTACTGGCCCAAACTCAAAATGTATGGAGGTGTACACTTGCGCTTCTAGAAAACCAAGAATAAAACCCTACTTGGGCTCGCGGCCCGACGATACAGAAGCTAATCCCAAGCTACTGAGATGACTAGAAAGAAAGGTTAATTAATGCTTTAAAGAAAGAGAAACAGTTACAAAATCATAGTCACTTCAAGTTAAATTGAAGGGGAACTCGAGAGGGTAACGCACTCTCTATCCCCGATTTACAGTTTAAGTCTTTTTTTACACGAGAAGAACTAGTTTACATTCTTAGGAGATGGATGGTGAAATAGTTAGAAATTAGAACCTTCCCCTCGGATAAGTCTGCAGGGATAGCTACAGAGATATAAAACTGGTGGCTATTACCTGGGCTGATGTTCTGCCTATCGAAGAATGAGGCACCCCACCTCCTGTCTTAACACACACACACACACACTCAGAAATCCGACGATCAATGAGACAAGGTAACCAGGAAAAGCCGCAGCTTATATACCCGAGGGGAGGGTTCGAGAAGGGTCTGGACTAAATCCGGACACAACCTATCATTTTATTGGATAAACCATAAACCTACAAGAAGCCTGTGATTGGCTGGAAAATTATTACAGGAAATTTGTAATTGGCCAGATTCAAAAGCTAGCGGGATGAGAAGGAAGAGTTGCAAACCTTGAAGTACCAAAACAAATGAGAGTCAATTCTGTTGAGAAAACCTATAAACACAAAACTTCTTCCAATCACTAATTATTCTACCTTGCACCAGAATGCATGACCTGAGTTTTTTCTGGAGGCATCTATGGAGAAAAGTTCAAACTTCTTGATGTACACCAAAACTAAACAAATAAACCCAATCGTCGTCTTTGTCTACCTATACTTCTCTTACCATCCATGACTGAGCCCATTATTCTCCTAGGTATACTATGCTCCCCCTTTCGCTTCACATAATCCCACCACCTAAGCTGCTTAACGCGTACAGCTTCATAGGTATACTATGCTCCCCCTTTCGCTTCACATAATCCCACCACCTAAGCCGCTTAACGCGTACAGCTTCATCAATCGAGTTAATTACTAACTCATCCTTTATCTAGCCATTCCGCGTACTGCTGCCATTGTTCCCACTTGTTTCGACCAGTAATAATGCTCGGTACTTTCATGTGTGTGTTACTTGTAACTTATGTGATATTCTGAGTCCACCCAGATTTCACTCTCGTACAGCAAGGTTGATCTGAAAACAGACCGATGTAAAGACAGGCATCCTTCTTACAGAATACTGTTGATCCCAACTGCAAGCTCACTGCTCTAGCTTTGCTGCACCTTGATTCAGTCTCACTACTCTACCATCCTGGGAGAATATACATCCTAAATACTTGAAATAATCAACCTTTTCCAGATTTGTATTCCGAACCTGGCATTCAATTCTCTTAGGACTGGGCGAGTTGTCCGTGCGATTAGGCGCGCGCAGCTCTGAGCTTGTATCCGGGAGATAGTGGGTTCGAATCCCACTGTTGGCAGCCCTGAAGATGGTTTTCCCTGGTTTCCCATTTTAACACTAGGCAAATGCTGGGGATATACCTTAATTAAGGCCGCGGGCGCTTCCATCACACTCCTAAGCGTTTCGCAGCCCATCGTCATCATAAGACCTATCTGTGTCGGTGTGACATAAAACAAATTGTAATTCTGTTAGGTTTCTTACCTACTGATATCACTTTAGTCTTGGAAACGATAACTTTGATATCATAATCAGTTCAACTATTTTCAAGATCCAAGTTCTGAATACTGATTATATGCAATAAGTAGTTGAATCCTGTTATTTCCTAATCTGAGGTTCCTCTACTCGTGGGGTACCAATAACATAGCGGTGAGCGGTTATTAATAAAACATTAAACAGCTAATATTCTAGGCATGGCTCTCGTAAAGAAAGTAACTTGTCTAATCGAAAACTTCGGCGAACGAGTTTGAAATATATTGGCAGTGATAAGTAGAAAACGAAGATCGTATCCCACTATCGGCAGCCCTGAAGATGGTTTTCCGTGGTTTCCCATTTTCACACCAGGCAAATTAGGGACTGTACCTTAATTAAGGCCACGGCCGATTCCTTCCAACTCCTAGGCCTTTCCTATCCCATCGTCCCCATGAGACCTATCTGTGTCGGTGCGACGTAAAGCCCCTAGCAAGAAAAAAGAAACGAATAATAATAAGAAGAAGATATTTGGATTGGACACGTATAATTCATTACCATCGTTCTTGAGTGACAACCCGACACATCTGCATTGTTTTGGCATTGATATTTGTATTTTTGCACTGGGAATAACGAGATGATTGATTAAAATATCCATGCACGTATAATATTTAACTTTAATTTCCTTCAAGTTAATTAATAAATGCAATACATGGTCAAGGTGTTGACTTACAGACATCATTAGATTACATATCAATTCCCTTAGTCCACGTTAACCCTCAATACTGTTTTCGACGTATCGTGAACGAAGTTATTTTGTTAGTTGGCCTTCCTCCTGCTTATGCAAACTTTCCAGCGGGAATGTTATGAGTGAAAACAAGCTCTAAAAACATTCGTGAAAAGGTAGTGCCTGAGTATCCACTCCCAAGCCATGACGACGACGATGATGATGATGATGATGATACTGCACCCAATTAATTGAGCCTAATTACATCATATCAACATATTGCTACTGATATTGATAATGTAATTTTTCCACACAGTTGAGAATATGTTCTCACACTCTGGCAGGAAGCAGAAAAATCACAATAGATGTTTAAGCCGGCCAGAGCACTTCGGAGCACGGTTTGTTTTGGTGCAATAAAGCAATTATCTTCACACAAAGAGGGAGAGGACGCGTTGGTACTTTGAAATTGAGGTCAAGGAGTGGTAGTTTTCCATCTGAAGACAAGAAAGAGCTTCCAACCAACCCCACGAAAGTGAACTAGGAACAGTCCAATGTTACCCGCTTGAAACCGGTCAACCAATCAGGGAGCTGAATTTGTATTATTCAAATGTAGCGCTTCCTCATATTTATTTTCGTCATAGAATCGGACAGTAATTGTATACTTGTTTATCAGAGTGACACTTTAGGTTGGGGATCATAGTGAGTGTGTATGCTAAATCCTGTTAATATGCAGTAAATATTAAGTTAGCAGAAGTTATGTCTGGGAACGAGAGTACCTGAAGTTCGCGCCGGAACCGTACGACAGCCGGCGGTGCGACAAAAGAAATATTCCCACCCACGCCACCTATACTGTGCATAATTGTATGATTAATTCGGTGATCACAGGGTAGTGATGGAACCACCAGCAGTTTAAGTATAAATTTAGATGATAAGGACGGTCCGCATCGAGCTGCGTGTATTAAAGGACGCTCTTGAAATTCTGAAAATATCAGTCCGCCAGAAATCGAAGCAGGTCTCTGCCGCCAAGAGGAAGGGACACTTGTTCACCAAGGATCGTACAGACCAGACGTGTCAGCGAATTTCTCTCTTTTGAACATTGGGCGACATTTGTGAAATGTAAACTTTAAGGCAACTTAGCCGAGCATTCAAAGACACCGTCTTGTATTAGAACGAGTAATTGCGGTCAGAGTTATAGAGATATTCTATTTGAGTGATAAGACAATTAGTCACTAATTTTATTTGCCATATATTACTTTGTAACATTTTGAGAGTAATGGGTAAACAAAGGAACTTCTTTCGTACAAGAATAGGCTGTACGGGAAATGTTACTAGCAGGAGCCATTAAGAAATAACAGTAGTGGTAGAGTCAATGGATGGATTATTCCACAGGTCATTGACAACTAGTAGGACAACAAACTTGCTGCAGAGGGATTATCGCCGGCCGCAGTCCAGTGTGTAAATAACTTTCACTGAGGGAGCGAGGGCCACACTCACACAATCGTCTCGCAGGAATGTCCAGAGAAGCGGGCGTGGTGTTAAAAAAAGAAATAAAAGTGAATCTTTTATATGTGTTTTCAGTCAGTGTATATAATTATTAGTATTTAAGCCGCTGAAGTTGCAAGAAAAGTGTCGTGTGCCCAAGGAAATTGATACCATGGAGGTATACATCAATTTTGTGAAGATGTGCCTTATGTATTGCAACATGTTCTAACTTCAACCAGATGGATGCCCCTGTGGGGTGAAGCTTAATGGCAGAATGTGAGTAACAAAAATCTCATGTAATCTTTCACTGATTGTACTATTTCCTTAGGCGTTACGCGAGCTGCTAAGTAGATGTTTAGGTATTGTAATTTCATATTTTTGGTGTAGCACAGAGGAGAGGTAAAAATGCTGATTTATGCACGTAGTTTGTGTTTAATTTCAATTATCTTTTTCTTATTATTATTATTAATTTTTTGTCGATGTTATTGTCGGATTGGACCGAATTAGTTTAAATGCTTAGGCCTACATTTGAACTAGATTTGAGGTCAATATTATGCTTATTGGCAGTGGCAGAGTATGATATTTGATTCGCTAGTCACCAGACGGAAGTTTTCTTTGACATTAAAATAGACTCATTTTTTTTGTTATGGTTATTTTGCAACCATCTTAATTAGTTGATTCTAAATTTCTCCTGAATGCTGATTACATGGACAGGAGGAATATGATTTGCTTAGTTGACTGTTCAGATTTGATTTGGAGAATGTAATTGAATTTTATTGTAGTCTGATAGAGGCATTAATTTGGGAAGTGATCATTGGAAGATTAATCGTGGTGAATCTAGGCCCACGCGTCAAAATATGCTATGTCATTAGGCCCAGACGACAGTATATGTGTGTTAAGATAATTATGTGATGATGGATAAGCCACTACGGGCAATTATCTCAGTATGTGAGAAATGAGGGAATGATAATGAGGCGATGAGCCGGATAAATATAATGGTCAGCCGAGGAGCTGAGAGTTAGTAGTCAAGCCATTGAGCTTAATACACGGAGCGATATGCAAGCTCTGACAGCTTGATATCACAATGTGCATATATGTGCCGGCAATGTGAAGCCGAGGTATGAAAATGAGCGGGAGGACCAGATGCCCCGTGAAGTGAAAATGCATTTGTAATATCTATTATCACGACGAATTAATAAATGTGGCGACATGGCATAGCATATTGTACTAGATAAGTATAGGTAAAGATAGCAGGTTAAGTCTGCAATAGTACTCATGAGGATAGTTAAATCCCATTTTATATGCCAACATCGCATTATAATAAGTGTTTTGAACTTTGGTTTTAAATAGGAGTTTGTGAACCTCATTTTTCGTAATGTTGTTGTGAGTTGATTTTGAGTTGATTTAATTTTAATTACTCCTTTTTTTTTTTTTGTAATGAATAGAGTAGGGGAGCCATGAAACTGATAATTGGACATGGTGAATCAATATTCTTAACCAGAGAGTTGAAATTGCAGGACTCTGGGCAAGATAACATGTTTGTCGGTGACGATGCAATCTACATCATATTATGTTAAATTCATTTACAATTATGAGTGCGTGCATGAATAAGCAGCGGTATAGGAAATGTAAATATCACGTGGACTCGTACGTTGATCATCTCTCAACCCTGACGAGTATATTTTATTGATGTGTAAGTTAGATTATTCTCTGTGACTACAAGGTAATATTATTAGTTTACGTAATTTTAAGTCCATTAGTGTGATAGGTGATTTGTTCACTCATTTGTAAATAGTACGGCAGTTCGTGTAACGTAAGTACAGGATGTGTTAGGTTCGTGTTATTACGTCACGGAACACGACACAACAGATTTGTAGGACTTACTGAACGAATGTTTGTCGTAAATTAAATTGTATTTTATTAGGAAGCGATGTAATTGATTTTGATGATTAATTGCCATAAGTTGGTTCTGACAGTAATACTGGCCTTGATGCATAAATTTGCATATTTTTGAGTGTGTTAAAAGATGAGGTTTTATCTTTTTAAAGTTCAGTAAGATCCAGGGTTTAGAAATTAAATTTGCAGAGTTCATAAGTATGATTACGTCACGCTGCACAGCGGTTTGTTTGTGTTACATCTATCCTCAGGTTTTCAATGAGTGTATTTAATGTTAAATAATTGACATAGAGTTGGGAGATTGTACTCCTAGGAATGTTGGAATGTTCTAGATTACATGCAAGCTTAACTATAATGCATTACACGTTAGTAGAGTTCTTGTTTATGACACTATGATATCTATCGTAAACACACCATATTATATCGATCTAGTTGAATCAGTAAATGACATTTTATTGGGATATTATTGTTAAACGCACTATTTTGGTGTACTTGAGGTTGCATTTTGGTCAACGACTCACTTCACTTATATTTGTTGACAATTTTATTTGGATCATTTTTAATTAATTATTCTATTAATCAATTAATTTATTGATCACATTCAGATTAGTCATGATTAATTGCAGGTATTCTTATATTGCATCTTCAACGGTGACACTAAACTTGATTGAGCTTTGGTTCAAGCCTTGTGCATACTTACTAAATTCTTGCTTTGTCAATAAAGTTTACTTATTACATAATCAGTCCGTGTCATGGTGGTTATTATAGACTATTTACTGGTAATCCTTAGTTAGGCAAACCCTATGCACCAACCCACAGGCGACCTGGAACTGAGCACACCCGAGAAAGAATCTCTACGATGCGGTAAGTATATTTTTTCTAGCAGCCGGAGACAGCATATATCAAGAGGAACCGCAGCTCTACCGACAAAAGGGTGCATGGGGATGTATGAGTCTTTTTTAAAAATGGCGCCCAACGTGGGACTCGATTATCGCCTTATGATGGTAAGAATGGTTAGGTCGTGACAGACGGACAATTTAGAACATTCCAAGGGTAAATAAGTAGTTATAAACACTGTGCAGTTGTGTGACTGTATAATGGTAGTCATGTGATAAAGTAACGTTGTTTATCCCATTGTAAGGATAAGTAAGGAAATGTTGTGTTGTGTTGTAAATAGCTATTAAGTTTCGCCCTAGTGAAAGGGGGGTCCAGTATTTTATATATTTGTTTACGATGGTGGTAACTGATGAGCAGTGGGAACAGCTAATCACGGGCATTAATATGCTAAATGGTAAAGTGGACGCGGTCCAGAGTGAAATGAAGGCGGATCAGAACACACTCACGGAGAACTTAAATAAATCATTGGAAGACACACAGAACACTTTAACCCAGAACTTGAGTGAACAGTTAGATGTTATTCAGACAGAGTTTTCACGTAACCAGGAGGAGCTGCGTAGGGAACTGTCAGAAAATCAGGAAAAGCTACTGGAACAGTGTGATAAAAATAGGAAAGAAACCAAGCAGGAGCTTAGTAATTTGGCTCATGCACATAAACAACTTATCAAACAGCTAGGGGATGTAACGTTGTCACTAAGTAGCAAAATAGATGACACTAAGAAACAGGTCGAGGAACAGTGTAAAAAAATGGCCGAACACATTCTTATGGTCCAAGACCAAATGAATGTATTAGAGGCAGACACGCAAAAGAGTCTGACCTCAATAGCTAACGAAGTTCACGAAGGGCTAGAGAAGTTCGACCAAGGATTAAGAGTTATGGAGGAGGCTAGGATCGCGAACAAGGAAGACGTGACTAAACAACTCGTAGGAATGAGAGAGGAAATTACAGCTTGGCAGACTGAAATGGCCAGGACCATTGATAAGGAGCTTAAAATTGGTGACGAGTTAATGCGTGACGAAGTACGAGAGGTTGTCAATGGTGAAATCAATAACCTGCAAACTCAGACGGAAAATCTGGCAACATTGGTTAAGTTTATGTCAGAAGAGCAGGCTATTCTAAAGGCTGGTATGAGGAAGGACGGGACAGCATTTCAACAACCAGCACCTGTTGTTACACCTCAGGTAACAGAAAGGATTAGTGTCGACCCGAGCACTCAGCCAGTTCGTAAAGAGAATGTTCAAACAATTGTAGCGCACTCAAACCTCGTCAATATATTAAAATTGAGCGACGAGCAACCACGGAAGTTTAACGGTACTAATTCCGTGACCCCTAAAATGTTCCTTAGAGATCTGAAGGCTTATTTTCAGGAAATGCAGATTCCGGAGGAAAAGAAATTAAGAATAACTGAGAAATATTTAGAGTCAAGTCCTAAGACATGGTTCATAGGCTTTCGCACTTCATTTAGTACATTTGAAGATTTTGAGAGGGCATTTCTCAATCGTTTTTGGAACTTAGGGACACAGCAGAGTTTACGGTTAGAACTTTACTCCAAAAAGTATACGAGCACTCAGCCTACGCAATTTAGTAGGTACTTCCTAGATCAGTTGGTTAAATTGCAGGAGCTAGACAATCCTCCATCTCAGAGTGAGCTTGTCCAAGTGCTCATTAAGCAACTTCCAGTCGAGGTTCAGAGGATGTTAATTACCTCGAAAGTTCAAACCCCGGAGGACGCAGAAGAGATTTTACGCCAGTTAGACGCCACAACCAGTGTAAATTCACCTAGGCCAACACGGAACCTCGAGCATAAAGTGTTTGTAGTCGAAAACGTGGAAACCAATAGTCACCAGGACAGGATTAGCCCGAATACAGGAGCAATACCACGCAGGAAGCCCGATAATAGGGAACAGCTTAACAATGCAGAATTCCGTAACCAGAGGCCAGTGCGGAATAATTATGAATATAATAGGAGTTACCCTAGACAAGACCTCAGACATGACAGGAATAGGTACGAATATCGGAACCGTGACCGTCCTTACCAAAGGTATAATCAACGCGGAAGGTGGTACGGTAGAAATCAACAGCAACAATCGTACAGATATCGTAACAGAGAACCGGATCATCGTGACAGGGAGAATAAACGGTATGTCCAAGATTTGAACTCAGAACGTCAAGAAAGGGAGCGTTGGAGAGAGGCCATTAATCAAACGGACCTCAATCCGGACATAGTAGGCGCAGAAAGTATCGAGTATCAGAGAACGCGCAACCAAGCTGACCGCAGGCAGCAGTCTTTGAACCCGGAAGCCCAGCCATACTCACAGAATGGCCACGGGCAGCAAAAAAAAAAACGCCAATGTAATATCAATGTCTCCATCCGACCGGAACGAGCTTGTGCTAATGGCCGACAACTCGAGTGATTGGGTTGTAGCGCAGGTGGATTCCTGGGTCGTGCAGCCACAAGATCTTTTGGAAGATCCTATAATAAGAGAGGCCAAACAGATACCGAAATTGCCGGTCATAAACGTTAGGTTGTATGGCACAAATATTAGAGCTCTCACAGACACAGGAGCGTCGATAAGTATTATATCCAGAGCACTGTATGAAGATATAAAAGAACGTCACAAACTTCCCGAGATTCCTGTATCTTCTGTCAAAATAAGAGGGATTATTCCGGATAAAACGACAGTATGCAAATCCCAAACATTGTTGGAAATGCAAATCGGAAACTCTATTTTTACGCACCCATTTGTGATTATGTCGATTTAGTACCGGATGATCATGAAGTCTTACGACACCTAAGTCAATTACATCAATTTCAACAGGCAGAAAACTCTTTGAGCAAGCTGATCGACTTTTTCCAGAACAGAATTCAGCAGGGAGATCCAAACTACCGGGACATCCAGAAGCAAGCTGAGGAATATTTATTCATTAATAATTTGCTCGTTAAATATGTTGATAGAGATCACACAAAATTGAGAGTGGTAATACCATCTCAACTTCAAAACGAAATTATCTGGCATGTACACCGAATTACCGGACATGGCGGTATCGACAAAGTAGTTGCCACTATTCAAGAAAGTTTTACTTGGAGAAATTTAAGAGAGTCAGTGAGGGACACTGTTGTGACTTGTGACACATGCCAGCGAGTAAAAGCGAACCCTTATCTCATTAAACAAGAACCTATCCCTATATTGCCTACGGAACCTAAAAAGCTGTTCTCAATGGATATTTTCGGCCCTATTCCGAAGTCAACCCGTGGGAACCGTTTTGTTTTAGTGACCATGGATGTATTTTCGAAATACACGACTCTATATCCGATCCAAAAGGCTAACACTAAGCTTGTACTAAGATGTCTTACCAGAAACATTATACCGAACATGGGTAAGCCACAAAGTTTGCTAACTGATCATGGAACTCAGTTCACATCAGCTCAATTCAGAAATGCTTTACAGGAGCTCGAAATTAAGCATGTCATGAGCTCAATTCGTAATCCTCAAAGTAATCCTTCGGAAAGAATAATGAAGGTCATCTCTAAATTTTGTAGAATTTACATACCGAATCAACACAGTAAATGGGTTCAATTGCTACCAGTCATCATGGACTGTATAAACCATACTATCCACGAAGCTACGGGATTTATACCCTCAGTCACCCATTTAAATGAATACCCTATTCGACCGTGGACAGCAATTATTAATTGTCCAGCGGATCCTAGGCCAGCTCCTGACGTATGTGTAAGGAGGGTTGCACAACACTTGCAGCAACAGGCGCAACGTCGACAGAGAAGATTAAGAGGGAAGAGATTCCATCGCCCACTTAGAGTAGGTGAGTACGTTCTTTTACGTCGTCCAGTCTCATCTGCACCGGAGGCGAAATTTTATGCTAAATTCGCACCATTATATGTGGGACCGTATAGAATAACCGAGTCACTTCACAATAACGCATACAGGATAGTCAGCCTAGATGGTCAAGAGGAGATGACTTTTAATGCCCGAAGCTTAAAGTTGTATCGACCACCACCCGGAGGAATTCCACAAGTGAACCTGGTAGAATATTCACAGAGTGAAGAAGAGGAGGACTCATCTACGGAAGAGGAGATAACGGCTGACGAAGATTGGTCCATGGCAGAGGATGATGACGATATTTCTGCAGTGGAGGAAGAAGAAGAAGAAGATGAAGATGATGACCAATTCAACCTGAGCTGTGATGAGGAAGAAATATCACCGAATGACGGAGACCTACCAATCACGAAATCCGTAGAGAAGCGAGAAGAAGATGGACGTGATGATTGCCCAGAATGTCTGCAAGAGGCCACGGAGCTGAGAGAAATCAGGGAGACAATTATCGCCGAGTTACAGGAGGAACGTAGACAACTAGAAGAAGAAAATTTGCAACTACGAAGAGAATTTACTAACTAAGCGAGGTACAGAGTTGAGGCTCAATTATGGTTGCAGTTTTGTAACCAAGTTGAGATTGAATGACATAAGATCTAGAAATCTTCCTCATATTCTTTCGGAACATTTCTATTTTTAGTAAGGGAGGAGTTGCACCCAATTAATTGAGCCTAATTACATCATATCAACATATTGCTACTGATATTGATAATGTAATTTTTCCACACAGTTGAGAATATGTTCTCACACTCTGGCAGGAAGCAGAAAAATCACAATAGATGTTTAAGCCGGCCAGAGCACTTCGGAGCACGGTTTGTTTTGGTGCAATAAAGCAATTATCTTCACACAAAGAGGGAGAGGACGCGTTGGTACTTTGAAATTGAGGTCAAGGAGTGGTAGTTTTCCATCTGAAGACAAGAAAGAGCTTCCAACCAACCCCACGAAAGTGAACTAGGAACAGTCCAATGTTACCCGCTTGAAACCGGTCAACCAATCAGGGAGCTGAATTTGTATTATTCAAATGTAGCGCTTCCTCATATTTATTTTCGTCATAGAATCGGACAGTAATTGTATACTTGTTTATCAGAGTGACACTTTAGGTTGGGGATCATAGTGAGTGTGTATGCTAAATCCTGTTAATATGCAGTAAATATTAAGTTAGCAGAAGTTATGTCTGGGAACGAGAGTACCTGAAGTTCGCGCCGGAACCGTACGACAGCCGGCGGTGCGACAAAAGAAATATTCCCACCCACGCCACCTATACTGTGCATAATTGTATGATTAATTCGGTGATCACAGGGTAGTGATGGAACCACCAGCAGTTTAAGTATAAATTTAGATGATAAGGACGGTCCGCATCGAGCTGCGTGTATTAAAGGACGCTCTTGAAATTCTGAAAATATCAGTCCGCCAGAAATCGAAGCAGGTCTCTGCCGCCAAGAGGAAGGGACACTTGTTCACCAAGGATCGTACAGACCAGACGTGTCAGCGAATTTCTCTCTTTTGAACATTGGGCGACATTTGTGAAATGTAAACTTTAAGGCAACTTAGCCGAGCATTCAAAGACACCGTCTTGTATTAGAACGAGTAATTGCGGTCAGAGTTATAGAGATATTCTATTTGAGTGATAAGACAATTAGTCACTAATTTTATTTGCCATATATTACTTTGTAACATTTTGAGAGTAATGGGTAAACAAAGGAACTTCTTTCGTACAAGAATAGGCTGTACGGGAAATGTTACTAGCAGGAGCCATTAAGAAATAACAGTAGTGGTAGAGTCAATGGATGGATTATTCCACAGGTCATTGACAACTAGTAGGACAACAAACTTGCTGCAGAGGGATTATCGCCGGCCGCAGTCCAGTGTGTAAATAACTTTCACTGAGGGAGCGAGGGCCACACTCACACAATCGTCTCGCAGGAATGTCCAGAGAAGCGGGCGTGGTGTTAAAAAAAGAAATAAAAGTGAATCTTTTATATGTGTTTTCAGTCAGTGTATATAATTATTAGTATTTAAGCCGCTGAAGTTGCAAGAAAAGTGTCGTGTGCCCAAGGAAATTGATACCATGGAGGTATACATCAATTTTGTGAAGATGTGCCTTATGTATTGCAACATGTTCTAACTTCAACCAGATGGATGCCCCTGTGGGGTGAAGCTTAATGGCAGAATGTGAGTAACAAAAATCTCATGTAATCTTTCACTGATTGTACTATTTCCTTAGGCGTTACGCGAGCTGCTAAGTAGATGTTTAGGTATTGTAATTTCATATTTTTGGTGTAGCACAGAGGAGAGGTAAAAATGCTGATTTATGCACGTAGTTTGTGTTTAATTTCAATTATCTTTTTCTTATTATTATTATTAATTTTTTGTCGATGTTATTGTCGGATTGGACCGAATTAGTTTAAATGCTTAGGCCTACATTTGAACTAGATTTGAGGTCAATATTATGCTTATTGGCAGTGGCAGAGTATGATATTTGATTCGCTAGTCACCAGACGGAAGTTTTCTTTGACATTAAAATAGACTCATTTTTTTTGTTATGGTTATTTTGCAACCATCTTAATTAGTTGATTCTAAATTTCTCCTGAATGCTGATTACATGGACAGGAGGAATATGATTTGCTTAGTTGACTGTTCAGATTTGATTTGGAGAATGTAATTGAATTTTATTGTAGTCTGATAGAGGCATTAATTTGGGAAGTGATCATTGGAAGATTAATCGTGGTGAATCTAGGCCCACGCGTCAAAATATGCTATGTCATTAGGCCCAGACGACAGTATATGTGTGTTAAGATAATTATGTGATGATGGATAAGCCACTACGGGCAATTATCTCAGTATGTGAGAAATGAGGGAATGATAATGAGGCGATGAGCCGGATAAATATAATGGTCAGCCGAGGAGCTGAGAGTTAGTAGTCAAGCCATTGAGCTTAATACACGGAGCGATATGCAAGCTCTGACAGCTTGATATCACAATGTGCATATATGTGCCGGCAATGTGAAGCCGAGGTATGAAAATGAGCGGGAGGACCAGATGCCCCGTGAAGTGAAAATGCATTTGTAATATCTATTATCACGACGAATTAATAAATGTGGCGACATGGCATAGCATATTGTACTAGATAAGTATAGGTAAAGATAGCAGGTTAAGTCTGCAATAGTACTCATGAGGATAGTTAAATCCCATTTTATATGCCAACATCGCATTATAATAAGTGTTTTGAACTTTGGTTTTAAATAGGAGTTTGTGAACCTCATTTTTCGTAATGTTGTTGTGAGTTGATTTTGAGTTGATTTAATTTTAATTACTCCTTTTTTTTTTTGTAATGAATAGAGTAGGGGAGCCATGAAACTGATAATTGGACATGGTGAATCAATATTCTTAACCAGAGAGTTGAAATTGCAGGACTCTGGGCAAGATAACATGTTTGTCGGTGACGATGCAATCTACATCATATTATGTTAAATTCATTTACAATTATGAGTGCGTGCATGAATAAGCAGCGGTATAGGAAATGTAAATATCACGTGGACTCGTACGTTGATCATCTCTCAACCCTGACGAGTATATTTTATTGATGTGTAAGTTAGATTATTCTCTGTGACTACAAGGTAATATTATTAGTTTACGTAATTTTAAGTCCATTAGTGTGATAGGTGATTTGTTCACTCATTTGTAAATAGTACGGCAGTTCGTGTAACGTAAGTACAGGATGTGTTAGGTTCGTGTTATTACGTCACGGAACACGACACAACAGATTTGTAGGACTTACTGAACGAATGTTTGTCGTAAATTAAATTGTATTTTATTAGGAAGCGATGTAATTGATTTTGATGATTAATTGCCATAAGTTGGTTCTGACAGTAATACTGGCCTTGATGCATAAATTTGCATATTTTTGAGTGTGTTAAAAGATGAGGTTTTATCTTTTTAAAGTTCAGTAAGATCCAGGGTTTAGAAATTAAATTTGCAGAGTTCATAAGTATGATTACGTCACGCTGCACAGCGGTTTGTTTGTGTTACATCTATCCTCAGGTTTTCAATGAGTGTATTTAATGTTAAATAATTGACATAGAGTTGGGAGATTGTACTCCTAGGAATGTTGGAATGTTCTAGATTACATGCAAGCTTAACTATAATGCATTACACGTTAGTAGAGTTCTTGTTTATGACACTATGATATCTATCGTAAACACACCATATTATATCGATCTAGTTGAATCAGTAAATGACATTTTATTGGGATATTATTGTTAAACGCACTATTTTGGTGTACTTGAGGTTGCATTTTGGTCAACGACTCACTTCACTTATATTTGTTGACAATTTTATTTGGATCATTTTTAATTAATTATTCTATTAATCAATTAATTTATTGATCACATTCAGATTAGTCATGATTAATTGCAGGTATTCTTATATTGCATCTTCAACGGTGACACTAAACTTGATTGAGCTTTGGTTCAAGCCTTGTGCATACTTACTAAATTCTTGCTTTGTCAATAAAGTTTACTTATTACATAATCAGTCCGTGTCATGGTGGTTATTATAGACTATTTACTGGTAATCCTTAGTTAGGCAAACCCTATGCACCAACCCACAGGCGACCTGGAACTGAGCACACCCGAGAAAGAATCTCTACGATGCGGTAAGTATATTTTTTCTAGCAGCCGGAGACAGCATATATCAAGAGGAACCGCAGCTCTACCGACAAAAGGGTGCAATACTGACGATGATGATGATGATGATGATGATTATAGTTGTGTCATTGAGAGTCTAACACAGTGGATATCGTAACTAGAGATTACTTTACTCCCAGTTTATTAAAATAAAGGAGATAGAAGGAAAACTCCGATCACCCACAAAGAATGACAATCCTTGAAATCCACAAAAGGCCAGAGTTAGAATCTAAAAGTAAAAATGAAACAACGTAAGAGATCTTCGTCTACAACACTGCAAAAATGGGAAACATGTCGTTTCTGTAAGTCCGATAATAACTTAGCTGTGAGAGGAATCCTTTCCTTATCATGTCAGGAGCATTGCAAGGAGATGAACACTCTGATACTTGAATTTCCTCGTAGAGTATAATAATAATAATAATAATAATAATAATAATAATAATAATAATAATAATAATGGCTTTTACGTCCAACTAACTACGTTTTAACGGGTTTTGGAGACGCCGAGGTGCTGAAATTTTGTTCCGTACGAATTATTTTACGTACCAGTAAATCTACCGCCATGAGGCTAACGTATTTGAGTTCCTTCAGTAGAAATAGAGATTATTGTTACTTAAGGAGGAAACGAATTGAAATACGGATATCAATACCAGAAAATTAAAATATACATTATATAATAAGTAACAGGTGCCCGACAAGGTGGCGTTTTAAGAGAAATGGAAATCGGAATTTTGTATATTTGTAACCTCAATTGGGCCAAAGTATTTAAAGAAATGACAACTCGTACTTAAGGGGAATTATTTTAAAAGGGAATGGGAATGGAAAACAGAGGTAAATTCTACACTAAATTGCTTTAGTGTGGTTCTGCACCATTCAAATGCTCTAATAATAATAATAATAATAATAATAATAATAATAATAATAATAATAATATTTTCTTTTCGTCCCACTAACTACATTAACGGTTTTCGGAGACGCCGAGGTGCCGGAATTTATTACTGCAGGAGTTCTTTTACGTGCCAGTTAATCTACCGTCACGAGGCTGGCGTATTTGAGCACCTTCAAATAGACCGGACTGAGCCAGGATCGAACCTGCCAAGCTGGGGTCAGAAGGCCAGCTCCTCAACCGTCTAAGCCACTCAGGCGGGCTCAAATGCTCTCATTTCACAATCCAATAAATTCGAATGCAGTGTTCAGAAAAATTATGTTCCTGCATTCTGAAGAATACTAGTCTTCAGAATAGTATTATTCGCATCCTCGCCTACAATTTAATTAACCGGGCGAGTTGGCCGTGCGGTTAGGAGTGCGGGAGATTGTGGGTTCCAACCCAACTGTCGGCAGCCCTGAAGATACTTTTCCGTGCTTTCCCATTTTCACACCAGGCAAATGACAAATTCTGGGGCTGGGGCTGTGCCTTAATGAAGGCCACGGCCGCTTTCTTCCCATCCTAGGCCTTTCCTAACCTATCGTCGCCATAAGACCTATCTGCGTCGGTGCGACGTAAAGCAAATAGCAAAAAAAAAAAAAAAAAAAAAAAAATTATGGAAGAAATGTTTCTGAGGTATTTGAATACCATTTAGCCCGTACATCATTCATCGTTATAACGAGGAAGGATTGTGGACTTAATTTAAATTACTCAGACGACCAAACTAATTGAACTCCATGGCTCATGAAGGACGCAGTTATCCATAAATGACAAACACTAACTTGATCAAAAAAGTAGCTGAAAGCAGATATTGAGTACCCTAAATTATCATGTTCCTGTTTTTCCTACTCCTCTATCATGCTGTGTGGCCCAGTGAACTTAACTGTAGTTATGTTAACTTTTTAAACATGACGAGTTGCTTTCAAGAGCGCTGGTCTTTTTCTACCCCCTCGCAGCTCGTGACGAGACTTTTATCGGCTGTGATAATGTGTCGCTCGTAAACACGGCGAGAGCTGTCTGCCTCTGTAGTGGATAGAGCGAAGCCTCCTTTGTTATGCTTGTTGGGAAACAATTAAAACCAATTTTGAGAGCTTTTATCACTAATCACGGGCGATGATGATTGCGAGACTGTTTGTTCTCTAGTTTTATCACCTTCAGACGAATGGCATGGCAATAGTTAACAGAATTCCATTGTATCTCGCGGGAATAAACGTGGATGTTTGTACAAGGCACTGTGTTTCAGTTTGGTTAGAATATTAAGTGCACTCCTTATCCGAATTTTGTATGACAGTAACACATTTTACTCGCTTTTACTTCTTTCAATTTTAAGGTAAGATGTCTTGAATCCTAATGGCCGGTTTGAGATGGTAAACATTGTATAAGAGTGGATAATTTCAAATGAATTGAATTTGAATTTATTTATGAATTCCATGCCACTGAGGCTGAAAATCTCCATAATGTTGCGTTTTCATATAATAATATACAGGTATATGAACACAAAACTACATTCTTATAATATAAAAATATTAAATTAAACATTAAACGGAAAAAATGAATTAAAATACAGATACCATATGTAGTAAAATTAAAATGTATATTATATCGTCGTTCTTCGGGCAAAAGTTTATATTTCGCAATGCTCTTCCCATCAATTATTTTCCATAAGACTGGTCACTCCTCCCAGCCACATATGGATATTTAGTCCGTCAGAACAATATTCGTTGAGTTCATTTTCCTTTGCTAACGTAAGGGGGGAGGCACAGCTTAACACGGGGAAAATAGGCCAATATTCATTCGATTGTTAAATATGCTACAAACGCTGTTGACAAATGCTGCACATATCCCAGTATTGGCATGCTTCCTAGCAATCAGAAGCAACTTTAATAATGTCTAAATTCTAATAATAACATTTTCGAATAAAATGTTCAAAATGTCCCACCTTTTTAACAATGTATTACGGTTTCCTTCATAACTCTCTTACTGTTTCACGGATAATTATAATTTTTTCAGGGTTTCCTCCCATAGTTGTACTACAACCTGTACCTCATTCAGGTCAATAGGATTTATATTAGATTTTATATAACATATTTATTTACAAAAATACTAATACTGTCAGGTGCTTGGAATAAAAACTCGACAAAAATATCTAAATCACAGTCAGTGTTAGTGATTGAGGCTCATTTTGTAGGTGGAGGTTTCATAGACACTTTAAAAAATAGAAAGAATGAAAATTCCTTTAAAGATATAATTTATAAGGGAAAGGCTTAAAACAAGCAATGATGACTGAGACGTATTAGCTGCTAATGTCTCACCGTGTGCCTAGGAGAGCAACAGAAAATGAATGTACAGGGGGGAGTATAGAGCAGCCTTCTTTGGTACACTTCACAAAATGAATGTTGAAAATGAAAACCTACAACTTGTTTTCCAGTCTTTGACCGGGTCAGGGATGCAATGAATGAATCAGACATAGGCTGTTATTACGATGGGGTCGCCACTCACAAAGTGATCTATATTAATGACTGATAGATGCTATGGAATGAGAATGGAGAGTGTTGCTGGAATGAAAGATGACAGGGAAAACCGGAGTACCCGAAGAAAAAACTGTCCCACCTCCGCTTTGTCCAGCACAAATCTCACATGGAGTGACCGGGATTTGAACCACGGTATCCAGCGGTGAGAGGCCGACGCGCTGCCGTCTGAGCCACGGAGGCTCGAAATGATTATTATAGAGTATTAAAAAGCAGTTCATAATTTGCACATTAGTGAATGAAAACTGACACTCGCAAGATCAAAGGCGAATTTTGGGGGGGTTTGTAAAGTGTTCAGGACGACCAGCTAGGTATTAGGCGTTACAGTATGCAGAGATAACCATACAGTAGGAAGTCGATTATCCAGGAGGCAGTTTTACGACACTTCAAATTTCCGAACTCATATTTCTATGGTTTCCTTTTTTCATAATTTTTAAAATTATCGGTACAGTATGTTTTCTCTCTGTCATTCTGAGAAACACCGCATCCGGCAAAAACAGTGTAACAGTTACTGTATTACAGTGGAGTACATTCATGTGAAACTCATTATTTAATATCTTCTTGGAAATCCCGAGTGGCAGAACCTTGCGTTCTCTACGGTCAGTCATCTGATGCTAATTAGCGTTCACCGTGGTTAAAAAGGAGATTAACATATCTCCGTCTGAATTCCGTTGTTTGCCGAAATTCCAAGTTCGCGTCTCAACCTTGTGTTCTTAGCTTCGCTTCGGTTTAGAGACAGTTGCAATGTACAGCGCATGGGTGAGGACTGTTGGACGCCACGGACGTTCGTTTCCTGGTAGTAGAAAATGCTACGTAAGTTTAGAGTGGCTGTAGGAATGAAGTGAATGAGAAGATACGATCCAGTCCGTTGTTAATAGTATCGCAAAACCGTGACATCAAAGTATACACAGAAATAAGGACCAATTGTCTTTTCCACGGATTTATTTTCTGATAGGTTTCAGCTATCAAGCCATTGCCAGAGCGAAGGAGTCACACACACACACACACACACACACACACACACACACACACACACACACACACACACACACACACACACACACACACACACACACACACACACACACACACACACACACACACACACAACACACTACTAACATCCAAAAAAAACGTAACAGTGGAATACTGATGATGATGATGATGATGATGATAATAATAATAATAATAAAAATTCGATGATTTATGATTTGAAGAAGCTGGAGATCCTATAAAGAATAATACTGCGGAAAAATCTTGTGTCCAATCCAGACTTAAACTGGCTGGAAAATTCAAAACTACATAGAAATCCACAAAAATGAGGAGAAAATTTCAGAGACTAGGTAAAAGAGGAGGTAATAATTTCTAGGATATTTGTACAGATTGGATAAAACACCAGATTAACCAAAAAGTTATTCTACTACCTGTGGAAGAAGAAGACAACGACAGCATGGGTTAAGGAAGTTCGTAAAGATCTAGAGAAAAAGGAAGTTCAGATGTTAGACAGGAAAATATTTTGGACCATGATTCAAAATTAGGAAGGGTTTCAAGTTGAAAGAACTGCAAAGACGGGAAGATTTTATTGTCTTGTCAATGGCTTTACGTCGCACCGACACAGATAGGTCATATGGCGACGATGGGAAAGGAAAGGGCTAGGAGTTCGAGGGAAACGGCCGTGATCTTAATTAGGTACAGCTGCATATGTCTGGTGTGAAAATGGGAATCCACGGAGAACCATCTTCAGGGCTGCCGACCGTGGAATTCGAACCCACTATCTCCTGGATGAAAGCTCACAGCTGCGCACCTCTAACCGCACGACCAACTCGCCTAGTAAGAAGACGGGAAGAGCCTGAACGGATGAACAGAAGAAACAGCATAACGCCAAAATGAATGGGGGGTACTGGAGGAAGGGGAACTTCAAACAAAGAAAAAATGGAATTGTAGCGTGATCCTAAGTGGTCAGTTCGCAAATAAAAAGGTAATAAAAATGGTTTAACGCCTCACTAGCTATCGTAACGGTTTCCCCTGACGCAGTGGTGCTGGAAAATTGTCCCTAAGTAGCTCTTTTATGTGGCGGTGAGGACCTTCAAACATCAACGGACTGAGCAGGGATCGAAGCCACAAACTTCAGCTCAAGAGACCAGCGCTCTACCACCTGAGCTAATCAGCCCGGCAATAGTCTTCCTCTGAAGATGGCCTCGTAGCTAAGACTGGTTACAAAATAAATCATTCTCAACGGAGAAGACAATTTCAGCTTCTTTGCATGTACATACTTTAAAGGAAGGGTTTAGGTTTAGAGAGGTTCTTTTCTGGTCCGACTTTTCAGCTTTCCTTCTTAAAAGGGTGAAATTTCTGTTCTTGATACATAAATAATGTGGCTATTTCGTTCAGTTTTGCCTGTAAATCAGAGCAAGGTTATAGGCAAACATTTTATAAGACAATATTTCGGACCTGAATTTCGTTAAAACTTATCAGAATATTCAATTGTTGGAGTTGAGAAATTTTGTGCAATATGAAGGAGATCTGCCTGCTGTCATTTTTTGATGGATACAGTACTGTTGCATCCATCTCTTGGCACAGGCCAGAGCAATGTGTAGCTTCCACTGAAGTCCCAGTCTCATCCATGGCTGTGACAATATTGAAGCTGCTGGGGTATGGGTGGTGCTGAGTAATGACATTCAGAGCACAACCAGTGTGTCTGAGTGTCCTGAAAGGTGTTGCTCATAGGGTTAGTTGTGCTATAATAGCACTGTCGGGCCCAGTGAGGAAAGCAATGGCAAACTACCTCACTCCTCATCTTGCCTAGTACGCCTCATTTGGGTTCTGCCATTGGTTTTTGTGGTTTCCCTATAACTGCATAGCCTTTGGTGATGCTATTTGACGATCCAACCAGCCTGTGGGCTGATGACCTAACAGACAGATGAAGATATTGCTGTCCCGTGCTAGGTATGAAATATCATTACAGTGTGCTCGAAATAGCACTTCCTTCATATTATTATTCTACAGATTTTTTTTCCACGTCTGCGGATCGCTGTTGTGAAATTTGTCGCATATGTGGATTTGGATCTGATTTACGACCAGATGCCCTTCCTGACGGCAACCCTTTATGGAGGGATGTAATAACTACTGCGGGTTTCTGTGGTGGTTGGTAGTGTGGTGTGTTTTGTGAACATGAAGAGGAAATTGTTGGTCCAAACACAAACACCCAGTCCTCGAGTCAGAGGATTAATCAGAACTGTTTAAAATCCCCAACCCGGTCTGGAATCGAATCCGGGACCCTCTGAACCGGAGGCCTCAATGCTGACCATTTAGCCAAGAAGTCGGACGTGTTCGGAACAGCACTAAATCGAACAATTAAGATATTATGATGATATTAATATAATTGTAGTTAACTTACGAGTAAGAGGGAGTGTCCTTCAGTTCAATGCTAAAACGCACCAATACTCACCTAAAAGAAGAGAAAAATACAGTAAAATTATTGGAGAATATTTTTATCATAAGATCACTTAGTAAACTGTGAGATAAATTCTCAATTACAGTTTTGAAACACAGAATAACAATTTACATTTTCCTTCGAAATTCTAATAATAATAATATTATTGATAATAATAATAATGATAATAATAAACACACAATAAGTACAAAAAGATATCATATTAAAATACAGGAATTAAAGCAGAATGTATTCAAGGATCAGAAACACTAAGTTTGAACAGGAAAGCAGATATTGAAAATATTGAGAAAAAAAACACAAAAAATTATCAAAAATATTCTAGTGCTGAAACTCGCAGATGAACAATACCGACTCAGATGTAAACAGAAAATCCAACAATCCACAAATATTGACACTGATATTAGGAAACAAGATTCTATGACCATACTAAAACAATAGACTCAGACAGTCATACAAAACAAACAGTTGAATTCTATGAAAACAGGAGAAAAGGCAAAACGGACAAAAATCAAAACAATCTGAAACAGCCAGCGAATGACTAAAACAGGGTAATTCTCGGATCCAAAATTCATAAATGGCTATTTGACCAAGAGGAAAGACCAAAGAAAATAGACTGGAACAACCTGGTTTGAAGACAGAAAGGAAGTCCATAGCAAAAGAATAAAAACAATATGTACACAAAAGAAAGCAAACGGACGCCTCTAAGTACTTTTCTTAGTCCTAATGGGCATATTCGCTAATAAGTATGTTATTGATTTTACGTCTCAGAAACTACTTTTACATTTTTCGGAGACGCCGATCTGCCGGAATTTTGTCCCACGGGAGTTCTTTTACGTGCCGATAAATCTACCGACAGGGGACTGACATAATTGTGCACTTTCAAATATCGCCGGATTTAGCCAGGATCGAACCTGCCAAATTGGGGGGTCAGAAATGTAATGGCGTGTGGCTTTTAGTACCAAGTGCAGGTATTTTGATTCGACACCCTTAGACGACCTGCGCATCGTGATGAGGAAGAAATAATGATGAAGACACATACACTCAGCCCCCGTGCTAGGGGAATTAACCATTTATGGTTAAAATTCCCAACCCTGCCGGGAATCGAACCCGGGACCCCTCTGACCAAAGAGTCGCACGCTAACCAATTTGTCATGGAGCCTGACTGGGGGTCAGAAAGCCAGCGCCTTAATCGTCTGAGACCCTCAGCCCAGCAAGCATCGTAGAGCTATGCGCAAGCTAACGGTAGGTGAAACCTTTAACTTCTGCTCTTCGAAGGGCCTACGTAGCCAGTATGGATGTGGACTCTCTTTGCTATTTTTATAATAATTTAGGGATTATTGCCTTAAGAAACTTGCATTATATTCTTCTCATTCTTGGTTTATTTCTTATTTACCTGGGTTGGGCTCTTTGTACGGAACAGCCCAGTTTTGCGACCGAATGCCTTTCCTGACGCCAGCCCTACGTGGAGGATATTATCTACTATTTGTGTACTGCTGTGGTGGCTTGTAATTTAATGTGTTGTGGTAAAGAATATGTAAATGAAGCGACAAAAACCCAGTTCCCGAACGTGAGGAATTAATCATACGCGGTTAAAATTCTTGACTTGGCCGAGAATCGCACCCGGTACCCTCCGAACGGAAGGCCGACTACTCAGCAAGTAGTCGGACGAACGATTCATTCCATTAATTTTATCATTTTTATCTTCATGTTTTCATAGGAACTACAATAAACATGATCTAGTAAGCAGAATCATTTATGGATAATATAGACATAGTATAATGCAAGATCTTGGCGAGTAAAGCAGTAGTGAAGAAGTGAAATGGCAAGGAAATAAGTAAACAAGAGGTTAGATTGTAAGAAAAGGTCTTAAGTGAAACGAGACAATGGTTTGACAGGGCAATGGTTTGAGAAAAAAGAAAAACAGATAAAGGAAAGAAGAGGCATCACATAATGAGAGTGGAGTGAGTGTGTCAGGGAGAGAGCTGAAGCACTCAGCGTGCCGAGATGAAGGAAGAAGAAAGGAAGACAGGAAGGCGAGGATGTTTGCCGACGTGCTTTGTGTACCAAGCCCTACTTTCTTCTTCTTCCTTGCCTTCTAGGAAACTTTGTTGTTCATGTAATGACCTTCTAAAACCCTCCTCTCCTGCTCCTTCACTTCCTCACTCAAACTGAGGCAGAAATTAAACGAGCAATCTGTAGGTCTTATTTTCTATTTATGGCGGAATACACATTACACCTGAAACTACCATAATTAAATGTTTTCTACTTTGCATTATCTTTTCACATCTAAATGGCATTAGTGAACGACTTAGGAAATTGCACGTAACACTTTACGTTTATTTTATGGCCATTAAATTCGGGGTAAATTACACCATTCCTTACCGTGTAATTGTTAAATAGCTGTCCATAAAGTGCTTCTACATGTCTGAAGCCTACCAGTGTTTCTCCAGACTAACATACAGACATACACACATTTTTATCAAACATCTTTACACCGTTCAGAATTCAGTCTGCAAGACTAATGAATTAACAGCGTACTTTCACAATCACTCACAGTATTAGAAACTAGATATCTGGCCCACTTTAGTTTTAAACCTCTTATTGTCACTCTTTCGAATGGGTGACCTGAGGACCACAATGTTTAACTTTTCCGCTTAGAGGGGAAATTTATGTATGCCCAGTACTCGCGCATTCTGTTGCTATGTTTCTTCCTTACCTCCTTTGTCAAGAGGGTGCCTGTTTTCTTACAAGGTAGTCTTCCTTGAACAGGGTGCAAAATCAGAAAGAGATTATGTTTATTTCATGCGGTACACGATGGGGAGGGGGTATGTAATTCCCCTGAAATGAAATGGCGTATGGCTTTTAGTGCCGGGAGTGTTCGAGGACATGTTCGGTTCGCCAGGTGCAGGTATTTTGATTTGACTCTCGTAGGCGACCTACGCGTCGTGTTAAGGATGGCGTGATGTTGAAGACGACTCATATACCCAGTCCCTGTGCCAGCGAAATTAACCAATGATGGTTAAAATTCCCGACCCTGCCGGGAATCGAACCCGGGACCCCTGCGACCAAAGGCCAGCATGCTAACCATTTAGCCATGGAGCCGGACTATAATTCCCCTGTAAGTAAATGACCCCCTCACCAAGAAAAATGTAAATTTTATTTATATATATTTTAAATTTCGTTGTTATAACAAGAATGATAAACATTGGGAAGTTATTCCCGGGTTTCAGATGGGCTTGCCAGAGTAAAACATGAACAACAGGCTGCATTTGCGGAGTTACCACCGCTAAGTTGTTTTATTGCTCAAGGTCTGGCAGTCATTCTATTATTTCTATTTTATGTATATTACTGCTGACGTTTTTATGAAAATATGCACAGTATAAAACATTAATTTCAGTGATATATGTATTCTACATTTTCCTCATTATTTTATAATGACCCCCCACCTCCTGGAAAGTTTCGTGGGGAGTAATCTTTGAGGTAAAATCGTCGGTGGGGGGAAATCCCTGCCTTCCGCACTACGAATTCGCACCCTGCCCCTGAAACCTCTTTTGTTTTACTTCCTGTTCCTGGACGTTTTTCTTCGCTTCTGTTAGCCACGGTGTACCTATCCTTCAGTTCTTCCAGTAGTTGAGAAGCCGGTAGGTCATCCTAGTTCGGTTCATGCTCGTGACATGTCCATAGAAAGTCAGACGCGTCTCCCTGGCAACGCCTGTGATTTTCAGTATAACTGTATAGCTCCTGCATTGGTCACCTTCTGTAATCGCAATCTACTTTGATCGGTCCTAGTATCTTTGTGAAGATCTTCATCTCCTGGCCCTCCAGTCTGTCCAACAATCCTTTCCTACAGTATCAAGCATTCTGTGGCGTAAAGGGTTTCCGAGTGAATAACTGCCTGGCAGTGCCACAATTTGGTGTTACGAGAGAGACATTTCTCGTTATAAATGTTCTTGATCAATCAATATGCTAACTCTGTTAAACCGAGTTGTCAGTGCTACCCCTTCTGACATATTGGGTCCCAACAATTCTCTCAGGCACTTAAATCTGTTTATTTTTTTTAAATCATTATGAACTAACGAGGGAACATATACATGTGTTACACTCGGATTCGGTTGAAATTTGGTAGGAATATTCATGGGAGGCAATAGAATGGTAAGGTGAAAACTGCATGTGCCCAGCGCAAGTTTAAACGCCAAAATTGAACAAATAAATAGTCGTATAATTAGAAGTGCCGCGGGAGTATCGTGGTGTGGCGGAGAGGTAGGGAGGACCGAAGCAGCAGACGTGAACCAACCAGGCTGTAACGAGCTGCGCCAGCAGCCAGGCAGCGTATAGTTAGCGCGTTCCCCGTAACTTTCCGATCAGATGTGCAAATATGAAAACAGCACATGAAACAAGTATAAAAAGGACGGTGTTTGAACAACGATGCCAATAAGGTTTGAAAAATTCACGCCAGAGTTCTTGTTACTCATTGTAATTCTTCAAACCTTATTGGCATCGTTGTTCAAACATCGTCCTTTGTACACTTGTTTCATATGCTGTTTTCATATTTATGTTTTGCACATCTGATCGGGAAGTTACGGGGAACGCTCGAACTAAACGCTGCCTGGCTGCTGGTGCAGCTGGACGCAGCCCGGTCGGTTCACGTCCGCTACTTCGCTCCTCCCTAACTCTCCGCCACACCCCCATACTCCCCCGGCAGTTCTAATTTTACGACTACTTATTTGTTCAATTTTGGAGTTTAAACTTGCGCTGGGCACATGCAGTTTTCACTTTAGCATTCTACTGCCTCCCACGAATATTCCTACCAAATTTCAACCGAATCCGAGTGTAACATATGTATGTGTTCCCTCGTAAGTATAACCACCGTCGTCTTGGTCTTCCTCCATCTCCGCGACCATCATCACCCAACGCTCACATATCATCCTCCATTCGTCTCACATGACACCACCACCGAAACCGGTTTGTACGCACGGCTTTAGGAGGTCATATCTAATTTAACCTTTATCTCCTAATTCCATCGATCGCCTTTCATTATTACTTTCCGGTCCGGTGAAGAAAGCAACAGTAAATTATTTCCCTCTTCGTCGTGAATTATACGGCTCATTACAGCTTTGCCATAGGCAACTTTTTGAGGATGCAATTACCCTTCGGGCTGATAACATAACAGAGACAGGATAATAATAATAATAATAATAATAATAATAATAATAATAATAATAATAATAATAATAATAATAATCATATGACCTCAGCTAGCGTGTGCAGACATTTCAATCTGACGCCATCTGGCTGTTTACTCGTCAATTTCGACGTTCCGTTTCACTCTAGGCTTACTAGATGGCAGATCGAGTATACCGAAACTACCTTGGGCATCTATAGGTGAGATTTTAATGAATTTTGACGGGTAAACACCAAATGTGGCCGGCCCCTTAGTGTAGGGGTAGCATGCCTGGCTCTCACCCGGAGGCCCCGGGTTCGATTCCTGGCCAGGTCAGGGATTTTTCTCTCGACCTGACGGCTGGTTCGAGGTCCACGCAGCCTAAGTGATCAGAATTGAGGAGCTATCTGACGGTGAGATCGCGGCCCCGGTCTCGAAAGCCCAGAATAACCGCCGAGAGGATGCGTCGTGCTGACCACACGACCCCTCGTAATCCGCAGGTCTGCAGCTGTGCAGCGGTCACTGGGCAGGCCAAGGCCCTTTCAAGGGCGTTAAGTGCCGTGGTGGGTGGAAACACCAAATGTGTCATCAGGGTTCTTTTACACGCCGACATCGTATGGCATGGAGTGTCGAAAGGACTTTTTTCCGTCCTTCAAATATCCAACTACCTCTGCCTGCTTTGAATCCGCTATCTTGGGATCCGGAAGCCGATACTCTACCACTGATCCACAGGGGCAGGCTAATATGCTAGCATATCGTCATTGCCGGAACAAAACCTCCTATGTGATACACTAATAATTTTGGAGATAAATTGACCCGCAAAACATACAATATTCACACAATAATGCACCTTACCGGCCAAAGTTCTAAGTTAAAATATTTCACATAGGAGGTTTTGTCCCAGCAGTGACAACATTATAAGGGGTCTAGAAGCCAAACTGGCAACCTCCATATTTTGGCGGGAATGAGTTGGAGTATGAATAGCATTCTGCGAGGTAAATGCCATCTATGACGTAATTGTTGAGTTGCGAAACCAACAAAATCCTCCTCAAATACAATGTTAAACATAGCGGGTAGTTGCCGGAATGGCAATCTCCATGTTGGCCAATTAAAAGTGAGATATTTGCCACGTTATTGGTGGTTGCAAATTTAATGCTACCAAGCGTTTTGTTCTAACAAGAGCTAAAAACAAATTCAATGAACAATCTGCTAGTGCGAAGTAACATACGGGTGGTTAAAACTGTTTGTCTTCTTCTTCTTTATCTGTTTACCGTCCAGGGTCGGTTTTTCAGTCGGACTTAGCGAGGGATCCCACCTCTACCGCCTCAAGGGCAGTGTCCTGGAGCTTCAGACTCTGGGTCGGGGGATACAACTGGGGAGGATGATCAGTACTTCGCCCACGCGGCCTCACCTGCTATGCTGAACAGGGGCCTTGCGGGGGTATGAGAAGATTGGAAGGGATAGACAAGGAAGAGGGAAGAAAGCGGCCGTGGTCTTAAGTTAGGTACCATCCCGGCATTTGCCTGGAGGAGAAGTGGGGAAACCACGGAAAACCACTTCCAGGATGGCTGAGGTGGGAATCGAACCCACCTCTACTCAATTGACCTTTCGAGGCTGAGTGGACTCCGTTCCTGCCCTCGTACCACTTTTAAAATTTCCTAGCAGAGCCGCGAATCGATCCCGGGCCTCTGGGAGTGGCAGCTAATCACACTAACCATTACACCACAGAGGCGGACTAAAAGTGTTTGTAAAACTAGAAAAAATAAGAATGAACAATTCCACTTTAATTGAAAAAAGTGTTACAGTAAATGCCTTGCAATTTCGAGAAGTCGAAAAATTCCTTAATACGGCAATCAATGGAAAATATTTGATAGCCTCCAATTTTACACAAATTTGCAGGAAACAATGGAGAATTATGTGGCAGAGAATGAGGAAGACGAAAGTAGGTGAGGAATATCTTGTAGAAACAGATGATTTGAGGTTTTAGTCGTTCTATTTATATCATTAAACACAATGTACACTGCACTCTTATTTGATCTGGTTCTTCTGTTATTTCACTTGCAGCTATGGCTATATCCTAAAAATGTTGTATGCAGATGTGGAAATCTCCACGTGTTAGTTGGAAACCTGTCAATCTCCAACTTTAATAACGCCAGTGCTCCAAGTTTATCGCAGATATTAGGTTATGCTGCACTTTAAAATGCTTCAGAGGAGATGGGTTAAACTCTGTAAAAGAATCATGTGTGTGTTTCCCTCTAATTACAGAGTTCTAATAAAACTGTCTCCTTTAAAACTGGGTTGGTTGGACATGGCTAGTTTCGCTTCTCGAGCGCTCGCATGGGGTAAACTTGAATATTCTCAGTTCAATATTGTGTTAAAACAAACCCTCCTTCCTCCTCTCCTTAATAGCCATTTCCTAATTTACTGAGGTAGATTTGGGACATTTTTACGACCACTTTCCCTTTCTGACGCAAACTCTATGTGAAAGTGGGCTTAAATAAACACTATATTTAACTAATGAATATCAGGTTTTGAGCAACATATTTTTCGTTACTATTTGAAACAGGTTCATTTTGATAAGTAACGTTCTAGGAGTCAGACGTTGTAAATCTCCTTGCGTAGCAACTTTTATTAACGCCATTTCGCTGCAGGCAGGGAACAGTGTATTTTTCTGGTTGATATATCAAGCAACTGCTCGAAAATTGCCCACGAGGTATTTTTTTTAATAAACTCACAGCATCAAACCTACACGAACAGGAAATTTAGTTGAATATGGTATGAGAGAAAGAAGCCCACAAGCAAAACTCAATTGTAACCCTCTCATTTTAAAATAGAATGTGCAGTGTACATTTATGTTTTCATGATTTACTTTAAATAATCTCATCAGTTTATTTATATAATACTAAAAAAAAATCATCCCACTGAATGGAGAAGTATAACGCGTACTATGACAAATGTACTTTAGATACTTCTGTAAATAGAAATGGAAGTACTCAAGTAGTTGTAGGTTTTCCTAATAGGGAAAGAGATGTGATTCCATATTCGAACAATTCAACATATATTTTTGGTATGGAGGTCTATCTGGAATTAGCAGAATGAATTTCCCTATACCAATGTAACCGTGGCAAACAGTGTTCTATGTATACCAGGTCAGTAGCGCCAACTTCTCACCATGCGCTTTATTCATGTAACTAAAAGCTTGAGAAAATCTCGTATCAAATGAATCCATTCCTACTCCTCAGCCCAGAAATAAAATCATTGAAATGGCAGGAAAAAATCGAGCGTCTTGGAATAAGGGACAGGTACGCTAACTCAACACTATGGGCCTGTCTAATAATAATAATAATAATAATAATAAAATGAAAAGGCGTGTGGCTTTTAGTACCGGGAGTCTCCGAAGACATGTTCGGCTCGCCAGGTGCAGGTCTTTCGATTTGACTCCCGTAGGCAACCTACGCGTCGTGATGAGGATGAAATGATGATGAAGACAACACACACTCCCAGCCCCCGTGCCAGAGAAGTTAACCAATGATGATTAAAATTTCCGACCCTGCCGGGAATCGAACCCGGGGCCCCTGTGACCAAAGGCCAGCACGCTAACCATTTAGCCATGGAGCCGAAAATAATAATAATAATACTAATAATTAAACCAGTAATAATGTATCCCAAACAAACTTCACCTTACTTGCCTAGCAAATGTTGATGAAAATGCTATTCTATCTAACAACAGACAGGAAGCAATCCAGTCCGTAGAAAAACTCGAAGTAGCAGCTAAAACAGGATTCTAAATTTCATATGAAAAGACAAAATATACGGAAAGGACTAGGTCAGGTTTCAACAATCAACCATTAATAACCAAATATAGAAATATCACTCAAGTAGACACATTTAAGTATCTAGGTGAAATTATTGAACCAACAGGGTTAAATCAGCAAGCTAACAAAGAAATAATTGAAGAAATTTAAATAGCATACAAAATTACTTGGAACAGATACAATAAACGAACTATATAAAAAGGCAAAATTACGACATTATAACACAGTTGTTAAAACAGAAGCACTTTATGCATCTGAAACTACTATAATTGGTGGCAGATCTCCAATAAAGGTGATGGAAAAAGAAGAAAGAAAAATCCTCAGGAAAATCTAAGGACCAAAGTGTGAAAATTGGATTTGGATGAAACAGAAATCACATGAAATTTATCAAGTTACAAACAAAAATCACAGATACAATCAGGAAACGAGGATTACAATTTTATGGTCACTTACAGAATGGATAATAACAGGCTCACAAAGAAAGTTTTAAACTTAGCCTTGCGGCCAGTATCAAGTATTCGGGAGATAGTGGGTTCGAACCCCACTGTCGGCAGCCCTGAAGATGGTTTTCCGCGGTTTCCCATTTTTACACCAGGCAAATGCTGGGGCTGTACCTTAATTAAGGCCACGGCCGCTTCCATCCCATTCCTAGCCCTTTCGTATCCCATCGTCGCCATAAGACCTATCTGTGTCGGTGCGACGTAAAGCAACTAGCAAACAAAAACGTAGCCTTATCAATGAAAAATCACCATAATTGGATATAAAAAAATCAGCGAAGATCTAAGTGAAATCATTATTAATGAAGAAACCATTCAAGATAGAATAAAATTCTGAATCTTAATTCACAAACACAAATTTTCTGTAAAGCCCCCCAAATAAATCGTCGCTGCGGGGACAAAACCTCCTATGCGGAAATATTTTAGCTTAGAACTTTGGCCGGTGAGGTTCTGTCATCTAAGGTGCAATATTGTGTGAATATTGTCAAGACCTTCTCGCTCTTCATAATGTATGTGCTGCGGGTCAGTATGTCTCCAAAAATATTATCACATACGAGGTTTTGTCCCGGCATCGAGGAAATGCAAGGATGTACTGAACAACGTAAAAAGGAACACAGTGAGAGGATGAAGAGATATTTCAAGGAGAACAAGAAAAAGCAAAAAATGCTAATAAGCTGAAACACGCTCCTTAGTTGGGCGTAACGAATCAAGAAAGAAAATAACAATAATACACTTACGAGGTCTTGAATGTTTTTCATTTTCTCAAAATTCCTATGCCTTACCATTTTTTATTGTGGATACACCCCGTTTCTTTTCGATTAATTGGAACTCTGTGTCTCCCCTGTGGGCAAAGTCAAAGGATCTGTAGCCTCTGCATGTCGTACGAGGCTACTAAGCGGGGAACAAACAAAGAATCTGTACCCGCTCGCTCGTCTTGTAAGTTCAAAAATAGATCGATACAAAAATTAAATGGCGTATGTCATTTAGTGCCGGGAGTGTCCGACGACAAGTTCGGCTCGCCACGTGGAGGACTTTTGATTTGAAGCCCGCAGGTGACCTGCGCGTCATGATGAGGATGAAATGATAATGAAGACAACCAGCCCCTGTGCCAGCGGAATTAACCAATTACGGTTAACATTCCAGACCCTGCCGGGAATAGAACCCGGGACGCCTGTGACCAAAGGACATCATGCTAACCATTTAGCCCTGGAGCCGGTCAGTAGATCGATAACTCTACGCTTTGACGTGTGGCGGAGAAAACGAACGACTGCGATGTTTTTACATTATAATTGTCCAATTATTGAAATAATCAACATGCTTCTTGTGATGATTATTTCTTAGCAAACAGCATTCTTCTCTAACCATATCCTAAACCATATTAAAAGAATAGTGCTCCTAATATCTCATTAAGTCACATGATATTCTCACGAAACCAATTTATTTCACCCTCTTCAAGACGAGCACCCATTTCCTCGGCCGAGGACTACGAAATTTGGTCAGAAATTAATAATGTGTTTCCTTTCAGACGACCTCATAACTGTGAAAACATATTTGCTTTGTGATATTGCACATCCTTATAAACCAGGGCCTCGCAGAGCGCATGCACCGCTGCATTGCACGGCGCAAGGTGCAAAAGACGACTACGCTAGGTTGACCAGAGTGCAGTGCAATTGCTCTGTCTCACCCTTTCCCTACGGCTGTCCCGCTCGCTCCACCTGTCTCCCACTTACTCGCTTGTTCTGCAGCAGTCCACCATTCGGGCAGAGTTGAGCCGAGTTTAGCCGAGTCACCCCAAGACAAAACGCTGGTCCGAACAGAGCCAAGTCGAGCCGATGCACGGTGCACAGAATCTGTGCGCATCGGTTTGCACGCGTGAGATATTGGGGGGTTTGAGAGGCCCTGCTATAAACACTTACACACGCTATTCTTAGAATAGAATAGAATAGAATAGAATAGAATAGAATAGAATAGAATAGAATAGAATAGAATAATAATAGAAATAGTAGTGATTAAATTGTGTAAGAGAAAATTGAATGTTCCTTCACTACATGAACGAACTTCTGTAATAAACGAGATATTTTTTGGTGATATCTAAAGCCACCTCTTTTCAGTTTCCACTCCATGTATAACTATTTGGTTCCTCAGTCTCCCGAAATTAATTTTGAATAAATGCATTTATAAACTACCTTATAAATAAAACATACTATAGCAGAATTATACGTGAAAAAGAAACACATTAATTAAACATGATATGTTTCGTCCTTGAACGAACATCATCAGAGTTTATCAAATCACACTCAAAATATTTAGGAAAGTATAAATATTTATGGTTATTTCTCTTTAAATCATTTAAAATCTTTAACTTTTGACTTCTTTTAATAAGGACTTCACTGCTGTCCACTCTAGCATAGAATGGGAATGTTTACAACACCGGTACTCTGTTGTTGGCTTGAGCCCAGCTGGCTAGCGAGTCCGTTGACCTTCTGCCATGCCACGGCCATAATAATAATAATAATAATAATAATAATAATAATAATAATAATAATCTGTACCGCCTCCGCTTTGTCCTGCACCAATCTCACATTAAGTGACTGGGATTTGAATCACGGAACCCAGCGATGAGAGGCCGGCGCACTGCCTCCTGAGTCACGAAGGTTCTTATAAGCAGTCATAATAAAGAGCCATAAAGAATTAAAATCACTGGGTTCAGAGGTTGAATAAAATATATATATTTGTATGTTGATTTCCATCATAGCATATAAAGGATGATCGGAAAGAACGCGAACCGAGTATATGAGCTGGTAAATAATACGAAAGAAGCAATTCTAAATCTCACGCCAATGTCATTTCATCAGCTGATGAAGTTAGCCGATCAGATCGCTTCACAGGCGAATTCAAATGGTCTTTGCGCGGCTGTACATGACTTTAGAACGGATTGAGGGCCGGAGATTTTTTAACAATCGCTTTACGTCGCACCGACACACATAGGTCTTATGGCGATGAAGGGATAGGAAAGGCCTAAGAGTGGGAAGGAAGCGGCCGTGGCCTTAATTAAGGTACAGTCCCAGCGTATGCCTGGTGTGAAAATGAGAAACCACGGAAAAACATTTTGACGCAAGTGCGATTAACGGATATACAGTATTTTCTCACCCATGGGCAACAAATGCAAATATCGAGCTTGAGTTATTACTATTATTATTATTATTATTATTATTATTATTATTATTATTATTATTATTATTTGTATGTATGATTATGACTATGAAGTGATGTACATCCATTTAGTAATTATATTATTCTTATTATTTACGTAGTCGAATGATCGTATTGTGTGTGAGGTTAGGTCATGAAACATGTGCTGTACCTAGATATTTATATCAGTTCAATTAATGTAAGATGCTGTAGGCTATATAGTTCATTCTTACCTGTATATATGAATTTTAATCCATAATTATGAAACATACTGTAACCTCCAGAATGGTAACAGGCACTAGAACGATAGAGAATATTCTGTACATTATAATTTATGTATTAGGCACTCGAGAATTTTCAAGAAGGTAGTTTTATTTTAACGTATCTTTCTGGAAGCCTGGCCAGGACATGTATACGGAGACGATCTTGACGATGACAAAGAGTCATTGGTTAGAGAGTTATTGGTTGACGTGTTGTTGTTTAGTAGAGTTATGGTGTAGCAAGGTTATAATTGTGACCACGTGTTGTGACATGCTTTTAAGCAGTTAACTGTTTCAACCAAAGAGAATGGGTTTCAACTGTGTGTTAAGGTTGCCATCTCCATGCGCAGCGATTGGTATTTTTTTAAATGGCGGCTTTGTGATGTGAGTGTGTGTCTTGTGAAAGCACTGATTAAGGTTATGTGTGTGTTTAATTTGTAAATAGATGTGAATAAAATAATTGAACCAACTGACAGCATCTCGTGTGGGTCTTTGTAGATACGTTAATTTTCAGGACTGTCGACAGTGGGATTCGAACTCACTATCTTCCAGATGCAAGCTCACAGCTGCGCGCTCGGAGGTCTGTATTCAAACACCTCCCTTGGTAAAGTTTTATTCTTTGACTGGTCCTCTCATGCTGATCTTACGCCACGTACAGATTTAGACGTAGTGCGGCGCAAAGCCCAATTGAATTCACCCGCGAAGTGATCTGATTGGCTAATTTTATCAGCTGATAAAATGACAGTCCGCCTCTGTGGTGTAGTGGTTAGCGTAATTAGCTGCCACCCCCGGAGGTCCGGGTTCGATTCCCGGCTCTGCCACGAAATTTGAAAAGTGGTACGAGGGCTGGAACGGGGTCCACACAGCCTCGGGAGGTCAACTGAGTAGAGGTGGGTTCGATTCCCACCTCAGCCATCCTGGAAGTGGTTTTCCGTGGTTTCCCACTTCTCCTCCAGGCGAATGCCGGGATGGTACCTAACTTAAGGCCACGGCCGCTTCCTTCCCTCTTCCTTGCCTATCCCTTCCAATCTTCCCATCCCTCCACAAGGCCCCTGTTCAGCATAGCAGGTGAGGCCACCTGGGCGAGGTACTGGTCATACTCCCCAGTTGTATCCCCCGATCAAGAGTCTGAAGCTCCAGGACACTGCCCTTGAGGCGGTAGAGACGGGATCCCTCGCTAAGTCCGAGGTAAAAACCGAACCTGGAGGGTAAACAGATGATAATGATGATGATGATGATGATGATGATGATGATGATGATAAAATGACAACGGCGCGATGTATCGAATTATTTCTTTCAAACCGTCCAGAGTTGATATACTCGGTCCACGTTGTTTCCGACCATCCTGTATTTACAAAGGCTGGAATTGAGATCAATTGAAAAATGAGGCGACTTCGTTGATAACTATGAGTACACTAATGAGTTTACTTACCGTGTGCTGACTCACAGCTGTGAAACGCCCACAGTTGTAGACCTACAGGCAAGAAACTCAATCTTGAAATCATGCTATGGATATGATCTACGAATTTTATAGGTAAATAAAATATAATACAATATCAGAATATATTCTTTATCTGAATTCTCTGTGGCTCAGGTGGCAGCGCGCCGGACTATCACCGCTGGATACCGTAGTTCAAATCCCGGTCACTCCATGTGTAATTCGTGCTGGACAAAGCGGAGGCAGGACTGGTTTTCCTTCGGGTACTCTGGTTTTACCTGTCATCTTTCATTCCAGCAATACTCTCCATTAACATTTCATCTGTAAGTCACTTATCATTGCCCCAGAGGAGTGCGACAGACTTCGGCAGCTGGCACATTTCCGCTAGATGGGGGCTTCATTCGTTCCATTCCTGACCCGGTCAAATGACTGGAAACAGGCTGTGGATTTTTATTTTCATTCTTTTTCTATTCCTAAACATTACAATCCTTTGCTTAATCATCGTTATAGATTGATTAGATTAGCAGTTTGCTTTTCGATCACTACGAGCTCTAATGTGTGACAGTGCATTGTTTCACTTAAGCACCACTTACGTACGCTAATGTGAGTCAATCCACAATTTTACTTAAATCTTTGTTACTACATTCGGTGTGGAAACTTTCTAAAAAAACAAAAAAATGCCTGAGGGTATTGAACTAAGTAACGCATTACAGAAATAATTATGTAAATAAATTAATATGGCTAGGATTTGAATTAAAAACGAGTAAAAAGCGATTTGAGGCTGTTTTTAGGACCTTCATTTAGGCCGGAAGTGATTTTCAAAATGCATTTAAATAAATGTGTCTAAATAAATTATCTAAATAAATTTATTACAGCTATACAAGACTCAGAATTTGAAACAATTTCCGGTCCCTTTAGTACTTCAGCTTTCGGCACAATAGAGGAAACTGCTTAATTTTGCGTTCTTCGTGGTATGGGGACACCTAATTTGTTTGATAAGAAAGGTTTTCAACAATAAAATATCTGAACAACACTATAAAGTGTAATAGAAGAGCAAAGATTTGTCCCCCCCACCCCCCAAAAAATTACATCATGGTACGTTCTGAAATATTGCCATTAATTTTAAAAAGTAGAGAAATATTGTATCAGGAGTGCCCTAGAATGCGAGATCACCAAATTATTTCTCTAAATATACAGTACATTCAACCGGATGATTTATGAGAAAATCATTGAACTCACAATCCAGCCCAATTCATTTCCGTTATTTCTGTTTATACTCACATATCCAGTGAGGCATATTTCTTTCTCTATTGCATTTGGGGGTGGGACAGGGTGTCCGGGTTCTGAGATGCACACGCGCGCGCAGCAACTAAGTATGTGACGATTTATGAACCGCCATAAAACTGAGGGAGAAAGAGAGAGAAAGCTTGGCGGAGTGCCGACAAACAATTCCAACGACCACTCTACTGAAGTGATTTCAACTGAGTGGCTATACTTGGCAGCATTAATAAATATGATGTCTCGTCTATCGACACTCGGAAAAGAAACATACATTTTTACATTGTCACCTGCAATGCTATGCAAAACACTTTAATCACTTAGATATACTCTCTATATCCAACTGAATGGATACATGCATGAAAGAATCGAGTTAACCTATATTTTGATAATATAGAGAAATATTACCTTAGGAAAATAGATGAGCCAAGAAATTTGACCCCGAAAGGAACCATTAATATTTCTGGTACTTACAAGTGGCGAATCATTTTATATATCTCCTGTGTATAATATTTGTTACTTAAAATTTCCATAGCACTAGTCATATCTAACAGAACGATATTAGATTGCACTCAGGAGATTCATAACAATATATAAGAAACACATTCACGTTCCTAATAATGACTTAAGTAAAAATATTAAATATTTCGTTTCTGATTTAATACGAAAGTCTAACGTTTCTAGTTTCCAAATATGCATCATTGACCTGGAATAGAAAGAGCAATTGCATTTGCATTTAACTGGCCACCACGCACACGACTTCTCAGTTCCGGGGAGTGGTAAGCGCAATTTTCCACACTGTGAATTTCTCCACGATTCTCATAACTCAAAAGAATATTGTATCTACAAATTTTAAATTATACAATCCACTGGTATGTGAAACTGAAACTTATTAAACAAAGAATTCCCTGAATTTAACGTATTAATAAGGGACACTACCATAAAGAGTAACCGTAAGAAGAAGATTCTAAAAATATCACATCAGCTAATTATTATATTCTGTTCCAGAAAAAGTTATTTTTGAAAATTTATGCAAAATTTTCAAGTTTTTGTCAAGTATCTAAGAAACATTAAAACATATGTGAAATTTTTGTAGTGTAAATATCTTCCCCAAATGCATTTCTTTCGCTGTACGAGTTCCAAACAAATTATTTCAATAGTATAGATTTTGATCCGAACCGTTAATACATACCTATGAGAAAAATGTCCATAACACGAGTTCTAGTAAACAGTATCACATTACATTCCACTCAGAACTTTCGTAACAGAATATAACAAACCCTTAAGGCCCACCCTCAGTGGTTTTTGTTAGCGTTAATGCGAGACGTAAACTTATGATAATAACATTTTTTTAAAATTTTTTTTTTGCTACTTGCTTTACGTCGCACCGACACAGACAGGTCTTATGGCGACGATGGGACAGGGAAGGGCTAGAAGTGGGAAGGAAGCGGCCGTGGCCTTAATTAAGGTACAGCCCCAGCATTTGCTTGGTGTGAAAATGGGAAACCACGGAAAACCATTTTCAGGGCTGTCGACCGTGGGGCTCGAACCTACTATCTCCCGAATACTGGATACTGGCCGCGCTTAAGCGACTGCAGCTATCGAGCTCGGTATGATAATAACTAGAACATTAACTCTTCATTGGCAATGGCATCAAACGTGAATATCAAACCAATAGGTCTAATAAAATATGGAAATTTTCAATGGTAAATGATGGTGTAGCAGTGCAATTTATGTTTCAGATGAATTTATTAGGTGGTGTTTGTGACTTCCAACATTTGAAAACAAAGAAAACTAGTAATAGACAAAGATGATGGTGGGCTTATCCATTGAATTAACGAGGCTTTATCCAATGAGGATTTCCATAACATTCTTCGTGAAATGTGAGAGTGTGTCTCTGAACAGTCATTTTTACATTCTAAGCAACAATGCAATGCAAATACACAAGGTTGATCCAGCGGAGTTTGGCAAAATAATATTAAATTCATATGTACCCTAATCACCCTGAAATTGTCCATTGTGCTGTATAAATATGACTAATACAGTTTGAATCCCAAACAGAGTGATTCAAAACTTAAGCAGCTAAGTTGAATTTAAATTCTTATAATTAATGCTTATATTTTATATTTAGTTTCCGTTACAACATATTTTAACATCTTAGTCAACTCAAATCGATACACGAAATTAATCAATTATTACGCAAAGCAATCGACCCCATAGTTTTCGGCCTAATCAATATGGTATCCACGCATCACATCAGTGGCTCTACGTTATTCTGTGCAGTGTATTGTATTTCTTCTCGTATATCGTCAATGTCGACATAAAAGCTCGAAAAATTCAAACATTCACGTTAGTATCTTGCGTGTACGTTCACGTTTACATATTTTGTTAAAAATTCTTTCATTATAAAAGACGGGTGTAAATTTTCGCGTTTATTTTGCGTTTACGTTTAACCCTGATCAGTTGAGTAAGTTTCACTTGTTTCATAACGTTTCACACATATACTTTTCTGTAACTTATTCGTCGTCTGCCTCTGTGGTGTAGTGGTTAGTATGATCAGCTGCCACCCCCGGAGGCTCGGGTTCGATTCCCGGCTCTGCCACGAAATTTGAAAAGTGGTACAAGGTTGGAACAGGGTCCACTCAGCCTCGGGGGTCTACTGAGTAGATGGGGGTTCGATTCCCTTCTCAGCCATCCTGGAAGGGGTTTTCCGTGGTTTCCCACTTATCCAGGCAAATGCCGGTATGGTACCTAACTTAAGACCATGGCCACTTCCTTCGCTCTTCCTTGTCTATCCCTTCCAAACTTCCCACCCCCCACAAGGCCCCTGTTCAGTATGGCAGGTGAGGTCGCCTGGGCTAGGCACTGGTCATCCTTCCCAGTTGTATCCCCGACCCAGAGTCTGAAGCTCCAGGACACTGCCCTTGAGGCGGTAGAGGTGGGATCCCTCGCCGAGACCGAGGGAAAAACCGACCCTGGAGGGTAAACGGATGAAGAAGAACTTATTCGTCGAGGGTGTAATGTGAAATTAACGTAACTACAAATTTTAACCATTTTAGGAGAGACAAAACAACATTTTCAAAATTAAAAACTTTTGATATTATACTTATGAATGAAAATAATCTTATTCATTCAAGAACCTAACCATAGGCCGTAAAGGAAATACTCATTTTTGGAAACATATTTAGACGTATTATTTTGGATGCTGCAAACATACCTAATACATTCACTTGAAACATACTTATTTATGTCACCAACTGAGTCAAAGAGAAAATATGAAGTTACATACAGGTGGTTGATATTTCTTTACAGAATGGTAAATAGAAACGTCTTTGTGAGGACTTCAAGAATAAGAACTATCTCAAATAGGTTAACAGTTAATGCTGGTTGTTGGACTTGGAATCGGGCCTGTAACCACCGTTTAATTGTATTCTCTTCCCATGAATTCGCCTACGTCATCCGTAGCTGTCAAAATACTTTCAGTGACTTCTTTGTTTCCGACGTATATAATTCCATTCTTAATTACTTTACAGTAGCCTACTGCCGGAATGAAATGTCGTATGGCTTTTAGTGCCGGGATATCCCAGGACGCGTTCGGCTCGCCAAGGTGCAGGTCTTTATATTTGACTGCCTTAGGCGACCTGCGCATCATGATGAGGATGAAATGATGAAGACAACAGGAATTAACCAATTAATGTTAAAATCCTCGACCCGACCGGGAATCGAACCCGGGACCCTCTGAACCGAAGGCCAGTACGCTGACTGTTCAGCCAACGAGTCGGACACTGCTGGAATGTACACGAATGAATGAATAAATAAAAAAGGCATTTTTGATGGCTCTTCATTTTATGAACTCAAGAGGCACGTGATTGACGTAATTTTATCCCTCAGGGATAATGTCACTAAGCGTTAGTTGTCGCAGCGAAACATCCTCAAACACCCCCCGACTTCAGCTAGGATCGAACCGGCTATTGACAACGACGAACCGACTACGTCACTGAGATCCGTTCGTGGGTGATAGGTACATGGGTGTGATTACCTGGTCGTCCCAAACTATCTCACAGAAATGAACTAAATTGCACTAAAGTGCTTTGTGCACAGAGAGGTTCAATGATTTGGATTCTCGATGTTGATTTTACAATGCAAGGTGATGAGTAAAATTATGATTTTTACATTATTTATGCTATTACACACAAACTCGAATTAAAATTTAATTCTATAACGCATTGTCACCAATAGAAAGCACGAGGCTACAGTAGCTATGTAATTTCTTTATTGCATGCATGCAAACAGAAATCACCACATACTAACACCCGTTAATTGTTTCAATCATATGTTGTGTTGGCAGTGAGTTATTAGGTAAACATGAACGATAAATGTGTAATGCAAAATCAACGAGGCAGTATTGGTTCTTGTAATCCTCACAAAAGTTTTAAAAAACTTTCCCATGGATGGCAGTCAAACGACTGAAATATTGAGAGCATGAGTCTAAGATCACAAGTCATTCAACTCTTTTTGATTGAATGCATATACAGGATGGTCGTAAACGACGTGAATCTAGTATATGAGTGTTAGAGGTTTGGTCATACCGATAAATAATTGGAAAAGAATAATTAGATATCTCGCACTGTTATCATTTTAACAGCCAATCAGATGGGCTTTGCGAGGCGGTGTTGCTAAATCAGCGCGTGGCTTATGACCGGATTGAGAGCGCCAATAGAAAAAAAAAACTTATCCAGGGGAGGGACATGAACAAGGACATACCTGCTGATAGGCTCGGACCATAGCAACACCGCTACGGTGGCAATGGCTGAAACGCTCCACTAACTAATTTTTGGTTTTCGGAGATGCGTAAATGTTGGAATTTTGTTTAAGATGTTGATAAATCTACTGTCACGAGAGCGGTGTACCTGAACATCTTTCAATACCACCGGCATTAGCTAGGATAGTGCCCTCCAGTCCGGGCTCAGAAAGCAAGTGTTCTACTCTCTGAGTCACTCAGAATACAGACGCTGATAAAAGACAGGAAATGACCAACCAATCGCCAGATACCAGCTTTCTGTGCTTGAATATACGTCCAAAATAATCCATTGTCCGATATCCATGTTTCTCAGAAAGCATCTGTTACCTTTTCTTCAATATATCCATAGTTCGGTTTATTCCGTCGCATGTGTTTTCTCTTATAATCTAGCGGGAAACGAGTTAGCTGATAGGGCTGCCAAGGAGGCGATCACTGTGCCACCGTTGCCTTTCTATGTTCCAGCCAATGATATTCGTTCTCAGCTGAGACATTTACTAGTGCCCTATCGGGAGACGGAGTGGCAGGCCACTACTCCTTCAAATAAGCTAAGAACGGTTAAAGGAACCACTAAGGTACTGAAGACTTCCCTTCGGGTTTCTCGGAGAGAATCAGTGGTATTATGTCGTCTTCAGGTCGGCTACGCTATAGCGACGCACTCCTACTTACTGAAGGGAGATCACCTCCCCAGGTGTGTACTTGCGGCGGTCAACATACCGTAGTCAAAAAACTTTCGATTTTTTAAAGTTTGATATAGCTATGCAGGACTCACAATTTTAAAAAAATTCAAATTTTGCTTATGCTAAGGAATATTTTCAACATTAAAATAAAGAGTGACGTGGCTGCTTTTCACGCCCTCTAATGGGTCTGCGAGTACGACCTGCGTCATGTGGATTAAACCAGGTGTGATTTAAAACCCAATGGGGGTTCGAATCCCACTGTCGGCAGCCCTGAAGATGGTTTTCCGTGGTTTCCAATCTTCACACCAGGCAAATGCTGGGGCTGTACCTTAATTAAAGCCACGGCCGCTTCCTTCCAACTCCTAGGCCATTCCTATCCTATCGTCGCCATAAGACCTATCTGTGTCGGTGCGACGTGAAGCCCCTAGCAAAAACCCAATGGACTTAATCAAGAAGTCCAAACATTTATGATATTAGAGATATTGGGACATGACTGTAAAAATGCTAACTCGTGTCCTCATCCCGAGGTAGTGCAGCTCTTTTCGGGTACCCCCCAATGAAGGTGAGCTGCATGTACTATTTCAACCATATACCAGCCCTTCTGCCACTCTTAAATTTCTGACAGTACTGGGAACCGAACGCGAGCCTCCGAGGACGGCAGCTAATAATGCTAACCGTTACGTTACGGCAGCGGACGGGACATGACTGTAGTAACGCTTAAGCGTGTCTCAAAATGTCAAAATATCAAATGAGAGTAATCACGAAAATTGTTAATTTCATAATAATCTCTTCCTCTCTGTCGCTTTTATAATTATTTTTTTTTTTGCTAGTTGATTTACGTCGCACCGACACAGATAGGTCTTATGGCGACGATGGGACAGGAAAGGGCTAGGAGTGGGAAGGAAGCGACCGTGTCCGTGCCTGGTGTGAAAATGGGGAACCACGGAAAACCATTTTCAGGGCTGCCGACAGTGGGGTTTGAACCTACTATCTCCCTAATACTGGATACTGACCGCACTTAAGCGGCTGCAGCTATCGAGCTCGGTGCTTTTATAATACAAGTGAAATGGTTTCATCTTCGTTATTTAGACGTTATGGGACAAGATAATATTGTAATTGTGTACTCCGTAGCACAGTGATACTGTAACTTTGAGATTTCAGAATAAATGCAGCGATACTGGTGAGCGTACTGTATAACTGACACTACATTCTAAGAAAATATCAAAATTAGTGTTTAAGTCAATTTCGTTTTAATATCTGAAGTCATTTATTTTTAGTTTCGACTTAGTTATGTTATATTTGTCAGGTTATTCAGCCTGACAAAATTAACTTTGAATAAAAAATTTGTAAACATCCTCGGAAAGTAAACGTAAGGAAACGATTTTTCTAATTTAATTTTCTAATTCAATTTAGTTGTTTCTTTAACAGGTGTAAGCATAAGACTTTTCCGGTTTCAGTAAGAGGTGCCCCAGCGAACAGGTCGTAGCGTATGAATTTGACACGTAGGTAAATTTTTCGTCTGACATTAACCTACCAACACATACAAGTTGAGTCCGCCAGTGATCATCTCGACATTTGTGCCTGAAAAAGAACATTTAGGGCACGCATTGTTCTTTAATTAAATTTTAGAAAGCAGTGGAAAGTCATCGTTTGCTGGTAGATACATATGGCAAACACGCTCCATCGATTAGAACATGGGAGACATTGTTTCGACAATTTAAACGGCAAGAAGACCATGCTTTGTGTCTGGTCGGACCAGAGCGGTATTGTGTATTATGAACTCTTGAAGCCCAGCGAAACTATTAATGCGTAACGCTATCGCCATCAAATGATTAATTTAAATCACGCATTGATCAAAAGACGACCGGAATGGGCCAGAAGACATGGCAAAGTGTTTTTGCTATACAACAATGCGCCGTCTCACACAGCAAAATCAGTGAAAGACACCTGGAAATCCGCACCCGCCGTACTGCCCTGAGCTGGCATCAACTGACAATCACCTCTTCGCACCAGTGGGGTAGAGCAGCACTTCGGCAATTTCGAGGAAGTTGGAAAATGGCTCGAAGAATGGTTTCCTGCACTACACAAGCAGTTTTTTCTGACATGGTATTCATAACTTACCCGAAAGATGGGTGAAGTGTGCAGAAGCCGATGATCAATATTTGTAATTTAAAAAATTGTCTTTCCCTTAAAAATTACGTGTTTTATTTACCAAAAATTCCAGGGAAAACTTATGCATACGGCTGGTAAATATAATACTGTTGCCATATGTTTCCTTTTTCACGTAGTTTATAAATTACTCAGAATTAGTTTCGGTAGACTGAAGAACCTAACAGTAATAAAATAAGTCAGTGTCCCTTAAATGCAGATCAAACGTCGTAAGATTTTCGTATCGTATCAGCATATTACAATACTTGATGGAACTCAACCATAAATTGTAATATGATACCGATACTTTAAATAAGTTTATTTATAATGTATAATGTTACGCAGACGACCTATTTTTTTACAGTTTATAGAGACAAAGAAGTACCGGAGGTTAGTCCCGCAGCTGTTCTTTCATCGTGATTTGGCACTGAACCGGCGTTCTTGAGCTTAGACAAGCAATTTGCATGATACAAAATATATAAACTTAGTCAAAAGTTTTATTATGTCCATCCAAGGTATTACTGTGCTTAGACTGCCGTGCATCGCAGAGTAAGCGAGGGTATATAAACTGTGACTTGAGATTATCAACCTGCGAATTTTAGAATCTCTCACGTTAATGCTCATTAATCGAAAAGTTGCTTTTCCAAGATAAATATCTACTTACAAATCTAATTACAACCTGTGCCTCGAGGAGGAAACACAGAGCTTTGCCTACTAAAGATTGCTTTAAGATGGTGTTACGTAACAGATCAAAAGCGGGCAAAATCTCTTTGATGGAGTTTTAATAACTAAACTTTAATTGCTAGAAACCACGAGATTAAAGGAAACAAACTTGTTAATTGGCGGAACGTTCAGATTATTGTTTCAGGTTGGGCCTTCCTAATGTTAACAGCACACTTCTATCTGCCCGTTTACCTGTTACATTGCCCTTCTGTGATACACTTTCTAACATTTTAATGAAGTAACTTGTCTCCACAAGGATTTGAAATGTTGAAAAGTTATCACAATTCATTGATTCCTTTAATGATTTGTGAACCGGCTCAGTGTTGTTGTATAATGCTACCTCTGTTTTTGTACAAAACGAAGTCAAATGGTAAGTTTCCGTAATGTCTTGTACGTTGTAACATACACCCCGTTACATTCCCTCAATTGAATTATGGAAATCTAAAACTCACTAACTCCAGTAAACCAAATTTTACAGGAGGGATAAAAAAATTTTTAAATTATTTTCTTTTACGTGGCACCGATACAGATAGGTCTTATGGCGACGATGGGATAGGAAAGGCCTAAGAGTGGGAAGGAAGCGGCCATGGCCTTAACTAAGGTACAGGCCCAGCATTTGCCTGCTGTGAAAATGGGAAACCACGGAAAACTATCGTTAGGGCCCCCGACAGTGAGGTTCGAACCCACTATCTCCCGGATGCAAGCTCATATCTGCGCGTCCCTAACCACACGGCTAACTCACCCGGTAGAAAAAACTATTTTATGGCCATGTTCCCCATTAAATCATCTTGAAATTCTTTAAGTTGAATTGAAAGTGCTCGAACACGTCAGCCTCGTGTCAGTAGATTTGCTGGCACGTAAAGGAACTCCTGTGGGACTAAATTCCTGCACGTCGGCGTCTCCGAAAACCGTAAAAGTAGTTAGTAGGACGTAGAGCAAATAGCATTATTATTTTTAAGTTGCTTTACTACCTTATTCTAAAATAACTATGAATATTTAAAAAAAACTATTGTAGAATAGGTTTTTATTTAAAAATGCATTTTATGTGCCTCAAATTAGGTGTTATTTAATTTCCATAGAGTCTTAAACTGCACACATCAGAATACACTTTATGGCCGTCTACTTACCTAAATATATACATTACTTGTTTATTGTCTAATAGTCGATGAATACCGAAGTTATACACCCACATCTGCGTGAGGTAGAATGCATAACAAACGTTTGTAATGGAAAGAGAAACTTACCGCTGGAAGTCGAAAGTTACCGTTTCTGTGTCATTTTCATCTACCATTGTGTTGACATGCGGTAGTACTGCCAACTAGTGGTAGAATATTTATGGAAAGCAGAAAATGGCTAATACCCTGGAATAAGTTGGTTTGTGAATTCCACGACATAACAAATGGATTAAAGCAGACTAGTTACCTTCGGATTTGGGTATTTTATTCTATACAGGGATAAGAGGATGCGGTTGCAATATTTTTCCATCACTACTTCGAATATGACAAAAAGCAGGGTTAAGTGGTTTTCGATTTCCGTGATTCTATTAATTAGAAGAAAACCCCAGTTTATTATAATTAGTGTGTATTCTGCATCATAAGTTGTTATCTTGAGCGTAGGTTGTCTCCAAACCTTTCAGCATCAACATTATACAGAGGAGTATTTTGAGGTATGGAATCAAAGTTCGAAAATTCATATTTCTAGCTCCAAGAGGTATTGAATGAGTAATACCTATGAAGAACATTTGTGTAAACGTTTTATCTTTCATAAAATCCACGCCACGTTCATGTTGAGAATCTGTTCCTTCTTCCATTTTTCTTTCACAAAGTCAGCTTGTTGAGAGAGAATTAGACGTTGTAAGAAGTAATTCAATCTCTCTCTCTCCAGGTGTGAAGAATGAGCAAAGAAAAGTTTCGGAATAGCAGGACATTTATTGCCGCGGGCAGAGAACTGGCCATGATGTCAAAGAAAGATCTATTTGCACAAAAACATTTGAAGAGATTGTGTTGGAACGCGTAACTAAACTGTCATCAAATTTCATTCGCCATTGTGAGGCATTTATTGATTGTGGTCGTGGAAAGTTTGAACAAATACTCACAGCTGTAAAATGTTGATATTTTGTTTCTATGAGCTGTAAATTGTTGCTAGGAACTGTAACTTGTTTCTATGATTCGTAAGGTGTTACTGGAAAGAAAATACTTAATATTAATTTCCAACCACTAGTACCCCTTTTAATATGCTCAGTTTAGAGTCTTCTTATGCTTCTTATTAAGATGCCTTTTCATAATAGAAGTTTGTGGCCCATCTAGTCAGCTATGAATATGATTTTTGCAGCATAGAAAGCTTCTTCTGGCATACAGTTTCGCCATTTTCGAATCTCCTTCAGCCATGGATTACTCTGACTCCCAACAGAGCTTTTCTTTGGTTTCTACCCTTCCATTATAAGTTGTTATAGCCGGTACTTCTTTCTTCTCATAATATTGATAGATATTGATTCCTTATTACTTTTATCGTGAGCATTAGTAATTTTTACTTCTTAATCCGATGAAGGACTTCGTCATTATAAATTTTCAGCACCCACAATATTCCTAAGAGACGCCCGTACACATTTCATAAGGAACAATCTTTTTTCTGTGTATGTTATGGCGAAGGGCCAGCTTTCATATTGTCGCTTAGCAAACGAAACGTCGTATCGCATAATGTTCTTCTTGTCCATAATAATCTTTAACTCTGGTCACGCTTCCCAGACATGTGGGTATGCAGTCCATCAAAACAATTTTCTTGGTGTTCATTTTCCTATGCTTATGTGTAAAGGAAAATGGACCTTACCGTACCGCACTGTAAAAATGTACGTTTGCTTGAAGCATTTATGCACTTTTACAGTATAGTGCAGTTAAGGTTCATTTTTCTTCCAAATTCGGATCAGAAGGCTAACGTCTTAACCGTCTGATCCACTCAACCCGGCGTAAGAAAATTATTTCAGTGTATTAATTATTGGCACAAGCTTGAGCACCAGTCCAACTAATTTTATACGTATGTATGGTAATTCTTCATGCATAAATTTGTGAAAGAGACTTAAGGAAAAAGTGTTCAGAATTTCTTAATCAGGAAGATCGTACTTCACTCACGTAACCCCAATATATATTATACATATACAGGTGATGTATTTCTGTCTTCACAGCTAAAGCAGGAATTTCAAAGTAGTATGGCCGGGCTGAGGGGTTCAGACGGTTGAGGCGCTGGCCTTCTGACCCCACCTTGGCAGGTTGGATCCTGGATCAGTTCGGTGGTATTTTAAGGTGCTCAAATACGTCAGCCTCGTGTCGGTAGTTTTACTGGTACGTAAAAGAACTCCTGCGGGACTAAATTCCGGCACGCCTGCGTCTCCGAAAACCTAAAAAAGTAGTTGGTGAGACCTAAAGCAAATAACATCATTATTGAAGAATTTTTAAACTACAACAAAGCGAGATAGCAGCGTGAGGCGAGTTCCCCTGTAGAGTTCGGGAAGATCAGCCGCACCGAAGAAAAGAAGAACAACAAGAAGAAGAAAAGAAGGTCAAAGTAATGGACCAAAACTTATGCTCCTTAATTACAGCTTCTCTTCCCCGAAATCTTAATATATTATGGATGTTGTTAAGTTATCTGCCCCCTCTGGCGCTTTGGCTGAATGGTTAGCGCTTCGTGCCTCTTCTCTTTCTTTGGAGTGTTCGACCTCTTCCATTTCCCTTCTGATTAATGTTAATATTGGATGGTTCCCCAGTTGTACTTCCTCTTAAAACAACAATCACCACCACGGAATGGTCGCCGTACTGACCTTCGGTTCAGAGGGCCCTGGTACAATTTCCGACTGAATCGATTTTTATCGCGTCCATTAATTCCTGTAGATCGGGGCAACGGGTTTGTATTTGTATTCATACGCATCTTCAAATATATACAACACATCACACGAAATAGTGATTATATATTCCTCCACATAAGGTTGGTGTTACGAAAGGCATCCGGCCGCAAAACTAGCCTAAGTCCATTCAAAGTCCTGAGCCAGGTAATTGGGAAAAGGCTAGAAAGAAGAGGAGAGAGTAGTTGTTAAATACTCCTCCCAAAGGCTGGGTGGATCCTCAAACAAATTCTGCTTTTTATTTTTAAGGCATAACGAAAGGCACGGCTAACATAATGCTCGTTTAGAGGTTCATGAAGGAGGCATTTCATATTTGAAAATTCCAATCTTAATTATTATGATGGTTCAATTATTTTAACGAAAATATTTACAATGAGTGTAGATGCATCCCTCCCAACTGTAGCATAGACAAGTATGCAGTTAAGACCAACATGCTAAATGTCGCCTCCGTCTTTGTTCGCACTCCACTCAATGGTGGTGAGATAGGGTTGTCCGATATTGGTGTATTGAAGTATTTGACTAAGTGTAGGGCAAGGGATGAAGACGCATGTATGTTCTCATTCTCACAATGCATTCCATTGTCTTCGTATAATTTATTACCCAATATACATGGGTAATTCAAAAATTCATAGGTCAATACGTATGGAAAAGAGATGAGTATTTAAGAACGACGAACGAACGATTGAAGTTATTTCATTCCTGTCCTTTGACAGGCGGGCCGTCAGCTAAACAAGTAGCTCTTAGGCCTTTTATTGTTAATTTTATTGATGATTTGATTTTTAATTGGGTTTGTATGTGTTGTACATACGTTTTAATTGTTGTTGACTCTGGCGCAGAGACCGCCGGACCACCAAGGGGCCAACCCAGGGAGAGGACCCGCACCGCAACCCCCCCCCCCCCCATAGTTTTCCCCCCGCTATCCCCCGTTTATTGAAATCTTTGTTTTGTACATATATACATTTACATTGAATTATTTACAATTTTCTTAATTATCTTGTTGTTTATGTTGAGCTGCTTCTTTGGATAGAGTCATTGAGTCCATTCTTGCTGTTTGTATTTGCATAACATATTTTGTCAAGTATTACAATACTATTATATATCATTGCACAAGTTACATAATTTACATACATTTATACAGTGATTTACTCTGCTTTGTACGTCTCTTGTTTAGGTATGGTCTGTAAGTTCTTTTCTTAACGTTAGTTGTTTGTTTGTAAACATCTGTGGTAGTACTACTGGTCATATGTTTGTTTGGAATGTCATTCTTGTCGTAGTGGTCACTGTGTTAGTAGGTCAATCAGTGTTGTCAACAATGCAGTAGTAGTAACTATGTGTTTACTGATATTTTGGTCTCGTCTTGTGGGCGTTTTATTATTAAACGCATACTTCTGTATGGAATGGAATGGAATAATAATAATATAGTATCAATAATAATAGTAAATATTGTTAATAACTACTTCAGAAATATATCAGGAAATGCAAAATGGTTGCAGATCGGTTAGCTAACAGAATCGAGCAACGAAGCAGTGTGGGCAAGACGGTTGCGACCTGCGCGACATCTTTCAGTGATTTATTTTCGTTCAGCTGTGAAATGAGTAGAAACATGGATCCCTAGCTGCGCTCCTTAGAGATAGCTAGTGCGACGCATCAAGTCGGCCGTGGCGGAAATTAGCGTGTGCTTTACGGCTGCGATCACCGCGACATCTTGGGATGTACTTATACATTTATTAATTCATCATTAGCTGCGTAATAGCGGAAAGCTAGTGGCTATACGTCGCACCGACACAGATCGGTTTTACGGCGACGATGGGATAGGAAAGGCCTAGGAGTTGGAAGGAAGTCGTCGGTAGATGCAGAGTGGGTCTCGGCCCTCAAGTGGCCACGGCTGGTCCATGGTCCAAAAGCTCTGTACTCTGACCGGCCAACTAAGCAGAGCAGGGCTCTACGCCTCGGGAGATGGGACAGGGCTGGACTTCATGGCTGGCCCCAAACGTTGGCTGTCCTGAGAATGGTTTACCGTGGTTTTCCATTCTCCTGCACTAAGGTGAATGCCGGGACAGTTCCTATTATAGGCCACAGCAGCCAACCCCCTCACGTTCTCCGTGCACCTCCTTCACCGTAAAAAATCTTCCGGCCTGAGAGACGGTGTCACCGTGTAAGAGGCCCGCCTCCCCCTTCAGGGAAGGAATTAAAATATTTTAGTAGTAGTAGTAGTCGCCATGCTCGCGGAATGCTCAACAGCCACGGACACACTTGTGAGCACGTCCCCTTTTCGTCCACACTGAGCGCGAGTATCCCTTTGTGCTCGCCTAGAAAACCGAATCCAGTCGGCTCAAGAACGAGCGGCTCAACGAATGCTCGCGTTACGATTAGAGCCCCATCCACACCTGCGAGCATGGTAGTTGTGAGCATCTCATGAGCTGGCTCACAATGTGCTCGCAAGTGTGACGCAATCGAAGTAGTCACACTGAAGTTCAATGCCGAAGGATCGCTTTCTTGCCCCTGTCTACCGGCTTCGCGCCTTTAAACGTGTTTGTTAAGTGAGTTAGTTGTGAATGTGGGTATTCTTCTGATGTTAAGCGCACGCTGTTCCAGTCATGTTTTATTGTTGTGTTCCTTATTGCCAGTCACGAGAAACTAAAGGTAGTGGAATTTCATTTCACAAGCTTCCACGAACAGTGTTTTAAAAGGACGGTGACTTCTTGTTATTTCTCGCAGAGGAGATAAACAGAGATCTCTCTGGGTTCCAACAGAAAAATCTAGGGTATGTAGTAAACACTTCAAAGAAGAATACTAGTGAGCAAGTGGCCGTGCGGTTAGGATCGCGCAGCTGTGTGCTTGCATGCGGGTGATAGTGGGTTCAAACCTCCCTGTCAGCAGCCCTGAAAATGGGTTTCCATGGTTTCCCATTTTACATCTGGCAAATGCTGGAGCTGTAAATGAAGGATACGGTCACTTTCTTCCCAATCCTAGCCCTTTCCTATCCCATCGTCGTCGTAAAAGCTACCAGTGTCGGTGCGCCGAAAGGAAATTCTGAAAAAAAGTACGAAGAAGACTTTAGTATAAGTGCACCTATAAGGACACATCTACCTAGTAAAGTCCGTTTAGTTTTTACAGACATTCTCAAACACAAACGAGTCATTTGAAAATGTAGGAAAACTCCGAACAAAAGACAGTTTCAAATGTTGGAGAGTGAAAATGAGTATATGAAATACTGCGGAACCATCGATATCTCCTGTGCTTGATAATACTGGAGAATCGGACCTGATAAATGTAGGCACCTCAATAGTAGGCACACAGTTTTCTCCCGTCTTGAAGCCAGCAGTACCAAAATACATCAGCAGAAAACTGAGAAAGGAGATCAGAAGAAATATAAAGCACGTTTTAAAACTTTAGTGACTTATCCAAGCCAATGAAGCACCGCTCTATAAGTGAGGTACAGCTCTCTTTATTTAGGACAAACTATGCGACCATGCGAATACAAGGGCGCAACAACGCGATCCTGGTGGCTGAATGGTGAACTAAGATGCCACCCGTTTTCATTAGTGGATTTCGAGATCTTGTATTATACTACTAATAAAATGTTTTCATTCCTTCCCTGAAGGGGGAGGCGGGCCTCCTAGACGGTAATGTCATGTCTCAGGCCGGGACATGCGTTACGGTGAAGGAGAAGCTCGGAAAGATTTGGGGGTTGGCGGTCGTGGTCTATACTAGGAACTGTCCCGACATTCGCCTTAGTGCAGGAGAATGGAAAACCTCTGGAAACCATTCTCTAGATAGCCGACGGTTGGGGCCAGCCGTTAGGTCGAGCCCTGTCCCGTCTCCCAAGTGCAGAGGCAAAGAGCCACGGTAGAGCCGTGGCCACCCCTCCTCTGCTCGGTTGGCCGATCGGAGTGCAGAGCTGTTGGACCACTGACCAGCCGTGGCAACTTGTGGGCCGAGACGCACTCTGCATCTACCGGCCCTGTATTATAGCGTAGGCAACGGTGAGTATACTTTGAAAGCTGTGTTTTATTGGGAGTATTTGAATAGCTTTTTTTTTCGAGTGTGACAGTTTGGATGACATGACAAACAATTCACAGTAAGAAACCACGTATTTTTCCACACACTGAACGAAACATTCATAATAGCTATTGCAGAGTGGGCTCCGGCCTATAAGTGGCCACGGCTGGTCCGTGGTACGATAGCTCTGCACTCTGACCGGCCAACCGAGCAGAGGAAAGGGGGTGGTCCGCACCGTCGGCTGTCCTGAGAATGGTTTTCCGTGATTTTCCATTCTCCTGCACTGAGGCGAATGCTGCGACAGTTTCTAGTATAGGCCATGGATGGCAAACGCCTCACCTTCTCCGAACACCCCTTTCAACTTATCAAATCTCCCTCTCCTGAGAGGTGTTACCGTTTAAGAGGCCCGTCCCTCCCTTCAGGGATGGAATTAAAACGTGTTTAGTAGATCGTTTTAGTAGCAGTAGTACTTTCATAAAGTACACCCTCATTTTTCAGATGAAATGGAATTATTTTGGGCTTTGTATGATTCCTTTCACAAAATATACGAAGGCTTACGAGGCGCATACTAAAGACACCTGCAAGGAAACGAAAGTATTCAGTTCAATAGCCGGTAAGTACGCTGTGAAATCAAAGAATGTTACAGTAATTCGTCGGTGTTCAGGCAAAAGGTCATATCTCACAATGCTCTTCCTATCCATTATTTTACTTAAAACTGGTCACGCCTCCCAGTCACATATGGATATGCAGTCTATCAGAACAATTTTCGGTGTGTTCATTTTCGTATGCTAACTTGTAAAGGAAAATGAACCTTAAGTACGTTATACTGTAGGACTGCGTAAATAAGCCGTGCGAACACACATTTCTAGAGTGCGGTACGGTAAGGTTCATTTTCCTTTACACGTAAATTGTTGTGTTCGACTAAATATCCATATGTGACTGGGAGGCGTGAGTAATCTTAAGGGAGATAATGGATTGGAAGAGCATTGTCACTTTCGTGGTTTTGATATAGGATGAACAATTTTGTATGTGTATTTTTACTGACTTCATGAATTAAACACTCTCTTTCTTCCAATTATTATTATTATTATTATTATTATTATTATTATTATTAATAATAATAATATCTCTTAAAACTTTTTTACCGGGCGAGTTGGCCATGCGCGTAGAGGCGCGCGGCTGTGAGCTTGCATCCAGGAGATAGTGGTTTCAAATTCCATTGTCGGCAGCCCTGAAATGGTTTTCCGTGGTTTCCCATTTTCACACCAAGCAAATGCTGGGGCTGTACCTTAATTAAGGCCACGGTCGCTTCCTTCCAACTCCGAGGCCTTTCCTATCCCATCGTCACCGTAAGACCTATCTGTGTCGGTGCGACGTAAAACAACTAGCAAGAAAAGAACTTTTACTGAAGCCTTAAGATACAGCATAAACATAATAATGGGGTCACCTGGCCGAGGAGGTCTTCGTACCCCTGAAATGATGTGGGTTCAATTCCCTGTCAAGAAATCGAAAAATTTAAGAGAAGGAATTTTCACTTCCGGAGGTACACAAGGCCCTGAGGCTCACTCATCCTGAACCAAAAATGAGCACTAGGTTAATTTCTAGGGCCAAAGGTGGCCGGGCGTAAATATTACCACTCTACCACATCAAGTGCCGAAGTTACACATAGCGTAAGTCTTTACCCCTCCAATAGATGACTTTGCTTTGCTGTAAACATAACGGAATTCAACAATGTACGTATACAATAAATTAATCTTACAAATTAATGGAAGATGATATGTTACGTAGCTTTAGTCCGGCCCCGCGGTGTAGCGGGCAACGCGTGCGCCTGTCACCCGGCGGCCCCGGGTTCGATTCCCGGCCGGGTGAGGGGATTTTTAATTGTAAATGATTAATATCCCTGGGTGTTCGTGCCGTCCTTAACGCTCCTTTCCTCACATTGAACACTCTACACTTCCGCAAATCCAATTACACGCAAGTTCATATCATATGGTGCAAGTAGGGGCAAAAATTCTCTATAGGTCGACACCCCGAACAAATAGCATTTAAAAATAGAACAATACGTAGTTTAAATGTTTTAAATTAAACCATTTGTTTACCTATTTTTTTCTGAAAGTCTCTTCGAACACGCTTGGAAATTGTAAGAGTTGCCTTGGTGTGATAATACATTCTACTTTGGGGAATAGTGGTCCACTACGCAATTCCCATGACAAAATATTCCCCGTTCCCAAATGAATACTTCAGCGGCATTTACGTGCACGTGTTGCTCTGGGGTTGTGCCAAGTGCGGTTAACGGATCAATTGATGTATTAAGTATTCTGCGGGCTCCGCCTTCCCACACAGAATGAGCGCGCAGACCCCAACAAAGGCGAGTGGAAAAACAGACACGAATACCAACCAACTGTATGGTAGTTAGAGCTTTCAAAGATAAAGCTACCTACTTGAAATGACAAACAAACAGAAACACAAAGACTGTAAGACAAGAAAATAGGGGTCTTGAATGAAAAGGGGACCAAACAACGAAGGAGGGAAGTTGAATGGCTAGAAGGAAGTCCATGGTCTGTAATTTACTATACTGCGAGATGTAAATGTAATGAATTACGGAGACTACAATAGGAATGTTTGTTGTTAGCTGAAGTAACATTTAAACTGTCTCTTATAGAGGGAGGTATACATTTATGAATAATATAAACACATTTCTAAAATTACTACTTCTAATACAATATTCCCTTCTCCATCTCCAAGGCTAACTGATTAACATGTTGGTATTTAATTCAAGGAGTCCCCGATACAATTCTTGAACTGGTTGAGAATTTTAACCTTCATTGGTTATTTTCTGTGTCTCGGACACAGAAATTTGCTGTAACCTTCAACATTAGATTTCATATCATGAATGAATGTACCAAGCTATTTGAGATTCTGAAAGTGATCGGCATACAGACACCAAGAACGAAAAATTACCTACAATCTGTATAAAAATTAGTGTGCAGTGATAAGAATCGAGGGCTTTGAAAAAGAAGCAGGAATCCTGAAAGGAGTGAAACAAGACTGCAGTTTACCCCACCTCCTTTTCAATGTTTACATAGAACAGGCAGTAAAGGAAATCAAAGAGGAATTTGGAAACGGAATCACAATTCAAGGACGGGAAATGAAAACCCTGACATTTGTCAATGATATTGTTATTTTATCTGAGACTGCAGAAGATCTAAAGAAATTACTTAATGATATGGACAGAGACATGCAGAAGGAGTACGAGATGAGAATGAAGAAATCCAAACCAAAAGTAATGGAGGGCAGTCGAACGAAGTTAAGTGATGCAGAAAATAATAGATTAGGGAGTCTTAAAGGAACTAGATGAATATTTTTACTGAATATTCAGACTAGCAAAAGCAAAAAAGGCCTTTCTGAAGAAAATAAATTTCCTCACTTTGAACATTGATTCAGGAATTAGAAAGATGTTTTTGAAGACTGGAGCGTGACATTGTATGGAAGTGAATAATGGACAATACTTAGGTCAGAAAAAAGATAACAGCTTTTGAAATTTGGTCTTACTACTGTAGATGAGATGGGTAGATAAATTCATGGAAGAAGAGATACTGAATCGAATTGGTGAGAGGAAACCGTTTTGGCTTGATTTGACGAGAAGAAGAGATAGAATGATAGGACACATCTTAAGACATCCAGGACTTGTTCAGTTGGTTTCTGAGAGAAGCATAGGAGGGTCAGAACGGTAGAAGTAGACCAAGGTATGAATATGACAAGCAGGTTAGAGTAGATCTGGGATATAGTAGTTACGTAGAAATGAAAAAATTAATATAGAATAGGGTGGCATGGAGGCTGCATCGAATCAATCTATTGAGTGATGACTCAAATAACAACAACAACAACAACAACCATGTATGCTCTCGATCTAAAAAGACGCGAACTCAAAATACGTACAGCGGGACCTTTCCTATGGCCACACGCCATTATAATACACTGACTGACAGAGCAAATGCAACACCAAGAAGGAGTGGTCAGAACTTTATGCCAATTGCAGGGTAGACTGACGTCACTGAGGTATGCTCATGATGTGAAATGCGCCGCTGTGCTGCGCACGTAGCGAACGATAAATGGGACACGGCGTTGGCGAATGGCCCAGTTCGTACCGTGATTTCTCAGCCGACAGTCATTGTAGAACGTGTTGTCGTGTGCCACAGGACACGTGTATAGCTAAGAATGCCAGGCCGCCGTCAACGGAGGCATTTCCAGCAGACAGACGACTTTACGAGGGGTATGGTGATCGGGCTGAGAAGGGCAGGTTGGTCGCTTCGTCAAATCGCAGCCGATACCCATAGGGATGTGTCCACGGTGCAGCGCCTGTGGCGAAGATGGTTGGCGCAGGGACATGTGGCACGTGCGAGGGGTCCAGGCGCAGCCCGAGTGACGCCAGCACGCGAGGATCGGCGCATCCGCCGCCAAGCGGTGGCAGCCCCGCACGCCACGTCAACCGCCATTCTTCAGCATGTGCAAGACACCCTGGCTGCTCCAATATCGACCAGAACAATTTCCCGTCGATTGGTTGAAGGAGGCCTGCACTCCCGGCGTCCGCTCAGAAGACTACCATTGACTCCACAGCATAGACGTGCACGCCTGGCATGGTGCCAGGCTAGAGCGACTTGGATGAGGGAATGGCGGAACGTCGTGTTCTCCGATGAGTCACGCTTCTGTTCTGTCAGTGATAGTCACCGCAGACGAGTGTGGCGTCGGCGTGGAGAAAGGTCAAATCCGGCAGTAACTGTGGAGCGCCCTACCGCTAGACAACGCGGCATCATGGTTTGGGGCGCTATTGCGTATGATTCCACGTCACCTCTAGTGCGTATTCAAGGCACGTTAAATGCCCACCGCTACGTGCAGCATGTGCTGCGGCCGGTGGCACTCCCGTACCTTCAGGGGCTGCCCAATGCTCTGTTTCAGCAGGATAATGCCCGCCCACACACTGCTCGCATCTCCCAACAGGCTCTACGAGGTGTACAGATGCTTCCGTGGCCAGCGTACTCTCCGGATCTCTCACCAATCGAACACGTGTGGGATCTCATTGGACGCCGTTTGCAAACACTGCCCCAGCCTCGTACGGACGACCAACTGTGGCAAATGGTTGACAGAGAATGGAGAACCATCCCTCAGGACACCATCCGCACTCTTATTGACTCTGTACCTCGACGTGTTTCTGCGTGCATCGCCGCTCGCGGTGGTCCTACATCCTACTGAGTCGATGCCGTGCGCATTGTGTAACCTGCATATCGGTTTGAAATAAACATCAATTATTCGTCCGTGCCGTCTCTGTTTTTTCCCCAACTTTCATCCCTTTCGAACCACTCCTTCTTGGTGTTGCATTTGCTCTGTCAGTCAGTGTACTTTCTTCTTTAAACTGGTGAAGAAATGTAATTATCACCACAGCTCAAAATTATGTTTGAAAATGGTCATGTACAGTATAACGGTTACTGCGCCCCACTCTGTTGTATGTTTTCTGTATAGTTTCGGTAAATTTCATATAAGGTGCTGTGAAGATAAAAGGAGAACTCAGCAGGTTACGATTTTTTTACAATGTGCCCTTTACGTCACACACACACATATCGGTCTTATAGCGACAATGGGAAAGGAAAGACCTTGGAGTGGGAAGGAAGTGACCGTGGCCTTAATTAAGGCATGAGAATGGGAACACAGATTACCATCTTCAGGGCTACCGTGAGTGGGGTTCGAACCACTATCTCCCGAATGCAAGCTGATTTCTACGTGACCAAAACCGCACCTATCCCGCTTCCAAATTTTCATTGCAGTCCTAAATGACTCATATTTCAAAAATCACTTTTCAGTCGTATAGAATAGTATTGTGAGTGAACTTTATTGAATTCGCACTTATTTTCCTTTTATAATGAGCAGTGATGAAAATGGAGGAAATTTACGTAGAAATGGAAGTAGTAGTAGGAGGATATGATGGCATGGAAGGCTGCATCGAACCAATATATGGACTGATGACTCAAACAACGATTACTTAACAAAGAGCACTTAACAGTTCCCCTTCTTTAAGTACACGTCTGTGTATTTCCAAGTACCACTTCCGTGATTCAAATAGTTTTGTTTAATTTTGTTATACTTTTAGGGAGTTAAAATTAATTTAGATATTAATTACTTAGACTATTCAAATACTTATTAATTAATATTTTATACGGTGCCTATTTTTAAATGTTAAGCTAATAAAACAAAATATTAAAATATTGTGTAAATACTCTTCCTAATTTGAGTTAACGTATCTGAGTTTAGGTACCTTACGAACAAATTAATGTAGTACATTAAACTGGTTAGATGTAAGAGAAGGCCAGCAGGCCTTAATCTTACCAGGACAAATAAAACTTTAATCGATATATGAATCAATCTAGTTATTTTTGCTTCGGCTGTCGAAGCCAAAGCGTGCCAATGCATATAATTTGGAATGTTAAACACCAATTGAATTGGAGATGGAAAAGCACAGCAATTTCAGCCCTGAAAAATTGTCTTGGAAATTCAATTACGGAGCTCAGAACATTTTAAGGAATCCTCGGACCTGTGGGAGTAACGGAGTCCCACTCCCATTTGACAGGCGAGGGATTCCTTGGAAACAGTTTGGCGAACGGAATGGAATTCGATGGGGAGCTATCAATATTAATGGGGATTATGGAAGAAATAAATTAGAACTGGCTGAGTCAGCAAAGAGAAAGCATGTGGATGTGATAGGATTAAATGATATTCGCGTAAGGGGAGATAACAAGGAAGAGATAGGAGGTTATAAGGAGTAATTGAACGAGTGTTAAAAAGTGAAGGGCAGAGTGTGGGGCAGGGTTTTTGATCAAGAATACTCTTGCACGCGACATAGTTTATGTTAGGTACTTAAATGATGTGGGTAGATTTGTCAGTTGGAGGAGTTAGGACGAGAATTGTCTCATTGTATTAACCATGTAAGGGTGCAAATGAGGACGAAGTTGACAAGTTTTATGAAGCATTGAGTGGCATCGTAGTCAGAGTCAACAGCAAGTATAGGATAGTGCTAATGGACGATTTCAATGCGAGAGTTGGAAATAGAACTGAGGGATACGAAAGGATAATTGGTAAATATGGGGAAGATATGGAAGCTAATAGGAATGGGAAGCGTTTGCTGGAATTCTGTGCTAGTGCGGGTTTAGCAGTTACGAATACATTCTTCAAGCATAAGGCTATTCACCGCTACACATGGGAGGGTTGGGGTACCAGATCCATAAGAGACTATATCTTAGCCGACTTCGAATTCAGTAAATCTCTTAGGAACGTTCGGGTTTTCCGGTTTTTTATAATACAGGCCTAGGCCTAGGATGGAGAAAGGAAAGTCTGTCTGTAAATGAATCTCCAGGACGGGGAACTTAGAAGTACATATATATGATTAGTGAAAAGTTCCGAGCATTGGACAGTAAGCAGGTTCGGGATATAGAAAGAGAATGGGTGACATACAGGGATATTGTAGTAGAAACAGCATGGAAATGCCTAGGAGCAACTGTGTGTAAAGATCGGGAAAAGCCAACATCTTGGTGGAATGATGAAACGAGAGTAGTTTGTACACGTAAAAAAAGCTTGTCATGAATGGTTCTAAACAAGGGCTGAAGCAGACAAAGAATTGTACGTATATGAAAGATACAAGTACTTGTTGAATCAAGAAAGAAGACGTGGGAAGATTTTGGTAATAACCTGGAAGGCTAGGTCAAGCAGCAGAGAAACCTTTCTGGGCAGTAATAAATAATCTTAAGAAGAGAGGGGAAAAGGAAATGAACAGTGTTTTGGGTAATTCAAGTGAACTCGTAATAGATCCCAGGGAATCACTGGAGAGGTGGAGGGAATATTTTGAAAATATTCAATATAAAACGAAGTCCTTCTTGTGGAGTCGTGAACAACCAACCTCATGGGGAGGAGGGAAACTATTTTGGTGAAATCACGCCTGAGCAAGTGGAAAGGATGGTAAATAAACTCCATTGTCATAAAGCAACAAGAATAGATGAAATTAGACCTGAAATGGTGGAGTATAGTGGGAAGGTAGGGATGAAATTGTTTCATAGGGTAATTAGATTAGCATGGCGTTTTGGTAAGGTGCCTTAAGGTCGGATAAAAGCAGTAATTGCACCTATCTATAAGCAAGGGAATAGGAAGGATTGCAACAACTATCGAGATATTTTATTGATAAGTATAGCAGGCATCTTGGTAGAGAGGGTGCGATGAGTGGTTGGGAGGAAGTTGGAAGATCACAGGCTACAGAGGAGCTGTCAGGATCAGATTTTCAGTATGCGCCACGTAACTGAAAAATGCAACGAGAGGAATAGACAGTTATGTTTATGTTTCATAGATCTAGAGAAAGCATATGACAGGGCACCAACGGAAAAGATGTTCGCCATACTGGGGGAATATGGGGTTAGGGTAGATTATTAAAATCAATCAAAGGCGCTTATGCTGACAATTGAGCTGCAGTGAGAATTGATGGTAGGATGAGTTCTTGGTTCAGGGTACTTACAGGGATTAGACAAGGCTGTAATCTTTTAGCTTTGCTGTTCGTAATTGACATGGACCATCTACTGAGAGGTATAAAGTGGCTGGGAAGGATTCAGTTAGGCCTATGCTGACGACTTGGTATTAATGGCAGATTGTGACGAAAGCCTGGAATCTAAAATCTTGGAACTTGAAAATACAGTAGGTGCTATGTGTATGGTATGAAAATTAGCCTTTCGAAGACTAAATTGATGTCAGTAGATACGAAATCCAAGAAAGCTGAATGTCGGATTGGTGATACAGAGTTGGAACAGGTAGATCATTTGAAGTATTTAGGATGTGTGTTCTCCCAGGATGGTAGTATAGTAAGTGAGATTGAATCAAGGTGCAGTAAAGCTAATGCAGTGAACTCGCAGTTGCGATCAACAGTATTCTGTAAGAAGGAAGTCAGCTCCCGGACGAAGCTATCTTTACAGTGGTCTGTTTTCAGACCAACTTTGCTTTACGGGAGTGAAAGCTGGGTGGACTCAGGATATCTTATTAAGTTAGAAGTAACAGACATGAAAGCAGCGAGAATGATGGCTGGTACAATCAGGTGGGAACAATGGCAGGAGGGTAATCGGAATGAGGAGGAATGAACTCATTAGATGAAGCTGTGTGCATAGATCGGTTTCGTTGTTGGGGTCATATGAGGTGAACGGAAGAGGGTAGGTTACCTAGTAGAATAATGGACTCTGTTACGGAGGTCAAGAGAAGTAGAGGGTGACCAAGAGGACGATGGTTAGACTCAGTTTCTAACGAATTAAAGATAAGAGGTATAGCACTAACTGTGGCTACTGCACTAGTTGCAAATAGAGGATTATGGCGACGTTTAGTAAATTCACAGAGGCCCGCGAACTGAACGCTGAAAGGCATAACGGTCTATAATGGTGATTTATGTATGCATGTAAAATCAAAATGAAATCCGTAAACATTGCCCGACTCTCCAATGGCATTACCACCTACAAAATAAACAAAAAAGTGAATTATTGCTCCAAGTCCTTTAGTTGTGAAACACGATTTTTAAAGAAATCATCGACACCTAAACCGAGACATCACAGAAACAAGTCCAAGAGAAAGACATCAGTGACAAGGACTTATTTGTGATAGAAGGAAATTTGTTTGCATGAAGCGTGAATTGCTGCCTCTTAATTTGTTCGTTAGAGATATTGACATTGAATATATTAAAGCATGTAGAATACAGAAAACAGGAAATTGTTCATAAGAATAATGTTATGGGAATTACGTCCCACTAACTAATTTAACGGTTTTCGGAGACGCCGAGGTACCGGAATTTAGTCCCACAGGAGTTCTTTGACTTGCCAGTAAATCTACCAACACAAGGCTGACGTATTTAAGCACCTTCAATTACCACCGGACTGAGCCAGGATCGAACCTGCCAAGTTGGGATCAGAAAGCGAACCCCTCAACCGTCTGAGCCACTCAGCCCGGCAGGAAATGGTTCAATAATGGGTTTTATAAATAACAATTTTGACTTAAAAACACACATTTGTTGACCTTGCGTTGTATTCGAAACGTGTCATGCTTCCACTTGGTCTTCATCATGATTCAAAAATTGCCTTACATTTTGCATGGTAGAGAATTTTATTTTTACAAACTCGATCAGCCAGTTAGAGACACTCTCCCGATGACCACACTCAAACGTCCTCTTGTAATCCAAGAAAAGCACATACAGATCTTTACTCGGAATCCAACTCATGGAGAGCTTTCACGTTGTTAATGGCCTGAGGCAAGGAAATACTCTTCCCCCAATACTTATTAACATCATGCCGGAAAATATTATTAGAGGAGCATTCCGAGAGAAGTTTGAAGAAACCTATGTCGAAGGAGACAATATTTTGCATCTAGCCTATCCCCATGGCGTAGTCGTGCTATTCAGATCCAGGGTGGAACTGACGTGGTATAGTATGAGACTATTGAGACTTTAGCAAGCAAGATCAGGCTCATTACAAACGAAGCCGCCTTCTAAATCGAAAAGAAGCTGATACAGGAGGACAGTTCCAGACACTGTCCGTTGAGGGCCAATAATTCTGTGGAGTTCGTGTTTTCATGTACTTACGGAGCAAACAGGGACGAAGGTGAGAATTCAAGCCGGAAATAGCTCTTACTACAGCCTCAGTTAACTTCTCAAGTCGCGCGTTCTGTCGAGAGAGCTCAAATTCAAGCTATACAACACAATAATCCTGGCTGTAGTGTTGAACAGGCGCGAGACCGAGAGTATCTGGAAACAGGATTACACCAGTCTTCTGAAAAAGAAAGTTTTGCGAATGATCTTCAAACCAATAAAGGATGCGACGACTGTGGAATGACAGAAATTTTACTAAATCCCGTGATAGATGACATGTAGAAGGAAAAAAATATTATAAGCCACATGAGAAGGAAAGGTTTCATGTGCGTAGGGCATGTCTAACGAGTGAGTACACATAGATGGCCTGTGACGCAATTCGATTTCTTCCCAGGCCACTGAACAGACCGAGGAAAAGGTTGGTTTTCCGATGACGTGAAGACCTGAGACAGATCGAAAATCAGAACAAGCAGTAAGAGAGTAAGGAATAGGAATAGGAAGAGATGTCTTGTAGTTAAGGGCGTCTACTGTGTCTAATGGCGCTATGATGCTGCTACTGCTGCTAATGATGATGATGGCTGAAAAATAACGTAGCAGTTACTTTGTCACAGTTACATGCATGTCACTGTTACAAATTTAACGAGCACAAGAAAACAGGTTGCCGAGTAACGACAACAGAATAACGTACTAGTGGAAACAGTAACTGGGAAGTGGTAACTGTCACTAGCAGCAGCTTACAGACACAGAATGTGACCTTCAGAGTTCAGATAGTACGCGTGTCTTCCAAGTGAGAGCGCTTTCGTAGGAGACTGCTCTAAGTCAAACACACTATAGTGTATAATATACTGTATAGTGTATTTGTTTAAGTTGCTGTTATCATCTGGTAACTGAAATGTTACGACATAGTCGACTTCTTCTTCTTCTTCTTCTTCTTCTTCTTCTTCTTCTTCTTCTTCTTCCCTAGCCTATTTCAATCCACTGCTGGACATAGGCCTCTTCCACGTGCTTCCATCGTCTTCGGTCTTGAGCCACTTGGAACCAGCGTGTTCCAGCCAACAGCTTTATGTCGTCGAGCCATCTCTTCTAGGGTCTTCCAATGCCTCTCTTGTGTCCTCATGGTCTCCAGTGAACAATATTAGAGGTCAGGGGTAATCGTTGACTCAGACATCGCGCAGGACAGCCTAAATTATAATATAATTAATTATATGTTTCACCCGTATAATTTTTGTTGTACCATAAATAAATGAATAAATAAATTAGTATGCTAACTTTCCATATTGTCAAACTCATTCCTCTATATTTGAGAAAAGGTGCTATGTTGTCGTCTCATTTCATCGGTTGTCTGCCTCTCGTTGACTTTATAGCAAATAGGAATGCGTGTTTTGCTGCGCCGAATTCGAACAGTTTAGTGATGCGTGCGCGCATGTGCGAGTGAATGAATGGGACTTCGCAACACAGCCGTAAGGAGACAAGCTTGAAGCCGTAACCAAAAAACGGTGAGTAACGTTGGATGTTATTTTTAACCGTTACTTTTCACAGTTACATCCTTTTAGCAGTGACAGACGTAGCAGTTACAAAAAATAACAGTTTATCACAGCTTTAATGCCCTAGAATACTTTATTTCACTCGAGGACAGTAATTTATGGTAACATTTAAGAAGGTTCATATGAGAGATTAAAATTGAGAAAAAATATTTTATGAACGAATGTCTTCGAGACCTACAGTGCATTGCCAATTAACGCCCTCCAATTATTTCACCAAAAATTCAGTTCGATATTCAATGAATTGATAGTCATAAACCACCTGCCTTGCACAGTAGGGAGTAATTTTAAATGGAAGAACAACTGCGATATAGCGGCGATTGTAGACGTTTCTTAGCAGACAAACTATACTATGGAGAACGTAAAATCAAGCAATTTCCTCAACTGTGCCGAAATATGAAAGGATAAACGGCCCGAAAACTTTCACATTGTGAGTCTTGGGTAGCTCTATCAAACGAAAAAACAAATTTCGAAAATCACTTCTGACCTAAATGCAGTTCCGGAAAACCAGCCTAAAATATCTCGTTTCTTTACCAGCTTTAATTTTGATTCAGATACTAGCCAAATTAACTTATTTAAATAACCCTTTCCTTTTTTGATTTTTTGAAAAATGTCCACACCGAATGTAGTTATGAGGGCTGAAGTAAAACTCTGCATTGACGCACGTTAGCGCTCATAGTGGTGCTTTAAATGAAACAATGCATTGACTCACATTAGCGCTCGTAGTGGTGCTTTAAATGAAACAATTCATTGACGCACATTAGCGCTCGTAGTGGTGCTTTAAATGAAGCAATGCATTGACTCACATTAGCGCTCGTAGTGGTGCATTAAATGAAACAACGCATTGACTCACATTAGCGCTCGTAGTGGTGCTTTAAATGAAACAATTCATTGACTCACATTAGCGTTCGTAGTGGTGCTTTAAATGAAACAATCATTGACTCACATTAGCGCTCGTAGTGGTGCTTTAAATGAAAAAAAATGCATTGACTCACATTAGCGCTCGTAGTGGTGCTTTAAATGAAACAATGCATTGACTCATATTAGCGCTCGTAGTGGTGCTTTAAATGAAGCAATGCATTGACTCACATTAGCGCCCGTAGTGGTGCATTGAATGAAACAATGCACTGACTCACATTAGCGCTCGTAGTGGTGCATTAAATGAAACAATGCATTGACTCACATTAACGCTCGTAGTGGTAGAAAAAGGCAAACTGCTAATCTAATCGGCCGGGTAACGACGATTAAGAAAAGGATTGTAACTTAAGGAATAAATAAAGAATATGTTCTCATAATTTCTTATATTTTTTACCTACAATTCGCAGGTCATATTCAAGAAAGTTTTCAATACTGAGTTGCATATCTGAAGGGGTAGAAATGTGGATAACTTTTGTAATCGATGCAATGATATAATCGTAACCCTGAGGAAAGTGACAGTTGCGAGAGGAAGAATGCTGTTTCAGGCTGACAAATAAGAGGAAGTACAACTCATAGAAAATTTTGAAAATGAAAGGACGCCTTACAGCAGTAATGTATTGAAGATGTACAAATACGAAGAATACACGACGATGTTAAAAATAAATGGTGAGCTCTAAGAAACATTTCTGTGAACGACGCCAAAAGGGAACACAGTGACAGAGACTCCCATAGCGTCCTTAAATATTAATACAGTATCAATTTTAACCCACCTTTGATTCACTCATCGCAGAGAGTAACAAGATAGGTCAAAAATTAAAGTTCTCAGGGGAAGAATTTTTGTATTTAAACAATACGAAATCACTGTTTCCCCAAACGTTTTCAAACCATTCTGCATTGTATGGAACAGATTTTCAAATAATGGTTTTGGTTTCATTTTGTTTAATTCAAAAATGAATGAAGTGTCTGCTTTGTATCGTGAATGAAACTGATTTGTTCTATATTGACCATCGTTATGAGAAGCAGTAAGAAGGAAAGCGTGTAAGTCCCTGTGCGTATTGTTAGCTAGTACATCTCTTTGGCAGTGAAATTACACACCTGCTTCTGTTAAAGTTAATTTATAAAATGATAATGACGACGTCCGCAATAACCTCAGAAAATATATTTCACACCAGAAAGAACTGACTTACCTGGTTGAGGCCACTTTTGTTTTGACTATATTCACAATATTAACAAGGTAATTCAACTTCCTCCCCTGCGAACCATATGACCTTGCTACGGTGGGGAGGCTTGCGTGTCCCAATGAAGCAGATAGCCGAGCCGCAGGTGCAACCATATCGGATGGGTATCTGTTGAGAAACCAGACTAAGGAATGGTTCATCGAAAGTGGGGTAGCAGCCTTTCGGAAGTTGCAAGGGCGACAGTCTGGATGATTGACTGATGTGACCTTGTAATAATACTCAACATTGCTTAGCTGTGTTGATACTGCCACACGGCTGAAAACAACGGGAAACTACAGCCGTAACTAACTCCCGAAGACATGCAGCTCTCTCTGTATGAATGATGTACTGATGATAGCTTCCTCCCGGGTAAAATATTCCGGAGGTAAATTAGTCCCCCATTGGGATCTCCGGGTGGGGACTACACGAGAGGGGGCGATCATCAGGAAGATGGATACCGACATTTTGCGAGTCAGAGCGTGGAATGTTAGAAGTTTGAATCGTTGTGGTAGATTAGAGAATCTGAAAAGGGAGATGGATAGACTAAAGTTAGATGTAGTTGGTATAAGACAAGTACGTTGACAGGAAGAACAGGATTTTTGGTCAGACGACTACCGAATTATCAACACAAAATCAAACAGAGGAAATGCAGGAGTTGGTTTAATAATTAATAAGAAAATAGGGCAGCGGGAAAACTGCTACGACCAGCATAGTGAAAGAATTATTGTCCTCAAGATAGACACCAAACCAATGCCCACCACAATAGTGCAGATCTATATGCCTACTAGCTCAGCGGATGATAAGGAAATCGAAAGATCATATTAAGAGATACAAAATTAAATACAATATGTAAAAGGTGACGAGAATCTAATTGTGATGGGAGATTGGAATGCAGCGGTAGGCCAAGGAAGAGAAGGTAATACAATAGGAGAATTCGGATTGGGACATAGGAATGAAAGAGAAAGTCGGCTGGTTGAATTCTGCACTGATCATAATTTAGTCCTTGCCAATACTTGGTTCAAACACCAAAACCGACGTCTTTATACGTGGACGAGACCCGGAGACACTGGAAGGTATCAAATAGACTTCATTATGATTAGGCAGAGATTCAGAAACCAGGTGTTGGATTGCAAAACTTTCGCAGGAGCAGACGTGGACTCTGACTACAACTTGTTGGTCATGAAATGCCATCTGAAGCTGAAGAAATTGAAGAAAGGAAAGAATGCAAAAAGATGGGATCTAGACAAGTTGAAAGAAAAGAGTGTGAGGGATTCTTTCAAGGAACATGTTGCACAAGGTCTAAATGAAAAGGCTGAAGGAAACACAATAGAGGAAGAGTGGAGAGTCATGAAAAATGAAGTCAGTAGGGCTACTGAAGAAATGTTAGGAAGGAAGAAAATATCAACTAAGAATCAGTGGATAACTCAGGAGATACTAGACCTGATTGATGAAATACGCAAAATACAAGAATGCCAGAAATGAAGAGGGCAGAAAAGGATACAGGCGATTGAAGAATGAAGTGGATAGAAAGTGCAAGGTAGCTAAGGAAGACTGGCTGAAGGAGAAGTGCAATGATGTCGAAGGTTGTATGGTCTTAGGAAAGGTAGATGCTGCATACAGGAAAATCAAGGAAACCTTTTGGAGAAAGGAAATCTAGGTGTATGAATATTAAGAGCTCAGATGGAAAGCCATTTCTGGAGGAAGAAGACAAAGCAGAAAGATGGCAGAAACATATTTAACAGTTGTATCAAGGTGAAGATGTAGATAATTTGGTTCTGGAACAAGAAGAGGCTGTTGATGCTGATGAAATGGGAGACCCAATTTTGAGGTCAGAGTTTGACAGAGCTGTGAGCGACCCAAAATAAGAACAAGGCACCTGGAATTGATGACATTCCCTCTGAATTACTGACTGCCTTAGGAGAAACCAGCATGGCAAGGTTATTCCATTTAGTGTGTAAGACGTATGAGACAGGATAAGTCCCACCCGATTTTCGGCAGAATGTTGTTATACTTATTCCAAAGAAAGCCGGTGCTGATAGGTGTGAAAACTACCGCACCATTAGTTTAGTATCTCATGCCTGCAAAATTTTATCACGTATTATTTACAGAAGAATGGAAAAACAATTTGAAGCTGAGTTGGGAGAAGATCAGTTTGGCTTCACAAGAAATATAGGAACGCGTGAAGCAATCCTGACTTTACGTCTGATCATAGAGCATCGAATCAAGAAGGACAAGCCCACGTACATGGCGTTTGTAGATCTAGAAAAGACTTTCGATAATGTTGAATGGACCAACCTATTTAGATTCTGAAGGTGATTGTGATCAGTTACCGAGAACGAAGAATTATCTGCAATCTGCATAAAAATCAGTCTGCAGTGATAAGAATCGAGGGCTTTGAGAAAGAAGCAGTAATCCAGAAAGGAGTGAGGCAAGGCTGCAGTTTGTCCCCCCCCCCCTTCTTTTCAATGTTTACATAGAACAGGCAGTAAAGGAAATCAAAGAGGAATTTGGAAAAGGAATCACAATCCAAGGAGAGGAAATCAAAACCTTGAGATTTGCCTATGATATTGTTATTTTATCTAAGACTGCAGAAGATCTTGAGAAGCTGCTGAATGGTATGGACGAAGCCTTGGGTAAGGAGTACTAGATGAAAATAAATAAGTCCAAAACAAAAGTAATGGAGTGCAGTCGAACGAAGGCAGGTGATGCAGGAAATATTAAATTAGGAAGTAGATGAATATTGTTACTTGGGTAGTAAAATAACTAACGATGGCAGAAGTAAGGAGTAGCACAGAATGCAGATTAGCACAAGCAAGGAAGAGCATTCTGAAGAAAAGACATTTGCTCACTTCAAACATTGATATGGGAATTAGAAAAATGTTTTTGAAGACTTTCGTGTGGAGCTCAGAAAGAAAGAGAACAGAAGATTTTGGAATGGGGTGTTACAGAAGAATGCTGAAGGTGAGATGGATAGATCGAATCACAAATGACGAGATACTGAATCGAGTTGGTGAGAGGAGATCGATTTGGCTCAATTTGACGAGAAGAAGAGATAGAATGATAGGACACATCTTAAGACACCCAGGACTTGTTCAGTTGGTTTTTGAAGGAAGTGTAGGTGGCAAGAACGGTAGGGGTAGACCAAGGTATGAATATGACAAACAGATTAGAGCAGATGTAGGATGCAGTAGTTACGTAGAAATGAAGAGGTTAGCACAGGATAGGGTGGCATTGAGCGCTGCATCAAATCAGTCTATGGATTGATGACTCAACATACACACAACTCAACTTATCTGGTTCTTACGGGGTAATGTTGGTATTCTTGAATACGCGGGAAGTAAAATTTAGTTATTTATTCAGTATTATGACGAAACGACTTACCTTGTTAGTGTCAAAGGATAGAGAGCGTTGACCTTAATAAGTTATTGCAAAAAAATAATGAAACGATAAAATTGACTTATCTGTTTTCTCCCCGGAATGAGTGAATTATCATGCGGTATAGAGACATTACATGATATTGTCATATCCCGAAGATTTTTCACTCGGAAGATCAGAAAAAAGAGAAACAGCTTATACCACGCAAACGAACTGAATACACATGGTAAATAGTGTACAGACAAAAAATTTTTAATTCCTACCGCTTAATCTTAACGCAACATTGGCGGTCATCTTAGTGAAAGGGTGACCAGTTCACTACACGGAAATTGAGAAAGAAATCCTGTCCACATTAACACTAGGAGACGACGAAACCAATTAAAAGTTGCAATAACTCTGGTGCAAGTGAGAGGGCATCCACTCCACACGCAGTTACACAAAGTTAATCAACATTTATCGTGCTGCACTTTTGAATGGGTGCGCACTCACTCACGCATATAAGGGAGGATGGCGAGAGCGTATTCCCTGTGAACAATAATAAAACACATACACCCTTAAGTTATAAGTTCAATACTGAAATTATTTGACCTACAAATTTACTAACGATACGCTAGAATTAGCTGTGTTACCAGTCTTCGGAACAAAAAATGATTATTGTCCTAAACCCGAAATACTACATCAACGCAGATCTCAAATGGTGAACTGTAAGAGACCACAAACTCACACACTTAAACAATGGAAGAGGATCATACCAATGAATCGCATCCAGAAGCCAAGCTTCCTCACCTGTCCACCCTATACGGGAAAACATAGGAGAGGAACACAGATCACAGAGGGTAGGTGTTTCAGAATTCCAGATACACGATCTAGGTGCAAAAAATCGATTGTATGAAATCTTCCCAAGTACCTTCCTTTTTTTGTTTTAAATATAAACAATTAGAACAGAAATAAACGTCAGAAATGTGACATCAGTTACTTCATGGAAAGTTTCTATACTAAAAACCATTTTTATTGCCTTTAGTATACACTACAACCACTGAATTGGACAAAATTCAATATATATTCTCTTAATCATGACAAACTGAACTGAATCCACAGCCTGTTTCCAGTCATTTGACCGGGTCAGGAATGGAATGTATGAAGTCCCTATCCAGTGGCGAGGATAGGAATTCTGCCGCCTGCCGAAGCCTGTCGCACTCTCTGGGGCAGTGATAAATGACTGACAGATGAAATGAAATTGTATTAGATAGTGTTGCTGGAATGAAAGATAACAGGGAAAACCGGAGTACCCGGAGAAAATCCTGTCCCGCCTCCGATTTGTCCAGGACAAATCTCACATGGAATGACCGGGATTTGAACCACGGAACCCAGCGGTGAGAGGCCAGCGCGCTGCCACCTGAGCCACGGAGGCTTCAGGATCATGACAACCTATTTTGTCGAAAAAAAACTACTCGCAAATTGCAACTCAAACCCTACTAATATATAAACAATATTATCACGGCGTCAGACACAAATACTATATTATGTAACTTCAAGAAGTGGACAGCGTTTCGGAGACAATTTCTAGTTTTGTTATTTCCAATATGAGTGTTATACAGCGCTTCTGTTACCTAGCAGACGCAGTATATGACGTGTTTTCTATTTCCAGTCAGGAAGTCGAGGTAAGTTATTTAGAAACGAGACTACCTTTCATGGAAAGGTTTATGTTTTACCTTATCCTACAACTGAAATGTGTGTCAGGTTATTTCCTTGGAATAAAGCTGTCCAAGCATCGAGTCCTTAAAGTCGAACTCAATTTACCTCTGTTTCCGAGCGAGGTATTCATAATGTGAATTCTTGTATCATGAAGTAATGATGTTAGTAGTGGATCGACCTGAAAATTGTATCCAACAAAACAGTTCAGATAGGAATGAAAATATGCTCTTAATGACCTTAAAGTATGCCCTTGAATAAGCACTGTAAATGGAAACTGCCCGGTTTGACACTGAATAAATGTGACACTTTCTGCAGCTATTTGTGTTAAAAGGACTGATTTACAGATATACTTCTAAGTGGTGACGTTTCAATTTTCATTCATGATATATATGCAAATATAGCATATAATTATGGAAATTAAATACATTATTGCCCAAAAATCGAAATGCTAATCCTCAGTCTCGTTAAAATTTTTACTATAATAGCATTTGGAATAAATATTTACAAAGCTTATTTTAAAAATCAATGTCATTTTAGTTAGTTAATCGAAATGAAAACGGAAAACACTAGACAATATTTCAAAGTTTTGGGAGTAAAACCTACTGGTTTTTGGACTCAGCATCATCGCAGCTGTGTGCAAGAGTGCTTTGCTCCACTAAATGCCTACCGCTGGAAATCACATACTTAAACATTGGAAAAATTATCTGCACATCACAAAAGATCGCAGGGCATTTTAAAAATTGAATCAAGTTACATAGAATTTTTGTTTCCGAGTGACCGCCGTCTGGCACCTTACTTACTTGCCAGTATTTTGTCCAGCACCAGGAAGAGGTTTACTATATTAATTTCTCCCGAGGCCCTTCTGCAGTGGTGAGGAAGGATTTCTCCTCGGAACAAACTGGCACTTCCCTCACTTGTAAGACAGTCTATGAAGAAACTGACTGTGATATAATGGTCTCCTAAGCACTTTTATATTTAGGCAACTCCGCTTCAAATCTTGACCGATGTGGTGAGTAGCCCGAACGACCTGCGTACTTAAACTTATTTGTTGCATACAGAAAGTAGGAATGCAAGCTCACAGCAGCGAGATCTTAAACACACGGCTAATTGTTCGATTTTTATTTAATGCAATGGTATTTGTATATGTACTTCACACCATTATTGTAGGTTTGTAAATGTATGCACCACAATAAATAAATAAATAAATAAATAAATAAATAAATAAATAAATAAATAAATAAATAAATAAAATAAATAAATAAAATAAATAAATAAACCTGAACCAGCAAGTGGAAACTCACCCAAGACCTCTTCCCGGTAAAAAATTCCCAGGCATGATCAGTTTTTTAATTTGAATTTCGCACTTTTCGTAGCGTGTACAAAGAATTATATTAGAACTCTTTGCTGACACGTTGATGATTATTCTTTTAAAAATGGAACCAATTATGTGAAATATTTTTCATGATGCGTGAAACATTATTCACGAGCACCACAGATTAAAATTGAAGGTGGCAACGCTAAGAATCTACGTCTCGTATCCATAGATGAAAAGTGTAAATATAACTAATTATCTTAAATTTTTACAATTTGCTTTACGTCGCCTCGACACAGATAAGTCCTATGACATACATGGCAAACGAAAGGGCTAGAAGTGGGAAAAAAGCAGCCGTTGCCTTAATTCAGGTACAGCTCGTGCATCTGCTTGGTGTCAGAAATGGAAAACCACATAAGACCGTATTCAGGGCTGCCGACAGTGGGGTTTCCTAATGTAAGCTGACGGCTACGTGACGCAAACCCAACGGCCACTCGCTTGGTAAACTGAATTATCCATATATTTAAAAAAAGATATGAAAAATAAAGTCAGTCAGTCTGTCCATTCTATCCGGTCGATTTTCTTCATTCTTTTTTTAACTGAAAGGTATTCATGCACAGATTTGTCATCAGGTACTATAAAACACTTAACTTCTGTCTTCCTCAAATTATTTGACTTTTTTCAATTTTTCTCTTTAAAGCAATCATATCTTTGGTTCTAATTGAGTTACGGAGTTCGTTTTGGCCTAAGGACACTCAGTGGATTTCTTTTGAGGTAATAACTACTTAAATTGGTAGATTCTGTGAAATGTTATGAGTACATTTGTCTCTATGACGAAGATCGTTGAGGGACTTTTTAACAGATCAGATGTAAGTCTTTTCAGGCGTTTGCTCTATTAACCAGCGTTTCGTCTTAGATCTGACACTAGACTCATCAGAGTGGAATGTGTCTGACCCTACCCACTGGCGCGTACTGTTGTTCCAAGGAACGTTTAATTCAATTTCCTTGTGTGATGTATTTTCAAGTGTTTTGTTGACATAATATTCCATTCTATTACCACAGCAGATTACGTGCTTTATTTCATTATCTCGAAACTTTGCAAACACATCCGTGAGGATAGTAACAAACAACACCATACTTTGTACATTGCGGGCGGAGCCATCGGGAAATTGCTAGTATTAAGTAAAACAAGAATGGTTGTAGGCATTCAGGCAAGCAACTCAATGTTGAAAATATCCTAGGGATATGAGCTACGAATTTTAGAGAAACAAAATATAATAAACTATAATAAAATGTGAGAATATATTATCTTTACTTATTCCTGAAAATGACAATCTTTCTCTTAATCATCGTTATCCGGTCGATTAGATCACGGCCGACTGGATCCCTCGCTGCGCTCCTGAGCTAGCTAGAGCGACGCATCAAGTCGGCCGTGGTTAGATTAGTAGTTTGCCTTCTTCTACCACTACGAGCGCTAATTTGAGTCAATGCATTCTTTCAATTAAGCACCACTACGAGCGCTAATGTGAGTCAATGCAGAGTTCCACTTCAGGTCTTTTAAGTACATTCGGTATAGACATTTTTCAAAAATCAAAAATCGCCTGAGGGTATTGAACCAAGGAGCACATTACAGAAATAATTATGTAAATACGTTTATTTGTCTAGGATTTGAATAAAAAAGGAACGCGATTTTAGGCGGCTTTTCCGGAACTGCATTAAGGCCGGGAGTGATTTTCGAAATTAGTTGCTTTTTTTTTTTGGTTTAGTATAGCTATTCAAGATTCACAATTTGGAAACTTTGCGGGCCCTTTAGCCCTTCATATTTCGGCACAATTGAGAAAATTGTTTAATTTTACGTTTCTCGTGGAATGGGGACGGCTACTTCTTCCGCTATGAAATGATTTTAACATTAACACTCACCAACATTATTAATTTCCATGTAGAGTGCTAGGTGGAATATTTTTTAACTGTGTTTGTTCCAAGACATTCGTAAGTTTCATTCAAGTGTAAAGGCGGCCCTTTAAATATTGACCTCCAGTTTAAAGCTGTAGAGACCCACACCATGATTAAAAGTTGTTGCTGCTCATCGGCTATGCAGTAGTGTTTTGAAAGTGGATGGGCAATGGGCACCACATCATACCACACCACCCAGTCATGGGACTATTCTGGCCCACAGACAGACTCCTGCTGTAACTTGGCGCTTTGCCAAGACTTCTCCCATTGCCCCTTGCTTCCTTCTTCTACTTCTACTACCCTCCCGTTTCCCCAAAGCTTGTGTATATGAGCCTCACGGATTTCAACTTTACTGCAACCTCTTCCACCTCCTCCTCCTCTTCTCTACATCGGATTATTGAATTGGTGGGGGAGGATTTTGTTTTATTTCCTCTTTCCCTCACACATTCACCTTAAAACCACCACAACTTCTCTGTCTACTGGAGAAGCCGATACACCGCACTCCCCAGAGGATCATCTGGGATACTAAAACAACATCTAAGAGATAGTAATCTCAGAATTCGGTGTTTCGCTTTAAGTTTATCTAGCAGCAGGGCAGAGATCGTAGCAGTAACCCTCAGGGAACGTGCACACAAACATAACTGCAACGGCGGAGCTGAATTCATTTAAAACAATTGTCGTGTTCCAAATCTTGTGACTTTATATACGTAGACTCACAGTGTACTGGGGAACAGAGTACGAGAGGATTTTCTTACGGCGTTCCTTTATATTGGTATCTCTGAAACTGTGATTGTTGTTTCAGGGGTCACAGTATTCCATTTTTCAGTTTAGTGTTATATTATTCTCTTTAGTATGGGCAAGAATATAAATCCCTATATGACTTATAATAATAATAATAATAATAATAATAATAATAATAATAATAATAATAATAATAATAATAATAATAATAATTTCGTATGGCTATTTCTAGCCGAGTGCAGACCTTGTGAGGCAGACCCTCCGATGAGGGTGGTCGGTATCTGCCATGTGTTGGTAATTGCGTGTTATTGTAGTGGAGGATAGTGTTATGTGTGGTGTGTGAGTTGCAGGGATGTTGGGGACAGCACAAACACCCTGGCCCCGGGCCATTGGAATTAACCAATAAAGGTTAAAATCCTAGACCCAGCCGGGAATCGAACCTGGGACCCTCTGATCCGAAGGCCAGTACGCTGACCATTCAGCCAACGAGTCGGAAATAATAATAATAATAATAATAATAATAATAATAATAATAATAATAATAATAATAATAATAATAATAATAATAATAATAATAATAATAATTTTTTGCTAGGGGCTTTACGTCGCACCGACACAAATAGGTCTTATGGCGACGATGGGATAGGAAAGGCCTAGGAGTTGGAAGGAAGCGGCCGTGGCCTTAAGGTACAGCCCCAGCATTTGACTGGTATGAAAATGGGAAACCACGGAAAACCATCTTCAGGGCTGCCGATAGTGGGATTCGAACCTACTATCTCCCGGATGCAAGCTCAATAATAATAATAATAATAATAATAATAATAATAATAATAATAATAATAATAATAATAATCACCCTTTATTGAAACACAAAGAAAGAATGATCGCCCTAATGGACATCAATTTTTACTGTATTCATTAAAAGATTTTATTCATTGGTGGCACATCGTTAGATGATACTTGATACACCTTTGATAACACAGTACATACACACATTTGTTACTGGCTGTGGAATGTTCTGATTGAACATATCTTATTGTGAAAACCATGAATGGTGATTCTCATCATTATGTCTTTGATCTCGATTCTCGTTGGTCGACGCTCTGTCAATCATGGCGTCAGTAATATAGAAGTCTTGATTGAACTCTCTTCTCTTTGCTTGTCTACACTCCAAAAGGTGTGACGGTCCTGTAGCTGGCAATGAAAATTTCATCCTAATAAGGTCCTCTATGTAGAACGATTCTTTCGCTAGCTCGTAAACTAATCATGTACGGGCCACTTTTAAAAGTCTTAGGGCATATTTTAAGAAACGCAACTTTTCATTTTCTATTCTTTCGAGGTCATTAATTGTGAGGTGATCCCATATTATTTCTATACCATATGTCAGAATGGGTGAGATGGACGTATGAAATAGTTGTATGACTTAAGATGATGTTCGAAAAAATTAATATATCACCAGCTACCTCCCACTGTGTGCCGTATGTTAGTTATTTATTTTCTGTAACCTTCATTTTTAACCATGGTTCACATCATAATTCATACGCAATCTACATATATAACAGACAATGCCCTGACTGTTTGTCAATCAACGCCGAGACATTTTTGAGGATACGATATCATTAAAAGTGTTGGTGTTCACTAAAGAAATCTTTCGCAAACTTCCAACTGTAAGGGAATGGAATAGATGTCAAATGTCACGTATTTCAAAATATTAAACCCCTGGGGAATTTAGATGGGGTTTGACTAAAAATGACAATACCCATTCTTCCGAAACCTTTTCATGTACAGACTTCAAATTTTAAATGAATATTTCTCCTAATAATGTTATTGGCTTTACGTCCAAGTAAATAATTTTACGGTTTCCGGAGACGCCGAAGTGCCGGAATTCTGTCCTGCAGGATTTATTTTACGAGCCACTAAATGTACCGGCAAGAGGCTCCCAAATTTGAGCAACTTCAAAGACCACCGGACTGAGCCAGTATCGAACCTGCCAAGTTGGGGTCAGAATGCCAGCGCCTCAACCATCTAAGCCACTCAGCCCGGAAATATTTCTCTTCCATGCCCTTTATGTTAAATAAGAAGTTTATTTAGAATGCTCTACTTATAAATCCTCCATTACTGTTCGACAGAGGAAGTACACATTTCACAGTTTGGTCGCTTCTTCGTCCTATACATGTTAAACAAGATAGAGTTTCAAAACATTCCTCTTCTACGGGTTTAAAATGAATGTTAGATCCGAAAATAATCATTTCTAAAAAACCACTTGACATACGAACTGACGTTGTATTTTACAGACTCATTCAACAGTGAACTCTCCAAAATTTAAAACTTAAATGTTAACTTTGAATTTAAAGCCAGAGAAAAGCACGGGTATAATTTTAGTAGAACATGTTTGCATGACGTTTTGAACAGTAGAGCATTTTATTACATGATCCACACATTTTTAGATTTTCTCTCTCCAACACAAGCAATAAAAATGTTAAAGAAATATTTGCGCTGGGAAGATCACAAGTTAATAATGTGAAAGGTAACGATTAAGAAAAACCTCTCTGTCAGTTTATCAGAGGAATTCTAGTGTATATTGTTGATATAGGTGTGGGAATCATCTCAATAATGTAAATAGTCAGTCCGTTTCAGAGTACCCCGGTTTCGATTCCTTATTGCTTGCGGGGGTGCCAACGACCTTTCGGCTATGTGTTTAAATTTGCTCTGACACAGCTTATGCAGATGATGGGATAGGACAAGGTTATTTCTCAGACGGGAACGCCCGTGGCCTTAATCAATATTTATCTGGCGTGAAAATGGGAAACAGTGGAAAACTATCCGATACGGCTACCGACTGGTGGTCGCGGGGGGTGGGGTTCAAACCCAACTATGAATGCAAGCTCAAAGTTACGCGTCCCACACCGCGTAGCCAACTCACTTGAAGGGTAAAGGATTTTAACACGACCGATACACGGAATAGTGAATACATCCGTTCAAATAAGTCTGGCACAAGGAAGGGTATCCAGGTGTAAAACTGAGTCATTTCGAAATTAAATTCGACCGCTATCAATTTGTAAAACATGCCAAGAAGAATAAGGGGAAGAATAAAAAGAGGAAGATACAATTCATTTAAATATTTAATTAATTGATTTACGAAGCCAATACCACTTAACTGTAATAGATTAATACACAGAAGGTTGCTCGGGATCTCTGGGGACGATTTTTGAATGGTACTTAGCTCATGAAAAGTCATGTCTCCACCAACGATCACGTTCAATTGGAAAGCCAGCATTTCTAGCTAACGTAATTTCTATTGCAGCAAAGATTTTCTCAGAGCTAGAACGTCTATCTTATCCCACCCCTCCCGAAAGGCTTTCCAGATGCATAGAAGTCCATGAGTGACCAATAGGGTGTCAGTAAAAGGAATTAATTGGATTCCACTTTGCATTCTTTCTAAGAACAGACGAGTCGAACGAGTGGCGTAGCTGGATATTTTTTTTATATACCCATACCTGATTTTTCACCCTCCCATACAGTGATAGGATATCACTGTTGTAAATGGGTATTAAAACCTCTTGTTGATATTATGTAGAGTTTACCTTCACATTATTCTCGACACGGCGAATGGTTGACTTGCCATTGTTGCGGGATTCAGCGATGAACATGAAACCACTTGGAAAATATTCCTGGTAATCTTTACACAATGTCTGATAAGTTTTTTTTCTCTAGAGCCGTAGTAAAGCGAGTAGCGTTTGTTACATTCACTAAGGTAGACATATGCTTCGTCTAATGTCACCACATTTTTCGATCTGTCCCCTACCAGATAGCCCTCATACAGCCTTCATGCGTTAGTGCGACGTTCCGATATGTGATGAGGCAACAGCTTGTGAATTCGGCGCTTATACTGAATTTTAAATTGCAGGTCCTCGTTGATTATGGTGTTATCTGTTGAAGGAGACATCCCCAACTTACGTGCGATAGTCATTTGTGAGCAGGGTTACCAGCTGAGACAAAGGCCTTCACCTTCTTCAGCTGTCTGCCTATTTTTTCCCCTCTGGAATTAAGCCCAGTCCGCCTTTGATCATTTTATTCAATACAGCACTGATCCCGTTCTTTGATGTCAAGAAATCACGCTTCTTGTACATTCCACCGATTGCAGAATAGCTATATTTAACATCGGAAGGGGCTGTTATGTAGCCCTTCCAGGAACGGTGAATCCGCTTCTGCATTGTTGCAGCTAATATCACAAAACATTACACACATATTCTCAGTACTGACGTGAATAATAAATCCCGGTTCAGACGTGCTCAAGTTGATAACAGTGCCACCATCGGCCTTCAAAATCGTCACCAGAGGTCCCCAAGGACCTTCTGTATTCTTAAATTATTTCTAAGGATATTTCAGAATTCAGAAATTAATGTGAACTGGAAATAAGTGATGAACAATTTGGCTTCCGTGACGGTTTTGGTACACGCAAGGCCATGGTCTGTGTGATGAAACATTCAGAAAATTATGTAGACCAATCTAAAGATCTGATTCATAGATTACGCCTGAGCATTTCATTGTGTGGAACGTTCTGAACTCATGAGAATTATGAATACAATAGAAATATATGAGGAAGATCTTGCATTCGTCAATAAATTGTACGAACATTAAGAATCTCCTACGAGAATTACGCCGGAACTCGCGCTACTAGGATCAAACAGGGTGTACGGCAAAGTTACGTATTACCTGCCCTGCTGTATAATCTGCACCCCGAACACATCTTCGAGCTCCTATTCAATAAGCAGAAGATGGAGTAAAATTTAATGGCAGGTTGATAAATAATCTGAGGTACGCAAATGACACTGTCATCCTGCCTAACAATACTGAATGATGGCCTACTCGAGTTCGTAAAACGCACATTCTTTTGAGCATTCATGACAAAAATATTGAACAAGTACGGAAGTTGAAGTTCCTTAGCAGTTGGGTTACTACGGAATTAGGCCCGGATTTAGAGAAATGTGTACGGATGGAGATGGCTCGTGCTAGCTTTCTGGAAAAGCTGGAAGCCTCAGCTTGGAGACACGTCACAAATTCATCAGGTGCTATAAATATTCAGCGCATTTGTACGTAGCTGAAATATGGATACTGAATTGTAACACCATTATGAGAACAAATGCCTTGGAGATTATTTCGTAATCAGGCGCATGAGGAGGGAACGAATGTTGGTGTGTAAAATGAAGAAAATAAAGAAGGCCTATCATGGGCATATAATGATAAATGGTAAGTATAACCTACTAAATTTGACAATACATTGTAAAATTGATGGACATAGAGGTCACGGTCGAAGGAAACACCATTGGCCGAGGAACGTACGAGACTGGACAGGACTAGATTCTAGTAGACTGATGAGGACAGCCGAACATCGTACGGACTCCGCTGTGACGTGGCCAACGTCCAGTAATCTATTGGAGGAGAAGATTACTAGGCTTACTAAAAATCTGAGTGTTATTTCCTGAATTATAATGAACATATATTGTGTATTGACTCCTACACCCAAAAGGCTTGTCGGATTCATGACAGCTCACTGTGCGCTGTCATAGACAGCGGAGGCATCAATGAAGAAGCATGCTAGTAGTGAGGTAATTTTACGTTGTTCACCTCGCCAAACCAGAAAAATCTTACCAGTCTGCCAAGCCCGTATACATGCATAAAGAAACTAGCCTTATTAGTAGCATTTTCCACACCATTCACCATGGAAATGGAAGTATGCACAATTTTAGTGGAGTAGCACCTGAAGTTTCTGAGTAGTAGAAGTTCCCATGTTAGGAAGGTTTCTAACATGGATGTGATTTTGGGCTGGGAATCTACCTGAAATTAGCGATCATTTTCCCCGACACCATTAAATAATAGCAACCAGTCGTCACCATATATACGCTGCTATAAGAACGCAAGCACTTAGTTACATGTTGTATATACTACAACGTTCCCCCGAAAGTTTATTCAAGATTCTACGTCATTTAACTTTTTCGTTGACTTTTTACATCGCTCCAGTTCACAAATTCCCGTCATACAACGGGACGTTGCAAGCTTCCTATCACCTGCTCATCGCATCATTAACGCGTCAGTGCTACGTCAACTCCTGTCTACTTCCTCGACCAAACAGTGCATACTTCCATCACCTTCCACACACCCTATATAGACTGAAACCTTTTCACCTGTTCCTCAGTCCAGGTTCGATTGTGGTGTGCGTGGAGGACTTAGGATCTGGTTACGCTGCGTGCTGGTAACGAGCTATTTCCCTCTTTATTACTGGACGTCACAGATACACGTTCGGTGAGCAAAATATTTTTCAAAATTCTCGCGAGTGCTGTGATTGAAAATTCTTAATGTAAACATTTGATATTGAAACATTGTGATGACTGATTGTTGGAATTTTCTAAATATTATTTTCCATCAATGCTCCTGTACTTTTTCACCAAGTGGTGATAGTTGCATTTGTATTACGTGTTTTGCTTTGCCGGATGAATTCTACGCTTCCCACTCCCCTCTGTGTCCTTTCTTTCCTTTCCTTTTATTCTATTTTTTTCTTTTTTCAGGTGTTATGACTGATTCAATTTTGTTAATTTGTCATTTGATGTTTAATCCTGGTTTGTTATCTAACTTCTTGTGGTTCTTTGTGGTCAGTTTCCTTTCGCCTTTTAAAGTATTAAAATCAGCGTGTTTTATTCACTCTCTGCAAATTGTCAGTTATCCTCCTTTTTCTATTTGCATTTTTCTGGTGTATAATACACGTCTTATCAATCTTGGTTTAAGATTCTCATTTATATGTACCTACTTCGGAACCTCTGGGTATCCGCAGGCTTCCTTGAGCTGTTTACATGATGTCTACATATTAATCTTATTATAAAACACCACAATACGTTGAGACGTTGAAACTCATGGTGTAGCTGTTGTCTTTACAACATTGCTTTATGGTTGTGAAACTTGGACTTGTTACCGACGTGATTCCAAAATGCTTGAGCACTTCCACCAACGAAATCTTCAAGCCATCCTTATGATCAAAAGGGAAGACCATGTGACCAACATTGCTGTTCTTGAGAAAGTGCATGCCAGGAGCATAAACCATCCATCATTGGTTATCAGCTTAGATGGATTGGCGAGTTCCGTCGGATGAGTGATACCAGATTTCCACGCCAAATCCTGTATGGTGAACTTTGTTCCGGCACCAGAACTCGTGGAGTCTCCATGGGGCGCTTAAAGGACCAGCTTAAGCACAATGCGAAGATGACAGGTCCGTATCCACAAACCTCGGACACGCTTGCTCAAGACCGTACAATTTGGCGCCGTACCATCTCTGCCACTGTCATTCGGTTTGAAGGGGCAACGACGCAGATGTGAAGAGGCCAGGAAAGAATCACGAAAACTCCACACAGCACTACCACGCCCTTCTCCAACAATTCATCGCACCGACATAGAAAGGCCCTATGGTGACTATGGGAATGGGAAGTGTTAGAATTGGGAAGGAGGCACCTGTGGCCTTAATTAAAGTAGGACCCTAGCGTTCGTCTTGAGTGTAATTGGGGAACTACAGAAAAACCACCTTCAAAGCTGCCGAATGTGGGGTTGGAGCCCACTAACTCCAGAATGCGGCCTGACGTGTACGTGACTCAACACTCATAGACAACTCACTCGGCATCACTAAATAGAAGAAAGCGAAAAGAGTTTGGGTATTCTAGGGATAAAGAAATGGCCAGTTTTGGTGGTGATTTCATTAAGTTTCTCGATAACATCTCTGGTTTCCCGAAAAGTCAGAGTAATAATCGCTATTATTATTATTATTATTATTATTATTATTATTATTATTATTATTATTATTATTATTATTATTTCAGAAGTTTAAGGGATATATTTAGATTCTGCTTCTTATTACAACACAAAGTAGGAACAGCTTCGCTCACATGAGTATATGGTAGCAAGGGATGTGGTTGCCTCTATATTCACCCAAAGGGAAATCTCGCTAACAGGCTTCACCACTTTCAGACTGCCGTAAGATTGCAGAACTCTCTTCTTTACCTGCATGCTGTTAGAATATTAAAGTGATGTTTTACCTCAAGAATACCCTTCCTGTGTTTAGAGTCAACAAGTCAGTACAAGTGGTTAATAATATTACTTAACTACTGAAGTGGGTCACGTTTACCTTGCCACTAACAAAACTAGAGAACTGAACAGGAAAGGAAGATGGTATTTCTTTAAGGGGATTAACCTCTTTACTAGAGATTTTCAATTTTACGAGAAACGTCAAGCAATTCAATGTTGAAAACATCCTAGGGATATGAGCTACATAATATAATATAATAATATAATGCGCAACACAGATAGATACAACCTACTCCAAAAAATACTCCAGGGGAAAATCAACAGCAAAAGAGGTCCTGGAAGAAGAAGAATATCTTGGCTTGACAATCTTAGAGGCTGGTGCAATATGTCATCAGTTGAACTGTTCCGCTCTGCCACAAACAAGACGAAAATAGCCATCATGATCGCCAACATCCGAAACGGATAGGCACCGAAAGAAGAAGAAGAAGTCCTAAAAATTAAAATGATTTTATTAATCATCGTTATCCGGTCGATTAGATCATGGCTGACTTGATCCCTCGCTGCGCTCCTTACGAGAAGCTAGCCAGAGCGACGCATCAAGTCGGCCGTGATTAGATAAGCAGTTTGCCTTTTTCTACCACTACGAGCGCTAATGTGAGTTAATGCATTGTTTCACTTAAGCACCGGTACGAGCGCTAATGTGAGTCAATGCAGAGTTTCATTTAAGCCCTTATATCAACATTCGCTGCGAACATTGAAAAAAAAATTGTCCTATATTAAAAGAGGGGTAGCAGCTGTGTTGAAGTAATAAAGCTACCCATAAACATACGCATCATCATCCTCTTCACCATCCAGGTCTGAGTAGCTCGGGTGGTATACGCCTGGCCTCCGGATCACAAGTTGGTGGGTTCCATCCCGGCTCACTCCGATGGTATTTGAAGGTGCAGAGATACACCAGCCTCATGCCTGCAGATTTACTGACATGTAAAAACTCCTGTGCGAAGAAATTTCGGTACCACAGTCTCTGCAAAAACTGTAAAAGTAGTTTGTCTTTCGTTAAAACACTACTGTCATCATCATCATCATCATCATCATCATGTCTGACTCATTGGATGAATGGTTAGCATACTGGCTTTCAGTTCAGAGGGTCTCGGGTTCGATTCCCCGGTTAATTCCCCTGGCACGGGGACTGGGTATATATATGACATCTTTATGATCATTTAATCCTCATGAAGACGCGTAGGTCACGTACGGGCGTCAAATCAAAAAACCTGCACCTGGTGAGCCGAAGTCCTCGGATCCCGGACACATCCCGGCACTAAAAGCCGTAAGCCTATCATCTTTCATCAGTGTAATACTGATACGGAATTCTTCCGTGTTTGGTGTTCCTTCGTAGTTGTCTTCATTTCCACCTAGTTGTCCGCTGTATTTCGGCATACCACTGGGTGTCTTTCATTCAAGGGATGCGTGTGCATACATTCAGAATGGCGCATTGCATGTACCCACCAAGACAAACTCCGCTTGCGTATGAGGTGAACTAATGATGTCCTCCGGTTTATTATCACAAGGGCCTCACATTTAGAAATCTTAACAACGATATTGACAAATAGAAAATGTCGTCACCACGTATCTGACAATGCTCTTCCTGTCCATTATTTTCCTTAAGACTGCTCAGGCCTCCCAGACACATGTAGTCCTCATAATACATTTTGTTGCTTTAATTTTCCTGTGACCGAGCTCGATAGCTGCAGTCGCTTAAGTGCGGCCAGTATCCAGTATTCAGGAAATAGTGGGTTCGAACCCCACTGTCGGCATCCCTGAAGATGGTTTTCCGTGGTTTCCCCATTTTCACACCAGGCTAATGCTGGGGCTGTACCTCAATTAAGGCCACGGCTGCTTCCTTACCAGCCCTAGCCCTTTCCTGTCCCATCGTCGGTGCGACGTAGAGCCAATAGCAAAAAAAAAAATCCCTGTGCTCCTGTGTAAAGGAAAATGAACTTTATCGTACCGTACTCTAGAAATGTATGACTAAGTGGCGCATGTATGCACTGCTACAGTATATTGTCTGTAAGGTTTATTTTTCTTTACACAGTGGCACAGGAAAGTGAACACAGTGGAAATTGTCCTGATTGATTTTATATCCATATGTGGCTGGGAGGCTTGACGAGTCTTACGGAAAAATGAACAGTTTTTATGATGAGATTTTATGTATTAATAATAGAAGATTTTAATTAATAACAAATTTAATTATACAAATTGTTCCTTATGCATTTCCTAGCGTAACAATCAAGTTTCAGAACAGAAAACAAAAAATTGGTACGCCTGAAGCATTTTGATTTATCACCACTTTCTTTTCGAAAACAACTTTCGGAACTGATTGCTTATTTCAAATCAATATTTAATATTTCTTAATTTACACTATATTAACTGTCTCACCAAATTTCGTTTTAAACAATATAAAACTACCAGTGTAGAAAATTTATCAATGTACACCAACCACTATAAATACCGGTACAGGTATCTTACAAGTTAAAAGGCCTCAGTACAATATGATATTCGTTAAAAATACGTGTTGTTAATGCAGAAAATTGTAACCAAGTGTATACATTAAAAGCCATATGCCACTTTTCCTTTAAAAAACCGAGGTCATTAGCAACACCTCAGCCCCATTAACTGTTACGGCAGAAAAAAGGAAAACAGATGGTAAACTTGGTGCAATGATAGAGCGAACAATGGGAGTAGCGCGCAAATGAAGGTGTATGACGCCAGCAGAGCTAAGCCACTAAATGTCAAGCCTCAGACGACCGGGGTAGAACATTAATCATGCAGGCTAGCACACGGATTGTAAGGCGCAGAGCACGGAGATTCAACTGGCCGTGTTACTGATAATGGTTTGTGGCTAGTGTCTGGGACAACAGCTGACTCAGTCGACAGGGGTGAGGAATGTGGCCATAAATCGCCAGCTAAGATATGAATAATGGGCTGATTTTAAATGTGGCGCAACACACTAGGATAATGATATTAATAATAATAATTTCATATGAAGGACAAAGTATATGGAAGGTACAAAATCAGGATTTAACAACCAACCTCTAATCACTTTACATGGGAAAATCTCCCACGTAGATAAATTCAAATACCTAAGCGAAATTATACAGCAAAACGGGATAAATCAGCAAGCAAAGAAAGAGTGAATTTCATAATTGCAAAGAGCAAACAACATTGTCTGGAGCAGAAACAACAAAGAAACTATATCTCAAACCGCAAAATTACGATACTAGAACACAGTTGTCAAACCAGAAGCCCTTTATGCATCAGAAACTCTGACAATTGGTGGCAAATTACAAATAAAAAGATGGAAAAACAAGAGAGGAAAATTCTCGGGAAAATTCAAGGACCTAAATGCGAAAATGGCATTTGGATGAAAAAGAAATCACAGTAAATCTATCAGTTAACAGAAAAAAATCACAGACACCATTAGAAAAAGAAGATTGAATTTCTATGCTCACCTTATCAGGATGGATAACAACAGGCTAACAAGGAAAATACTAAATCTCACACTATCACTAAAAATCAATCAAAATACAAATAAACGAATGTCTTCAGAAAATTGGCATAAATAAAGAAATTATGCAAGACAGAAAAATTCAGAAATCTCATAAACAAAGACAAATTTGTTGATCAACCTAAAAGACAAGCAGCAGGATGGACGGAAGAACGCAAAAAGAAGCACAGCAAAAGGATGAAGAGATTTTGGGAAGACAAGAAGGAACGTTGTGCTAAGCAAGTTCACACGCGCTCCTTAGTTGGGCATAACGAATCAATAATAATAATAATAATAATAATAATAATAATAATAATAATAATAATAATACTTGTTGTTTAAAGGGGCCTAACATCTAGGTCATTGGCCCCTAATGGTACGGAATGAGATGGAATGAAATGGCAAATTAAAAATCCAAAAACATTCACTGATCACAATTCAAAACGTGAGGACGGACGGACGGATGGATGGATTAAATTGGATTGAATATAAAACGATCAGTGGGACCGAACCGCAGTGCATCGCATGCACAGAAACTAGCGTAGAACAATAGTATTACTGACCAAGGGACTGCTTCTATAGCACAATACTGGATCGATGATACTTGTTGTGAAAAGGAGTCAAAAATCCAAGTCAGTGGCACCTCATAATGGTACTTATTGCTAGAAAAGTAGAACCATGGTATTTGTCATGTTACGGTACTAATGAAGAGTAGCGTAGACTCGCGGTATTCCACACACTACTCACAGGTAATGAAATTCTCACGTGTACTACAGAGCTACGTTGTTTCGCACATTGCGGTGCCATTCACAGGCAACACAAACCTGTTGTGTTCATCACATAAGGGTACTAACCACAGGGAGTCGTACTATCCCGTGGTGTTCCTCATATAGTAGGTACTAATCATAGGCAACCCAGAACCATGGGTTCCTTTATCCTATGGTGTCGCTCATATAGTGCTGCTAATCACAGGTGCTGTAAAAGCCGTCGCGCTCTCTTTTGCTACTAATCACAAACCTATTTGGTACGCAACATAGTGGTACTACGCGCAAATAAAAGCGACCCGTGGTGTTCCCCGCGTGGTGGTACTAATCACAAGTACACTGACTGACAGAGCAAATGCAACACCAAGAAGGAGTGGTCAGAACTTTACGCCAATTGCAGGGTAGACTGACGTCACTGAGGTATGCTCATGATGTGAAATGCGCCGCTATGCTGCGCACGTAGCGAACGATAAATGGGACACGGCATTGGCGAATGGCCCACTTCGTACCGTGATTTCTCAGCCGACAGTCATTGTAGAACGTGTTGTCGTGTGCCACAGGACACGTGTATAGCTAAGAATGCCAGGCTGCCGTCAACGGAGGCATTTCCAGCAGACAGACGACTTTACGAGGGGTATGGTAATCGGGTTGAGAAGGGCAGATTGGTCGCTTCGTCAAATCGCAGCCGATACCCTTAGGGATGTGTCCACGGTGCAGCGCCTGTGGCGAAGATGGTTGGCGCAGGGACATGTGGCACGTGTGAGGGTCCAGGCGCAGCCCGAGTGACGTCAGACGTCAGCACGCGAGGATCGGCGCATCCGCCGCCAAGCGGTGGCAGCCCCGCACGCCACGTCATCCGCCATTCTTCAGCATGTGCAAGACACCCTGGCTGTTCCAATATCGACCAGAACAATTTCCCGTCGATTGGTTGAAGGAGGCCTGCACTCCCGGCGTCCGCTCAGAAGACTACCATTGACTCCACAGCATAGACGTGCACGCCTGGCATGGTGCCGGGCTAGAGCGACTTGGATGAGGGAATGGCGGAACGTCGTGTTCTCCGATGAGTCACGCTTCTGTTCTGTCAGTGATAGTCACCGCAGACGAGTGTGGCGTCGGCAGTAACTGCGGAGCGCCCTACCGCTAGACAACGCGGCATCATGGTTTGGGGCGCTATTGCGTATGATTCCACGTCACCTCTAGTGCGTATTCAAGGCACGTTAAATGCCCACCGCTACGTGCAGCATGTGCTGCGGCCGGTGGCACTCCCGTACCTTCAGGGGCTGCCCAATGCTCTGTTTCAGCAGGATAATGCCCGCCCACACACTGCTCGCATCTCCCAACAGGCTCTACGAGGTGTACAGATGCTTCCGTGGCCAGCGTACTCTCCGGATCTCTTACCAATCGAACACGTGTGGGATCTCATTGGACGCCGTTTGCAAACTCTGCCCCAGCCTCGTACGGACGACCAACTGTGGCAAATGGTTGACAGAGAATGGAGAACCATCCCTCAGGACATCATCCGCACTCTTATTGACTCTGTACCTCGACGTGTTTCTGCGTGCATCGCCGCTCGCGGTGGTCCTACATCCTACTGAGTCGATGCCGTGCGCATTGTGTAACCTGCATATCGGTTTGAAATAAACATCAATTATTCGTCCGTGCCGTCTCTGTTTTTTTCCCCAACTTTCATTCCTTTCGAACCACTCCTTCTTGGTGTTGCATTTGCTCTGTCAGTCAGTGTAGTTTCATGGTTCTAATTTGATCATCCCTTGGTTGCCCCTTTTAGTCGCCTCTTACGACAGGCAGGGGATGCCGTGGGTGAATTCTTCGTCTGCACCCCCACCCACTAGGGGTAATAATAATAATAATAATAATAATAATAATAATAATAATAATAATAATAATAATAATTTTAATAATATGTCAAGAAGTTCAAGTACCTTGGCGAGACCATGCACGAGAATGCACAAAAAAAAAGCATGGAAGACTGCATCTCAAAAATGGAGAGGGCATATGGCTTGATATAAATCATCCACAAAAAGAAGTGCTTATCCTGAATTGCCAAAACAAAATATTACAACACCTTGGTCAAAACAGAATGCCTGTATAATTGCCTGCCCATGAACTACAAGCTAGAAAATGTAAAGTCCTTGGAAAGAAGAATCCTTAGAAAAATGATGGAAGCTCTCAAAAGTGAATGCGGATGGAAACTTCGGATCAACAAAGAAGTTTACCTGAAGGTGAAAGAATCTCGGAGACATGAAGAAAAAGAGACTAGCATTTTTCGTACATCTGTACAGAATGAACGCAAATAGACTTACCAAACTGATACTCGATTACTTCTGGAGAAAAAATACCACTACAGCATGGATTAAGGTGAAAAAAAAAGAATTTGCAAAGGTTAAACACCTCGGAAGTAAAATGTTAGAATATAATGCATTTGGGAACACAGTTAAAAAATTCGAAGTGTTTCACGTAGCAGGAAGAACTAAGAAAAAAAAACCGGGCGAGTTGGCCGTGCGCGTCGAGGCCCGCGGCTGTGAGCTTGCATCCGGGAGATAGTAGGTTTGAATCCCACTATCGGCAGCCCTGAAGATGGTTTTCCGTGGTTTCCCATTTTCACACCAGGCAAATGCAGGGGCTGTACCTTAATTAAGGCCACGGCCGCTTCCTTCCAACTCCTAGGCCTTTCCTATCCCATTGTCGCCATAAGACCTATCTGTGTCGGAGGGACGTAAAGCCCCTAGCAAAAAAAAAAAAAAAAAAAAAAAAACTAAGAAGACCGGAAGAGCCTGGACAGATGAAAAACGGAAGCAAATCAGCGAATGCATGAAGAAATATTGGACACAGAAAAAACTCCGCACGAAGTGATTCACTCCTTAATCCATCCTGTAGTAGTCTTCTTCATCCAGAATAATCAAATATCTGTTTGGTTGATCTATTTCAGTTTATCTGCACGAATTTCCTAGAAATGCCAGCCAACACCTATTCTTAGTCTCCCAAGATTCTCTCCATCTTCTGATACACTTTTTTGATGCTCCGATGTTTCCATCCACCTCCAGTCTTTACGGTGTTCATAATTTATCTGAGGATTATTCTGTCCAGGACTTCTACCGTCTTCTTATTTTCTTATTTTCCTTCTTATTATATAAGTTATAATGCTCAATGTAAGGGAAATGAGGAATACAATTTGGCCATCTAATAACAAGGATATCCGTACGTTACGAAAGCTCAATCAAGAAGTTCCCGGACTAGTTCTGTGGAGCGCCGTTAAATGGCAGCTCAGGGGGTGTTCTAGCAGCTATAGCGAGTGATTTTTTTTATTTTTTTTATCGGCGGGGCCCCCGAAGCCCGCTCCCCCCGCGTGACCATCGACTCAATCTACATGGCCTCCGACATGCTATTATTTCTAAGAAGAAGAAAGAGATAGCAGGGAGTAGTGGGAGGTGATACAAGGAGTATCTGCCGGTTTCCGAGTCAGACTCGCTACCACGGCAAGAGTTTGTGTTAGGTATGTGGTGTTGAAGTATGGTATTGAAGGGTCAGGGAAAAACCACATAGGCAGAAAGAAGAAAGAGCCTATAGTGAGTGACCTCCAAGCTTGGTAAGGCAGCGTGCCAGGAGGCGTCAGTGTCTTAACATAGGGAGCTGGTACAGTGGTGTTCACGTGAACACGTGTGCGTATTAGTCTGCGATAATATCATGTACAGAGAGATGGAACAACGAGCCAACGTGAAATTTTGTGTAAAACTGGGCATATCACCCTCAGAGACAGTGAAAATTCTTCGACAAGCATACGGCCGATGAGGCAATGTGTTGTACGGAATACTGACATGAATATATCTCACGTCAGGGAGTCATTCGAAATTTTGTGTAACTTAACGTGACAAAATGTGCGATGGAAGTGAAGTTACATCAGTCGTTAGCGTAGGCCTTGGTCGCTAAAGCTGATAGACATATTCATAATCATCAGCTTTTTGCAAAGTGAAAAGTATCTTTTTATTATAATTACAGAAGCTGACACAATGAACGGTTGAAGGGCCACCAGAATCGGCAATGCTCCTGGAAAGTATGTGTTTCACATGAAAGTAATAAGAGAGATCAGTAGTTTCTAAAATCATATAAGTTATCGCTATGTACATGCTTCGCTTCAATACTTCTACCTCCAAAATCCCTGTGGAACAAGTAGATCATTTTCGCTATGTGAATGTATTTTGAGTGGTACATGTGGAGGAATGGAGGAACGTCATCGAAGGCGAGGGGCGATCTGGAAGACGTTCCACGAGCGTAATCCCCCCAAAAGTGGAATGAATTCGAAAACTTGTGGGCGAGGATCGTCCGAGGATGTTCAGCGATATTGTAGACATTGTTAGTGCGTCATGCGTGTCAGTACAGATAATCAAAATGTCCGATTTGAATATGTGGCGTGTCCATTTCAAAATAGTCCCTCAATTGCTGACCCCTGAACCGAAAGAGCATCTTGTCGCAGTGTGTTCTAAGATCTCCATGAGAGTTCTGCACATGATCCATCCTTCAAGTCCAGGATCATCACTGGTGATACATTTCGGGTCTACGGGTACGACCGTGAGACAAAGCGGAGGTCATCACAATGCAAGAGTCCATCATATCCTGCCAACGTCTTTATTTCAGCTGTTGAATCATCCTCGTCCTCTCAGCATCCCTGTGAAAGACAAGCAGTAGTTCGTAGTTCCTTTTTAACGACCGTCACGGTTCTGTGACGATGCTATAGGTCATGAGGGGATGTTGGAAGGTAATGGCCTTAGCTTTAATTAAATTGCAATCTCAGCACTTGTCCAGTCCGGCTGGTGGCCATCATCGTTAAGGCGTTGGTCTGACACCGTGGTTAGCCGGTTCGAGTCCCGTTAATCGAAAAATGTCAGCATCAGAATGATGGCCGTCAGGGTGCAGTGCTCATGTGGAATGAGGGTGTATGACACTGTTGATGGTGATTTGTCAGTCGGATGGAGACCTAAAGCTTCGAGCACACCCTTTGGTGTTATTCGACAGGAGTAGGCTACGTTCCCACACCAGGTTTGACCATCTCCTAACTTCATAATAATAATAATAATAATAATAATAATAATAATAATAATAATAATAATAATAATCATCATCATCATACCGTAACCAGACGCGCAGGTCGCTATAGAAAGACCTACAGAAGGCGATGCGAACTTTTTCTCGGACAATATTGCACTAAAAATCACACGGTAAACAAATGAAAACACTTGTCTAATGTGAAAACATTCTCCAATCTGCAGATAGTGGGATTCGAACCTACCACCTCATGAATATAAAGTTTCATCCACACAGTCAATATCTTGCAGCAAAAGAGTTTAGTCCGTATATTCATTATTGGAATTGCCGGGCTGAGTGGTTCAGATGGTTGAGGCGCTGGCCTTCTGACCTCAACATGGCAGGTTCGATCGTGGCTCAGTTCCATGGTATTTGAAGGTGTTCATATACGTCAGCCTCGTGTCGGTATATTTACTGGTACGTAGAAGAACCTCTGCGGGAATAAACTCCTGCTCCTCGGCGTCTACGAAAACCGTAAAAGTTGTTAGTGGAAGCGTCAGCGTTGAGGCCTTCTGTACACAGGATCCGGGTTGGATTCACGGCCGGGTCGATGATCTAGATCACGTACGATTAATTCTTCTGGCTCTGGGACTGGGTGTTTGTGTTTGTCCTTACACTTTTCTCTTCATATTTAAGCAACAAATCTCACTACCAACCACAACAGAAACACGCAGTAGTGATTACATACCTCTATGTTGGGTTGGCGTTAGAAAGGGCATTCGGCCGTAGAACAGGGCTAAATCTACATACATATGTGTGTGACACACTTCGCACCGGCGACCCCACATATGTCGGTAAAGCGGTGGGAGAACATTTCAGTATGAATGTTAAAACAGTTAACTAAAATATATTTCTTAAGCGAATTATTGGCGTTTCCAGAGTGTGATTTGTGTCATGAAATTGATAGGATTATGCATATAAAATCCCTACGTCACAGGGATGCTAAGAGGACGAGGATGATTCAACATCTGAAATTGCTACACAACATAAGTTGTTATCACCTATTTTCAAGAATCATCCAATGAAGCTCTCAAGACCAGGGTTATTTTAAACACTTAAAGGAAAATGTATTTTCTTGTAAACTGATTGATGATTACAAGTTGCTTGGTGTAAGAATGGGAAACCACGGAAAACCATCTTCAGGACTACCGACAGTGGGATTTGAACCCACTATCTCCCGAACACTGGACCTTTTCAGTAAAGCGATGAAGATATAGGATACTTCAACAATACTATGACGACTTTTATTTGAACATAACTTTATGTCGGTGGAGCGAATGAATCGTCTAAACGATGCTGATTATCCAGTGACATTACCTCCATCTATTTTAACGAGATACATCCCTTACTGATGAGTTTAAGGAGTGATATATAAAATTTTTTATCATAATTAATACATGTAAACATTTCCAAGACACAGATATTAGTCGTGCAAGATGGAATTAAATGTATCTCTATCAGCGAAATGAGATTGTCATTTTGGCTCAAGTGCCTACATTAACATCGGCTATGTTAATTGTGACTGTTGACCCTGTACAACGTTTATTTATAACATTAACATGTCCCGATTACTTCATTTGTCGATGATTGGTCTACTTACAAATATGCTGGTAGTAATCGCAGCGAAAATACACCTCACCACTTCATATTTCTGCTTAAATTACAGGTCACATCAACATCATACGTTAGAATACGTTGCATTTTTATTTACACTTTTATTTCCTGACATAACCATCTATTTACATACTATAGTTTTATGTAAAGAATGTGTTTTAACCCTTCTAAGTTCTTCCTCTGTTTACCATGATAACGCTAAAATTTATAATGCATAGCGTAATATCACTCCTCAAATAGCTTTGGAACCGCCGTATTAGATTTATAACCTATATACATGCACATGTTTTTGCTCTTCTACTTTTTTGTAGAACAAGCAACTTGCTCCATCACGAATTTTATTTTAATGAATTTTAATGCAATACAAATATTCTGCGCAACATTTTCTTCCCTTCCCTTATAGTAATAAAACAAGGGGAAAATATGATTACTTTGAAATTGTCACTACTAGCTGACAAGAATCTTATAGTGCGACCTTAAACTCAATATTAATATATAATTGAAGTATTTCAGGCATTGGCAGGTATTTAACCAAAGCGCAAGTGTCTTCTATCCAAAAACGGTTCTACAATGAGGTTTGCAAAAATTTTTGTGATCTGAACTATCAGAACCCCTGAACTTTATGCAACTCAACTGCATAACTTTAGAGCAATTGGCATATATTTGCGCCTTGTTCAAATACGTTTGCAATCTAACCTATTATTGGCTAAAAGTCATTTCCCTATAAATAATCATTAGCCGGGATGTGTGGCTCAGTCGGTTGAGGCCCTGGCCTTCTGACCCCAACTTTGCAGGTTCAATCCTGGCTCAGTCCCGTGGTATTTGAAGGTTCTCGTGTCGGAAGATTTATTGGCACGCAAACGAAGTCCAGTCGGACTAAATTCCTGCTCTTAGGCGTCTCCGAAAACTGAGAAGAACGTTAAGCTAATAACATTATAAATATTAATATGTGCATTTGCTGCAACAGTTATCGTCAGTACTACTTTCAACATCAGCACCACCAGCAAGTCTTTATCCTACACATCAAATATCATCTACCTACACCATAGCAGACTCTTTCCAGTTTTATACTCTGGATTCAATATCAACGCTCGAAAGAAATAAATATATCGCCACCGCGGTACCTCCAGAATGCATAACATTGATAATCCTGTCCTCATTTACACACGGATCCATCAAAATTCATTGGATGTTAGTTTTAAGTTGAAGTCCATACCCATTACCCCATCACCCCTATCCTCTTGCTCTTAAGATATTCTGAAGGTGGTCATACTGAGGCTCAGGTGGGCAACATAGGGCCTTGACACTAACGTATAAGCAACAATGAGAAAGTGCCTGCACATTTTGGGACACATAGCCACAGCTTGTTTTCGGGAGGTAGTGGGTTCGAATCCTACTATCGTCAGCCCTGAAGATGGCTTTCCTTTTTTCCCCATTTTCACACCAGGAAAATTCTGGGGCTGTACCTTATATAAGGCCACTGTAGCTTCCTTTCCGCTATCTCATCTTCGTCGGTGCGACGTAAAACAAGTCGAAGGAAAACAGTAAATAAGCGCTTTTTTTCATTATCTTGTTCCACCTATCTTCCTCTATTTCCCCACTCCTTGTCTCTACCTCACAAAAGCGTATTCTGGTCAACAATAACCATGATCATTCTTGCAAATTTATAAAATTCCCAAATAATTGATAGGCACGATAATCAATGTTGTTTCGTGGATCTTTCATATGAAATTTCAGACTTTATTATCTTAACCGTATTGGATAAATACTCTTAATTGATCCGTATTGACTAGAATCTTATTATCACTAAAATTACACATACATAATATCTTCAGCCTAGTCAATAATTAAAATCATATGTCAAATGCTTATTATCACGGTACATCCCGTACGTGTTCCGAGAGCATCAATTCTCTCTTCTTCAGTGGTTATACAAATTGCCCAAAAATCTGAGATCTATTATCCATAATATTATAATATACATCGTCATATTATTACAATCTACTTATAACCTGTAAAGCAACTCATTCTAACATCTCCTAGTTGAACTACAATATGTGTTAATAATCAAATAATGCACACTCTTCTATTTACAATGCAGTGTTGTTAAAATAACAACTCCTACTCATTGTGCTAAGTGTGTCTTTATCGCAAACTTATTAAAACCTTCCACTCAGAGTTTGTGACTTCTACCAAAAGCAGCCTCCTCCTCTTCTATCAACTGCCCTTGAGACATACCTACTAGATATGTGTCAATCCTTTCACCATTAAACTAGGCCTATAGCGAAATAAAAAGTCTCTCTTAAATCTCATCACTAACATTCCCAAGTTCGAAAATCTATACAATGACTTACAAAAAATTGTAAGCACCCAGGGATGGTTGAAAGACAATGAAACTGCGTATGCTGAATGAATAAGTGCCTTATTTGAACTAATTACAATATGGGATGAAAGAGACATAACCATTGGCAGTTAGAGGTCGAATGTTGACGCCAGGTCATACCCCCCCCCCCGGTTAGGAATTGTGTCAAATAGCCTTTGGAACCTCTCCTGAGGCAACTTCATCCACAGGTATTGCAGCAGGTTGGTACTGCGATGGAGTCCTCTTCCATGATGGAGAGGTCCGGGGACCTTGCTGGCCACGGGAGGACCTCAACATGCTCTATGCAGATCATAGACACATGTCCTGTGTGTGGACATGCATTATCTTGTTGGAAAATTGACCCAGGCTGCTGTGCCATAAGGGATAGGACGTACGAACGCAGAATGTCTGACGTATCGCTGTGCCTTCGAAGTGTACCGAAGCACAACTAGAAGTGACCTGAACGCATATCCTATGGCTCCCCACACCATGATGCCAGAGTTTGCGCCTGTGTGTTTTTCCACAATATGGCCAGGGCCTTCCCTCTGCCCTTGACCCCACTAAACCCTCACACTATGGTAATCGGAGTTTACAGAGAAGCGGGACTCATCACTGAACATGATGCGACGCAGTCGTCCTCTGTCTATGCCTCCCGGGTGAATATAAGTGCATCCAATCGCAGTGAGCATTGTGTTGGCTACCCTTAATTATTCTTAATGTCTACATTCTTCTTGAGTAATGATGTGTGATGTGGTGACGAGGATTGCTGTTGCCATTGTTATTTCCAGGCGTCCCATATGTTAAAGGAGGTGTCCTGTAGATGCATTGAAATGCGCCAAGAATGGTGTCAGAATTTCAGTCGTTAAGAACTCCTGCAAGTGTCCAGATAGATTTTCCTTCCCAGGCGGCAATGGAGGAGGCTAGACCGAATTTGGACCGTCCAAGGTAGATGTGGAGCCACCCTCTCCAAATGGGGATGGAAGACCGCAGCAATGTAATTGCGGAGAGAGGATCAGACAGTGGATCACATTGCATTTGAGTGTCCTTCGCACGCTTATAGAGGACTTACACTTTGTCTCAAGCGAAGCTCTCATATGGCTCTCATATTTTGATGTGAAAATTTAGTTATGAACATGAGGTGGTTGTTATACATATTGTATATAATATTTTACTCATCATACGCCAAATAAATACCTGAGTAATCAGTACCTACAACTTTGTGTTTAGCGTTGGATTGAATATTAAATTTCAACAGTTAATCTAGTTCAATTAACATGTATTAATTACTTATCCAATGAATGTACTTTGTAATGTGTTGTCTTTCACAAGTGATTTCAAAATTAATTAAATATTATTTACATCCTCTCAGTAATATATCGTTATTGATATTTTTAGGTACATGAATCCTTTATATAGGCTTTCCAATATTACATGCCTCACTAGTGAATGCTTGGTCTTAAAGATATGACTTTCATTGTTACAATTCGAATCAGGGTTATTATTGTAAACCAAGAAGAAAAATTTCTTCGAAAATCCGCTTCTAAGCAATTGAAGTTGGAATAGGTATCCACTTCCAAGTCTCACTGTTCGTTTTCGTCGCACTCTTCCCCCAAATTTTGATCAAAGTTCAGAAGATATTAACTATTGCATGTAAATACGTATATTTCTAAGTTTATATTGAGTGCTTCGATTACTGCCGGCCCCGTGGTGTAGAGGTAGCGTGCCTGCCTCTTACCCGGAGGCCCCGGGTTCGATTCCCGGTCAGGTCAGGGATTTTTACCTGGACCTGAGGGCTGGTTCGAGGTCCACTCAGCCTACGTGATTAGAATTGACGAGCTATCTGGCGGTGAGATAGCGGCCCCGGTCTAGAAAGCCAAGAATAACGGCCGAGAGGATTCGTCGTGCTGACCACACGACACCTCCTAATCTGCAGGCCTTCGGGCTGAGCAACGGTCGCTTTGTAGGCCAAGGCCCTTCAAGGGCTGTAGTGCCATGGGGGGGTTCGATTACTGTTCATGGAATCGTTTCCAGATTACAGTGGTTACCTCAGAGTGACTCTCATTCAATTTTCACGTTAGAGTGACCAACCTTCCCGAAATTTGCGGGACATAGCGCATTTTAAGGTATTTTGCAAATGTCCCGCGCGGGATGACATTTGTCCTCCAATTTTCTCGTTTTCCCATTGAACGCATTTTCGAGTTACTGTCATCGGTACACATTTTCACAATACGCAGATGGCCTGCCATGTAGATTCAACTAAACATAGCTTAACCCTTGCCGAAGGTATGATCTTTGAAAGTTCAAAGAAACAGGTTATAGGATCATACGTATCGTACGGGACCATATGTTCATCGAATTCTCCCCCGGATTAAATTAGAGACATAAGTAACCTAAAGCTATTCAGAAGAATGTGCTGAAAATTTTACCTACATGCGATTAATTATTCTAAGAAGCACTCTCAAATGTTAGATTATTAAATACATAAAATGTGAGATTAGTAACAGTATACTTCAAAGTTTTCGAGATTTAGTTTTAATAATAGTAAGTATTATATATTTATTTAATAATTTTAAAATTATTTGTATGATTCTTCCAATTATTAATAATCTTCACCATGATGGTCGGGATTGGATCCGTATTGACTTAGTAACAGTAAATATGTTGGAAGATGGTCCGTCTAGTCAATACTATTTATTTATTGACTAGGCGGACCATCTTCCAACATATTTACTGATTCTTCCAATGTCAGTTAATGTCAGTTAAATTGCATTTTATGTTTAGTTTAAATGATATCAAATTTACTTTTCATTTTAAATAGTTTTAATGCTCATTATATTATTTTTATCCAGGTGAATAATCGTATGGTTTGGGATAATAGCAGGATTCAGAGCCTGATTTCCGCCATGTACATACAGTCATTAATCAGTAATTCATTAATGAATAAATCTCTTAGGAAAAGAGTTCCAAATCTACTGATTGTGCAAAAAGTATCGATAAATGAAGTTTCAATTATGAATGATGCAATAGTATTACTTACGTAGAGATTTTCAGTATTTCTAGACTTAGTGATTGTAACTAGTGGTTGAAATTTAGAACATGTGCAGAGGCTTGTTTTCTTGTTGTTAAACTAGGCTTAACATCTAGGTCTTTGGGCCAGAAGTGATGGTGGAGAATAATGTAAATGATAAAACTAAGAAGTGAGACGAATATATAAATTTTCCTCAATTTCCAATTGCTTTTAAAACTTGTGATAACATTTAGACTATAAAATATTCAATATTTTTCCAGTATTTCAGAATATGATTTTTATATGTTTTCATTTAGATGAATTGTTTTCAATCCACATACGGGAAAATAGATTCTACAATAACGATGAGTGGAACGTATTTTTCTATGTTATTACTTCAGTATGCCTTTGCTGCAGGACCTAGTGTTTACAGTGCACTATGTCTTCTGGTATGGGCTAGAGTAATTTTGTTACTTTCATTGATCTGTCTCTGTCTTATACTTGGCTTTGACAATATGAAAGTGACTGAGGTATGAGCGATGCTAGTAATGCCATTCTTTCTACAGCTAGTCCCTGCTATGAATGGTGTGGAAATGTTGCTCATAGGGTCGGTTGGTGCATGCATTTCAATGAGCTTGGCAGACTGATATGTAATAGCAACTTCTGGCTCGGTGAGGAAAGCAACGGGAAACTACCTCACTCCTCATTTCCCTAGTACGCCTCTATAGTCATGCCTAGGCCATCTATGACAGCTGACGGCGGAGCTGTTGAGGATCCAACCAGCCTTAGGGCTGAAGACTGAACATTACTTCAGTAAGAGTACTGTTGGTCAAAAAATAAAGACGGAAACTGGCAAAAATGCCTTTGAAAACGTTAAAAAGATGTGTCGTTCTAGAATTAGAGTTGAAAAGGTAGCTGCTCCCAAAATTGTGGATTGTTCCCCTCTTTTTATTGCCGTGTCCCTCGTTCCTTCCTTCAGCAATTCGTCATCCTACTTCAGGGTAAGTTGTAGGATGTATTGTACTTCAAATCGTGTGATAACCTAATTAAAGTGACCCATATTTGAACAAAATAATTTAAACGTGTTTGAGAGCATGCATACACCTATCTCAATACATAACTTACGAAAAAATTAGGTACGATCATCGTTCATTAGAAAGAGGAACACTAAGAAAAATATGTACGAATATCTTTTAGTGTGCTGCTGTATTGGCATCTATTAATTATGTGGGAAGGAAATGAAGGAGCTTTGTTTAGGAAATAAATTTCAAAACCTGGAAGTATAACAGCGTGATTGAGTAACGCTGCAAATTGATTGCATTTCCCTCCTGCTTAGAGGAGTGGGGTATAGTAGTCGATAGCGTTCTCTCGCCCTTCGCAAATGAAGCATACTGCACCGCATCACACGCTGGACTGATGCTTCACGCCTCGCACTGCCATGGTAATGGCATGTTGATTTTACCACATATAAACATGAACACTTTTTTTACGCTGTCTATTTGTTTGTCAATTAAACCGCTTATATCCTCTCTTGCGCAACGGGCTGTTCTGATTGCTTTTGACGTCACCAGAACGCTGTACAGAAAAACTGCACGCACTTTCAATGTTCTACTTTTTTTGTTTTAAACCAGATTTCAGTATACATTAGCTCCACATTCCGTGCACGGACATGGACACAACGAGTTTATTAGTGGAAAATAATTGGATGATAGCAGTGGCATACTTCTCACAGCGACCTATATGTACTGAAAACCAAGGGAAATATTACGACTACAGTCAACAATTTCCTGGAGCGTCTATCATATAGGCAACACGGCGTGCACTCATGTACTACAGCCAATATGTTCGTGGACTGCAGCCAACAGTCCAAGGAACACAGTTTTTGACCTGTCCTTCGGCGACATATTCTCGTCGTGGTGATAAGGACGATTTCGGCTACATAATCTCAAACCTTTCCCTAGCGGATTTGCGTATTTTCTGGCAGAACTTGATGTTTGCCTATTGCTAAAATTACGGCATTATCAAGTTTAGCCACTCACGTTAAACTATCCTTTATAACAGGGGCCATGGTTCTGATTACACTGTACGCATGCGATAGCTGTAGTGCAGCACAGCGACACTAGACGGCCAGTCCACGAAATTAACGACTCGACTAAGTATTTTGCTGATAATGTTTTGTAGGTGTTGTGTGTTATAAATCGTATTCATCCTGTATTTCCAGTCAATACACATCAATGGCTCGAAATACTGCTATGTGGCAATGTTGAGGGGAGAAATACTGAACTGCAGGCCAGATGTCACTTAGAATGAAATTTCATTGATATAGCTCATGCATTACTGAACCTTTCTGGCCAGAGTTACAAGCGGAAGTATCATCACATCACGGTTTTTCTAGGCGCAACGGCGAAATCATAAAATATGGTTTGACGGTTTACTCAGTCTTTCATAGCCAATATCCGCTTCGGAATAAGAATATTTCTTAAACAGAACCTTGTTTCTATGCAGGCCTTTTCTGTGACGGCGAATTAATTCGTTAGGAACTAATATTAATACTGAACCAGAACATTGAATAACTAAATTACTTCGTAGTACGGAATGGATATAAGCATTGAATCGAAACGAAAAATTCGCGCAAGGTAGTGCAAAAAGGGAAAAAGGAACCTCAATGTACATTGCTTGTAAATCCAAGGTATTCAGCACTAATCACGTGGAAATGGCTTAGGATTCCGTGATATGGGAACAATACTACGTAATGCACGCCATCACATGTTAAGATATAAGATCGCTAATCACCGGGTGAGTTGGCCGTGCGCGTAGAAACGCGCGGCTGTGAGCTTGCATCCGGGAGATAGTAGGTTCGAATTCCACTATCGGCAGCCCTGAAGATGTTTTCCGTGGTTTTCCATTTTCACACCAGGCAAATGCTGGGGCTGTACCTTAATTAAGGCCATGGCCGCTTCCTTCCAACTCCTAGGCCTTTCCTATCCCATCGTCGCCATAAGACCTATCTGTGCCAGTGCGACGTAAAGCCCCTAGCAAAAAAATATCGCTAATCCTTTGCGACAGGAAGTGTGCCAAGTGCACGAAGAGATCCATGCGTTTCCTTACATGGGTCTACTTGAAGATTTGATATTATTGCATATTCTAACACCTGTAGGTATGGTATAATAATTGACCCTTCTGTCCGATTCGAGGTTGCCTTTCAACACACTGAGGAGGTAGATAAAGGAAACATCTGTATATATGAACCTACTGTTGACTATTTCAGAGACAAATATAAGCTCAAATATACTGATGTTGTAAGTCTACTGATAGGAGCACGATTTTGTTTTTTAAGAATTTCGAAAAAATATCATATTCCAACTTCCGAAAGAGATAAGACCGTCACCATGTTCCTAAAGAAGAGTTGTCAAATTCTGAATCCCCATCTTAATCCACACCTCTGGTGTTGCTTGAAAATTGATATATTCTTTTCATTTTTAATTTAAAACGGATATTTCTAATCATTTTCTTTCCTTATTTTCTAATTCATCAATTTATCCTTTTTTGTTTAAGAGAAAAGTTTTAGTGCATGCAGGTACTCCGGTTACGAATTCATTGACTAATTGTGTGTTGTAAATATTGTATATTCAGTTAATTGATAATATAGTCCCATTTTGCGATCTTGGTTTTATTATTATTATTATTATTATTTTATAATTAGCTCACAGAATTCTCCTCGGGTATTTCGGTATAATTACACGAATCGAAGTCCAGCTGAATACTCAAAGTTATGGTCTTAGGATCAGAGGGTCCTGGATTTGATTCCCTGGCGCGACGAGGATTTTGACGTCGTCTGGTTAATTCTTGTACGTCGGGGATTGAGTGTTCGTGTGCTTCTTAATATTTATCTTCATTTACATCGAACACATTGCATTACAAAACCACCACAGAAAGACGAAATTGTTAATACATCCCACCACATATGGTTGGCGTCAGGAAGGGCAGTCGGTCGTAAAACTGTGTGAAATCCATACGTAGTGCCGACCCCAGAAAATTGAGACAAGACCATGAAACGGAAGATTCGTATAATTTAAATATCAATTATTACTGTCTTGTGGATATACTGAATGAGTCCTTTGGGGCTACCTCCAATGGGAGGAAGTTTCTTAAATGAAATAATGAGAGGAGTTGAAATATCTACTAAAAATGGAACACTTTTACAATTTAAAATTGCTGGCCAACGCTATTTCAAGGTAGAATAAGTGTTATTTTGCAGTAATTACTTGGTCAAAAGCGATACACAGGGAGAGGTATACGTGCGTACGTGTTCTCTGCTATGGCCATATTAGCCACAAATCATTGTTAAGCATAACTTTAGAATATTAAAAAGTAAGCCTGATTTTTACTATTTGTGAATTTCAAACTCTCTGAGGTAAATAATAATTGTCTATTACGATAAAATAATAATAGTAGTAACAATCATTGACACATTGTTAATAGTTTCTTCATTCTCTCTTTTTTTTCCTTTTTCCTTTCTGAATCCCTTTAGCCTCCAGGGTTGGCTTTTCCCTAGGACTTAGCCAGGAATCCCACCTCTATCGCCTCAAGAGTTTCTTGGAGTGTGAGACTTTGTGTCGGGGGATAAAACTGGGAGGTAGAACCGGTATCTCGCTCAGGTGGTGTCACTTTCCAGGCTGTACCGGGGCCCTGTGTAGGAATGGGAAGGTTGGAAGAGACAGACAAGGAACGTGGAAGTAAGTGGCCGTAGCCTTAAGTTAGGTACCAACCCTGCATTTGCCTGAAGGAGAAGTGGGAAACCACAAAAACCCACTTCGAGGATGGCTGAGGTGGGAATCGAACAGCCCCCCCTCTACTCAGTTGACCTCTTGAGGCTGAGTGGATTCCGTTCTAGCCCTTGTACAACTTTTCAAATTTCGTGGCAGAGGCGGGAATTGAACCCTGGGATGGCAGCTATTTACACCACAGAGGTGAACTCTTTTTCTCTTTGCTGTACCAAATGATTTGATTTTATCGAAAAGACCTCATTGCATTGAATTCACTGTATATATTTTTAACGGATTTTTTTCCATTAATTACGATTCAAAATCAGTAAGTGTGGTATAGTGAAACTGTGTGCAAATGTCAGTATGAAAAGTCATGGAAAAGTAAGTGGAATATGATCGTTCAGTGTATACGTAGAGTAGGCATTTATGAAGCAATTAAAGCAGAGATTAGTGCGATCTGAAATTAATACGATAAAACTGAATTTCTTACATTACTCAATTTTATACTGCAAGAAAATATTAATATTATATTAAATATAGTAAATTATATTAATATTAAATTGTAACGAACATAAACCATTCAGTTGAAGCATTTAAATGCAGGTTAATTTTCTTGGAAAAACGGCTAGAACATTATTATTTAATGCACTTTACGAGTGTTGGGACGTACGAAACCACTTCGAGTAAACATTTTTCCTCTAGAAAGTACAGTCAAGAAAATTACATTACCGAGCTCGATAGCTGCAGTCGCTTAAGTGCGGCCAGTATCCAGCATTCGGGAGATAGTAGGTTCGAACCCCACTGTCGGCAGCCCTGAAAATGGTTTTCCGTGGTTTCCCATTTTCATACCAGGCAAATGCTGGAGCTGTACCTTAATTAAGGCCACAGCCGCTTCCTTCCCACTCCCAGCCCTTCCCTCTCCCATCGTCGCCATAAGACCTATCTGTGTCGGTGCGACGTAAAGCAACTTGCAAAAAAAAAAAAAAAAAAAAAAAAATTACATTGCTGGAAAATGAATTTTAAAACTAGTACTTGATTTCAAATCTTTAGAAGAAAACCTTCTTTGCCCTCGGCAAGTGACGTATAAAATAATTCTAGGTCGTATGCAATTGAAATAGATGAGGTTCAGTGCAATTAAAATTTGAAATACTAATTAACCAAATTTTCGTTCCTGATGTTTACCAGTATTTCCTTGCGATTTGTAAATACTCGCAGATTTCCATGTAAAATAACTTCCATGTTCGGAAGTATCTATAAGTGCGAAAACTGTGTTCGTTAATAAAAGGAATAAAATATTTCAACATATACATAATGAAAAACATTCTTCTTGGTTTGGTTTCAAAATCTGCCACAGAAAATGACAATATAATGTTAGAGATTTTATGTCCCGTTAACTACTTCTGACAGGTTTTGAAGATACCAGATGCTAGAATTTAATCCCGTAGGATTTATTTTACGTGCCAATAAATCTACCGACATGAGGATAACGTATTTGAGCACCTTCAAATACCACCGGACTGAGCCAGGATCGAACCTGCCAAGTTAGAGTTAGAAGAGCAGCACCTCAATCACCTCAGAATGTCAGCACGACTACGCAGTAAATTATATTTCTCCCGAAATAGGGAAGAAAAGATGTCAGATATCGGGAAGAAACCATTATTGCGTTTTATTGTATATTTTCCACTGGGAAGGAATATGTACGTCTACAAATAATTATTCTTAATGCACATTAAATAATATGACAATTTCCTTTTCTTATGATCGGCACTAACTTATACTCGCATTTCTCGACCCAGTTGGGGCTTTGTGTTGGACATGCCCATTCTACACATTGGTGATAAAAATAAGAATTGAAAATTTTTGCTGTTTGGTAACGTCTGAAACCCTTGAGTATATGCAGAAAATAATCCATTATCACTAAAATATTTTCGCGCACGTCTAAACAAAATGAGAGAGTGGTAGCTAATTTACAGTTCCGAAGTAGTGGAGGAGATCACGTTGCGGCCCACCCGGTAGCGAGAGACGCGCCACGAGGTCACGTGGGTTAAACCAGACCAGGGGCAGAGCAATAGGTTAGTGGGCAGGCTTACAGCAATTGATTCTAGCATCGCGAGAAGAGAAGATATCTTGTGCAATATTGGACCAGACGAATGATTTAAGATCGGAATGAGAGTCGGTCACATATGGTCTCACACACACCGACGTCTGGTCGGACGTAAAAGCCGCTAGCGTCTTACTACGTTATACCGAGACTATAAAAAATAAAAGACAAGCCATTTTCAAACTTACTGCAGGACTATATACCCTGGCCTGAGCAACAGAAAACCTTAAAGATGAGTTTCTCTATATCGTCTTGAACTATGGTTTTGAGTTCACTCTTTTTTGATATTATTTTGCGGCGCAGAGTAATGCTTTGAGGATTTCCAGTAACGAACGATTTTTTTTTCTGGAATGATAAAAATGTGAAAAATGCAGGTCTTTTGAGTTGACGCCACATGGGCAACCCGCGCACCTGTGAGGATTGGACCTTACCCAAGATGAATTCTAATGCTGTAGAAGATACAAACATCGACTAATAAAAGTTAGAATCCCCGACCCGGCCGGGAATCAAACACGGGACCCCCTGGACCAAAGATCAGCATGGAGCCGTAAATAGCTTAATATAAAATCTTCCTGTAACTGAAGCTTTTAAGTATGAAATACACGCAGGCGGCGACGTTTTGATTCACCTGTGTTAATCTTCATGAGGACGATGCCTGTTTAGTCCAAAAAGAACATGAGTATAAATTATCATTTCTGATAGTTTTACTATTTATCTGGAGTATTAATAAATAAATAAATAAATAAATAAATAAATAAATAAATAAATAAATAAAGTGTTTAATAATCTAGGTAATTGTAGAATCGAAACAGAAAATACAATACAATGATAATGATATTGGGTTTACGTCCCACTAACTCCTTTAACGGTTTGCGGAGACGTCCAGGTGCCCAAATTTAGTCCCGCAGGAGTTCTTTTACATGCCGGTAAATCTACCGACACGATGCTGATGTATTTGAGCACCTTCAAATACAATCGGGCTTCACCAGGATCGGACCTGTAAAGTTGGGGGTCATGAGGCATCGCCTCAATCGCCTGAGCCACTCAGCCTGGCAAACGCAAGATATAGGAAACAGAGAGGTATTCAGAATGAATATTGCAGTGGTTATGGATCTGCTTGAAGGAAAAAGATAGGCCGAAAGAAAAAAAACTTCCGGTGATATATAAAGAAGTGGAAATAGAATCTAGGAGATGGACGAAAGTGACGCATGGGAGTATTAAGACTAACGTACGTCAGAAGAATGCCATATTCCTACACCGACCAGCTATCGAAATTAGGTAGTTACTGGAGCGAAAAGAAACCATCCCAATTATAAACGGATATATATATATAAGTATATATAGGTCTCTGAAGGTTAACATTTGATTAGCTACTATATGTGTACAGGCATGTTTCCAGATTTAGCTCGGTAAGTGTTGTACTCGCTGAAAATGTACACCACTTAGAGGCCGGGGCAGGCACTACGGTTTAACTCAGATCGTAAGAACACTAAGAAATTGCTCTCGATTACTCTGCACAGGGTGTGAGGTGGATGGAGATCTGTAGCACAACACTTGTGTGCCAGTGAGAGAAGAAACTTGGACTCTATTTATCAAAGCGACGGAGCTCTTGTCCCCCAGAGTAGAGTGAACCGCACATTCCAGGCGCAAAGTAGCTCGACATTCCTGGGTGTGCGCCCCTCTGGCTGGTGTGTGGCGAAAACAAGAGCTTGGTGGAGAATGTGAGGAGGGATGGAGGGAATTTGGATTAGATGGATATATACATTACAGGTTCTTGTGCTAATACAATTGCTTGTTTCCATTTCATAGTAAGTAACAAATTTACTCAAGTGCTTTGGTTATGAATTGTACAAAATTAAGCTGTATTCGTTTCTTAAGTGTGAAATACATATATTTTCGACAAAGTCTTCATTCCAACTCCCAAAATTCAAAATTCAAGAATACGTAAAATATTTTGCGATTGTATCCTTCTCCTGTAGATAGAGTAAAACACCTTTTAAGCAACCGAGATGAAAAAATCGACATAATTGGCTTTTAGAGATGTAGTCTTCTTAAAGACTAATGTCAGACTACTACTACCACTACTACTGAGCGAGTTGGATGTGCGGTTAGGGGCGTGCAGGTGTGATCTTGCATTCGGGAGAGAGTGGGTTCGAACCCTACTGTCGAGAGCCTTGAAAATGGTTTTCCGTGGTTTCTCATTTCCACATCAGTCTATAGCTTAAGGATATGGCCTCTTCTTTCCCACTTCTAGCCTTTTCCAAACGCATCGTCGCAATACGACCTATTTGTCGCTTTGCGACGTAAAGCAATTTGTTAAAAAAAGTACAATGCGCATAGCAATATGTACCGGGTGAGCAGAATAAAGCAGAACCGCTCCATCGTGTGCGCGGGAATTCCTGAGTGAGTGAGTGAGTGAGTGAGTGAGTCGGCCGGTGACGAAATACAGTGCCGGATGTACTGAAAGCCGCGTTCGTGCGCCAGGTTTCAGTCTTTGTTGAACGCTTGCAAACGTGGCACGTGTTTCGTTGGTGACATTAGTACAGTGTGTGAATTCAGTGCAATGGCTCAGATGGCTCAAGTCGGGTATCAGTATTCTTTATCCCAAAGAGTATTCATTCACGATTAATATGCCCGTACAGAAAGTGTGAGGGCCGTAATGAGATTATTTCAAGAGAAGTTTTCTGATGTTCAAGTTCCAGGTCGGACTTCAATTCATAGATTAATAAAAAAATTACGTAAGACGTGAAGTTTTCTTGACAAGAAACGTAATAAACCACGTACAGTACTCACACAAGAAACTGTAGGTAACATTGGTAATGCTCTGGAAAGGTCTCCTACAAAATCACTTCGACGACTTGCTCAGGAAATGGGAATTTCGAATGGTTCTGTTCGAACAGGTACAAAGTTAGTGAACTTAAAGACTTATATATTTACTGCAGTGCAAGAACTTAAACCGAGTTAACTGCATTACGAAAGCGATTTTGTGAATGGATTTTGAATGCGATACACGACGGCGAAATTGAGTCCACTTTAATGTTCTTTTCGCACGAATCGTGGTTTCACCTAAGTGGGTACATTAATACAGAAAATAATCGTTATTTGAGTACTAAAAGGCTTAATTAGATTCACCAATTACCACTGCATGATGCAAGAATAAGAGTATAGTGCGCTGTTGGCGGCGAGAGAAACGTAAGCCCATTTCTTTGAACTATCAATAGCGATAGTTATGTGAGCACAATTTTGCGGCCGTTTTTTTAGAACTTACTGAGAGAGAAAGAAGTCTCGCGTTTTCCAGCAAGATTCTGCGACGGCACATACAGCCCACTTCTCCTTACAAGAAATCCATGCAGCGTTTGAAGATAGAGTTATCTCTAACAACATATGGCCTACTCGTTTCCCGGATTTAGCACCCGGCGATTTTTATCTCTGGGGTCATTGAAAGAGAAAGTGTACGAAACAAATACACACACTTTAGATGAAATAGCAAATAACATTCGTCAATACACTGCTGTCATTTATCAGAGAAAATTGCAGAGGGTAATGTACAATTTCCTAAGCAGGTGCTAGAAATGCTTGAAGAACGATGGGAGGCAGTTTAAACATCTCCTGGCATGATATATGCTAGTAATTATATTTTTGTGTTGTTTGTTTGTTGTTTATTATAAATAGCTTACGCAACAATGTATTTACTGTTGACTTCCTGTCACGCAAGCACCTGCCGTCTGCAGGCTGCGCTGCTGGACTTCGGGACTGGTTCCGCTTTATGTTGCTCACCCTGATTTAATTAATTATTATGGTCTTAATGTAAACACATTCCTTGCACATAATTACAACTACAACATGGTGCGCTAATTCGAATTTTGTTTGCTAATTATATAAGATGTAATCCGCCATAGATATACAGCAATTTTTTGTGTGACATTATATTTGGAGATATCTCTTTTCAGTTTTGACTCCGTTAATTTGTAACTGTTAGGTTTTGAAAAATAAAACTTCATTAAAAATTAAATAATATACCAAAGACAAAATTTAACAAAAGTAATTTGGGTTAGAGATTCGGTAGGGAGAGGAGATAAGGGAAACCATCAAACTCTACTGAGATGACTTAAAAACCTGTACTAAGTATGGATGATGAAATATTTTAATTTGTTGTTTCGAAAGCGTCACCTTATATTGCCAAATAAAGCACTGACTTGTGAGCCCCCATAGGTGTGGAAGATCTTGTAATGTCAAGACTAACATTTCTGGCCACGTGAGAATGTTGTACAAGTTTGTAGTTTAGTACAAACATATCACAAAGTACTATTTGAAAAATAGTTTCTGGAACGAATAAAGCTATCTACGAATCAACGAAAGATCAAATAGTTGAAGGTAATTTAACAGGTTTATTTTACATTCTTTTATCACGTTTATTGCTTTAGCAATATTGTTGTATATTTCCAGGCTTTTGTTTCGTTTTTTTTTTAACATTTTTTAACCTTTGTGCTCGTAATGCGAAATCATAAGATCCGTGGTTACCAAAAACCTTGTGTGAAATTTACCTACCATTATCTTTCTTATTTGTCACCGATTTAATCAAAAGTGCGATGATGACCGTAAGTGTTATCGCAAGAGTATGTTACAGCTAGATATGATCAAATACGCTACATTACACTGTATTATATTTTATCATATGTTCTTTATCAAACATCTCTAACACAAAGGAGCTGCAGGGAAGCTCTTACAATAGAGATATTTTCTAGCGGCTTCCGAGTCTGTATACGGAAGACAACGAGATGAAAGTACAGTGCCGTTAGGATGAATGAATGAATGAATGAATGAATGAATGTTTTTACAGGGTGGATCACAACAAGTTTTGGTCACCGCAGTGTACTTGTACACGCAGTCCCGTATTTCTGAGCAAATAGAATTGATCCTATACAAGTGGTTTACTACTGAGGGTTGTAAGCCACAAGAGTTACGTAAGACTTTTTAAGTATAATCGTAAAATTAGTTGTCGTCGGTCTAGAAATGGGAAGCAAGTGTGAAAACGCATTTTTCTGATGGGAATAGCATTCCATGCTGGATAAAAGTGGTTGGATATAGGGGTGGTTGGCTTAAAGGGGTGGTCTCTTGGAAAGGTTTCACTGTACTTTGAACTTTTCTAAGAATCACAGCATTTCTTTGGAATACATTTTAAGACACACTTAACCTTGAACTGGTACGACGTGGGTCAGATGTCTGATGGATTGTCGTTTTTGCATTTCCTACAAGAAGGACATCCAATTATTGCTCTTTCCCCATCCCCTTGGCAAGAGTGTGGTGTTCACCCAAGATTCACAGTGTAATTTATTGACTGTTGAGTGCGCGCCTAGTTGTGTTTCGCTAACTTCATTTTTCTTTTTCTTATCAGGTAGACATCTGATTGGCCGCCCTTGTGGTGTAGTGGATGTTGTGATTCGCTCGCACCCTCGGAGGCCCGGGTTCGATTCCTATCTCAGCCACCCTCGAGGTGGTTCTCTGTGGTTTCCTACTTCTCCTCCAGCCAAATGTCGGGATGGTATCTAACTTAAGACCACGGCCACTTTCTGGCCTCTTCTTTGTCTCTTCCCGTCCCCACACAAGGCCCCTGTTAAGCATAGAAAGGTGAAGCCGCTTGTGGGAGGTAGATTACCGTTCCTTATCCCCAGTTGTATCACCCGACCCAAAGTCTCACGCTTCAGGACACTGCTCTTGAGGCGGCAGAGGTGGTATCCCTCGTTCAGTCCGAAGGAAAAACCAACGCTGGAGGGTAAACGGGTTAAGAAAGAAAGAAAATGGATTTTTTTGCTTTACGTCGCACCGACACAGATAGGTCTTATGGCGACGATGGGACAGGAAAGGCCTAAGAATGGGAAGGAAGCGCCCGTGGCATTAATTAAGGTACAGCCCCAGCATTTGCTTGGTGTGAAAATGGGAAACCACGGAAAACCATCTTCAGGGCTGCCGACAGTGGGGTTCGAACCTACTATCTCCCGAATACTGGATCCTGGCCGCACTTAAGCGACTGCAGCTATCGAGCTCGGTAAAAAGGGATTTAACTGAACGACTTCTTTCTTAATTTCTTTGATTATGATTAAAATGAGTGAAAGTTTGTCTTACAGTGAGTATCACCCTACCCAAAGTTTCGCGCTTCAGGACACTGCCCTTGAGGCGGCAGAGGTGGTATCCCTCGTTCAGTCCGAAGGAAAAACCAACACTGGAGGGTAAACGGGTTAAGAAAGAAAGAAAAAGGGATTTAACTGAACGACTTCTTTTTTTTTTTGCTTTACGTCGCACCGACACAGATAGGTTTTATGGCGACGATGGGATAGGAAAGGCCTAGGAATTCGAAGGAAGCGGCCGTGGCCTTAATTAAGGTACAGCCCCGGCATTTGTCTGGTGTGAAAATGGGAAACCACGGAAAACCATCTTCAGGGCTGCCGACAGTGGGGCTCGAACCCATGTTTCCCGATTACTGGATACTGGACGCACTTAAGCGACTGTAGCTATCGAACTCGGTTGAACGACTTCTTTCTTAATTTCTTTGATTATGATTAAAATGAGTGAAAGTTTGTGGATGTTTCTAGCGTCTGTTCGTCAGTCATTAATCATTACCCCAGAGCAGTACGACAGGCTTCGGCAGCCGGCACAGTTCCTATACTCGCCGCTAGTTTGGGGTTTCGTTCATTCCCTTCCAACCCGGTCTAATGACTGGAAACAGGCTGTGGATTTTCATATCACGGACCATTTCATTATCAAAAATAACTTTTTACATCGTACATAGGATTTGAACAAGCTTCATATAACTGACGAGACACACTCCTATCTCGTATTCTATTCGTGAAAATTTTATTTGAAGATTGGACATCATGCACCTTACTAGCAGTAAGCACCATCATTGTCAGTGCAGGACTACTTCTTTAGCATTTTATTGCACGAAATAGGCCCATCACTTGCTCAATAATATGGTGATACAAACTCAAACGATCGCAATATGACTCATACCACGGCATTACCGGTATTTACTATACACATCAGAAAGGCAAATGTTTTGCTATGATCGGCCACGATACAGAACCAAGACACCCCGAGCAGGAAACTATCTATAGACAAAACTGGAATTTAAAAGGATGCCATCAACACGTGGAAGATCAGTTCATATAACACAATGAGGAAAATGGTGTTGTATTGGAATATCCATCTGTACTTCTTACTCTAACTACCAAGAATCGTAATTTACTTTGGATCTCACCTTATAAAAGTGAATTTTTCAAAGAAAGAAAATTAATCTAAAAGGCAAACGCATAAATTAATGTAGTTTGCGACTCTGTGAGTAGAGAAGCCTGCAATATATCCCAAAGTGCTTCATGCTAGGACAAACTTGCTAAACTGCTGAAATGGCCAGTAACTATGTCGCCCAAATAAGCACATAAAGTCTACAAGTGCACTCTCCTGCTTCAAACAGTACACGTCTGACTTGGAGAATGACTAAAATATTTCTGCACACCATATCGGGGGACATACGAGTCCGCCTGGTGGCCATGGTCGTTAACGTACTGAAGTCTAAACGGTGGGACACCGTGGTTAGACGGCTCGAGTCCCGTTGGTGGAAAAAAATTCACCGTCAGAATGTTGGCCGGCAGGGTAGGGGAGCTGGTGGCATACAGTTTCTAATCACTAGATTGCGTGCAAACAGCCTGGATTTAATTCCACACCTTTCCGCAGCGCTCATATGGCGTGAGGGCAGATGACGCTGTTGATGGTGATTCGTCCGTCGGATGGGGACGTTAAGCCTTGAGCAGACCCCTTGGTGCTATTCGACAGGAGTAGGCTATGTGCCGGCACCGGGTTGCACCCTCTCCCTATCATACATAACGTCATTCATTTCATCTCATTAACTCCTCTGATGAGTTTGACGAGAGGAAGGGCATCCGGTCATAAGAACGCGCCACGACAGATTCATCTCACCTCACACCCAACCCCGTAGAGAAACGGGACAAAGGTTGGACAAACAAACATACAAACAAACTAACATATCCGGGGACATATGACTTGGTGGCTCACAGATATTTCCTTGTGTAAATTACACACGGTGCCATTGATTCGAACAGATTACGAATGCGCGTGATTATTGTGCGTGTTGCAAGCTCTGTCCCACACTCGCGTCTCTATCTTCGTTGTACTTTACACACGTTCACCACTTTTAAATATCACTTCAAAATGATTCCACATCGTTCGAATATCAAGCGTGCCAGAGCTGTTCTGTTTGAATCTCATGTTGGTCACATAGCAATAACATAATACTACACATTGCCGGTGTAATTCGTATTTAATTTTACAATCATGCTCATATAACCACAACGGAAATGTGTATATAATTTTACCAACCCTCTAAATAAGGGAGTTTTCATTTACTGAATATAAAAGCAGAAATGAGTGGATAAAGTAAAATGTACCCTATTACCTTCCTCATAACTGGAATAAGTATACTCCTTATTTGTCACTAAAAGTGGTAAGTTTATTTGAATATATCGAACACATCGGAATTAAAATAAATCGTTTCCTATATCACAGTTCAAGGAGATGAATTAAAAACCCGGATATTTGATGATGGTACTATTGTATCCGAAACCGCAGAAGATTTGAAGGAATTGCTGAATGGTATCGATAGAAACTTGGGGAAAGATTACAAGATTGAAAGAAATAAGTCCAAAACACAAGTAATGGAGTGCAGTCGAACGAAGTCAGGTGATGCAGGAAATATTAGATTAGGAAATGGAGTCTTAAATAAAGTAGATAAATATCATTACTTGGGTAGCAAAATATGTAACGAATGCGGAAGTAGGAATGATATAAAATTACACACTAGCACACGCAGTGAAAGAAAAAATAAAACTCAAATTCATCTCTTAAAGATCCTGCAACACGGCAATACGGAAACAAACATGTTCGTAAAATGAATACAGAAAAGTATTGAATTAATGGCGTATGGTATTAGGGCTATAATGGCATTTAATTCCATTTCAGACTCAACGAAACTTGTTAGAATTTCAATAAATTAAAAAAATATTAATAAACATTTATGGACAAAATTTAATGCTCTTGGATTTAGATGAAATAATTGTTTTGTCCAGGCCCGTGGTGCAGGGGGAAACGCGTCCGTCTGTCAACCGGCGGCTCCGGGTTTGATTCCCGGTCAGGTTGGTGGTTTTTAATTGTAAATTATTAATATCCCTGGCCTGGGGACTGGGTGTTTGTGTCGTCCTTAATGTTCCTTTACTCACATTCAACACGCTACACTTCCGCCATTTACATATTACACGCAGGTTCCTCACATATGGTGCAACTAGGGGCAAAAGATCTTCCTAGGTCGACGCCCCGAACAAATAGCATTTTTTAAATATCTTTTTTAAAGTTTCATTTCGAACTGTATGATTTTGATTATATAAACTTTTAAACACACAATATTATATCCTTGGAAGATGTGTAATTTTATATTTAAATAATTATAAATTTCTGTCAGCTCTGTTTATCAATGATTCAATTTATCGTCAGTATCGTGACAGTCCCAGCTCATTAGTGTACTATCTCAATACGAGCATTAGCCCACGAGACCTTTAAAAAATAAATAATAATTAGAAATATGTTTTTGAAAACTTTAGTATGAAGCGTGGCGTTGTATGGAAGTGAAACACGGATGAAATGTAGCCCAGAAAGAAAGAGAATATACGCTTTAGAAATGTCGTCTTAGAGAAGAATGCTGAAGGCGATATGTTTTTTTTAATGCTATTTGTTCGGGGCGTCGTCCTAGAAAGATCTTTTGCCCCTACATGCACCATATGTGAGGAACCTGCTTGTATTGTGTAAATGGCGGAAGTATAAAGTGTTGAATGTGAGGAAAGGCACGTTAAGGATTACACAAACGCCCAATCCCCAGGCCGGGGATATTAATCATTTAAACTAAAAAACCCTGACCTGACCAGGAATCGAACCCGGGGCCGCCGGGTGACATGCGGACGCGTTGACCACTACACCGCGGGGCCGGACAGGCGAGATGGTAGATCGAATCACGAATTAGGAGATATATACTGAATCGAACTGGTGAAAGGAGATCGATTTGGATAAATTTGACGAGAAGGGATAGAATAATGGGGCAGATCTTAAGACATCAAGGACTCATTCAGTTGGTTTTTGAGGGAATAGTAGGTGGTATGAACTGTAGAGGAAGACTAACGTATGAATATGGCAAGAAGATTAGAGCAGATGCAGGATGTAATAGTTACGTAGAAGTGAAATTTAGCACTGGATAGAGTTGCATGGAGAGCTGCCTTGATGCATCACGTCAGTAGCTACCATGCACCGCTATTTGCTTCCGGCTTTGTTTGCCATTATCCATTAGACTGTAATAAATCAACCCTCTTAGCGGTTGATGAAATTTTCAATGTCTTCACCTTATATCACCCAAATCTACCATTTTAGTCGCCATCGACTGTTTTAACTGGAGCATAATTTTCAATGTGCACTTTCATATAGAACTTATTGTTGGAGTGATTTTATACAATTTGTATAAAGTGCTTTTCTTGCGTCTTGCATGTGTTTGCAGTTTATCAAATTACCTCATCTGATATAAATCATCTCCTCTTCTTCCCTAGAGCATAGGAATAAATTAGAAGTGAATGTACCTTAGTAGGTGTTCGCGTGCAGCAAATTAGGATACGCAAAGGAAACCAAACAAATAGCTAGCGCCCCCCAGCTGAATGGGGAACATTAGATGCGAGTTCTCCGCCACTTAAGTTAAGAACGTTCAGTAACATGGGTAAATTGCTGCCTTGAGAGGAAAATATCAATCTTCTTCCTCGGAGCGTGAAGAAATTTTACAGCGAAAAGAATAATGGCCATAGCTAGAGGTATGATTTTCTCGCATTAACGATAAACGCGAAAAAATAATAATTTGAAGCGATTTTGAAATATCTTAACGAATCGTATGATTCTGGTGAGAAATTAGTGATTTTGTTTTCGCGAATTACGGCGAATTAAAGCGACAAGGCAAGTTTAAAGCGAAATTTACTTATTCTGCGATAAGTGCTAAAACGCAGCGAAATTCGTGGAAAGTAATGATCTTGAAATTTTATTCGAATATCAAGCGTATGAAGGGAAACGGAAGACGGGATAAGGATTTCTCATTTCGACAGAAGTATCCCTTGGTATTAATATTCTATAAAATCCCTTAATGGTATGGCCATATCAGGTGAACGCTACGTCCATGTAGGTTATGTAATCTTGATGAGGGCTACATTATAGTTCTAATCAAGATTGCATAATGAACAATGGGTGATTAATTATCAATAGTGCTTCTCTTTATTTATCTATCCATAAATAATTCACAAATGTTACGATTCAGTTTTTTATGAATAACATCAGGAAAGGATTAAAGCGAAATTAAGGCGATGGGGTCAGCACTATTCCGCGAAATAACGCGAAAAATTGTTTCCTTTTCGCGAAATCGAACATAAATTAATGCGAAAAATCATGCCTCTAGCCATAGCTGACGCAACAGAAGGTAAAATCATTGTCAATGCGTGTTCTCGTGTTGGGGGAGAAACCATTCGATGAATTAAAATACAGTCGAACCTCGATATCTCGAACTTTCAAAACTCGGATTTTCGATATCTCGAAGTACAATTTCCCAGCCGTTTGTCCCATTCTTCACGTATACTTATTTCTCTATTACTCGAAATTCGATAATACGTATATTTCGATTTCTCGAAGCAAACGTATCCACGCTTGAAGTAAAAAATACTCTGTAACTCGAATTTTGTAGAACATTGACTGTGCGGTAGAGCATTTGTAGTTTGTGAGGAACAGTTAACAAGTAAATAAACGGTTACAGTAATGCTGGGAGCTAATATGACGGGAACCGGAAAACAAACGTCTATTGATCGGAAAGTCGACGAAGCCTCCGCTGTTTTCCTGGTGAGAATTCATTATCGGCCACGAAAGAAGGCAAACCCGGAAATCGTGGATGAGAAGCTCCATTTACGAAATTTGGCTGCGTGGTTTTGAAACTAATACAGAGTCAGTGGGATGTAAATTACAGTGTTTCTCACAGCAATAAATGCAGTTGAAAAGTATGAGGAAGGAAAGGAGGTTAACAGTAAAAAAACAGAAGACTAATGGATTTTTTTCCAAAGGTGTTAACAGAGGTATGTTTCTTGTTCCACTACTGTATGTACTGTATCCTGTCTTCTAAAACGTTACTTTAAGAAGGTTCATAATTAAAGCGATGCCGTAAAATACGAGTTTCTTAATACATTTTTAAATATTGTAAACCATACTGGCCTTGGAGGACAGCTGAGAAGAGGTGGGTTCGAATCTCACCTGAGCCATCTTGGAAGTGGTTTTCCGTCGTTTCCCCCCCCCCCCACATCTCCTCCAGGCAAATACTGGGATTGTACCTAAGGCCACGGACGCTTCCTTCCCTCTTCCTTGTCTATCGCTTCCATTCTTCCCATTCCCCCCCCCCCGCAAGGCCCCTGTTCTGAATAGCAGGTGTGGCTGCGTGGGCGAGGTACTGATCATTCTCCTTAGTTGTATCCCATAACCCAGTATCTGAAGCTCCAGGACACTGCCCTTGAGGCGGTAGAGGTGGGATCCCTCGCTGAGTCCGAGGGAAAACCCGACCCGGGAGGGCAAACAGATAAAGAAGAAGAAGACGCAGAAGCAGAATAAGAAGTAAAACTTACTGTATTTAGTATAAGCCCGTAGATTAATATGGTTCAATTATGCGCTATATATGCTCAAAAATGGTATTCTCTATATCTCGAGCCAACGGCCGTAGCCGTGTTGAAACACCGGATCCCGTGAGATCTCCGAAGTTAAGCAACATTGGGCGTGGTCAGGGGTTGGATGGGTTGCCACGAGCTGTTGGTGGGGGGGGGGGTAAGGGAATGGAGGAGCGAAAAGGAACTGGCCACCCTACCGCACGTAAACTCCGGCTCAGGAACACCTCTGCGGAGGTTCGGACCTGCCTTCGGGCAGAATAACCCTTACCTTACCTATATCTCGAAATTTCGATACCTCGAAATAAAATTTAGCTCTCGAGATGATTCGAGATATCGAGGTTCCGCTGTATTGGATTTTACCTTCCTTTTCCAATTAATATTTGAGTCACTCTGAAAAGCGGTAGGGATGCTGAGAACGGACATATTTAGAAGTCCTTTCCATACTCCATGCCATTCAATGTCAGCATGTACAGAATCTCAGGTGACACATTTGGTATTCATCCGAAAATAATAATTAAATCTCAACCATAGACTCTCAAAAGAGATTCGGTTTAGCCTGCCATCTACTGGGCCTAGAATAAAATGGAAGGTCTAAATTGATGAGCTGACAGCCAGATGGCGTCAAATGAAAATGTTTTCACATGGTAGCTGAGGCCACACAATATTATTATTATTTTGATTCGTTCTGCCCAACTAAGGAGCACGTGTGAACTTATTTAGCGCAAAGTTTCTTTTTCTCTTCCCAAAATCTCTTCATCCTTTTGCTGTGCTACTTTTAGCGTTCTTCCGTCTATCCCGAAGCTCGTCTTTTAGGTTGATCAGCAAATTTGTGTTTATGAGTTTTCTGAATTTTTTTCTCTCTTGCAAAGATTTCTTCATTTATACCAATTCCCTGAAAAATCTTATTTATTTCTGTAACCTGGTTGTTGTGATTTTTCAGACATACTGCGAGATTTAGTATTTTCTTTGTAACCTATTGTTATCCATCCTGATCAGGTGATCATAGAATTTTAATCATTTTCTAATAGCGTTTGTGAATTTTTCTGTTACTTCCTGCGTACTACAGCACTCTCAGCCACCAGAAAACGAACCATACCTCTTTGCTTGCCACCATTTCTACAGCTGGACGAACACGCTATACCAGTCCGCGTACCAACAAAGACTTAACCCAACAACTGCGTGCACCTGTGAGTTGTCACTATGTAGTTCTCCTACCACAGAGATGGCAGTAACAATACGTAACAACAGTGTTGTCACATTCCGCGCGGAATGTGCGTTATGGCGAGTGTTCGGTTTTCATTTGAGTGCCCTTATATAATGGTCCTCATTTGCTTTTGCGGTCAGGGCATTGATTACGATTTATGATTTAATATTTTCACTAATTTTAAAACCAAATTTTGCACCGGACGACCAGTAACAATTCTCTCCAGCCTAGGAGTTTGGAGGGAGTCCCACTAGGAAAGTTCCCGTCATACGATTATTACTTTTTATTATGTTTAGTTCTGAACTATCCCATTTAGGACTAGGAAAACCGCTTAGAGGCGTTGTTTTCAATCCTTCGTGCCGATGTATCTTTAATACTTTTGCTGTGGAAATCTTGTTATCTTTATTTCAAGTTGTTCTGGTTGTTTTCTTCTACTTGTCCTGTTGGTCAGCGTGTGATTTGTGAATGCTGGATCTGAAGTTCTCCCCCTTTCGCATGATTTCTGTCAATTTAAGGTCATTTTTCATTTGGATCTATTTCATAATGACTATTTTGTCCTTTATCTTTCCAAATAATTCGACTAGAGAGAGAGAGAGAGAGAGAGAGAGAGAGAGAGAGAGAGAGAGAGAGAGAGAGAGACCTTCCGATGTCAGATTGAAATATGCATTTTCTAATGTCACCGTTTTCTTCCTTTCTTAATCTGTTTTCCATCCAGCGTTGGTTTCTCCCTCGAACTCAGCGAGGGATCCCGACTCTACTGCTTCAAGGGCTATATCCTGGAGATTGAGACATTATATAGGGGAATACAACTGGGGAGGAGGGCCGGTACATCGTCCAAGAGCGGCCTCGCCTGCTATGCTGGTCAGGGGCCTTGTGGATGGATGGGAATATTGGGAGGGATATGCAAGGAAAGGGGGAAGGAAGAGACTGTGGCCTTAAGTTACGTACCGGTACCATCCCGGCATTTGCCCGGAGGAGAAGTGGGGAGCAACGGAAAACCACTTCGAGTATGGCTGAGGTTGGAAACGAAGCCCCCTCTACTCAGTTGACCTTCCGAGGCTGAGTAGACCCCGTTCCAGCCCTCGTACCACTTTTTCAAATTTCGTGGCATACCCGAGAATCGAACCCGAGCCTCCGTGGATGGCAGCTAATCACACTAACCACTACACCACAGAAGTGGCCTAATGTCTCTGTTAATGTTAATATTTTGTTTGATTTCGTGGTTGTTTTGGAGTCTGAATGCTCGTCGGTGAGTTTTCACAATAGAAACTTATGACTTTGCGTTCTTTTCCCCAGTGATTTCCATGTCTGCCTTCGCTTTCAAAATGTTCTTTCCTTTTTAAATACAATTTGCTCTACATCGCACCAACACAGATAGATCTTACGGCGACGATGGTATAGGAAATGGCTTGGAGTGAGAAGGAAGCGACCGTGGCCTTAATCTAGGTACAGCCGCGGTATTTGCCTGGTGTGAAAATGGGAAACCACGGAAAACTACCTTGAGGGCTGGCGACAGTGTGGTTTGAACCAACTCTCTCCCGAATGCTAGCTGCACGCCGCTTGCTCAATCGTTCAAAATGTGTATTCTTCTGCTTCGTCTTATATTACTGGTGTTATTATTATTATTATTATTATTATTATTATTATTATTATTATTATTATTATTATTATTTACGTGTGTGTGTTTGCCACACATTCCTAGTCACTGCTTGGACGTTATGGAATGCGATACCGGTAGATATTATCTTGCTCGTCGATGACGTTTAAAACAGCCTACCGTAAATTTCTCCAGAGTACATACAATTGTCACGAATGAATGTAAGAGTGAATGCCGTGTGAATGAAACCAAAAATTACCTATTAGATTTAAGAATCTTAGACTATCCTCTTTAAATGTTTACTCTTCTCATTTAAGAAATTGGTAACATAGTAACATTTCTTTTACTGAACTCAGATTGTAACATAGTAATACTAATAATAGTAACAGTAATTTATTTTTGCCTCATATTAGAATAAGTTTTCCTTTAAGCTAGTTAGTATATATATTCTTTAGTTACTAATTCGATATCTTTATATTATTGTCCACTCTGTATTTATAGCACGTTTTTCATCGATAGAAATCTTAATTAATTATATTATTGTTACTCCTTATTTGACTTACTCGTCTTATCTCAAACTGTAATTGATTATCATGATATTTACTAAAATTTTAAAAGTCTAAAAATGGTATGTATTAAGTATAAAGGAGGGCCAAGGGCCCTAACTTCGCCTCTTTATAAGGAAATAAATAAATAAATAAAAATAAATAAATAAATAAATAAATATTTAGCTGGCGTTGGGGTATTGAACAAATGGAATTTTAGAACACAAAATCAACCCGCGTATATAGCATAGATTGAACCAGATAAATTCGATTTTATTACTTTCTTTTTTGAAAAGTATCTACAGCCTTTAAATACGTGGCAATGTTTGAAGAATAATTCTCCTCTCCAGTGAGCCAGTGAATAACGCAGCTGGTAGATTTGTGGACAGTCAATGCAATGAATAAATCGAACTGCGAGCCGGGCTGTTCATTATTCCACGTGCGCTGACGTGGCTTGTTGCAGCTTCACGTAGATATATTGGGTTCAATCGTGCAGTATAGTCTCAAACATTCAAAGAGAGCATTTGTCTCCCTCCGTAAATATACCAGCAATTTATGTGGTGGCTCAATATTACGGAAAGGACAGCGTACATTCATCTGAAAATAATGTTATTTTTGATCCACAGTAGGATCTTGGGAAGTCCGACTCGTTGGCTGAATGGTCAGTGTACTGGCCTTCGGTTTAGAGGGTCCCGGGTTCGATTCCCGGCCGGGTCGGGGATTTTAATCGCTTCTGATTAATTCTTCTGGCTCGGGGACTGGGTGTATATGTACGTCCCAACGCTCTCCTCATCATATTCAGACAACATACTACACTACCAATCACCACAGAAACACGCAATAGTGCTTACATCCCTCCATAGAGGGTTGGCGTCAGGAAGGGCATCCGGCCGTAAAACTGGGCCAAATCCACATGTGCAACGCAGTTCGCACCCGCGACCCCACAGGTGTGGGAAAAGCGGCAGGGAAAGAAGAAAGAAGAAGAAGTAGTAGGATCTTGGGAAATTTGGGTTATCTGTGGCCTGACTCTCTCTCTCTCTCTCTCTCTCTCTCTCTCTCTCTCTCTCTCTCTCTCTCTCTCTCTCTCTCTATCTGTGTGTGTGTGTGTGTGTGTGTGTGTGTGTGTGTGTGTGTGGCGTCGGTTATATAATCTGTGCACTAAAGAGATATATAATTTATCAGCTGTACTGCACCTGTCTTTGACAAGATAGGGCTTTTAATAATAATAATAAAAATGTAATTGTAATATTTTATGCCCAACATGAGACCATTCCAGTCAATAATAATCAATGTTTTTTTTTTAAGAAGAAAGGTGACGGTATTCACCCGAACTTCTTCATAAACTGAATCTCACGTTTTGTACACACTTCCAGATGTACCGCCGGCGCCGTGGTGTAGGGGTAGCGTGCTTGTCTCTTACCTGGAGTTCCCAGGTTTCATTCCCGCCCAGTTCAGGGATTTTCCCTGGATCTGAGGGCTGGTTCGAGATCCACTCAGCCTACGTGATTAGAATTGAGGAGCTATCTGACGGTGAGATAGCGGTCCCGGTCTAGAAAGCCAAGAGTAACGTCCGAGAGGATTCGTTGTGCTGACCACACGACACCTCGTAATCTGAAGGCCTTCGGGCTGAGCAGCGGGCGGTCGCTTGTTAGGCCAAGGCCCTTCAGGGCTGTAGTACCATGGGGTTCGGGGTTCGATCCAGAAGTACCGTCTCTTTCTCTTCCTGAAATTTTTACTTCCAGCTGCTTTCCTCATCCCAAAATTGTGAACTCTTGGGGCATCTTATAACCTAGCACTTTATTTTTCGCATAAAACCACTCGTGTATTAGGAAGAAGTAATTTTTCTGAGTAAGAATTGCTTTCCTTTTCAACTGCAGTAGATCTGTCGGTACTTTTCTTCGTATTCACTTGTAAATGTTATTACATTCTATTACTCATTTAACTTCTCAACTTGTGATCCACGAGCTCTCTTACTAAACTATGAACTCGCATGCCTCGGCATCAGAGAGCAAGTGTTTTAGGTTTTGTTTTTAATTTTTCAAATTCTTTAAAAATAACGACAACAGTTAAATCTAAAAACCTGTACTTTAGTGTTAACGGCAGTAGTTGCAATTCGCATATCATTAGATTGTCCTTGATAAGAACAGTTTTTTTTTGCTTAAGGGTGGGAAAACCAACTCCCTACTCTATTGTATTCCGGTAGCCTAAAATATGGAAGGATAAAAAAGAGCATGATGAAGATCCTCTTTTCCATTTCCTTTAAGTCCGAACTCTGAAGCCATGAAATGTTTAATCGGACAAGAATTATGATTTTAGAACAGAATTTTACAGAAACTTCAATCATGGTATTCGTGCGCATAATATGTATGTAAAATCGTAACAAAATCAAACAAACTTGATTCTAAGCCAGAAGCCAGCACTTCATAGGGAAATATCGTAGGAATATTGCAAGCAATATCCAATTCATTTTTGTTTCTTTCGAGACAAATATATCGGTACTGCGCTGCGTTGCGTACCTCCACCAAAAAGCTATGATAATAATAATAGCAAATAAAAAGAACCAAGACATTGACATCTATTCCGAATGATCATAACACCATATGTCAAATCTTATCTACAGACCTAAGAATCCCTGCACCTAAAATTTTCCTCTGTTACCGCCTTCTTATATCCGCAAATCATACCATTTTTTTTGCTAGTTGCTTTACGTCGCACCGACACAGATAGGTCTTATGGCGACGATGGGACAAGGAAGGGTTAGGAGTTGGAAGGAAGCAGCCGTGGCCTTAAGGTACAGCCCCAGCATTTGCCTGGTGTGAAAATGGGGAAACCACGGAAAACCATTTTCAGGGCTGCCGACAGTGAGGTTCGAACTTACTATCTCCCGAATACTGCATACAGGCCGCACTTAAGCGACTGCAGCTATCGAGCTCGGTACTCATACCATTACAATTTATTGAGGGATATTTTATTTTCCAATTCATCCGCCTGGTATTTACATATTTGTGCTATACGACTCTCCTCAGTACAATCCTATTTTCTATTATTTATTACTTAACTTTATTACTTTCTTCCTTAATTACTCCGTATTGCCGTGTTGCTGACACGGTGCCACCCGCAGTCTGTACACGATTGAGCGAACGGTCTGACCTAGAGTCAAATCGAGACTTCTTAGTACGAAAAGTAATGTAAAATAAAAAGTCATAGATTCAAGGAGAAAGAAACTCAACCCAGATCTATATTTTAATATTATCTTACTGACTGCCTTTTTCGACAATATCCCGATAAATCCGTATACAATGTAAAATACCGTAGCGACGTACGAGTATATTTGCTAGTAATAATAACAATAAAGGTGAACTGCCTCAGAAGTTTCCTGGTGGCATTTTTGCGAATGGAGCCGTACATTTAATAATTCTATAGTGCTATTAAAACAATGTGCGTGTTCTGACAGCTCTCGGCGTGGTAGTAGGAGGTGGCAGTTACCATGGCAACCAGTACACGCCTCCTATTTCAGCCAATCCCAGCTCGGCATGCACTCTCCCTTTTCCTACCCCCGCTGTCTGAAAGCTTCGTGAGGCGGTCGGTCCGAGTTCCACGTTGCCAATATAGTATACCGTAGAACATGTGGCTGGGCTAACAATGTCTACTTTGAGAGATATCATTGTATGTATAGTGTGTTTTTTAAATCAACTAAATATTATAGTGCTATTGTGTTCGTGTTAATAAGTGTATCGTTATCGAGGCTGGCATTCTAGTGTAGTGTAAATTATAGTATTGTGTAGTATAGTGTAATTTTAACACCGTCTCATTTACTGAACTCAAAATGTTGCAACCCGTTCAGAGCGCCGCTAAACAACGAGGGCGACCTCGAATTCATTCACCTAGAAAAAAGGCAAGCGTAATGGGGAGGTATGGCTTCGCTATTCGTGGTCAAGCTCGCGATATGGTATGTGCCTTACGGGAATATTTTGAGGCTGAAGGGAAAAATGGAGGCCCACTGATAGACGTTAACAAAGTTGTAGAAAGAACAGCAGCAGCTTTAAAATTTCTCAGGCTACAGTAATTAGAATAGGGAAAGAAAAAGAAAAGAAAGAAAAAGAGCCTTGGGAAGAAGGAGAAAGGGAGGGAGTGGATGTAATTGGACCATCACATGACAGGTTATCAACACCGGGCAAAACCTGACTCATTAAAGCCTATGAGGAAGGGAATGAGTTTGTCTTACGATATTTGAGTTGATAAAATTACTGCTGAGCCATCTTGGAATAATAGCAATGATATTTAACGTTTTTCTAACCTTACATGATCGCCGCTAATGGATATTATTTTCCGCAGAGCCTAGCGCAGAACGAGAGCTGTTGACTGTGATGTAGTAACTCCCTGCCGGATCATGTGGCAACACAGAGCTCCCACTCCTTTGTTCGGCGCCACGTGCTGCGAACTGTCAGAACACGCACATTGTTTTAATAGCACTTATAATGATGAATACAACACAGAACCAGTCCCAGAGCTAGAAGAATTAACCAATTAAGGTTAAAATTCTCAGCTGGGCCGGGCCAGGTCCCCAGCATGGTAACCATTCAGCCATGAATTCGGAAACTGCATCAGAACTGCCATCTAATAGATATGGATGATTGTGCAAGAGACAGAGAAGAACATTTTTTTTTTTTTTTTTGCTAGGGGCTTTACGTCGCACCGACACAGATAGGTCTTATGGCGACGATGGGATAGGAAAGGCCTAGGAGTTGGAAGGAAGCGGCCGTGGCCTTAATTAAGGTACAGCCCCAGTATTTGCCTGGTGTGAAAATGGGAAACCACGGAAAACCATCTTCAGGGCTGCCGATAGTGGGATTCGAACCTACTATCTCCCGGATGCAAGCTCACAGCCGCGCGCCTCTACACGCACGGCCAACTCGCCCGGTCAGAGAAGAACAAAAGACTGTTTAATGTTATATATATCTATAAAATCAAACATAAGTTTATTCGTAATACCAATCTAACGCCTCCACTGATCAGCACGAAAATTTATACCATGATGCATTAGGACGAGTCGTAGAGGTAAAGATATATTGTAAAATTCAAATTTTAACTCGGTTTTGTAAGGGAACTCAAAACAAAAGCTTCCATAAAATAGGCAAAACATTGAAGTTGTCGTAGAACGACCAGACGCAGCTCACTGAGCGCCCCACACTGCGAGAAACAACACTAGCCGGGACTATGGAAACAACATTTTTAAGGTCTTAAAATCAACCGTGCCGGGCGAGTTGGCCGTGCGCGTAGAGGCGAGCGGCTGTGAGCTTGCATCCGGGAGATAGTAGGTTCGAATCCCACTATCGGCAGCCCTGAAAATGGTTTTCCGTGGTTTCCCATTTTCACACCAGGCAAATGCTGGGGCTGTACCTTACTTAAGGCCACGGCCACTTCCTTCCCATTCCTAGGCCTTTTCTATCCCATCGTCGCCATAAGACCTGTGTCGGTGCGACGTAAAGCAAATAACAACAAAAAAAAATTAGAAGGCTTTAAACATTTAACCATATATCAGCTGACTACAGATATGGTTTTGATGTGCATGAACTAGCAAGACGAGAGTGCACATCCTTAAAAGATGGGAGATGGACCGCCTGAGATGACCTGACCCGAGGCATGACCAGCCGAGACCAAGGAAGACGACTGGTTAGCCAGCTGCCAGCCACAGGAGCCGTTTCCAACAGCGCAGAATGAAACAAACCTAGGCCAGTCCAGAAGCAGAGGAAGGAAGATAAGTTTCTTGTACAAATTTACGTATATTGATGGAGAATAATTTTATTAGGTTGTATGTAGTAGAAATATATTTGTAAGACAGTTTTTTCTTGATTTTCAGAATAAACCTTTTAACATGTTAGATTCTCACGAGTGACTTCATTGTAATTCGATTTAAAAAGAAGTACATAGTCGTGTATGGATACAAGCATATCCCAATTGAAAAGAGAGAATAATGTCTTAAGTAATGTTATGCTGTAGCTAAAAACTAAGTTCATGTCAGACGAAAATGTTACAAAATCGTCTAGAATCCTAGTGATAGTTTTGATATGAACGTAGGGAACATATTCAAAGTACACAGATATGGAATATAGTGGTATTATGAGGTACTGGTATGTAAACTAGTAAGATGAATGTTATGACAAGTTAAGAAAATATAGATCCAGTGTTAAAGATTACTTGTGCGTCGAGGGAATGAGTTATTAGGAAGAGATAATGATAAATAGAAGAAATATGAGTTGGAATGGATGCTTTATAAAAATACGAAGTTGATATATGAAAGAAGGAATGAAAGATGATTTAAATAAGACTATATTATACGTCGAGATTGAAAGAAGAAATGGAATATTTAATGTAAGGAAGATAAATATCGAAGCAAGCTAGGATCACATGTGTTATTAATCGAGTAACATGCTATGTAATCAAGAGGTCACATACTACTATAATTGCAACTTACCCTAACCTCATATAAGATAGGATAATACGTCATGAGTGACGACCATCAAATAATATCTCTACTATGTATAAATATTGATTATACTCGGACATGAAAGTAGAACATATATATGGATAGCTCCATTCATATATGTTGATCTCGGCATAGTTTGAGTAATAATAAAGGATCATTGCTGTTGAATTTGAGAACGTATATGGCTTAATATTACTTTATGTCTTCGTAAATAAGTTTTTACTAATTGAAGGTGATATATGCGAGATATTATAGTCTTATTTAGAACTAGTTAAGGTTTTATTTAACATGCTTGATTCTATGATTACATTAACTTAGATAGGAATGTGAATTTGAAGGGTATTCTTGAATAGTAAGTTTTTATATATTGACAGCTAATTTATGGCTAAGGCAAACGAGAAACTTGTCGGACTTTCGAAGGCTTAAGAGAACCGTAAAAGGATTCATGATATAATGCATTAGTCAGACTGGAATTTAGAAGTTGTGTTCAGATGTAAAGCTATCAAAATTAATGTTGTTGAGCTTTTGTAAGAACAAGTTAGAGTATTACAATTGACAACGAATGTTAATTGAAAGGAATGTGATTTCAATTCAACCGCTGCGCAAAGCCCTTTTAAATTCAACCGCGAAGTGATCTGATTGGCTAACTCCAGCAGCTGATAAAACGGCCATGGTGCAAGATATTGAATTACTTATTTCACATTATTTAGCATGTCCAATCTTCTAACGCTCATATACCAGGTTCACGTCGTTTCTGACCACTCTTTACATATAATTTGCTTTATGTCGCTCGGACACAGATAGGTCTTACGGTGACAAATGAAATGGAGTATGGCTTCTAGTGCCGGGCGGTGTCCGAGGTCTTCGGCTCGCCACGTGCAGATATTTTTGATTTGACAGCCGTAGGTGACCTGCTCGTCGTGATGAGGATGAAATTATGATGAAGAGGACACACATACCCACACCCCGTGCCAGGGAAATTAATCAATTATGGTTTAAATTCCCGACCCTGCCGGGAATCGAACCGGGACACCTGTGACCAAAGGCCAGCACGCTAATAATTTAGCCATGGAGCCGGACTCTTATGGTGACGATGGGATAGGAAAGGGTTACGAATGGGAAGGCAGCGGCCATGTACAGCCCCAGCATTTACGTGGTGTAAAATGTGAAATCACCGGAAAACATCTTCAGGCCTGCCGACAGTGGGGTGCGAACCAACAATCTCTACGTAAGCCAAGCCTCGAAGCCACTTGCTCGTTAAAATGAAAGGCTCCCCTGGCCTCCACACGTAATACTGTCGGTGTCGGAGAACAAAACGGTTGACCAACGGAGCTCGAATAGCATAGGTCGAAGTGAAGAGCATGGTAATGCCAGGACTCAGTTAAGGACCCCGTGGTCGCGAACTCAAGCTCCAAAATTTATGAGCCTCTAGGACCATTTTTAGTCGCCCCTTCTCTCAGATAGGGGTTACGGTGGGTGCTATACTACCACCCCTACCAACAGGGGGAGAAGCTGACCTTTCTGCCCAGGAACCTGAGTAGTAGTACACTCATGTTCAAGAAAACAAGAACAATTTGAAAGACTAGAGATAGGAAGTTCATATTCACAGGGCATGTTTATTTGTATGATTTGAAGAAATTATTAGCATATGAACCATGTCGGCCCTCAGGATCAAGGTCCACATAATTATCTCGGCGCACCACCACCGACTGGTAAAATGTGCCTGTGGCTCTCGTCGCTATAAACTGGAGGTAATGGATAAGTATGACTTGAGCAGACGTGCAGGATGCCTCGTAGACGTATGCGAGAACCGCACCGTCAAATGAGTGAATTTGAAAGAGGGCTCATTATTGTCATGTCACGAGATGCATCCATTCGGGAAATTGCTGCTTGTATGGAACGAATTATGTCGGCAGTACAACGGGTGTGTACAGAATGATTCGGAGAAGGCCGTACAACTCGACGAGATGGATCTGGTCGCACCTCACAGACCACTCCCTGAAAGACCTATTCCTGATCCGAATGGCATTGCTGGACAGATATGCGTCCTCCACGGTTCTGGTGCAACAGTGGAACCGTGTAAAATGTTGTACACTATCAGGAGTCGCAGTCCGTCGCCGTTTATTACGGTCTGGGTTCCCGGCGCGTCGTCCACTTCTCCGCCTACGTTTGACTAATGTGAATAAACATGCTAGACTGCATTGCTGTATGGGGCGACGTCACTGGGAACAGGAATGGTAGCGGACAGTGTTTTCGGGGTGCTATTGAGTACAACCACAAATCACAATATTGTTGCGTGTCCAGGACACTGTGACCAGTTTGACCTACGTGAATGACATCCTGCGACCCGTAGCCATACTCTTCCTGCACGACACTCCAGACGCTATATTTCAGCAGGACAATTTGCGACCACATTTTGCTCCACGAACAACTGTCTTCTGGTTGTCACAGTATGTCAGACTGCTGCCCTGGCCTGCCCGATCACCGGACGTGTCGCCAATCGAAAATGTGTGGTTTATGGTGAAACGACGAGTGCGGTGCTGTGACCCAATGCCAACTACCAAAGATGAACTGTGGAACCAGGTAAGTGCAGCATGGATGGCTATACTCCAGGACGCCTAATACGCGCCGATGCCATCACGCATGGAACAAGTTAACAGTGTCCATGGAGGACGCAGTGCCTACTAAGCAACAGGACACATGATGAACCTCGCTGACTGAAATGCTAATCATTTCTGCAGAACATACTAATGAACACGTCTTGTGAAAATGAACTTCCTGTTAGTCATTCAAGGTGTTCTGTTTACTATGAACATGCGCGTACTTGGTTGTCATTGTGTACTGCTTTGAATGCCACTATTCAGTTTCCTTGTCTTTCTTTATCGACTAAACTTGTCCATATTTACCCTTTTGCAACTACCACTGACGTGTCGTCTCACGCTACGCACCGTACCATGGAGGTTTTAATTGCTGAGTCATTAAAGGAACACGTCAATATCATGGGGAAAATCAATTGGATTTATACTACTCAGCCCAGATGTTCAGCGAACAACATGTTAAGCGAAAGTGTTGCAATAAAAACATGTATTGCACAATCAGGAAAACAAACTTTTAATTATTTTAATATTGAAAACGTTTCTTAGCAAAGTAGGGATCCCCATACTACGAAAAATGAAAAAATAAGCAATTTCCTCAATTGTGCCGAAAGTTATAGCGTTAGAGGGCCCGGAGGAGTTTTATATTGTGTCTTGGATAGCTCTATCAAACTGAAAGAATCAAATTTCGAAAATCACTTCCGGCTTAAATCCAGTTCCGGAAAACAGCCTAAAATCGCTTGTTTCTTTACTTGTTTTCTTTTTTTGTTAAAATCCCTGCACAATTGTTTCTTTTTCTTTTGCTATGGGCTTTACGTCGCACCGACACAGATAGGTCTTATGGCGACGATGGGACAGGAAAGGCCTAGGAGTTGGAAGGAAGCGGCCGTGGCCTTAATTAAGGTACAGCCCCAGCATTTGCCTGGTGTGAAAATGGGAAACCACGGAAAACCATTTTCAGGGCTGCCGATAGTGGGATGCGAACCTACTATCTCCCGGATGCAAGCTCACAGCCGCGCGTCTCTACGCGCACGGCCAACTCGCCCGGTAATTGTTTCTTTAATGTGTTCCATTGTCCAATAGTCTCAGTAATTTTCCGATTTTGTGAAAAATATCCACACCGAATGTAGTTATAACGGCTGAAGTGAAAATCTGTATTCACTCACATTAGCGCTCGTAGTGGTAGAAAAAGGGCAAACTACTAATGTAATCGACTGGATAAGTGTGATTAAGAAAAATATTGTAGTTTTTAGGAATACATGAAGAATATTAAGTCATACTTTATTATATTTACCTAAAGTTCGTAATGAATATCTCTACGGATTTTTTCTTTTGCTAATGGCTTTACGTTGCACCGACACAGATAGGTCTTATGGCGACGATGGGAGAGGAAAGGACTAGGAGTTGGAAGGAAGCGGCCGTGGCCTTAATAAAGGGTACAGCCCCAGCATTTGCCCGGTGTGAAAATGGGAAACCATGGAAATCCATCTTCAGGGCTGCCGACAGTGGGATTCGAACCTACTATCTCCCGGATGCAAGCACACAGCTGCGCGCTCCTAACTGCACGGCGAACTCGCCCGGTAAGGATATTTTCAACTTGGAGTTTGTTGTCTGACGAGCTAGAACTAATGACACGTTTTTTGTTTCACGCAAGACAGGCAGTGGAAAACAATCTTAAATGTTTGCCACCACATTTCGGATGATATTTGTTTTCGGATCAATCTTTCTGAACTTAAAGAAGATACCAAATTATATACCACATATTGTAGTTGCCGGGAAAAAACCTATGTGAAATATTTTAGCTTAGAAATTTGGCCGATAAGGTTCTGTCATCTAAGGTGCAATATCGTGTGAATGTTTTCAAGACATTCTCGCTCTTCATTACGTATGTGCTGCGGATCAGTATATCTCCAAAAATATTATCACATAGGAGATTTTGTCCCGGCAAAGACAATGTTTCTTTAATGGGTAATAGAGAAGCACCCTTATTTCATTTTAAAGCTTTTAAAACTTTATTTGTATGGGACAATCAGCACTGCGAATATCAAACTTCGTTTAACCTGAATGGCATGTCAGACGATGACGCAGCACCTCCGATCATTGGCCAAGTGTTAGGAAAGTTAAAAAGAGAATATTTCGTTTAAAGTGCTTGTAAGATTTCCCACATTGTAATTTCAGTTGCAATTAATTGCTTTGATAGCGGAAGTAGTTACACATATCAAATGAAGGCGACTTCCGTTCATCAGAGCTAGTTATCGCAATTGGCTAAATTTCGTTAATATGTTTTAGATCGTACAAGGAATGGATAAATCATAAAATAAAAATAAATCCAATTCAAGACAGGTAATGTAAAATGTTATGATAAAATCTTTACTGTATTTACACACCAAGTGCATCGTCACTGCGAGCAAAACCGGCTATCTGACAATGCACTTCCTATCCACTATTTTCCTTAATACTGGCCACACATCCCTGCCACATTGGGATATGCAGTCCTTCAGAACAATTGAGGCACTGACATGGGAAAGGCAGTAAGTCATAGCTGGGCTGAGTGGCTCAGACCGTTGAGGCGCTGGCTTTCTGACCCGAACTTTGCAGGTTCGATACTGGCACAGTCCGGTGGCATTTGAAGGTGCTGAAATACGACAGCCTCGTGTCGGTAGAATTACTGGTACGTAAAATAACTCCTGCGAAACGAAATTCCGACACCTCGGCGTTTCCGAAAACTGTAAAAGTAGTTAGTGGAACGTAAAAAAATTATTATTATTATTATTATTATTATTATTATTATTATTAGTAGTAGTAGTAGTAGTAGTAGTAGTACAGTAAGTCGTACAAAGTGAACTTTACACGAGAAGAAAAAATTATCTTGCCAGCATTGTGAAGCAGATGATATCGAACATATATCATGTAAATTCAGTGAGTTATCCATTTATCAGTTTAACACACAAAGTTATGCTAATTATGCTTCAGGCGCAAATTATGCGATAAATCACTTTGTGAAAAATCAGGGTCTAATCAGTTCGTCAGTTGGCGTGTATGATTCAAGCACAAATTTCTCGCAAGAATGCAAAGTACTTTTCATCGAAAAAATCAAGCATGGCCAATATTGGTTCGCTGATGGTTAGTCTCCTTTCAAATTGTTGTAGGGACTGTATTGTTGACTTCATGATAGGACTACCCTCTTTTGACGATGCAGTGCTCCTTCCAAGGTTCTCTTTCGAAGGTTGCCTTATCTTCACTGATGGAAGTTCAGCTCTTACAATCCTTATCGAGCTCACTGTCGTAATATTAAGGCATTGAGTATTTAAATCTCTTGTTTCCATGGCGAAGTCACTTAAATACCGAGGCATTATCGTGATCACATGAAATGGTTGAAAATGTTTAGACTCTCTGATTTCCGCATCTTCTTCTGGAACCATTGTCGGACACACATAATACTCTTTTGTAAAAAGAAAGAAGTACTATGACCGTCATATCAAGATGCTGGCAATAACGGATTACCGTTTTGAATGGAATGGGTTTCGGAGGCATTCTGTCAACTGAAATATAACTATGACGAACTATGATAGTTATAAATTAGGTTTACAATTAGGCTAGTTGACTATCAACAAATGGCAGAGGTTATACCTAATTACACCACAGACTTACCACCTTCTCTATGCCAAACCTGGTCGACTCAACACAGCTTCCATCTTGCGTCAATCGTGAAAGCAAATCTATTCTTTTCCAGTTGATTTGCCATCATTTCTATGCCATTGGCATGAGCGTTTACAGCCTTTTCCAGATAAAAATACGAAATTACGTTGTTTTTTTACTTTCTACGTTTCCCAAGTCCATGACTCAATTGACGTTGTATTGTAAGGGGATATGCGGGCCAGATACGTCTGAAGTTGCTTGTTGCAGACTGGCCCGAGATTCAGAATAGTCGATACCACGTCTTGATGAGAAAGAAGCCAAGAAGAAGAATAAAAAGGAGAAAAGGTGTAGAATGAAAAATAAGTTTATTTGAATACTAAAATTATTACATTTATCTAGGAAATGAATTATTATAAATTATGAATTGTTATTCTGGAGACAAATCTATATTACTTAAGTTCATCCGCATTGTTCCAATAGTGTACAGCAGGGGATCGGAAAGGACGGCCCACGAGGGCTTAAAAAAGTATATTTTTGAAAATGTGAAGAAAATTTTAAAACATATTTCATTGCTTTTTAAAAATGTGTTAATTGTTATACCCTTTATAGACCCAAGTCAGAACTAATTCGTTATTTAATATTATTTCCTGTTTTTAAGTATTCACTTGGTCTAAAAGTTTATTTTTTATTTAGAACAATTAAAATCCAAACTTAGCCGAAAATGAGCCCTTAACCACTATAAGAATGGCTATGGGATCCATATTAATTCTTGAATTCCATGACCTCACGGTGGACATTTTATGTAATGTAGTATGCAGTGAATACTAGGAAATACTTTAATTGCCCTTGGTGTAAGAAGCGGTTTCGGTTTTTCGTTCTCCTCTCATTGGGAGTACTGGCTGGCACTCAGTGCTGCGCACTCTAACAAATTTTCAAGGAAGTACTCCTGGAAGTATTTTACTGGATTTTGGCTCTCATAAGTGTAGATCATTGTTCCGTTGACATTACTCCCACCAAATTCTCCTTCTGTGAGTTTTGTTTTAACTAAATTATTAATTTCAGTTTACCTTTAGGTTTTTAAATTTTTATCACGTGTCAAATAATTCTCCTTCCAAATTCAATTGTCCTGGGTATAATAGGCTAGTAATTAATTTTAATTTCACTCTTTTATGCAATTGTAAAATAGTACATTATTCAAGAAGCCTATAATGGCAATAAATAAGACTCGTGTGTCTTAATTACCGTTATAGGTGAGTTGCATACAACTGTTCATGCTCGACGATAATTGAAGACATGGATGGAAGAAAGGCGTAACTCAAAAACACTCTTTTGAGATAAATGAGTTTAAAGTATTACAACATCAAACACTTTTCTCAGATATACAGAATTTTGGAATATTATACTTAACTACATTCTTGATTATTTCATAATATGTACATCAAAAATATTTATAAATTTTGTGGTTTGTTGTCAATTTTGTAAATTGGAGTTACGCCCTTATTCCATTTTCAAGAATCATTTTCATTGAAAATTAATGTTATTTACATTGTTGGAAGCATGTAGACAAGTTTTACAGGTTAGAACATTTGACAGGTCACAACATATTATTAGGGGACTCACTATATCGAGAATTTCCTACTCTTACAGATTCAGCTCCCCAGAAAATATTTTCAAACCATGCACGTACACCTGCACATAGAAAGCTCAACATATTTTAATTTCCCGGGTTCAGTACCTATATGAGGGACTGGAAAGCTACCCAAAGTATCTACAGTCCTCATATCCTTCAATAACTGAAACTTATCATGAAACGTAATATTATAAGTCTGGCTTCCTCATACAGTTCCTCCAGGAGAGTGACATAATATGATATACTTTGGAATAGAAAACTTAATTCCTTTTGTTTGTGGTGTTGCAAATGACACTGGGCTGAGAACGGCAGAACATTCGGATAGTAAGGATTTAGTATCCGAATCATCTGAGGTTTCACTTGGAATACATTCACTGTCATCTGCTGAAATATCACATGTTTCTCCTCCTGACATTACTTCTGCGTCAGCCGTTTCGCTTCTGATGAGTGATGATTGCTGGCTCGCCGTAAGTCAGCATTGGAGTGTATTTTAAGTCGGGCACGAGCAATATTTGGAAGAACGGCGTAATTCAATATAGCACATCACACGCCATCTATTGACACTACCGAGAAGCCATTTAGGTAGAATCTAGAACAGCCTCCAAGGAACGTATATATGCAATTTACCGAAGAACGCCACAACCTGACTTAAGCCCTTCTTCCATCCATGTCTTCATTATAACTTTTTTTAAAAATATTCATTGATTTCTGTCGAGATGTCGCTTGACAGTTGAACAGAACGCATAGCACTTGCGCTGGATTTTTGATTTTCCGTGAGTGGATCAGAGACTTTGACAATGTCATATGTTTTCAAAGCTTTGATAGAAGGTTATCATAACTTAGCTTTATTTCAAATACAAATTGTTTATCGTACAGGTGGTGAAGTGAATTTGTGGGAATATGCCGTGTGGTTGTGGAATATTGGAAGTAGAAGGTGCATTGATGTTAATATGTGTGTCCGACATGTTTAATTTTGGGAACAAGTGCGAAGCTAGTGCGCTGAGCGCAGGTGCGTTGCCATCCTTAACTAACTGGTCATACAGTTGTATCATAATGAAACTTGAACTATAATGAGCCTCATCAAGATTCAGTTTTCTGGCTTATAATATTTATATTTTGGCATCGTCGAGCATAGTAGTGATGTAAGTAATTAAAATATACCTTCATTTCATTCGAACTATGCATATTGTTTCACCTCTGTTCTATTTGCGGAATTTTTTGAAAATTGGCCTATTATTACAGTGCGGCCTGAAATCATGGCTAAGGTTTCCAGTGTAGCCTTCGAGCCCTTACAACTTGGAAACCGCGGGTCTACAGCTATAGCTCTCAATGCTATGGTATGTCTCTTCCTGTTATTTTATTCCTCATACATTTCCCTTCAAGATCAATTGAAGGTGTCATGGGTATTTTAACTTATATCCCATCAGGTCTTCTTCTACTTCTTTGCGTAGTTCGCATCAAAATGCGGGATTTGCCATTGTGAATCTCTGTTTTCGCTTTGTTCAGTATACAGCATCAGCATATGAGACGCCTCTGACCCGCGTAAAATCTCTCAAGCACTCTATCCGTATCTCCTTCGCCGGACCATGGGTTTTTCACTATCTGGGATTAACAATCATGCCCTTCTCACAACAGATTCTGAGTCCGCAATGAGCATATGATCATACCAGTACTGTCCCGTTTTCCTCACCTTGCACAAAATGCAGGCAATTTCGATGCTGTTTCATAAAGTTTCAGTTCTCTTAATGACTCCAATAGTCCATGTGAACATCTGCGTCCATCAAAGTCTGCAATGCAAAACTTAGTGGCAAAATGACGTGAAACGGGTTCTGTAGGGAATAAACCCCGTAACTATCCGAAAAGATTTCGAACACCAGAAATAAATTGCTCGATTGAAGGAAGCCCTGGAATGAAGTCCGACGAAATCTCAACGCCATTTATCTGTGGGAATTAAGAGATCAGCGTGTTGAAACATTAACAAAAAGGACCTGCATCTCTATCCTTAGAATTTTACTGTTGAGGATGCGTTAAAGCGTCCAGACGAACCTTCGCTTGTTGAGTTCTGTGAATGGTTTCTGAGTGAAGTCGAGTCAGGTCTTTTGCATCCCCAGTTCCTCATTTCTTCAGGTGACGCCACTTCCAGCATCTTCTGTGATGATCATTAATAAGGGTTAATCCCGCGTCAGTCCTACTGCAAATATTTTCGGCGCTAGTTTTATGTTGCCTACCTGGTATATTAGGAAGAAAAAGCATATATTAAATCACTACATAAAAGCCTAGTTTACTTATTCAAGAATATAAAATATTGCATTCCGATTCGCTGTACCCCAGTATTGGGATACAATGAACCAAAATATGGTTTCGAAAATTAATTGCATTATGGTTTCGAAAATTAATTGTAATATATTGTCACTTAGTCTTCAACATCTACGTAAATACGTAACTAAACAATTGAACATTTGAATCAGGGCAGATTAATGTTCTTTTTTCCTCTCTTCACAATATGTTTAATTTATATGCACAGCACCTGTAGAGTTAAGGCGGTGCTGTTGGTATGTGGAATATGAACATATTAAATGATTCAAATCTTCTGTGTGACTTGGCTAGAATATATAGTCGAAACCCGGTATAATGACTCCAGTCAACGGTCGTTATAGCCGATAGTCGTTATAGCCGACAGTCGTTATAGCCGAAGTCGTTATAGCAGATAGTCGTTATAGCAGATAGTCGCATAAACCACTTTTTGTTCTTGCTAAAAATATAATATCTGTAACTTTTAGGCTGCACACTTACATGGTTAATTAATATAGCTCTGAAACTACAAAAACTTAACTGAAATAAGTATTGCATTTAAGTACAGTGGCTCCATCTGTGGATCAGTGATACAGTGTCGGTTTCCGGATCCGAAAATAGCGGGTTCAACCCCGGGAGAGGTTGTCAGTTTTTTGAAGGGCGAAAAAAACGTCAATTCGAGACTCCCTCTCGTAGGATGTCGTCATGTAAAAGATCTCTGGTGACACATTTGGTGTTTACCCGACAAAATTAATTGAATATTAGCCATAGACGCCCACGGGAGCTTCGGTTTACTCGGTCTGCCATCTAGTAGGCCTAAAGTAAAACGGAACGTCGAAATTGACGAGCAGACAGCCAGATGTCGTCAAACTGAAATGTATGCACACGGTAGCTGAGGCCATACGATTATTATTATAATAATAATTATTATTATCATCATTATTGATATTGTTTTTGTTACAGTTCAGTATTTCTGGAGTGATGCTGATAGGAATTTCTTTGGTTTTAGTTTTAAGAACAGGTCCATTAACTTAAGCTGCTTAAACGATCTACGTAAATATTCTTCACTATTTATGTCCTCCGATTTTCTCAACCGCTTAATTTTGTTTTTGATATTAAAAATGGACCGTAGTTTCATTCTTTTCTTCCAAACTATAGAAATCGTTTAGTGTGATACATCCAATTCCTTCGCCATGACGTGTGTTACGCTTTTCTTCAATCGCAAAATTATGTGTGATTTTCTCCAGTATTAAGCTCTTTTCTTTTCTTTTACGACGTCTTCACAGTGATGCTTGCCTTGACTATTTAGCAAACAATCTGATTTGAAGTCTACAATAATAAACCTTACGTTATTTTCAGCAATCTCCAAATGAAATTCCACAGCCTGTTTCCAGTCATTCGACCGGATCAGGAATGGAATGAATGAAGCCCCCATCTAGCGGCGAGGATAGGAACTGTGCCGGCTGCCGAAGCCTGTCTCACTCCTCTGGGGCAATGATTAATGTATGGCAGATATTGGAGAGTGTTACTGGAATGAAATATGACAGGGAAAACCGGAGTACCCAGAGAATACCTGTCCCAACTCCACTTTGTCCAGCACAAATCCACATGGAGTGACCGGGATTTGAATCACGGAACCCAGTGGTGAGAGGCCGGTGCAATGCCGCCTGAGCCACGGAAGCTCCCCAATCCCCAAATAGTTAACAAAAATATATTGGACATTTTAGCCGATACATTTCTCTGAAAATGTGACAATAATACTTCGTTTTATATGATCTGCTGTAATAAGCGACGTCTTGCTAAAAGGTTTATTGAAATACAATGCTTATATAGAATTTAGGCATGACCATTAGATTTCGTCGTTATATCCAATACGAAGTGAAAAGCGATGTCGCAATGAACAGTTTTGACTACATTACAGAGCCTGATCGTGATTAATACATTCAGATATCTTCCATCCACTTTGTATCTGGTGAATCAGGGCCTTGTTGGTATGTTAAGTTGCTGCATAGATATCAAATGATATATAAATTACTAGCACGCTGCACGTTATGCAGGCGAACCGAAAACCAATGTGCGTGATAAGTTCTCACTTGCGCTACAGGAAATGATGATCTTAATCTCCGCATGTTTCGAATCTCCTTCTAGTCCCCTTTCTCTCTGCCCCTTGTTTCCTTTCACCTCACTGGGAAGATAACAATGGAAGCGAGGTGTACAAGGTAAACATCGCTATCCACCACACCGGCACCCAGGTAAGCAATACATTACCGGGCAATGATTACGCAGTGAGTTGTGGAAAGCAATTACACCAATACCTTAATAGCACTCAATGCCTCAATTGCTCGAAGCCCTCCTGTACTAGCGGGATACGCTAATTAGTCGGTATGTTATAACCTCCACTTGTAACTTTTCTAAATATAACAGTTCGATAGTAGTATTAAATGGAGTGTACCACATTGACGAGAAATGACTGTACATTACAATGAAGAGATGTGTTTAAGAGGATGTATGTATGTTTAGTCATAGGCCCGAAGGCTGGTTGGATCCTCAACAGTTCCACCATGAGCTGTCATAGATGGCCTCGGCATCACTGAAGAGGTACTAGCGAAATGAGGAGTGAGGTAATTTCCCGTTGCTTTCCTCACCGAACCAGAAGTTGCTATTACACATCAGTCTGCCAAGCCCACTGGAATGCATGCACCAACTGACCCTATGAGCAACAGTTTCACACCATTCATAGCAGGGACTGGCTGCGTAAGGAATGGCATTACTAGCATCGCTCATACCTCAGTCACTTTCATATTGTCAAAGCCAAGGATAAGACAGACAGAGACAGATCAATGAAAGTAACAGAATTGCTCTAGCCCTTACTAGAAGACATAGTGCAGTGTAAACACTAGGTTCCGCCAGCAAAGGCATGTTTAAGAGGATACAGCAGTGAAAATAAACGAGTATATCTCGTGGTTGTAACTCGGTAATAAATCTGACATCATGACTGATTCTGAATACCCAGCAAGTAAGGCATTCATATATTAAGCTGGTGAATTTTAGGCACTGAAAGGCATTAAAATAGGTATTTAAAATCGTTTGCCAAATTTTCCCTTTGGGATAATCAAATGATCAGAAATGTGTAGTTCATTAAAATGTGTGACATGATGTTACCTAGCAATCGCGCAGGCTGTGATGTGAAGTATTGATTGATGGCCATGATATACAGATCCTTGGCCTGTGCAGGTCTCAAGATACTGTCTCTAAGTAACAAAGCGTAACATATCTTGTTACATGACACCAATTTTCTGCACAAATATTCGAATGACCCCCAGCTCGAAGGCATATTTATGTCAAAAGGCACTGACAACATCAACATTTTATTTGCTAATACAACCACAAAATAACGTCACACAACAGTTTTTATTCCTAAGTCCATCATTGGTAACGATTGCTGAAATATTAACGAGTCACGGTAAACAGGTAACGGGGGATGGTGGTGGTTATCCGTGATTGTTTTCATAACTTTAAGGCTGATGACACACGGAGCGGTTTTCGCCGAGTCGGCCGCCGAGTCGGCGCATGTTTCTATTGTATCAGATGGGATGAAACAGACAGAGCGGTGCTCGCCGACAGGCGGCAGATTTGCCGACTCGGCCTGTCGTGTAGCTGGCGGTGCAGCGAGCGTTTTGAAGACTTTGTGCGCGCTCTAGCGCCATAGATTTAATACATTCAGTTGAATCACGGCCGACTTGATGCTTCGCTCTAGTCGGGCGTGGCTGAATTTACGCGGCGATTGCATCATTGGTAGGTATTCTTATATTAGATATCATGAAGTATCTTTGAAATTCAGTAATATACACGTAAAAGGACATATAGAGTAAGTAGTCTTTTGGAATAAGAATAAGAACAATCCTTTATTTTTCGGTAATTTTAGCTAGCTTCCTCACCTAACGTCACGCTCACTAATGTGTTTTGTCCACTGCCTGCTCGATACGCACCCGATGACTGCTTATAAGCAGTCATTTTAGATGCAGTTCGAGCAGGCAGTGGTTTCGTCACAGTCGGCAAAAACCGCTCTGTGTATCAATCACAGGCGGTGGCCGACGCGGCTGCCGACTCGGCAAAAACCGCTCCGTGTGTCATCAGCCTAATACAATCGCGTAGGCTGTGCTTACGACTCGCCTGCAACTTTCAGGCGTGACAACATCTACGTGTTCAGCCTAATGATATGGAACACACGTATCGAATGTAACAAATGTATTGTGCGACACAAAATCAATTGAATGAAGCACATTTTTGCTGTGTATCGCCGCTTTACAGCGGCCGTGCTGAACAAGCCAGACGTGTCGCAATATGGCGACGTGAGTGACGTAATGTCAGCGTTGGACATACTATGCTCATATTATTGGGTGCATATCTCTTGAATGGATGGTCATATCTCCATGATTCTTTCACCATCATATTTTTATTCATGACATCTATCTATGTTTGTGGTTTGTTTACATAGGAATTGGGATACCGACCTAAAGATCACTTTTAGCCTGAAGATTAAAATTCCACGTGGAATTAGTAACAGTGTATTGTCAGAAGTAATATAATAGCACATCTTGTGGAGTGTATATTCAGTTTTGTTTAATGATACCTGAGACAAATCAAATAAGCAACACATCAGCTAACAATAGTGAGTCAGCTGGCACTGACGGAGTGGTTGTATGGAGCATCGCAAGCTGCGTGTCACCCGGGGCTTGAAGGGAAGCGAAGTAAATGGGCACGTTTGAAACGAACGAGACAATAAGTGAAGGACACTAGCTAGGTAACGACATGAGAACACATGCATTGTGGTTTATAGCGACAAAGAAGTAGACTGTTGTGGTGAGGTCTGTTTCCGTTGTACAATAATTCAATACCGTACATACACCCCCTTCTAATGAATATGTTGGCACGTCGTAATTGCGTGGTCCTGCTAACCTTTTGGTTTGAAAATTGTTCACTACCCACATGGACGATAACCTCAGAAAGAAAGGGAATAGAAGCTTTTGAAATGTGGTGTTACAGAAGAATGCTAAAGGTGAAGTGTATAGATAGAATTACAAATGAAGAGATACTGAATCGAATTGGTGACAGGAGATCGATTTGGCTAAATTTGACGAGAAAAATTGACAGTATGATAGGGCACACCTTAAGACATCCAGTTCTTGTTCAGTTAGTTTTTGAGAGAAGTGTAGGCGGTAAGAACGGAAGGTATGAATATGACAAGCAGATTAGAACAGATGTAGGGTGTAATACAGGGTGGCGCACGAATAGTTGACACATTTGAAAAGCAAATATAAAATGCAACTTATGTACCATATTGTTCAAATTTTGCTCACACCTTCCCTGTTTCATGGAAATAACTGTAGAGGTGACACTGCTGCTTTGTATCCGAGTACCTGCATTCTAGTGAGCTTTCTACCACGGCCGACTCTCCGTTCAGCAGCGCGCCAAAAGAGAGATAATTTATTGAGAATAAAAAAGTGTTACGGCGACACAAAGGAAATTTTGAGCTGTATTTCACACTAAGTGGGCACCAGCAAGGAACATCATCCTTCTCTTATACAGAAACTTTAAAGAACAAGGCAGTGAGAAGGAAGAAAAGCGACCACCAGCAGTTCGATCTCCCGAAAACATCGCTGCGCTGAGGGTCGCCGTGAAGCTTCAGGAGGAAGTGGAATGTCGCGCCGTTCAGTTCTAAGAATGTTACACGGTGACCTTCAATTATTGTACCCGTACAAAATGGCTGTACTACACAAGTTAACAGATCTTCACAGGCAGAAGAGATTGCGGTACGCCTTATGGACTCAAGATAAAGATGAAGTGCTGTTTAACACTTGGTTCTCTGCTAAAGCCTATTTTCATCTCAAAGGGGCAGTTAGTAAACAAAATTGCGATTTTGGGCTACAGAAAAACCAGATATCATGAATGGAAAAAAACACATATGGGGAAAAGTGAGTGTGTGGGCAACTCTGCCAAGTCATGAGTTGATTGGACCATTTTTTCTTCAGTCAAGACAGTTAATGCACAGCGATACAAGGAAATGCTGGAGAATAAATTCATACCTCAACTTCTCGCTACAGAACTCCTTATTCATACGCAGTGGTTTATGCAAGATGGTGCAACACCTCACGCAGCTAACGACGTTCTTGAGTTTTGAGGGGAGTATTTGGGGATCGTGTAATGCCTCATCGTTACCCACAGTACAAGAATAATGGCGGATTCTTCTGGCCTCCTTTCAGCCCAGATTTAAATCCTTGCGATTTATTTTAATGGGGATAGTTGAAAGAAAATCTCTTCGCTTCAAGACCTCAAAGCCGCATGCAAATGCGTGCTCGGATTGTGCAGCTCTGCAGTGAAATTCATGAAGACCGGTGCCGCAAAGTCGTCGGAAACATGCGTACTCATCTCGAAGATGTTGTCCGCCGCACTGGAGGCCACTTTGAACATGTGATATAGTGAAATGTATTTCCAGGGCCCAAGCTACCTGTGTCTAAAATTTCATAAGTGTTCTGTGAAAAATAAAGCTGTTATTCCAAAAGTAAGTGTGTCAACTATTCGTGCGCCACCCTGTAGTTACTTAGAAATTAAAAGGTTAGCATATGATAGGGTGGCATAAAGAGCTGTATCAAACCACTCTGTGGATTGATGACCCAACAACAACACCCCTCAGCGACGGAATTATTATTACTGTTACCGTGTTTTTGTGGTAGTTAGAGGTGAAAGAAGGTGCAGGGTGGTGAACAGGTCTCAAGCTACGAAAGTAAAATTAATTTAAAATTTAACAAGGTTATATTTTCTTTTCAAACTCAGAAATAACAAGAATGGCAGGTACAAAGTAGCAAGGCAACAAAGAGCAACAATAGTATTTACAGGTTTTGGGCTTCGGGCCCCGAACTTCCAATTCTCGAGCAGGTAGCCCGAATTTACATGTACATAAGGTTTAGCAAAGGGGCAGAAAACCCCAAACATGCCCAGGAGCACTTGCTCCGAATTACACAGTAATACCTCCTAGAGGCACGCAGAAACAAATTGCAAAAGAGCGATCCGCTCTCAAAGTTTTAAGCCTATCACAAGGCCACACCTAACTCTACTTTCAAGCTGTCCTCTAAGGACGTAAGCACAGGGGTAAAATACCCAACCTACTGAGGTCTATTAAGCGATAAAAGGATAATTACATGACCTCTAAAATAACAATTTGAGAGGAGGCGATCTGCACTCCTAATGTATTTGTTTCAAAACCTAATTTGACTCTAGGCCACAGATGCAAGGGCTAATCCCATACTACGGAGGCGACTTTAGAAAAGAAACAAATTTACATAATGTTAAGGAAGAATAGGTTGAGAAAATAAGTTCACCTCAAAACAATATGAGTGGGAGCTCGAGAGGGTTAAGCACTCTCTATCCCAATATGTAGTTTAAAAGATAGAATAGATACAAGTTTCTTTACATTTTAAGGAAGGTTACATAATGGAAAAACTTCGGACCCGCCCCGAGAGTTAAACTGCTGAGCAAGCAAGAAAAGAAGTAATTAATCGGCCATTACCTGGTTGTTGACTGCCGCCGAAGAAAGAGGCGCTTCCCGCTCCCTGCTATGTACTTTACACACGAAAAGATGGAACAGAAGTGGCGCAGAGACCCTAAAATCAGCAGTTTATGTACTCTCGCGGAAAGTTCGAGGCGTTTTAGGAAGGAAAACACCCGCCAACAATCTTTTATTGGTGGTTAAAGAAAACCCCTACACAAGATGAAGAAGAAACACATCATTGGTGGAAAATTAATTTAAGAAATTCGGGATTGGCTAAATTCAAAACAAGGGGAAAGAAAGGGTTAATATTGCCAACTTAAACAATGACTGAAGGAAATTTAGCAAAGAACAAACTTTTGAAATTAAATTTTCTCCAAAAAAAAAAAAAAAAACCAGTTCTTTCACTCCGCACTAGGGTGCACTATTGTTGATCTTTAGTAGTGTCCTCTAGAAGAGAAAGTTCACACTTCTTACTACAAGCAAAACAAAAATACGTCGAAAATGACACAGTTCAAAAACTCCAAAATTTCCAGGTAGTGACATCTTCTGAGAAAGTAGAAAATTAATACCGTAGATAAAGTTCAGACTTCCTCCAGCAGAGGAGTTTCAACTGGCGCAAATTTTAAATAAGCGGCGTGGAGGTGTACCGCCCGGTACAATTACTATTATCAATTATAGTAATATGTAGTTCTAAAAGGGAATGTGAATGCAATTTTCACTCAAATTAAGAATTACAACCACCATCTGATCGAAATCATTCCATCACCTACTAGAAAGGGAAGGAGTGAAATATCTCTGATCAGTGGAGTGAATGTCGATTGGCATTGTCACTCGCTTCTCACCGGGCAGGGATGTTTCGAATCCCGGTCAACTTACGTGCGTATTGTTTGAAAAGAATAGTCGCATTGCTGTGCGTCGGTTTTCACGTAAAAAGCAAGGCCCGGTGTGTATAATCACAATATCAACTGTAACTTAAAAGTTCAGTGCCATCGAAACAATACATGGTTACAGGCAAACCGCAAAGAAAGGAATGGTGGTGCCATACTGAGGTGTGCAGGACGTCGTGAAGAGTGAGGTGATTTGCCATTGCTTTCCTCATTGGACCAGAAAGTGCTGTTGCAGCAAAATGAAATGTCGTATGGCTTTTAGTGCCGGGATATCCCAGGACGGGTTCGGCTCGCCAGGTGCAGGTCTATTTGACACCCGTAGGTGACCTGCGCGCCGTGATGAGGATGACAACGCATACACCCAGCCCCCGTGCCATTGGAATTAACCAATTAAGGTTAAAATCCCCTACTCGGCCGAGAATCGAACCCGGGACCCTCTGAACCGAAGGCCAGGACGCTGGCCGTTCAGCCAACGAGTCGGGCTATTGCAGTATGAACAGATTTTATTTAACATGCCATTTTATGCCATTAATCATCACCACCCAAATCTCAGCAGATGAATGAGACAAATTCTGGGGAAGCTACACTTTGCTCTGGGCTATGCCAAGAGGCAGGTACAGAAGTGACTGCCTCCGTCAAGAAATGGCAACAGGTGTGATGATATTAACAATTACGTAAAAATACTAGCTTCCATTTCATCCCGGACAGATTTATCACTGCTGTAGTAATCAATAACCAATCAATGTTCGAACATTTGGGCTTCTCTGACCTACCCTTTCTCTTGGTACTTATTTATTAATGGACAACACAAAGCACTCTATCCCCTTTATATCAGTGAGTGCGGTCGTCGAGATTTCACGGCTGCAGTTTACTACTGCAGAAGAGTATCTGTCTCTTACCTTATTTTAGTACAGACATTTTTACTAAGTTTACTCAATGTTAACATTTGCAAAACAAATTCCAAATCAACCCCGTGGTGCACACGCCTCATTAAAGGGTCTAGGCTTTCGAGAACGACTTCTATCCAACCAAATGCTCAGCACCTATTCACGAAATAATGGTCATCCTACTTGTAGCTATTTTGTTTATGGGCACAGTCATTTTCATCTGTCTTTTGGCACACCCCAGAGCAAAATGAAGTTTCTCCTGAGGTCTCTGTCAATTTATGCTTGTTGCAGTATGGAAACTGCTAACTTATGGCATTCACTAATCGACTAGTGCATCCGGATGCTATCAAAGTTGCTACTTACAAGATCAGACCTGCTACAATCACAATTTCTGTCACAGTTAGGGAAGACGAGACAAAATAGCAATTCCTGAACCTTACCTAATATGTCTATTAACGTATCAGTTTACGCTGTTGAACCGGGGGTAAGCTCCCGCCCTGTAATCACTAATTTTCCTCCGGCTCAACTTATTATATTCCTGCCAAAATCCAGTAATATCTCTAACGTGTTTTTAAGTTTTACACAAACTGTAGTCAGAAAATTGCCTGTGTAGTAACTTTGATTTTATATGCATAAATGTTAAGGGAAAATGTTTAATTGTTGGTACCGGTATTGTTTTATTGGTATTGCATCCACGTGTTTAGCTTTCTCCGGAAAGAAAGCGGCTAGATGCAACACTGCGCCGCTCTGAGTTTCTTCGGTTTACCAATAAAATCTCATTAACATTTGATGGTCCAATTTGGGAGCACAATCACCTTTTAAGTTTCATGACTTGACAGGCAGACAAATGGTCAGCCTGACGATAGACTCAGCCACGGTGGATTCGCTTCTGTGATCGGGTCCATTGTTTCTCACATGAAATAAATAGCATCTTAATAGAACTTATGAAGCTGAATAAATCTCCATTGCAGCACTCAATTACGGTGAAAAATCCATGTGGACAAATCGGGAGTCGAAACCGAGCTCTCCGCTTAAACCTCTATAACACAGAGCAGAAATTGATGTAGGCCATAGTTCTATTTCTTTTTCTTTTTTTTACAATTTGCTTTACTAGGTCTTATGACGACGTTGGGATAGGAAAGGGCTAGGAGTTGGAGGGAACCGGTCGTAGCCTTAATTAAGGTACAGCCACAGCATTTGCCTGGTGTGAAGATGGGAAAACAAGGAAAACCATATCTAGGGCTGTCGGAATTGATGTAGTAATACTGTGTTTAACCCTTTTTCCCGCAACGACTAGGGTATTTATGAACTTTATTATTATTATTATTATTATTATTATTATTATTATTATTATTATTATTATTATTATTATTATTATTATTATTCGAAGCTCTTTCCAGTAATGTACAGAGTATACTTCGGTTTTGAATTATACGATATGTTACTCATTTGAAGCAATTTTGGATCTTCGATCCTTATGTTTTCCACGATTTATGGTAAATAATAATACTCACTATCTTCTTGGGCTTAATCACAATTTGGCCTGTTAGGGTCGGCATTTGATACTTTATTTTTGCTTTTCATCTCCGTACAGGCCGCGAAGGCCCTTGGAAAGGTGGAAGGTAAAGGCTTCCACCATTGTTAACCTCGGCACTTGATGGGGTAGAGTGGTTAGCTCTACGCCCGGCCGCCTTTGCCCCCAGGAATTAACCTGGTACGCATTGTTGGTGTAGGCTGGGTGAACCTCAGGGCCATGTGCACGTCCGGAAGTGGAATTCTCGTTTCTTAAATTTGACGACTTCCTGACGGGGATTCGAACCCACGGCCTTCGGGGCGAACCGAGAACGCCTTTATCGCCTCGGCCAGACAGCCCCCACTGGATACGTATTTGGCAAAATTTTACAACCAGTTGCCCTTCCTGATAACAACACTACGTCGAAAGATGTAATCTCTGCAAGGTTAGTATTGTAGGGTGTTTTGTCTATATGATGAGGAGCCTATTGAGACGAACACAAAGAACAAGTCCCCGAGCCTGGAGAATTAACCATGTGGCCGGGAATCGAACTCCGGACAAGTATGATGACCTTTTTACCATGGAGCCGTGTAATAATAATCTTTTTCTAGTGTGAAGAGATCTTATCCTCACTAGAAACAATTTTCTAATTTCTTATTTTTATAGTAGGGATTATGGTGGCTCAGAAACTCCCAATAAAGCGTTGACCATTTATGTCAATTTTTTATCTATGAATTTAATGACCGAGTTCGCTATACTGTTTTGATCTTCTAACTGTTAGTTTGAATTTGGAAGACAGTGGGTTAGAAATACCACTGTCGGTAGCCTTGGAGATGGTTTTCCATGGTTTTCCATTTTAGCATCGGGCTGTTCTTTAACGAAGGCCATGGCGATTTCCTTCAAAATCCTTTCCCTATTCTACTTCATTGTCGCCATAAGATATCTCTTTGTCTGTGCGACATAAACTATCCAGCTAAAAATAAGAAACAAACAGTGTCCAAAAGAATTAGCAAAACATGTTTCTGAACGTCTGGTGCTTTTGGAGCAATTGATACCAGTGGCCTTGTTACAGGGACTAAGAGTTTGTGTTTTCAAAGCAGGAAACATTTTAATCTTACTGTCTCTATAGCTTAAACCAGGGCATCTCAGGGTGCATGCACCAGTGCATTGTGCTGTGCACGGTGCAAGAGAAGACTTCGCTTGGTTGACCAGAGTGCAGGCCTCCACTCCTCGATTTGGAGTAATAGCGCTGTATCTCTCTTTCCCCAAGCCTTTCTCGCTCGCTCCGCTGTCTCCCTATTCCTCACTTGCTCCGTAGAGCTCCAAATTCGAGCCGAGTTGAGCCGAGTTGAGCCGAGCTTAGCCGAGTCGCCCGAGCGTCCCGTTGGTCCAAGCCGAGCCGAGGGGGACCGATGCACTGTGCACAGGAACTCTGCGCCTCAGTTTGCACGTGTGAGTTTTTGAGCGTTTGAGAGGCCTTGGCTTAAACCCTTCATTGCAGCACCAGCAGATCCCTCAAAACAAAATGTATACGCGTGTACTGGTATGTCATAGCGAGGTACATATATTGCAGTTGTCATTAGCGGAGTTCACGCACATTTGGCCACGTACATTGATATAACGATGAAAATGTTGCGAGAACATTCACTTTCATCCAGGAAGGGTGATCTTTACGTCGTGCTGCCGAGTACTTCAAAGTCTCTCATTCTATAATGTATCGGTTATGGAATCGATACAACGAGACAGGTAAGTTCACCAGGTGGTTTGGATAAGGTCGCTGATACATCACAACCTAAATGACGACCGACACCTGGTCATTTCTGCGTGGACCAGTAAACTGCAACAAGACCTGAGAAGAGCAACATGAGTCACGGTATCCGATCCGGTAAAGGGCAGGGATGAGAAAGACAACCTGCTCGAGTATTTCGCTCAGCAAATCAACACCAAGCAGCTCGTCTTTTTTTTCACCCGTGGCCACATCTATTGGCAACTTCGCAACTGGAGAGTTGTGTTGTCGACAGACCAGGCACTGTTTTCCATGACTCAAAGGGATGGTCGTGAACGAGTATGTAGAAGTCCCGTTGAGAATTACTTTCCAAATGTTGTACAGCAAGTGGGCAGATTCGGACACGGTTCTGTGGTGGTATGAGTTGGCAATAGCGTGAACAGCCGTACCGATCGTGTCGTTGTCGGCGGCCGCCTTAGCACCAGGGAGTTCATAAACCGGATCTTGTCAGACCATCCAATGGTTGCTTCATATACGCTGCGGGCGCACCAGGGGCATATTGAGAAGGTTTCACATGAAAGTAATGGAATGGCCAGCGTTGAGTCCCGACCAGAACCCTCATTGGAAACTTGTGGACCATGCTTGACACGCGTGTGCTAGTCTGCATATTATGTCCTCCTTACTTCTGGCATCATTACTACCCAAGTAACAGTATTCATCTACTTAGAATCTTAATGTAATATTTCCTGCATCACATGATTTCGTTCGATTGAACCCCACCACTTTTGTATTGGATTTATTTATTTATCTTGTAATCGTTCTGCAAGTTCCTGTGTCTATACCACTCATCGTGTACGGAAGGTTTTCGTTCTTAACTCAATCCTATCAGGCCTGACGCAAAGACAAGATTGCTTCACGTATTCTTGCACCTATTCGAAACCAAAGTGATCTTCTTCCAACTCAGCTTCGAACTAACTTTCCATCCTTCAGTAAATAATCCGTGTTATTATTTTGCAAGCATGAGATACTAAACTAATGGCGCGCGAATTTTTATACGTATCAACTCTGCTTTCTTGCAAATAAGTATAACATTTCCTTTAAAATTGTTTAGTACTTCTCCTGTATCATACATCTTACACACTAAATAACCTTACCATGTAGGTTTCTCCTGAGGAAGTGAGTAAATTTGAGGGTATATAAACCCTCCTTCTTGATTATTATTTTTTTCTTTTTACAATGTGTTTTACGTCGCAGTGACACAGATAAGTCTTATGGCGACGATGGGTGAGGAAATTCTTAGGAATGGGAAGGAAGCGGCCGTGGCCTTAATTAAGGTACAGCCCCAGCATTTGCCGAGTGTAAAAATGGGAAACCACGGAAAACCATCTTCAGGGCTGCCGACAGTGGGCCTCGAACCCATTATCTCCCGGATGCAAGCTCACAGCCGCGCGCCCCTAACCGCACGGCCAACTCACCCGGTATTATTATTAATATTATTATCGTTCCGTAGAATAGACGGACTAAACCGCCTCTGTGGTGTAGTGGTTAGCGTGATTAGATGCCACCCCCGGAGGCCCGGGTTCGATTCCCGGCTCTGCCACGAAATTTGAAAAGTGGTACGAGGGCTGGAACGGGGTCCACTCAGCCTCGGGAGGTCAACTGAGTAGAGGTGGGTTCGATTCCCACCTCAGCCATCCTGAAAGTGGTTTTCCGTGGTTTCCCACTTCTCCAGGCGAATGCCGGGATGGTACGTAACTTAAGGCCACGGCCGCTTCCTTCCCTCTTCCTTGCCTATCCCTTCCAATCTTCCCACCCCTCCACAAGGCCCCCTGTTCAGCATAGCAGGTGAGGCCGCCTGGGCGAGGTACTGGTCATACTCCCCAGTTGTATCCCCGACCAAGAGTCTGAAGCTCCAGGACACTGCCCTTGAGGCGGTAGAGGTGGGATCCCTCGCTAAGTCCGAGCGAAAAACCGAACCTGGAGGGTAAACAGATGATGATGATGATGATGATGATGAGAATAGACGGACTAAAACCTCCAATCAAAGCTATAATTATTTGCAACTGTATCTTTGTGCTGGTTGATTGTTCACCTCTCACCTATAAATCTCGATACTCATTTTGAATCTTCCATTTTGCCCTTCCAAAAGAGTAGTTTCATGAATTTCATGCATAGTAATTTTAGTTTTATATATGCTGAAAACCTACCGGAGTATTATAAAACAAATAATACATTTTACCCCTCACTCGACACCTAGCTGGGATCACGCTAAGTAGATTATCATCACGGAAATACAGGATTAACTTTACAAAATTAACCCACCTTTAAGTAGGAGAGGGAACATTAAGTGTCCTGCTTTATCAAACACGAGTGTACCTTAGTAAGGAATGAATTATGCGCTTTAGCCATGCCCTCTTGGGCACGGTGTGGCCAAGCCATTGCAGCCCTCCTGATCGATACAGTCCCATTTGCCAAATGTGGCTGATCGAAAAACTTCCGCGAGCCATGTGATAGACCCAAACGTCATTGGATGGTTTCTCTGTATACGTGCCACGCATACTGAAGAGTTCCTAAGTCCAGCAAGAAGGTGGTAGATCCTGACGAACAGCTCAGGAGATTAAAACGATGAGCTCTTCGTGAAACGTAGCCCTTTCGTGGAATAGACTCAGCAGACGATAATCCTGTACTATAACACAGAAACTGAGAGTAGACTTACGTAGCCAACCTGTGGGAGTGAAATATTTATTTCAAAGAATAATAATGTTTTCATGTCACACTAACCAATTTTGAAGGTTTACGGAGACGCCGAGGTGCTAGAATTTTGTCCCTTGGGAAATCATTTACGTGTCAGTAAATATACCGACACGAGGCTGAAGTGTCTGAGTAAGTTCAAATACTACCGGACTGAGCCAGGATCGAACCTGCCAAGTTGGGGTTAGAAGGCCAGCTCCGAAACCGTTTGAGCCACCCAGACCGCCTAATATATCTTTTAGAGTGGTGAAAAGATTTATATACTTGTAGTGGCTCAATGCCGCCCTCGCGGTGTAACGGTTGCGTGCCTGCCTCTTACGAGGAGGCTCTGGGTTCGATTCACGCCGAGGTCAGGGATTCTTATCTGGATCTGAGGGCTGGTTCGATGTCCAATTAGCCTACGTGGTTACAATTGAGGAGCCATCTATCCGCGAGATGCCTACTCCGGTCTAGAAAGCCACGAACAACGAACGAAAGGATTCGTCGTACTGACCACATGACACCTCATAATTTGCAGGACTTCGGGCTGAGTAGCAGTCGCTTGATTATCCATGACCTTCGGGGCTGTTGCGTCATGGGATTTGCTTTGGTTAGTGGCTCCATTGTCACACAGAGTTAAAAGGATAGACATAAGGATGACCATAAAAATGGAAAAGATATAATGTATTACTTTTTCCCATATGAAAATGTCAATGAAATGGTTGTAAACAAAGTTCTTTTAAGTTAATTGTGATCTCCAATTAATAAGTAATTCAGTAATATACCCAACATGTCTTATTCACATTTATTTATTTATTTATTTATTTATTTATTTATTTATTTATTTATTTATTTATTTATGAGGTACAGCTGATGAAGGGCCTTAGTAAACTAATAATAATAATTTAAATAAGGTCATTACGCCTGCGAAATACGCTATGTGATAATACTGACCCGCAGCACATTAAGAGCGATAATTCCTTAGCAATATTCCCACAATATTGAACATTTGATGACAGAACGTTGCCGACCAACGTTCTAATCTATAATATTTATCATGGTGGTTGTGGCGGTGCAACGATGAAAAGTATAATAGGGTAACAATCGGGATAAAATAAAGAAGAAACAAGGATGGCAACGATAATTGGCAAGTGTCGTTTACAGAGGATTAGAAGGATGGAAGAAAATGAAAACCTGGAGAGTATTTCATAGGAATCTTATCATTTCTTGTTTGAAGGATGCGAAGGATGTCACATACAACATCTAAGCTTCCTCTATTATTTCAATGATAGTATTGATTATGTTTATATTTTCCGGCTCCTTAGATGAGTGGTCAGCGTAGTGACCTAGAGTGCAGAGAACTCCGAGTTCGATTCCTGGCCGGGTCGGAGATTTTAATCATGCACGGTTGATTTCTCCTGCTCGATGGGCCTGAGTGTTTGTGTTCGTTTTAATACTCCTCTTACATACGACAAATCACGCTACAAACCACTAAAATACACAATAGTGGATATATATCCACATAGGACTGGGGTCAAGAAAGGCATTCAGCCGTAAAACTAGATCATCCTTTAAGGATTAAACCATGTCCAAGTAATAATGTTATTGATTTCACGACCCATTAACTACTTCTACAGTTTCCGGAGAGACCGGTGTGCCGAAATTTTGTCCCGCATGAGTTCATTTACGTATCGATACGGGACCGGCGTATTTGAGAACCCTGTTTCTGTTTTAACTGACCAGTTCACTTACGCTTGTGAATATTGGATGGCATTTTGCTGAATCTGTAGAGAACCCCGTGTTGCTAACTAAAGGTGGAAATTTAGGAGAATTTCAGAACAAAATTAATGTAAATATGAAACCCGCAAATGGGCTTTGATGAGCATTGATTTTGTAATTAACTATTGCAATGTAAGATAATTAACATCTTTTCGGCCTGCACTACTATGTTCGTAACACCACTTAATAAGCTGAAGCATTATTTCAAGTGCAATGCTGTTCAGTAGAAATAAATATTCACTAAAAGGGGCTGCAATCAAACAGTTGAGCTAACAGTAATGCTGTTCAGAAAAGTAAATATTCACTAAAATGGACTGCAATTGCACAGTTGAGCTAACAGTAATGCTGTTCAGAAAAGTAAATATTCACAAAAATGGGCTGCAATCGCACAGTTGTGCTAACAGTAATGCTGTTCAGAAAAGTAAATATTCACTAAAAGGGGCTGCAATCACACAGTTGAGCTAACAGTAATGCTGTTCAGAAAAGTAAATATTCACTAAAATGGACTGCAATTGCACAGTTGAGCTAACAGTAATGCTGTTCAGAAAAGTAAATATTCACTAAAATGGGCTGCAATTGCTCACTCTGTAGTTGTGCTAACAGTAATGCTGTTCTGAAAAGTAAATATTCACTAAAATGGGCTGCAATTGCTCACTCTGTAGTTGTGCTAACAGTAATGCTGTTGAGAAAAGTAAATATTCACTGAAATGGGCTGCAATTGCACAGTTGTGCTAACAGTAATGCTGTTCTGAAAAGTAAATATTCACTAAAATGGGCTGCAATCGCACAGTTGTGCTAACAGTAACGCTGTTCAGAAAAGTAAATATTCACTGAAATGGGCAGCAATCGCACAGTTGTGCTAACAGTAATGCTGTTCAGAAAAGTAAATATTCACTGAAACGGGATGCAAGCGCACAGTTGTGCTAACAGTAACGCTGTTCAGAAAAGTAAATATTCACTGAAACGGGATGCAAGCGCACAGTTGTGCTAACAGTAACGCTGTTCAGAAAAGTAAATATTCACTGAAACGGGATGCAAGCGCACAGTTGTGCTAACAGTAATGCTGTTCAGTAAAGTAAATATTCACTGAAATGGGCAGCAAGCGCACAGTTGTGCTAACGGTAACGCTGTTCAGAAAAGTAAATATTCACTAAAATGGGCTGCAGTTGCACAGTTGTGCTAACAGTAATGCTGTTTAGAAAAGTAAATATTCACTGAAACGGGATGCAAGCGCACAGTTGTGCTAACAGTAACGCTGTTCAGAAAAGTAAATATTCACTAAAATGGGCTGCAATTGCTCACTCTGTAGTTGTGCTAACAGTAATGTTGTTCTGAAAAGTAAATATTCACTAAAATGGGCTGCAATCACACAGTTGTGCTAACAATAATGCTGTTGAGAAAAATGAATGTTCACTAATATGGGCTGCAATTGCACAATCTGCAGTTTTGCTAACAGTAATGCTGTTTAAAAAAGTGAACATTCAATAAATTGGGCTGCAATTGCACGCACTAGAGTTGTGCTAACACTACATCAAATCCTGTCCAACACAAAAAATGCGATCTTGACACCACTGGAAAAACGGTAGAGATTCCAGTGCAAGATACGGAGGTTGTGGGCTCGGATACACTAGTGCCCTGTGGGACATTTGTGTTCTGAACTTACCATGCCTTCAGGATATAGACTACTATATGTACTCAATATGACCTAACATGCTGAAAGTATATTTCAAAATCACGTTTTCTCATTCGCCAATGCATGGCATCAAGTAATGCCCTTGAGAATTAATCCATCGGCCAGTGGGTAGTTGGTACATATTGATTTATGGTTCTCTAAGGTTTAATGCAAATTACTTTCAAAGTCAAAGCAAAGTCATGAAGCCCTATGGTCCTACTCGTAACTCCGCCTGTAAGTAGGATAGAATGGTATTCCTTTACGCGGCCACTTATTCCCCAGGAATAAATGGTTCTCATTTTGGATGCACGCAGAGTGAAACCCAGGGTTTTTCCATTAATGAAAATATACAGTACCTAACAGAAGGGTAGGACCACCAGCGAGAATCAGTTAATGAACTCCTTGTCCTACATTTGTTGTACGAATTGCTATGCAAAATATTTCGTCGCTTATCCATGCTCATATACACACTGTAGAAAACAACCGTTGAAATATCAAACAGTTTGAGAACCCATAAAAAGTACCCCACTTTTGGGTGTAACGACCATCCCCTTCACTAAACTACAGAAGATACATAACTAGTTTATTCCGAATAACCATTCAACAGACTGTATATTGGCATAAAATCCGAAAGATGAAAGTATCATAGGGACATTTTTCTGAGCATTTTCTCTTTTTTAATTTGTCACATGACTTTTTGGAATTGAACTCATCACACAGTACAGGCTTCGCTCAACAGATTTCAGGGATCGATACATGTTACAGATGGAGAATTATCACTGACTTACGGCTTATGTTTGAGGTTACAGTCACCGTGCGAATTGGGAAGTGAGTATCTTGAACAATGCAGGAAAAAATATCCTGTAATACTTTCACCTTTTAGGTTTTATTGAAATACATACTCTATTTATTAGGTACTGTATTTAGAAAAATTACATAGCCATAATACCTGCTGTAGTTTACTTGGATACTTTTAAAGGTTCTCAAAATGTTCCAAAAATTATAACTCAGCTTCATTTATTATTTAAACGGTTTTTTTATTAGTTGTATATCAATACGCATTAGCCGAAAAATATTTACAGACCAATTCGTACCTTAAATGTCCGTACACATGTTCATTACCTGATATTCGCTCCTGGTATTAAATTTTAGCTTATGTAAGTAAGTGTGAAACACGTGTTTGAAAGTCTACATGTAAATAAAATTGCAGGTATAATTGCGTTATAATCCAAATTTCCCAGTTCTCGTATTGCTATATCAAACTTATAACCTTTGGCCTATCTCTGTTAATATGTTCATCTGCTAAGCGCACAGTAAGTTTGAGAGATTTCCATACTCCGTCTTGTGATGTGTCTTGTCTTGAGTTTTGAATGCTAAATCAGAATATAATGGAGTGTTCTCAAGTTGGCAAGCCTGAAGACATTGCACAGTGGGCACCGCGGTGCTAATCACCGCCGTCAGCAGAGCTCGGCGCGGCGAGCCATGCCGCACTGGGAATAATGCATGAGAGTGCCAGCCTCCAATTGTTTATGCATATTAGATGATGGTTGGACACGTCGTTGACAAGTTGGCCGCCAGGTTGCCTCATTGTTTGGAAAGTTTCTAAACTAGATTTAATATCCTGGAGGACGAAGTTTCGGTGAGGGAGCAGGACGGAAAGGGTAGGGAGAGTACCGTATTAGACGACACCGGAGGCTGCGGTCTACAAGCCCCTAGCAAGGTATGCATACCATACAACTCACTCCGCAAGATGTTCTCTTCTACCATCTCAATTCTACTGTACTCTGGATATGGCGTAGATGAGGTAACTAAATTAGCAATATTATGATGTAAAATAAGTTTTGAATGTTGTTCTGCTAGCAAAACACATACTGTAAAATCAAATAATATTATCTTTCATACTTTAATATAATTATACGGATGGTTTCATTTTTCTTCTGCTTCTTCATCTGTTTACCCTCCACGGTCGGTTTTTCCCTCGGACTCAGCGAGGGATCCCACCTCTACTGCCACAAGGGCAGTGTGCTGGAGCTTCAGACCCTTGGTCGCGAGATACAACGGGGGAGGATGACCAGTACCTCGCCCAGGTGGCCTCTCCTGCAATACTGAACAGGGGCCTTGTGGGGGAGTGAGAAGTTTGGAAGGGATAGACAAGGAAGAGGGAAGGAAGCGGCCGTTGTCATAAGTTAGGTACCATCCCAGGATTTTCCTGGAGGAGAAGTGGGAAACCACGTAAAACCATTTCCAGGATGGCTTAGGAGGGAATCACACTAACCATTATATCACAGAGGTGGACCGTTTTGATTCTACCATGTAAAAAAAGTAAAGAGTTCGTCGGAGACATGGCTCTGCCCCTTAAGCAGAGAAGTCTTAGTCGTGGACAGACGTGTTTCTCTTCGAAAAATGTAAGAATTATTATATTTTAATTTTTATGACGTCTGCATTGTATGGTGGTTATAGTGATTACCTGCCACCGCCGGAGGCCCGGGTTCGTTTTCCAGCTCTGCTAAAAATTTGAAAAGTGGTACGAGGACTGGAACGAAGTCCACTCAGCCTCGGGAGGATAAGTGATTCGAGTAGGTTCTATGATTCCCGCTTCAGGCTTTCTCGAAGTGGTTTTCCGTGTCTTCTTATTTCTTCTCCTGGAAAATATCGGGATGATACCTAAGTTAAGGCCAAGGCCGTTTCTTCCCCTTCGCCTTGCCCAACCCTTCCAACCTTCCCATTCCTCACAAGATTCCTGTTCAGCAAAGCAGGTGAAGCCACCTGAGATATTTATATCCCCGACCAAATATCGCACGCTCCAGGACACTGCCCTTGAGGTTGTAGATGTGGTATCACCCCCCACCCCAACTGAGTCCGGGGAGAAACCAACCCTGGACGGTATAACCTGAGTAAATATATACAGGAGATGAAGCCGAACTCCACCTACACATTTTCAGAGGTTGTTCAGTGGTTCCTTCTGAGTATTTTGTTATAAGTATACCTCGGATTTTTAAGTGGTAATAGGTTAGAATGCGAAGTAATTTGGTTTGTAGGAAGTGTGATGCAACCCGTTGTATCATATTGTAGGAAGAGTAGAATAAATTCAAGGAGTTCTATATGCTGTACACCTAATATCCATGCAAATCTCATAGCACAACCGTTATACAGTGTAGGGTATACTTGTTACTGTCTTGAGTAAGTTTGCATTCTAACCTATCAGTACTTAATAATCCGGACTCTAGTTATAAGGGACCCATGATCTTCTGTGGCTCATTATAGAATAAATGCATTTCGTTTGGTTTGTTGCCCTAATTTTACTAGCTTTGTACCTGTATGTCACTTAAAATAATAGTAACAATATATTTTTGACAGACGCCCGGGTGTCGAAATTTTGTCCGCAGGAGTTGTTTGACGTGCCAGAAGCCAACGATACGGGGTTGTTTTCCGCAAGGGAACAGTCCCGCACTTTTTACGTACTGCACTGACATAACAAATTGAACACATCGTGATCAAAATGTACGTGTTTCGTCTGAGGGTTAAATCAACAATTTAACAAAGAAATAACTGCAAAACTTCAAATTCCTTGGAACAGACACGATAAAGGAGTTATATCAAAAAAGTTAAAATTACTACATTATAACAGTAGTTCAAACAGAAGCACTTTATGGGTCCGAAACTAGTGAAAAATCTCGAATAAAGGTGATCTAATTACAAGAAATGGAAATCCTCAGAAAAATCTTAGGAACAAAATGTGAAAATGGGATTTGGATAAAAAAGAAATCACGTGGAATCTATCAGGTTACAAAAAGCCACAGGCACCATCAGGAAACGACTATTACAATTTTAAGTTCACTTATGTAGAATGGATAAAACTTAGCCTTATCAATGAAAAATCTTAATAATTGTATGAAAGGAATCAGTGAAGACCTAAATGTACCTGGCATTAATGCAGAAACCCTTCAAGGTAGAATAAAATTCAGAACCTTAATTCACAAACAAACATTTCTGTAAAGCCCACTCGACTAAATACAGGATGAATTGACCAACGTAAAAGAGGAATACAGCGAGATGATGAAGAGATATTTGGAATAGGAGGAAAAACAAAAGAAAAGTGCTATTAATTTCAAACGTGCTCCGTACTTGGGCGTAACGAATGAAGATACCCTCTCATTTTTTTCTTTGTTATTTGAAACTACAGAAAGGGAAGATTCTCCTCTATTCTCTATACCATTTTGAAGGAACGCAATGAGAAATTACTGTATTACTGAGTACATCATGTTCACAGTTCCTGTGCTTCGAATGGCCACAGCCCATGGTGATGAAAAGAGGATCGCATGATCTAATGAAGTGAGAGGAATCCGGAGGGGACTAAATTTGTCGATATCACGCCGACCGTCGCCCAATACTATGCCAATTATAATTAAATTGTTCGCATTCACCGGATTGTTCGCTACAATACTGGCTAGGAATTTAACGTAGATATCAGTAATAATTTGTAAAAAAAAGTTACTGTATGTAGTCTATAAATCATTATGGCTGATGGAGAGATGAGAATATATGTAAAATCACACGGTCAGTAAATCACACACTAAAACAGAGGAAGAGAATGGCAGAGTAGAGAGATTCATAACTGTATAATGAATTTTTAGAGGAAACTGGAGCAATAAAACCTGAAGAAATATTTCATGCTATTTTCCGTTCTATTTTTTAGTTTTCCATTTTTTTATTTTAATGGCCATGTTCTCATTTCGTTTCGGCAGCTGCACTGCTTTTCTTTGTGTGTGTGATAGAGAAAAAGAGGGAGGTAAGAGAATAGTAGTGGATTTTATTTCGAGAAGTCGAGATTACGTGTGTAAATATCTTATGGGCAATTCTCTCAGTCGGATTGTCTTGCGAGAGCGCAACTCATCTCCAATGCAATCGGAACGGAAGTCCCAATCTCAGCTTCGCACTTCTACTTCTTGGAATTTTGATTACACCTCAAGAAATGGAACAAAGAAGAAGGAAAGGAGCAGGAGAATCCAGGAGAAATGAAACTGCAATGACGGAGCAGATGTGAATGAAATAGAATTGTCAAAGAGAACCAGAATTCCTTAAGAGTTACGTTTTCTAATAAAAACGAGATGAACTCATAAAAGGCGCAACCTGTTAATATTGAACGTTAGTTGTCCCAGATTACTCGTCCATGTATGACCTGAAAAAGGGGTGACCGCTGAGGAAAGAAAATTCATGAGCTCAACTGAAGGTTGTACTGCTTTAAGGTGAGACGCAGACAGATGTACAGTTATATGCGTGTGACGGTACATACCTTCCACAATTTCGCATCGTATCTAAATGTAACTTAGAAATTACTTTAAAATGACCGAATGAGTGCTGTGAATGTTGAAGAGCCACTGTGGGGATTTTATTTTAAATTATTAAAGAATTATAATTTGTGTGAGCACTGTTCTTCGGTACACATTTCGGGTAAGTTGCGGAATAAAATTGAAAACTTAAAATATATTAATTATCTACGTAAGTACTGTGACTTCAAGGTGCAGTAACTCTGTCCTAAGCATATTTCTTGATTTTCTGAATTTCTTTTGCTAACTTTTCCATAAATTCTTTTGAGTCTTTTAATGCGTAAAATTGTTCATCACCTTGAAATACTATTTCACTTAGAGCTTTGTATTTATCCGGGCGATTCGTACCCAAAATTTTATGAACTTCTACTAATCAATTCTTGAGATAATTGTACCTAAATTATAAGGAATGTGAAATTCAGAAAACTTTTAATAATAAGTTTTCAAGAGAGTATCTGTCATAAAACTGTCCGTAACTGTACTACTATTCATTAGAATCCTATTTTAATGTAATTTTTAGTTCGAATTTCAGTGTAACATTTTGAGATTATATTCTCCTTGATATACAAAGTCAAACTTCACCTAAACAAATTGAAGGAATTATAATATTTTTCCAGTTTTCTGCCTATGTCTCACCTTATGATGTACAGATTTTTTATGGTGACGTTAGTCTTATAGGATCTTATTAAATTGCGCAGAAAAACAGGGATCTTTCTCTACCCCTTTGGTTCGAAACTGTTAACAACTGAGGACTTCAAACTCATGCGCATTTCACTTTGTAGATATCATAAGTTTTATGCATTCTTCCTAAGATTTTTTTAGGTTTGTTGAAAAATTATTTTCTGTGGCAAAATTTATAAAATAGTAACGTATGCTGACTTCATGGTACACGGCTATGCAGCTGTAATTTTTCACTCGGGAGATGAGTGTCGGTCGACCCGGAAGGTATTTTTCTCATTTTCCACTGCCTTTTTTCCAGTTATATCGGATGGACTCTAATTTCGATTAACCCTGGAGTGGTCGCGATGGGTCTACGAGACCCGAGCGGCCATACTTATTGATGTTCCTGTTGTTGGAATGCACCGAACGCTTCCGCCTCTGTGGTAGCTTCTTGGCTCCCGACCTTCAATCGAACACAGTAGCCCGCTCTCAGTTGCCTTGGAAACATTTGAGCGTACAGGCTATTCAGTGTCTCACAGACCCGGTGCGACTGTTAACGTTAGTCTTTGTTGTCAAACTTTGCATTGTTAGTTTTAGTACAATTTTTGTTCTGTGTAATAATGGATGAAGCTAATTCTGGGTGTAACTACAATGTGCAAGCACTAGCCACAGAAATTCCCAGGAAAAGAAATAGATGTCATTTCTGCACAACCAACAAAAAACAGGAAGATATCCTTCATCTGTCCCAAGTGCCAAAATTTCATTTGCGGAGAACATGGACAACTTGGCTACAGAATGTGCATAAAAATTTATTAAAGTGATGTTTCCCTGTACTTGGATGTGTTTCTAAAACTAATTTGATTTTTATTTTATGAATTATGACACATAATTCACACATACCTAAAATAATCCATTTTTTGTACCAATAGTTCAAGTGTGAAATTCTCAAAAATATGTTTTATTAAGACTGTGTAGAAAATAGATGAAAGTGTTGCTTTGTGCATGTAGAGGCAGGAAAAAGTGAAAGAAAGAAATTTAAATTACATTTTACTCTTACCATACTTTACCTTTCACAAGTTAACAAAAAACAATCAGTTTTTGAGTGTAATTATAAAAACACACTTTTTGGTTAAGAAACAGGATAGTTAAATACTGTAGTCATGTAAACTGCATTAAAATAATAAAGTATAAACTCATGCGCATTTCATTTTGTAGATATCATAAGTTTTATGCATTCTTCCTAAGATTTTTTTTAGGTTTGTTGAAAAATTATTTTCTGTGGCAAAATTCTCAGTAAATGACTGAGAAAGAATGGGTCTGAGAGACCCGGTGCGACCATTAATATTGACAAAACCCATGCGACCACTCCAGGGTTAAGATACGTTTTACGGTCGGATGCTATTCCTGAAGCCAGCTGTAGGTGGATACATATACTGACAATTTCATGTTTCTGAGATGGAGAAATCGTGTTTGATATTAGCCCAAGCAAAGATTTTAAATGCAGGTGTTACCATAAAGTATTCAATAGAAAACTGAAGGAATACACCTTCATGAGTATATTACTTATTTAAATATTAAGAATGGAGACGTATACTTGGCTCTGGGTGTTTTAATTTGAAGAATTTGAAGCTTCGCTATCTGATCTTGACCGCAAAAACTCCAAACAAAATTATGGCTATGAATAAGTGCACAACAAACACATTTTATTCCTGGAGTGGTCTCATGCATTTTGCAGATTTTAATGGTCACTCATACCTGTTTTCTTTTTAATTTAATGATTTTTTCAATGCTATTCTTGTTGTGGTATTATTTAATTTATTTTAATGCATTTGACATGAATATAATTTATATTGAACCAATTTATTCATAATTAAGGCATATTTAAAACTAAATGGAAAACTAAACTATTTCCCAAAACACTTATTTGAAATATGTTTTATTTACCTACTCAGTTAATATTGATAAATCACTTTCCGGAGTATTTTGGGTATGAAAAAAAGGAACACAAATTCGAAACTTTTCATCTACGTTTGAATTTTTTGGCACAGTGTATAAAGATAGGAATCAAATTCTTATGAAACACACTGAAGGGTGTGACAACATCAGTTCAATCAACTTCGATGCAAATGCTGAAAACAAGTCGTCCACATTCCCCACAAATGCAGTTTTTACGCTTGGGATAGACGAAGGATGCCTGTCTTTACTTCATAGGTCACATTACTACGATTATTTCTTTCATCTGAAACCAGAACTTATTCATTTTGAGGTTCATACAATATGGAACGAGACCAGGCAGCATTCCCTTCATCCATTATAAAACAAAATATACTAAAGCAACAACAAGAGATTTGAAAAATAATGGCAAGCAAAAATGGTCGCACCGGTTCGGACAGACCCGACCATTCTGTACGCAATGAACTGTTAAGGACAACTGAAGATTGGTTATAGTGTTTCAAACAAAATATGACGAGAGTAATTGAGACTATCTCCGTAGATGAACTAATGCGTATGAATGAAAATTTCCTTAGATGAAGCCAGAAATATGTAGATGCAGGTGGAGGGCATTTTCAACATCTTCTGTGAAGAGGTAAGAAATTATTTTAATTTGATGATGCGTTATTGTGTGTGCTTGTTATTTACATGCGATTCATACGAGTGCTCAGGGAGTTGCCATGTCCTCGTCTCACCAGCTCGCCCATATGGCACCTGCGCTTCGCACTTTGAGTGAAAGACCCTGTATATGGAGGGATGTAATCACTATTGTGTGATTCTGTGGTGGTTCGTAGCGTAGGCTAAATATGAAAACGAAAGTGTTGGGACAAACACACAGTCTTCGAGACAGAAGAATTAATCAGACGCGATTAAAATCTCCAACCCGGCCAGGAATTAAACCCGGGACCCTCTGAAGCGAACCGAAGTCTCAAGAGAAAGAAAAATTGAGTACGGTGACGCAAACCTGGAACGCTTGATAGTGTACGAGTAATGCACGCATAAATGTATAATCCTATAGTATCGCAATCGACACTTGATATTTATGAAGCCTTAATTTAATTATTTCTTTCGGAATAAGTTAGTATCAGACTATAAATTTTCTTCACCCTCCAGGACGAATATTGTCTTGGAATGTTGGCTGTTGGGTTTCCCGTAGTGCAGCTGCTTATCGGGACTGTTAATCTCAACAGTACAGAAACTAGTGCTTAGAGCCAGTCCATAATTTCCCCTTAAACTGGCCTTGGGCTAACAACCGACTTGTTTAAAGGATCTGGGAATACTATTGACCATGGGCGCAGCCCCATATCTCCTGTTCATTTGCCTTCGTAGCGTAACGGTTAGTGTTATTAGCTGCCGTCATCGGGAGTTCCGGTTCTTTTCCCGATACTGCCAGAAATATAAGAATGGCGAGAGGGCTGGTATGTGGTTGAATTAGTACATGCAGCTCACTTCCATTGGGGGTGTGCCTGAAAAGAGCTGCACCACCTCGGGATGAGGACATGAGTATACGTTATGTTATGGTCAAAATATTATGGAGTGAAATATTTCTCCGAATTATATATATATTTTTTTCATGATAGATACGTTGGTACGATATTCTGCTGAACATATTGTTAACATCATTCTGTATACCCACGTTTTAATGGAGGCAGATTTCTTCCAGCTACTTCATTTCAACGTGCATGGAACGATAATAGCTCTATGGCTTATTTAATGGCCATTCACCCGCATGACTGAGGTGCGAATTTCGGTAGATCCCGAATTGGAACATTCACTACAAATATCACATGTGTTCAGAAAGAGAATCTGAACTTGAACCTCCGACCAAATCCTGATTGGCTCCAGTAACTTCAGTAATACAAAGGATCAGCTGAAGAATGTTACGTAATTTGAGCGTTCGAGGCTGAGCGTGCTATCGGAAATATTAGGCTGTACATTAGCTTGAATTTGTAGTTGTGATTGAGGGTCGAATTTTTCCATATTTTGTTTTACTTAATCACCGAGATTTTGTCCGGCTCCATGGCTGATTGGTTAGCATGCTGGTCTTTGGTCACAGGGGTCCCGGGTTCGATTTCCGCCAGGGTCGGGAATTTTAACCATCATTGGTTAATTTCGCTGGCACGAAGGCTGAGTGTATGTGTCGTCTTCATCATCATTTAATCCTCATCACTACGCGCACGTCGCCTACGGGTGTCAAATCAAAAGACCTCACCTGGCGAGCCGAACATGTCCTCGGCCACCCCCGGCACTAAAAGCCATACGCCAATTAATTTTTTACCAAGATTCTATACTGCAAAACGTAAACCTGATTCTTCCATTTAAACCACCTGCAAGCGGACAACACCTTGAAAGTGTCACTTAATGGAAGTTTTCTACCTCTCAATACCAACCCCATATACTGAACCTTTGAGTTACTCTAGACCGAACGCTATCGTACAGAAACATCTCACCAACCTAGCAGCCCACGCAACTATATCATCCACAAACTTGCTGGCTCCACATGGGGAGCTTCTGCATCTACTTTGAGTACTTCAGCTATGGCACTGGTACTTTCCACAGCTGAGTACTGTTCTTTAGTTTGGGTAAACGGCTCTCAGGTTAAAGAGGTGGACAAGGTCATGAATGAAACAATGCGTGTTATTAGTGGCACAATAAAATCTGCTCCTCTTTTCCGGTTTCCTGTGCTCAGCCACATAGAACCGTCTAGAATTAGAAGACTGAATAACTTCGTCAGAGAATACAGCAAGATGTTGGCCAATCCTTACATCCCCGTCTATGAAGATGTTTACATCAGATTTAGACGCCTCGAATCGAGAACTCTTCCTATTCAAATAGCACAGGAACTTGTTAAGAGGAATTACAATTCCAAAACTGATTCCCAACAAGAGTGGAACAGTGTAGCTCCGACTAAATGGCAAACATTGTTCAACATTAATAATCCTTGAACTGGCTTTGATTTGCCCCGCAAGACATGGGTAACCCTCAACAGGATCCGTACTAACCCTGGGAGGTACGGATCAGTGATGTTTGAATGGGGTATGAGATCTTCCCCAGCCTGCGACTATAGTGCAGTTAAACAACCAAATTGTCAATCATATTGTCACCGAACGTGTTGGCAGGGCAGTCGTTGCATCAACACAGGACTTCCCGATGGCTTCTGTTGAGGCCATACGATGGGTAGAACATTTAGATCTAAATCTCTGAAGATATTTTTTCTTGCATGATTGTTTAAGCTGTTACAATGTGTACGTTTAGTACTTACAATGTACATGTGTACATTAATTCTTACTGTTCGTATATATGTTGTTTTGTGAAATGTACCATACGCTAATAATAATAATAATAATAATAATAATAATAATAATAATAATAATAATAATAATAACCGAGCTCCGGGCTATTGATTACTGAAGGACGCTTTATTCAGTCTTCACAGCTATTAATTATAGAACCAAGACAGACGAAATTCGCAGCAACCTTGTAGCCCCGAATGCTGCTCGAGTACGTATCAGTAGCATAGCAAATTTCTGTGAAGATTTCTCGGAATTCATATTCATTCTTTAAAGTGCTAAGAAGAAAGAGACACTGTTATACGTCTTCCGCTGCTCACACGAACCGCAGGTATTGACACAGGAGTGAAGAATAAAAACACCCAGCTGACACGTCTTCTCGAGCTGTGTTAACTCAGTTGAAGTCTTCCTTTCATCCGCTACGAGCAAAACAAACACAGCCATCATTAGTGGAGCCGGGTACACACGGCTATCTCTTGTTATTTCACTGTTACATGTATCCACACAATTAAGATATATTCTGCGATCGAAAGAAAGATGTTGTTTTCAAGCATGTTTGCCCATATGGGCGTCCCTTCCTGAATTTAACTTCCTATTAGGATGGCCTTCATTTGATTCTCGTCTCCGCTAAGATTTTAAAATAATTTAACCGTGTGAGTGGCTACGTGGTTTATAGTCACGTTGCTGTGAACTTGAATTTGGTTTCGAACTCCGCTGTTGGCAGCCCTGAAGATAGTTTATTCCATTTTCTCACCAGGATGGCGACTATACCTTAATTAAGGCCACGGTCGCTTCCTTACCGCTCGTATCACTTTCCTAACCCATAAGACTTATCTGTGTCGATGTGATGTAAAGCAAAAAAGGCCAGAGAGAGGGCGTAACCCTCTAGGTGGTCCGTCCCACTCCTTCAGGGTGGGGAATGAAAACAATTATAGATGGATAGATAGTAAAGCAAATCGTAAGAAATACGGACTGAATAGTAATGCAAACCAATCGTCATTCCCCGACTGATAAATCAACTGAACGCCCCCTAATGGTTCAATGGGAGAGTGTCGGCTACCGCATCAGAATATTTGGGGATCAAAATAGCAGAAAAAGACGGATTTTTTAAAGGGTAGAAAAGAGACAAGTCAACAGTCCACGTCAAATTTTTGGAACTGAAGTCAAGGAAACTTATGTGATTCTTAAAATTATTGGTTAAGATTATCTTTGCCATAATAATAATGCACATTTCGAAGGGAACAAAATTGTTCCCAGGTGGTTTATGGAGATACATGCTGATATGAAGAGAATGGGCATTAGTCATGAAGACATCCAAAACAGGAACTACTTTCGACAATTACTTTCAGACTTCAGAGACTTTCGAGAAGAAGGAGAAAATGAATCTTCAAAAGTGATATTCTCAGAAGAAAGAAGGAAGCAGATAAGGCAACAGATGAAGCTATATTGGCAGAAGATCAAAGCCAGGAGAGGGAAAAGATTATCCAGGATGCCGTAGTTGTTACTCCGTGGTCCATAGTGGCCAAAATCGACCAGAAGAAAATAAATAATGCCATTGGCTTTACGTCCCACTAACAAATTTTACGGGTTTCGGAGACGCCGAAGTGCCGGAATTTAGTCGTGTCGTAGGAATTATTTTACGTGTCATTAAATCTACTGACACTAGGCTGACGTGTTAGAGCATCTGAGCCAGGATCTAACTTGTCAAGTTGGGGTGGGGTGTCAGAAAGCCAGCGCCTCAACCGTCTCAACCATTCAGCCCGGCTTTCCCGTAATGATTTGCTGAATAATGTCACAGCTATTCTAACTACTCATGGCCAAGTTATTTTGCAGGAGTGGATAAACAGAAACGTAATACCTTACCTAAGTGTAATAAATTACCTTAATAGTGCCTATTAACACAAACAGAACATTTAATTAATGAGGGTAGATGCCAGGCGATAAAAAACATAAGCATCGCACCGCGTGCTATTTATAAGGTGCAGCTGATAAAGCGCTTATAATATTAACTTCATGGAATATTTAACTTATCACACAAAGTAAATCAATTCTCTACAAGCGACGTGGTACAGTGCGTGTTATCACGCGTTCTCAGGTTCCAGTAAGGGCACAGCTCATATGCCTATAAAGAGCTCCCCCGCGTTACTTAAGTACTACTTTACCTCAGAAGATCACTTATAAAGGGAGGTGAACTGTTGGTGATTCAATCACCTATCTCCGATCTGCAAGTTGGGCTGTCACTTAGGTGGCAGATTCCTTCAGTAGCGGCAATTGGCAATTAGAAGTATACAGAGAACAAGAAATCCCCTGGTCCAAGGGATATCGCAGGAGGAGGGTGGGGTAGACACCAAAATTGAAAGTAATGACAATACAATGGAAAGTTTTTGATGCTCTCTGAGTGAATTTCGATAGAGGGTTGACAGTGCGGTAATAATAGTACTATCTATATATAAGAAATGAGAGTTTTGTCTGTACATTGCTCAAAATTTAAAAAGGATGGCATTTCTGTATCAGTCGTGTACACAGTAACACGGAAATGCACTTTTTAATTTTCCGTAATTTCTGTCTGTCTGTCTGTATGTATATATGTACACGCATCACGAGAAAACGGCTGAAGAGAATTTAATGAAAATTGGTATGCACAGTCGGGGAGTAAGTCGCTACCATCTAGGTCATAAATAATTTTATTTACGCTGAGTGAAATGGTAGTTTAGGGGGAGGCCTAAAATTTAATTCCCAAATATTCATGTTGTTAGCGGTCGCATGATGATAAAAATAAATCTGTATGCAAAGTCGGGGAATAAGTTGCTATCAGATAGGCTATAAATAATTGTATTCACGCTGATTGAAATGGTAGTTCAGGGGAAGCCCTAAATTTTAATTCTCAAACATATATGTTATTAGTGGTCGCAGCTTAATGGAAATCGGTATGCAAAGTCGGGGAATTAGTCGCTGCAATATATGCTATAAATAATTTTTTCACGCTGAGTAAAATGGTAGTTTAGGGGACGGCCTAGAATTTAATTCTCGAATATATGTTATTAGCGGTCGTATCGATAAATACTACATAACTATAGTATTAAATTTCCGATCATTTATGTCTTATACATTGTTACAGTACCGGCTATTATCACAGAGAAACTCACGAGTTTGAATTTTTGTTATAAGTTCGTACCAGCGCCGAGTCATGAGAAAATGGGTAAACAGAATTTAACGAAAATCAGTATGTATCCATAAAGTCGGAGAATAAGGAACTACAGTCTACGCTATAAATAATTTTATAAGACGCCCTAATACCACATAGTCGAAAGAAAACTATGTAATTGCGAAGGCCTACAATAGTATATAGAAAGCTTATAAGATTGATCAACTATAACATTACATTGACCATTGTTTGTGATGTGTTTTGTGTCTTCTGTTGCCACTCATCTCCGATAGATAGGATTACTGCTGCGTACCGATTATTTTTTTATTTCCTTTACGTTGCACCGAACGATGATGACGATGGGATAGGAAAGGGCTAGGAATGTGAAGGACGCGGGCTTGGCCTTAATTAAGGTATAGCCCCAGCATTTGCCTGGTGTGAAAACGGAAAACACGGAATACCATCATCCGGGCTGCCAACAGTGGGGTTCGAATCCATTATCTCCCGGATGCATGTTCACAGCTGCGCGCCCCTAACCACACGACCAACTCTCCCGGTCGTACAGAGTGTAAACAGCCTGCCTGAATATTGGCGGGAAGTAACTGGGGAGTTAGATTACTTTCTTCTTTAACATGCCATTTCTCTGGTTCATAAATTTTCTGATACTACCGGTACTGGTTTAAGAAACGAGATTTCCACTTCCGGAGGTGCACATGGCCCTGAGGTTCACTCACCCTACACCAGAAATGAGTACCAGGTTAATTCCTGGGGGCAAAGGAGGCCGGGCGTAGAGCTAACCACTCTACCCCATCAAGTGCTGAGGTTACGGACGGTGTAAGCCTTTACCTTCCACCCCTCCAAGGGCTTCATGGCCTGTACGGAGATGACTTTTGCTTTGCTTTGCTTTTACCGGTACTGGTACGTAACACACTTGGTTTATCATAGCATTCGAGCTATTCAATCCCTACACTGAGACACTGATTGGAATGAGCAGTATGCATATAACGGAATAATGGCAGAGAAGTGTTCACGGCTGTCTGTGGCCTGGTCCTTCCAGCTCTGGAACTGTAGACTGTTAGATCGGCACCGTAGTACTGTTCGTTGAAAGCGAGAAAACGTGCGGTTTATCATTTGATAGAGTGATTTAATGTGATAACATTGCTTTTAATCGCTACATTCGTACGGACGTTTTTGTAAAGATCTATGTTGACTTCAGTTAGGAAAACCACAAAGTCTGTCTTTCTGAGAATCCCGTAGCGAAGCACGGGTACATCAGCTAGTCTGTATATATAAAATAAGAGTTTTGTTTGTACATTGCTCAGAATTTGAAAAGAATGGTATTTCTGTATCGGTCATGTCCATAGTAACAAGGAAATGCACTTTTTACTTTTCCGTAATGTCTGCCTGTCTCTCTGTCTCTCTTTCTGTCTCTCTGTCTGTACGTACGCATGTACACGCATCACGAGAAAACGGCTGAAGAGAATTTAACGAAAATCGGTATGTGAAGTCGGAGTTTGAGCCACTACAGTCTAGGCTATAAATCATTTTACTCGCGCCGAGTGGAATGGTAGTTTAGGGGAAGGCCTAAAATTAAATTCTCAAATATTTATATTATTAGTGGTCGTATCGATAAATATTGCATAACTAAAGTTATGTAAAATTACATTTCTGATCATTTATGCCATACATTGTTACCAGACCGGCTTTGATAACACAGATATTCATGAATTTGTACTTTTGTTGCTGAGTCCATATGAACGCCGAGCCTCGAGAAAATGGGTTAACAGAATTTAATGAAAGTCGGTATATAGAGTCGGGGAATAAGAAACTACAATCTAAGTTACAAACAATTTTATTCACTCTGGATGAAATTGTAGTTTAGGGGAAGGTGCCTAAAACGTAATTTTTAAATCCCTATGTTATTGGTCCTATCGAAAAGTACTGCATAACGAAAGTTGCAGAGAATAAATTGCCCGACCATGCAAGTTTTATTCAGTTTTACCGTATCGACTATGATAAGAGTGGTATTCCAGAGTGGGAAGAAGACTAAATGTGAATGCGTACAATATTGAAGGCGCATAACATTGATCAACAATAACACTATATTGACCATTGTTTGTTGTGATGTTCTTTGTCTCTTATGCTGCCGCTCAACTCCGATAGATGGGATTACTGCTGCGTACTGAGTGAATATTGGCGGAAAATAGCTGGGGAGTTGAAAAACGTTCTTCTTTAGCATATCATTCCTCTGGTTCATACATTCTCTGATCCTGTAATGCTGGTACGTAACACACTGGCTCATCATAGTATTTCAGCTATTCGATCCCTACTCTGACGCGCTGTTTTGAATGAGCAGTGTTCACACCTAGGCAGAGGCTCACGTAGTAGTAGTAGCAGCAGCAGTAGGAATTGGTCTAGAATTACAATGTAAGCATATTTCAACTTATAGCACCACAAGTCACTAAATAACTGAAAATTCAACCCTGAAAATAGCCATTTCTTAAAAAGAGCTTCTTCCTCTTCACTTTTATTAAGTTCATTTTATTCAAAACTAGCAGTGAAGAGGGGGTTTCTCCTTTTTCCGCCGCCAGTGTAGTGAATTGAGATTTTCCGACTCATCGGGTACTCCTGGGAAACAGATTAGTAAAAGGGCATAGTTTTCTCCCTGGGACACTCCACTATTCGAGCCTCCGCCCCGAAAAAGACTAAGATTGTTTGCGGATTATGGCTGTCTGCGGCCTGGTCATTCCAGCTTTGGAACTTTGGAGTGTTAGATCGGCAGCGAAGTACTGTTCGTTAAAAGTGAGAAAATGTGTGGTTCTTCATTTGATCAAATATTTCATGTGAAATTATTGTTTTTACTCGCTCCAATCGTACCGACGTCATTGTAATGACATATGTTCATTTCAGTTGGGAAAACCAATAAGACAGTCTTTCTGAGGATGTAAAAAGGTAGGTGGAGAGTGAGTGTCTGTCATTATAATGCGATTACCAAACCTGATTGTGACTGATGGTAGGCAAGCGGGCCTACCATTACAATGAAAATTCCCTAACGCAGTCTTCATATGAGAAAGTACGTTTGGTGATTTCTCCGTTGCATTTCTAGGGTAACGTTAGGAGCTATGCAATTTAATACAGTCTTGCTCACAACGTGTACACTACCTAACCTACAGTTCTGTATACAATGTACAATTCCGTAGCGGGTACATCAGCTAGTACAAAATAACTTTCATCAAAGAAGCAATAATTACACATCTATTACAATTAAACAGATGTACAGTATGATTATAAAATTCAAAACATAATTTAGTGTTTGACTACCTAGTAACAAAACAACAGACACTAGACCGAACTGAACAGACACATCGAGTGAATGACACTGACATTCTGACGAATGCGCGCTGCAAGCGGTTGACCTTGGCAAAAATATACCTCTGCTACCCTTCGTCGCAGGACATGCTATACATTGCTCCTTGGGTATCCACTACTTGCCGAGGCGCTGTACAATTCGGTTAGGCGTGCCGAAAGATATTTTGTGCGCATTTCCACTAAGAATTTTTCTTAATAATTAAAAAATTAAAGAAAAAAATAGCTGGACAGAGAACAGGGTTTGTACAAATTACTTTTTAAATGAATTCTTCTTTCAGGTGGCTAAAATACAATAAAAGTTGGTTTTTTTCTCCACAAAGCGGGGGCGACTGCCCCTCTTCCCTTCTTATCAATTTGTCTACCAAGTCTTCCCTCGTATGATTTCAACGAAAAGAAAATTTATCGAACCGAGCTCGATAGCTGCAGTCGTTTAAGTGCGGCCAGTATCCAGTATTCGGGAAATAGCGTGTTCGAACCCCACTGTCGGCAGCCTTGAAGATGGTCTTCCGTGGTTTCCCATTTTCACACCAGGCAAATACTGGGGCTGTACCTTAATTAAGGCCACGGTCGCTTCATTCCCACTCCCAGCCCTTTCCTATCCCATCGTCGCCATAAACCCTATCTGAGTCGGTGCGACGTAAAGCAACTTGTAAAAAATTTATGGAACATCTCCCTTCGTGAAGTATTTCACTCCATAATTCCTATTCCAATAAACGATTACTGGCCCCAATCATTCCACTTGAATTTATGACTTTACCTACATTTAAGTACTGCATTCAAGCTTATTAATCATCCAAGGCCACCTCCCTACAGATAGTTTAGAACATACCACTTAACAGCGCAGCTCGTCTCCTTACTCAGAAGTCTTCCCAGCCCAAAGTTTGCAACACTACTCTTTTGCCGGAAATCAGCCAGAAAAAAAATAGTGCTGGTTACCTCTGGATATTTTCCAGTTCTGCAATCAAGTCATTCTGGTGAGGGTCTGATACACTGGAACTTTTCTCTAATTGGGGTCATAAACGAAAATCAGCCAAAAAAATCGTGCTGCTTACAATTGAATCTTCTCAAGTTCTCGAATTGATTCTGATCAGGGTTCAATAGATTGGAACCGTACTCTAATTGGGGTCTTACAAGTGACGTATATGCCGTCTCTTTTCCAGCCGTACTTCAACTCCTGAATACCCTCATAACCATATGAAGAGATTTGTATTCTTTATTTATAGCGTCCTGAATATGCTTACCCGAGTTACATCCCCAATGAATACATGACGTCGCGCCGATTCAAGACAAAATATGCCAGAGTCGTCTAAGATGATTTATACATGTATTTAGGATAGGAGCGACACAATCGCGAGGACGGTTTAAATATTAGGAGTTGTCGGTAAGAGACCAAAAGGACGACCAAAGCAGCGGTGGGCCGATACTCCTTACAAAGATATGAAGAGTGTCATTCTCCACCCTGACAAGGCCCAGGACAGAACTGAATGGAGGCAACAAATACATGTAGCGGACCCCGCCACCATGAGGGACAAACGCTGAAGAATAAGATTATGATCGATCATTGTTTCAAGTGGAAGTACAACGTTGACACCACACTCTCTAACACTAACCTTCTTCCACCCTTATCCAAGGTGCTTGAACGTCTAGTTCATACACAAGTTACTGAATACCTTACCAAGCATTCCCTCTTGAATCCCTTTCAATCCGGCTTCAGGAAAGGACATAGCACTGCGACAGCTTTACTACGAGTGACAGATGATATCAGACGTGCAATGGACCAACGGGACGTGACTGTATTGACATTATTAGATCTCAGTAGTGCCTTCGACACTGTTAATCCTCAGTTACTACTGCAGAAACTTCGAGAGCTAAATTTTAACAGTGTATCACTTCGTTTCTTTTTATCTTATCTTGAAAATCGCCGGCAACGTGTAACAGCTGGAAATTTGAGTTCAGGATGGCAAAGGAAGACCCTCGGCGTCCCTCAGGGGTCGGTTCTTGGACCACTGCTATTTATCATCCAAATTAATGATATATCAAAAGCTCTTAAATTCTGCAAATTGCAAGTGTACGCGGATAATATACAGATTTACTATCATTGAAAACCGAGTGATATTGATACTGCAATTACTAAAATAAATTCTGACCTTCAACATCTTAGTGACTATGCAAAGAAAAACAGTTTATTAATGAATCCAAATAAGACTCAAGTTATTATTATCGGTACCAGTAAAAACCTTTATTCCCTCAAGCAACAGAACATCCCCCCAATAATTTTAAACAATAAAATCATACCCTACTCTACTTCAGTGACCAACTTAGGAATTATCGTGACAGACTCTAAACTGGACTCAACAGGTGATAAGCACATGCAATAAAGTACATAAAAGCTTATATCCCCTGAAACGGTTCGCTAATATATTCTCTGTTCGACTTAAAGTACAAATAATTCGCTCTCTTATACTACCTATATTTGACTACTGTGACACTGTTGACTGGAATAACCTGGGACAGTAACAAGAAACTGGACCGGAGCCTGAACAGCTGCATAAGATATATCTTTAATCTGCGATATGATGCACATATATCACCTTATTATAAGGAGCTGTCGTGGCTTCGAGTGCACCAGCGCCGTGAACTTCACATGCTATCGCTTCTGTACAAAGTTCTTTCCACTAATACTCCCGACTATCTGTCTTCATCTTTTTCTTACCTCTCGTCCTATCATGAACACAATACAAGATCTGGTTCCTCTCTTGCCATACCTATAAACCGTACTGCTGTGTACAACCGCTCCTTCATAATCTCTGTGTCTAGGTCATGGAATTCGCTACCTGCGAACATTAGAGAAAATCCTTCTCATCGCAAGTTTAAAGTGGCTTGCCGGGAGCATTTGCTGGGTAGATCCCGCTGACTTGCTGGATAATTGTTGAGTGAATGAAGGAATGAATGGGATGAATGAATGGATTACTGCAGTTAAATAATTTAAGTGTACGTTATTTTGTGTGTTTTAAAATTAAGGATTCTTTCATTATTATTATTATTATTATTATTATTATTATTATTATTATTGCTATTAGTATTATTTGTTTTATTTGTATTCGAAATTATAAGTTATGTATATGTATACTCATCTAGTGGTTAAGTGTAAGAGAGGGCCTTGAGCCCTAACTTCGCCACCAATAAAGGCATTATCTATCTATCTATCTATCTATCTATCTATCTATCTAACCTGAAATGGAGAAAGAAAGAGGTCCGACAGTTTGAAGCAGTGTTACTAGATCTACAAATAAATAATCGGTAGATTGTACTGTATCCGCCTCTGTGGTGTAGTGGTTAGCGTGATTAGCTGCAAACCCCCGGAGGTCCGGGTTCGATTCCTGGCTCTGCCCTGAAATTTGAAAAGTAGTACGAGGGCTGGAACGGGGTCCACTCAGCCTCGGGAGGTCAACTGAGTAGAGGTGGGTTCGATTCCCACCTCAGCCATCCTGGAAGTGGTTTTCCGTGGTTTCTCACTTCTCCTCCAGGCAAATGCCGGGATGGTACCTAACTTAAGGCCACGGCTGCTTCCTTCCCTCTTCCTTGCCTGTCCCATTAAATCTTCCCATCCCTCCACAAGGCCCCTGTTCAGCATAGCAGGTGAGGCCGCCTGGGCGAGGTACTTGCCATCCTCACCAGTTGTATCCCCCGAGCCATAGTCTGAAGCTCCAGGACACTGCCCTTGAGGCGGTAGAGGTGGGATCTCTCGCCGAGTCCGAGGGAAAAACCGACCCTGGAGGGAAAACAGATGAAGAAGAAGAAGAAGAAGAAGAAATTGTACTGTATGTAAAATTTTCGAGATTTTTGATGAAAATTCCGGTAATTTCTTGAGCACTAAATTAAAGAATGTTATTGTGAGAAAATATACCATTTCATTCACCGTACTCTCTAGCCCTTCCATTCCTCTTCTTCTTCTTCTTCTTCTTCTTCTTCCTATAGATGTAGTTATTCATCAGGCGTAGACATTGAATGCCAACTTTGCAATCGCAGTAGGATGCAGATTTAGTATTCTCCATGCGGATCGGGGATTTCCCTTCGAATGATGCAGTCAAGCCTGAGTTTTGAGTTCAATGAGAGGGAAGAGATTACGTAATTCGAGCCTAAAATGAATGCGGGGAAGAACCTAACGAGTGATGTTATCAATAAGACGTCACGCAGTGAGACGAGGAAAGAGTTTTTCGGCACAAATATATTATGAACCATTAATCATTATTATTCATTTTCCTTTAATTTGGATTAGAAGAAATTTTGGGAGGTTTTTTTTTTCGTGTTTTCTAGTGTGCTGCGAAAAATCGGGAGATCTGAAATTTCGGGTGACCAGGCAATACTGGTTTGAAGAATGAAAAGTATCGTCCAAAAGGAGGGTAGACCTAGGAGGGGATCCAACAGGGGATTCTTTAAGTCTTCGCGTACCTGACATCGTCAGGGACGGAAGAAAACCAGAGTTGGCTAGTGGAGGTCACACAGAAACTGTAACAGTGAAGAGTCTCGTACAAGTAAGTTAAATGGAAGCAATGGTAGACTAAGCTAGGGAATTCGTAGTTGCCAATCCACACCCCTGACGGGTTCCCCTCCCCTTCACCTCTTTCTACCACCCACCACCTAGAGAGAGTTTCTGGGGACATCAACTGGGTCTAGCATTTCTTTAACTTGTGCAAGGCTGCATCTTCGTAGAGAGGTAGGGACTTGCGCGAGCATGACAGTCGGTATATTAGGTCCTGGGTTCTCAACAAGGTGACAAGTGTTCGAATCCGGACCAAAGACCAAATTTTAAACGAAAGTCACATCCCAATGGATTGGATTCAGCGTTAATCTGGAGGTTTGCGTCTATAATCATGATATCAATAGTTACGTAAAACTAGAAGTCTGTATGGATTTGCTCTTTCTTGATCGAGCTCCCAATTCGGACTTTTCTTTCTTCGGTTTGCAAAGCCTAGGTTATTTTTCCAGCTCTTGGCCGAGCTGGCACATCTGAGCACTTTCAAGTACTGAACCTGTGAAGGGAGCCTAGATTAAAGTTGCTAAGCTGAGCTCAGAAAACCAGCACTTCTCCCACCTGAGCCACTCAGCCCAATCCTCAAGACAATCTTACATTCGTGTCAGAGCCACGATTGGAACTCGGGCGATCCGAGCATGAAGGAATTAAGTGGGTCAGTTCTTTAGAGACATAATTATAGACAGAGTAGTGAAAGCCATTTATATTATCGTCCATACTCGAAATGCACTCTTTTGAAGTTGGCTATATAATTGGTAATAGTAATCAATATACCACTATGACATCATAATACAGTACGGGTATTATGCGTATGTACAGGGTACTAACAGATTTCCCTATCTCTATTCATTTTACTGCAATGAATCACCATGAAAAAATATTACATGAACTTGTACAGTAGTTTCGTTCTACAGCAATTATTCATCAAAAGGTGAGATACGCCATTACTAATGGCATTGTTCTCAATATTCCCTATGAATGGCTGTAATTTGAATATAACTAGGGGACCTGTGCGAGAAATCTCACATGTTCATAAAGTATGTGTTAGGGTAGCCCCCTGGTGAACTACTGGTGAACTAAGGAATACATAGATCAGTACAATATTAGACAGCCTTACTTGCCACTTAATGTAATCTTTGATTTTATTGACATTTATGGTATCCACTTGAACGGAAGCAAATGCAAGTGCATTATTACACTGACGAATGTTTCGTTTTACAATCATTCTTCTCTGAAATGATAATTACAGTATATTACAATGACATAAAACAGGAATCCCAGCGGCCAAAATGTGGACAGCAATGATGGCGCGCATATTCCTACAGCAATACTATTTGCATATCGCACACTTCGTACAATTTTTTAAACTCATTTTTAAAAGTAAGTATGCATGTTTATGAAATGAGAGTGCTATTCGTAACTGCTAATGTGTATTCCCTTTCTTTTTAATGATCATTTGTCACGGTCGGTTACTCGTTAGCGCCGCGAAAGTGATCTATACTGCTGAAATAATACATATCATCTGTTTGTCGTATTCATACTTTGGGATTCCCCTATTGTTTTTACACTTCTTTCAAAATCCAACTGAACAATTCCGTAGTGTTCTAAGATATGCACTATTGTTCTTTCTCTCCTGCTAGTCAATTTTTGCCAAATCGTTGTTCTCTCGCGAATTAGATTCAGTAACTCTTCGTTCGTGATTCGATCTTCTCAGCACACTTTAGAAAAATCTATTATGTTCACTTCAGACGTAGGTATCGTCCATGTATCACTTCCATGCCCAAGGGAAAGTCTTCAAAAACGAATTCCTATATCAACATTCGAAATGAGCAAATTTATTTTCTAAATGCCTTCCTTGAATGTGGAAGTCTGCATTTTATGTCCTTTTTATTTCTACCACCGTTAGTTATTTCACTACCAAAGCAACAATATTCATCAACTTACATTAAGACTTAATTTAATGATCAAATATTTCCTGCATCACCTGACTTCGTTCGACTGCACTCCGTTACGTTTGATTTGGATTTAGTTATTTCCATAGTATACTAATATTAATACTGCATTTACGCCCTGCTAACGTATTTTTCCGTTTTCGGAGACTCTGAGGTGCCCGAATTTTGTCCCCCAGGGCTTCTATTACGTGCCAGTAAATCTATCGACCCCGTGCTTACGTATTTGAGCACATTCAAATGCCACTGGACTGAGCGACGATCGATCCTTACAACATGGATTCAGAAAGCCAGCACCTTAACCGTCTGAGCCTATCACCCCGATATACTCCTTCTCCAAGACCCTGTCCATACCATTCAGGAAATTCTCCAAATCTTCCAGAAACACTGTTAAAATAAGTACATCATCGGCTAATCTCTAAGTTTTTATTTCCTCTCCTGGGTAAGAGTTTCGTTTACCGCCTGTTATATACAAACATTGAAAAGAGGAGCGGTCAAACTGCAGCTGTGCCTCACTTCCTCTGTGGCCTGCTACTTCTTTTTCATAGCTCCAGATTGTTGCCACTGTTGACTGATTTTGTACGGGTTGTAGATAATTATTCTTTTTCGGTATCTAATCCCGACAACCTTCAGTCCACTAACCCTCCGTATGCTACGTTCTCCACCCTGATAAGGTAAATGACACGGTGCGTTTCCCCTTCAGATGATTTACCCCTAGTATTCCGTTAGTATAATCATTGTTGTTGCTATTATTATTATTATTATTATTATTATTATTATTATTATTATTATTATTATTATTATTATTTCTCGTATTACAATTCTTATAAAAATATGCAAGTGTTCAATGAGCACTTAATGGTCTGCCTATTATCCCAGTAATTTTACTATTATTAGTGAGTTCTTGCAAGACGTCATTACTTTTAGTGATAAATGATAATCTAGCAAATCGTCTCGAGTGGCAAAAAACGTTGCGAAATTTCAGAGAATTTACTTCACACAAGAATATCCTAACCCATACTCTAGACCTTTAAGTCATAGATTACCTCCTGTGGGATTCTGGCAGTAGGTGGCTGTGATTAGTTGAAACTCCTGGTATTCTTTCATCGGATTGGTCAGTAATTTATGAAATAAACAGTGTCACCTGCCAGCATTGAGGTAGTGCTCTCCGGTGTTTCCTGGAAGGTACTAGTTAGTAAACTAGAGGCACCCATCCTAAGGGCATGGTGACAGCCTCTCCCCTCTGTTATTCTGTTTGTTTGGTTTCCCCTTGCACCTTCTGGAACACGAAACGGGAATGTTCCGTGTATACCGTGTCCTGAATATCATCGGGATATAATGAGGCTAGCCACGAACAGTGCGTCAGTGTTGGAGTTCGATAGTCGGACTGAGACAGCAGTAGTATTGGTTGTTGTCAGTGTCAGGATGTATCTGAGCGGAGTACGGTGTGTGTACTGCTTTTCAGCGTGTGGAACAGCTGTTGTGAGTAGAATTGGAGCAGTGTTAACTGCCGTTGTTGCGAGTTGTTGCTATTTTGTGACCGCTGTTTAATTGTCCGCGTTCACTGTGCCTGAATTTGATAAGGTAGATTTTATCTGGAATCGAACCAAGGAACAATCATGGTGTGTTGTCGATGTCAGTAGCCCTGTGTTCAAACCTGTCTGAGTGCAGCTGTTGTGAATGAAAAGACTGAGCGTGCGAGCGATAGTGAAATCTGGAGCCTAGGTAAAGTCGGATCAGCTGGAGTTCTACAGTGACAGACTTTGTACTGTAGTCAGCAATAAGTGGAGTGTCACTCGTGGGTCATCATAGAAATAAATTAAATTGATAAAACACACGCCGTGTTTCTTATCTGTAACAATAACCGTTATTATCCTCACCACCTCGCTTACTTACAAATTTGAAAATTTAAGAAAATAGTATATTTACCACAAACTGTACTCACAAAACATTTTAAAAACCAGGAAAATAGTTCATAGGATCATGAAAACCATTTCCTCCTTGGCGTTTCCGGCCTGTACGAATTGGTGAAAGTACACATCACTTTGTAGGAGTGTTTACAGAGCCTTCAACTCCTCACAAGTAAGAGTGTACACGCCGCCGGATGTATCCTAGTTTACTTTTCTCCAGCTTCGTTTATAGATTGTGTTTATCTGTCGAGCGTTAACAAGTAGGTATCTCCTGGGACGGTGGGGCACGTTGGAGTACGGGGTGCGGATGGCAAAATCAATTTCCGCTGTTCGTACGTTGTTGCACAGTGTGTGTGCAGCGTTTCTTGCTGCTACCTTGTACACTGAAAAATATCACACTTTCAATTATAAGTGGAGTTGTTTGGTCCTGAAGAAAAAAATAACTAATTTTCACTTTTTTTTTTTTTTTGCTATGGGCTTTACGTCGCACCGACGCAGAAAGGTCTTATGGCGACGATGGGACAGGAAAGGCCTAGGAGTTGGAAGGAAGCGGCCGTGGCCTTAATTAAGGTACAGCCCCAGCATTTGCCTGGTGTGAAAATGGGAAACCACGGAAAACCATTTTCAGGGCTGCCGATAGTGGGATTCGAACCTACTATCTCCCGGATGCAAGCTCACAGCCGCGCGCCTCTACGCGCACGGCCAACTCGCCCGGTCTAATTTTCACTATGAAATTGTTCTCAGGTATTCTTTAGTCGCAGAACACAGGAAAAGGTCTTGTCATAGATCCAGTGAGTTGTATGTATAATAAATAATCATTATAATTTAGTGTGGCTATTTCCAGCCGAGTGCAGCCCTTGTAAGGCAGACCATCCGATGAGGGTGGGCGGCATCTGCCATGTGTAGGTAACTGCGTGTTATGGTGGTGGAGGATAGTGTTATGTCTGGTGTGAGTTTCAGGGATGTTGGGAACAGCACAAACGCCCAGCCCCCGGACCATTAGAATTAACCAATGAAGGTTAAAAACCCCGACCCGGCCGGGAATCGAACCCGAGACCCTCTGAACCGGAGGCCAGTACGCTGACCATTCAGCCAATAATAAACCTTGAAAATAATTAGATTGGAATATAAGTGGATTTGACCGAGCTCGATAGCTGCAGTCGCTTAAGTGCGGCCAGTATTCAGTATTCGGGAGATAGTGGTTTCGAACACCACTGTCGACATCCCTGAATATGATTTTCCGTTGTTTCACATTTTCACACCATGCAAATGCTCGGGATGTACCTTAATTAAGGCCATGGCCGCTTCCTCACCACTCCTAGCACTTTCCTATCCCGTCGTCGCCATAAGACTATCTGTGTCGGTGTAAAAAATGGATTTGAAAAGAGTTTCGAATAATTGTTAGTAACACTGATTAGGCTATAAGCAATATCTCCGTGGCTCAGGTGGCATCACACCGGCCTCTGATCACTGCGTTCCGTGGTCCAAATCCCGGTCACCCCATGAGAGATTTATGCTGAAAAAACGGAGGCGCGGAAAGGTTTTTACCCGGATACTGGAGTTTTTGCTGTCATTCCAGCAACACTCTCCAATATCATTTCATTTGATCTGTCAGAAAGCATTGGCCAGATGAGAATGAAATGGCACTAAATATAAACAAAACTGAGTTAGTAGTATTCAGGAAAAGTGGTAAATTAGCAAAACAGGACTTTATATAGTGCAAAGGACAGAGGCTCAGGAATAGCAACACCTACAAATACCTCGGAATCACAATTCAGGTAACTGGAACGTCTTTCTCGATACACCTGAGGGAAAGAACAGCCGCAGCAATTGGGAACATCAACGACATCAAGCAACTACCACGCCTGTCCCTGGAGACAGCCATGCGACTTTTCGTAATCAAGGTTATGCCTGTAGCCACATGTGGTCTGGAGTTAATATGGGAGTTCCTCTTGAAGAAACAACTGCAAGAATTGGAAAGTCTGAAAGCGAGATTACTCAAGCGAGTTCTAAGCGTCTCGAAATACACTCCATCTCAGCTAGTCTATGTATTGGCGAGGGAAACGTTTTTTGTGGAGGTTGTAAGACTTCACCTACTGCTACCATCCACAACAGGTTATCAGGAAATCTTACAAGACCTGAAAGAAAAAAGAGCAGATATTGGGATGGATTTCTACGGGACAGACGCCATGATCAACCGTGAATGGACACGCACAGGATATGACTTACGGCACACAGTTACGAGGTTTGCCATACATAGGTTTCATCATAAAGTATGCCAGACCTTGAATTACCATGAACCAGGCCCGAATTGCGTGTGCAGACTCTGTGACCAACACTGTGAGAAGTATCATGCTTTACAGAGCAAGCGTAGGCAACAAACGATCACCCAACTTGCTAATGAACAGTGGACATGACAATTAAAAGTGCAAAACAAACTTGGTGACAATAAGTGAAATGATACTTCATTTATTTCTTATATGGCCATTGGCTGCAATAAAATTCTTATTAGAAAGCATTGCCCCAGAATTGTGCGACAGGCTTCGCCGCTAGATGGGGTCTGACTGTCAAATGACTGGAAATAGGCTATGGATTTTCATTTCTTACCGACTATAAACAGTATCTGGGTTCTCTATAGATCCCATGCTTTCAGAATATTTTTTAAAAATAAACTCTGAAGTACGGTAGTTGAAAGAAGAGGTCAGAATCTAACTCAGTATATTCGAATGACTGAGTACATTCACCTCCTCCTCCAGAACCCAGTTTCAAGTAATACCTCTTCGTACAGTAATATCTATTTCCTAAGAGCTGCACTATTGATCAGTTTACTTTTTTTTCTTCCGGCGAGGAAGGGATGAGCAAAGAATAAATTGAAATGCTTGAAACGCTCACGTCCTGGGGCGCTACGGGAAGTGGTCTGGTCTCCCTCCGCATAAGCGAGTCGTACAGGAGCCCTCAATAAAAGCTCTCTGCGAAATTAACAGCGTAAAGGACTGAGCGAACTGTATTCGGATGGTCAGTCTTCTGTAAAACTCTCACCTCTGACTAAATACATTCATAACCTCCGAAGATATTCACTCAACATATTATATCAAACTGATATTTAGAAATGTCATGATCCGTATTTAAGTGGGATTATAATAATTGAAATTAATAGGGGTTCTCCTATTCAAAACAAAGACATTTATTAAGGTGAATTAATCACATGTCATTCGCATGAGGTACTAGTTTCGGCACTAAACTTGTGCCATCAGTCAACGAGCCAAATCCTGTTAAAATGACGATGACTCCGTTGTTGTATTGAAATTACGCTGCAGAGTTTAATGTCGTGTGAGGTTAGCACTTTGTTTGATCTGTGGTTTGGTTCCGAAAAATAAACGTGCATTTGAGGAACTTGGTTAGACCCAAAGGATTAATTCTTACTTCAGTATGGGGATTTGGAACTTGGAGAAGAAATTAAAAGGCGAATTAGGAAAACGATAGAAAGGAAATACTAAAAAGAAATATCTAGAAACTGCCAGAAGCGAATTCACCTTCAGCAGCCTGTTTGATCGGCGGACGGAGCTGGACTGATGGATGCAATCATGAGGTTAAAAGGATTTTATGCAATATAATCATGTACAATATTTCATTTAATATTCATCTATGCAGGTGTTACAGTGTGTTTTAAAGTTGTATTGTGTTTGCCTGATGTGACTCGTTGTCTGATGATGGCACAAGTTTAGTGCAGAAACTAGTGCCTCATGTGAACGACATGTGATTAATTCACATTAATAAATGTCTTTGTATTGAATAGGAGGACCCCTATTAGTTTCAATGATTGTATTATAACAATTGTCATAAACGTATAATTTCACTTTCGGTTTAGATGCATCGTTTGTCGAGTTTACTTAAAACAACAGGCTCTGTAGGTCAGTAACAATGTCGCTATTTATATTCCAACATCATGGATTCAAACCCGGTAGGGGTAGTCCAATGCTTGAGCGGCAGAATCCAATTGGCATTCCAATTCATACGATGTGGCCTCAGACGAGATCTCTGGCGACACAATAATTGGATTTTATCCGACATAATTAGTTAATGCTCAGGAATCGATAGCCAAATAGAGATCTATTTCTCTGCCATCTAGTACAGAAAAACTTACTGACTTATTTGCTAGTGGCTTAAGGTCTCACCGATACAGATAGATTTTATGGCGACGAAGGGGCAGGAAAGGCCTAGGAATGGGAAGGAAGCATTTTTTTTGCTAGTTGCTTTACGTCGCACCGAGACAGATAAATCTTATGGCGACGATGGGACAGGAGAGGGTTAGGAGTAGGAAGGAAGCGTACGTGGCCTTAATTCAGATACAGCCCCAGCATTTGCCTGGTGTGAAAATGGGAAACCACAGAAATCCATCTTCAGGGCTGCCGATAGTGGGGTTCGAACCCACTATCTCCCGAATACGGGCAACTTAAACGCACCCTACAGCGTGATAGTAGTAGTGCCAGGCCTGTAGCTTAGATCCTTTCCAACAGAACAAAGATGACCTAGACCACCATAGCTCAATTGGTAGAGCAACCGACGCGAAATCGGGAGGTTATGGTTTCGGATCCCACTGGTGTCCGGTTGGCCATTTTTGTTCTGTATTTAACATTTTTTCAGCACGTACTAAATGTACGTAACACGACCTAAGTATGTTGAAAGTCGGTTTCGATTAGTGTAGGCTATACTTATTACTCTCTTCAGTAAGTATGCATTCAAAATTTTTCTGCCTAAATTGCAGTATTTAGTCCTAAGGATGGCCGACCGTACTAATGAAACCCACCTTCAAAATTTCGAATACGTTAGTGTTCTAGGCCAAACTGATCCACACCTAGAACACATTAATATGATACATAACATTTGCATATTTTATTGCTTCTTTATTCAACTCTGAAAGGACAAAATCTAGAGACGCAGGTAAACCCGACCTCCATTCAGCTGCAGTTTCTGGTAAAATCTCCTCATCACAGGGATTCATTTAGTTTTTAATAAGAATAATCCGGCTTAGTGGTTTACAAGGGATTGTTGATAAGGGAGCAAGGAGATATGGCTTAATTCTTTCTCGCCACAAAATTCAGCTTGCTGAAGCAATAATAATCTTCTCAATTTTTATCTCGGGTGCTCTAGATGTGTGCTTTTAGGAAAAAAAACGTTTCAATACAAATTACTTCTCATATAAACATTCTTTATAAAAAGTACTTTTCCTGTAATTACTTGTAGTTCTATAAAAAGTGTGTGTTGAATGGGGCTAGATTATACAAGGATAGAGGGGTGATATTTTATTTTAACAGAATTTGTACGCATAATTAAAAGAAGTGAATGGTTATTTAATATTATACTTTCTATGTATGAATGAATCATTTTCATATACTTGTGAACATTATTTACGCACTCATACTGTACAAAGTATGTTATTATTATTATTTATTATTTATCGTATGATGTGCACAGATAGATTATATAAATAAGTATACAATATATACACAATATATACAAGCAGAAGCCTATAGTTCCAAATCAAGTCCATTGATCCATTTTAAGGCCTCCTCAGTTGCGTTGTGCATGTCCTCCAAAAGACCTTGAAATGCTCTCTTTGGACACTCGGCAATTACGTGGTGGATGGTCTGTGAGGTAGCTCCACAATCACACCCAGAAGACTTCTGCCAGCCCCATTTATAAAGAGTATAGCCGCATCTTTCTTGATTGACTCTTATCCTGTTTAGAGTCCTCCATTGACGTCTGGGTAGATGGAATGCGGGAGGTTGAACATGAGGTAGAGTCACAAGATGTTGATTGGGAACAGAAGACTGCTGCCATTGGTGTAACCAGGCGTTCGTGATGGAGAACCCAGATTCTTCCAGTGTAAGTGCAGTGCGCCAGGGTGGAGACCTAGACTTAAGTCGTGGAGGAGCAGGTGGAGTAATATCCTGGTGAACGGGGAGGTTGGAGTCCTGGTTGGTCTTCTTTCACAGTTTTAGAAGAGCTTCAGACCTTCTTAAGCAAGGTGGTGGAATATTGCTGAGTGTAGGCAGCCAGGTCACGTTTGTAGAGCGAATACAACCAGTTATAATGTGCATTGCTTGATTTAGTTGAGCATCAATCTTCGCAGTATGAGCACTGTTCAGCCAAGTTGAAGCGCAGTATTCGGCAACTGAATAGCAAAGAGTTAGAGCAGTAGATCTCAACACTTGGTTGTTTGCGCCCCAGGATGTGCCGGCTAATTTTTGAAGAATATTATTCAGACTTTTAATCTTGGCGGCTGCGTTGCTTTACGTCCGTAGGTGAAACCTTAAATTACCCTACACGTGTCCCCCGGGTGGTGCTAAGAAAGCAACGGCAAAGAGATGCGATCGAACTGTCTGAAAAGACATCTCGGTCATAATGCACAGAGTAATGAAGAAATCGGTCTTTATCAGGACCCGGAAGCCTATAGCCGAAGAATCGGACCTTCAATTCGAATATGCCATCTTAACATCGAAGGCATCAGCAGAGCAAAATGCGAGTGTCTAGCTAAAATTCTGAAAGGTCAACATATTGATGTCATTGCGCAACAAGAAACTCATACAGCCAATGATATGCAACTAAGAACAAGAGGCAAGATCCCAGGCTTCAAATTAGTGGCTCACAATAATCACGAGATGTATGGCTTAGCTACCTATGTGAGAAACGAAGTATGTAATGAATATTGAATTTACACGACAGCATTTTCATCATCATCATCATCATCATCATCATCATCTGTTTACCCTCCAGGTTCGGTTTTTCCCTCGGACTTAGCGAGGGATCCCACCTCTACCGCCTCAAGGGCAGTGTCCTGGAGCTTCAGACTCTTGGTCGGGGGATACAACTGGGGAGTATGACCAGTACTTCGCCCAGGCGGCCTCATCTGCTATGCTGAACAGGGGCCTAGTGGAGGGATGGGAAGATTGGAAGGGATAGGCAAGGAAGAGGGAGGGAAGCGGCCGTGGCCTTAAGTTAGGTACCATCCCGGCATTCGCCTGGAGGAGAAGTGGGAAACCACGGAAAACCACTTCCAGGATGGCTGAGGAGGGAATCGAACCCACCTCTACTCAGTTGTCCTCCCGAGGCTGAGTGGACCCCGTTCCAGCCCTCGTACCACTTTTCAAATTTCGTGGCAGAGCCGGGAATCGATCCCGGACCTCCGGGGGTGGCAGCTAATCACGCTAACCACTACACCACAGAGGCTGCACGGCAGCATTTTACTGAAATATATCGTCAACATAATACCGCAGAGTTGTTAAGTACAGAAAACGAATTGACAGCTGGACACCAATGAGATATGAACCCAACGAAATCGTATCTGATAGATTGCATATCCATATGTCGGTGGGTGCGATACCAGGAAAATAATGTTTAAGAAGAACATTGAAGGATAGGTAGCCTAATTAAATATATTAACAATTTGTTTTACGTCGCACCGACACAGATAGGTCTTATGGCGACGGTAGAATAGGAAAGTGCTAAGGGTGGGGAGTATGCAGTCGTGGCCTTAATTAAGGTACATACCCAGCATTTGCCTGGTGTGAAAATGGTAAGGTAAGGGTTATTCTGCCCGAAGGCAGGTCCGAACCTCCGCAGAGGTGTGCCTGAGCCGGAGTTTACGTACGGTAGGGTGGCCAGTTCCTTTCCGCTCCCCCATTCCCTAACCCTTCACCAACAGCGCGTGGTAACCCATCCAAATCATGACCACGCCCAATGTTGCTTAACTTCGGAGATCTCACGGGATCCGGTGTTTCAACACGGCTACGGCCGTTGGCAGTGTGGAAATGGGAAACCATAAAATAACATCTTCAGTGGGGTTCGAACCCACTCTCTCCCGAATACATGCTCACAGCTATGCGACTCTAACCGCAAGGCCAACATGGTCGGTTATACTATTTCCTGAGCGACGCGACGATATAATGTAAGTGAATAAATTATGCTGCGTTTTGCCTTTATTGCATTTCATTTTATTATTTGCTTTCTTTCCACTGTACGTTATTTATTTATTTATTTATTTATTTATTTATTTATTTATTTATTTATTTATTTGAATGTTAAAATATACATCAGTCAGAATGGTCAAACAACGGCGGAGTACGATATTTATTCAGTTGTTGAGTCATCTGCCAATAGATAGAGCCCTGCACGGATTTGCAAAAGATTATCCGCATGGGCTCTGCATCCGCACTTCAATCATCCGTATCCACATTCGCATCCGCAAATAGTTATCTTTTTTTTTTTTTTTTGCTAGTTGCTTTACGTCGCACCGACACAGATAGGTCTTATGGCGACGATGGGACAGGGAAGGGCTAGGAGTGGGAAGGAAGCGGCCGTGGCCTTAATTAAGGTACAGCCCCAGCATTTGCCTGGTGTGAAAATGGGAAACCACGGAAAGCCATTTTCAGGGCTGCCGACAGTGGGGTTCAAACCTACTATCTCCCGAATACTCCATACTGGCCGCACTTAAGCGACTGCAGCTATCAAGCTCGGTCAAACAGTTATCCGCGGATATTGTAACTATTTAACTATACTAAACTGAAGATATTGAAACTGATAGATCTGTTAACATAATACAATAGGCCTGCTACCACATTCCCTAGACTCACAGGTTTGTGAGGTGTTTCCTCTCCCGAAAACTACCGACGTAGTGAGCAGTTCTCTTTCGGAAATTTTGTTAGTTCCTTCCCCCTATTGCGGGCAGGAGACAGTTTGGCCTAGATCAGATTTACGGATTTATGATCTCAAGAGACCCTCTTATATATCACCATCCTTCCATACCAATGTCAAGGATCGGCTCACCACAAGCAATAATATTAGTAGCCTATACCTTAGTGAAAACCAATAAACTTAATTATTTTGAAATTATCAGCAAAATTGTCCGCACTGTCAAGACACTAACTTCGCGGATATCCGGATCCTTGATGGGCTCTATCCATAGACTTTTGATGCAGCGCTCCATACCACCCTACCCTCGAGTAATCGTTTCATTCCTACGTAACTATTACATCTTAGATCTGTCCTAATCTGCTTCTCATATTCGTACCTTGGTCTACCCTTACCTTTATTACGGCCTACACTTCTCTCAAAACCAACTGAACAAGATCAGGGTGTCTTAATATGTGTCCTATCATTCTATCCCTTCATCTCGTCAAACTTAGCCAAATCGATCTGCTCCCATTAATTCCATTCAGTGTACCGTCATTCGTAATTCAATCTCACCTTCAGAATTATTCTGTAAAACCACATTTCAAAAGCTTCTATGCTACTTGTTTCTAAGCTAGATACAGTCCACGTTTCATTTCCATACAATGCCACGCTCCACACAAAAATCTTCAAAAACATCTTTTTAAATTCCTATATCAATTTTTGAAGTGAGCAAATTTCCTTTCTTTTGCTATTCTGCATTTCATGTCCTCACAACTTTTGCCATCTACTTTATTCTGCTACTCAAGTAACAAAATCCATCTTCTTCCTTAAGACTTCATTTCCTAATCTAATATTTCCTGCATCACCTGAATTCGTTTGACTGCAATCCATTACTTGAGTTTTGGACTTATTTATTTTCATATTTACAAAGACTGTGCCCATATCACTCAGCAATAGGGATGTACTGAAACGCTACCAATAGATGTCTCACGAGTGGTACATGGTATGCGTTTGTCAATCTTCATTATTGTTCCTTTATGTTTTTAATGGAATTCGCCTAGCTCATTGATAAAGTTGAAGTTTTAATACATCGCAATGGCAGAGAAGATAAGAAAACGGTTTTGCCTGGCTATTGCACTATTACAGTGTTCTAAAAACAAGGTCAATCATATTCATACCACCAATTTCCTAAGGAGGAGCACTTTTGTAAAAAGTGATTGCATGCACTTCGTAGACAGGACCTGAGAAATAAAATTCTGACTAATTTCAATGTTTTTCGAAGCAGTTTGCAGGTGAAGATGTTGTCATTACTGAAAAGAGTGAATGAGATAATTAATTCTATTTAATAAATAATTTTATAATAATAATTTAGTGACGTCCTAACTAGTTTATATGACCTATTTCAATAATTTTATCCGCGCTGAGTAGCTCGGACCGTAGAGCGCTGGCCTTCCAAAACCATCTTGGCAGATTCGAGCTTGGCTCAGTCCGGTGGTATTTGAAGGTGCTCAAATATGTCAGCCTAGTGTCGGTAGATTTACCGGCACGTAACATAATTCTTGCGGGACAAAATACTGGCACCTTGACGTCTCCGAAAACCGTAAAATCAGTAATTGGGACGTAGAAACAATAACATTATTATTATTATGATTATTATTATTATTATTATTATTATTATTATTATTATTATTATTCAGGGAGACTCCTTAGCTCAGGCGACAGCGCACCGGACACTCGCAGCTGGATACTGTGGTCCACATTCCGGTCATTCCATGTCATATTTGTGCTGGACAAAACGGAGGAGGGACAGGTTTTTCTCTGGCTACTCCGGTTTTCCCCTGTCATCGTTCACTCCAGTAACATTCTCTAGTTTCATTTAATTTCATCTGTCAGCCATTCACCATTGCCCCAGAGGAGTGTGACAGACTTCGGCAGCGGGCACAATCCCTATCCTCGCCGCTAGATGAGGACTACTTTCATTCCATTCCTGACCATGTAGAATGACTGGAAACAGGCTGAGAATTATCATTTTTAGTATTACTTACTTACTTACTTTCGATATGGCACCCGCACCTCCGAAATAATCCCTGGAGCAAGAAGGTTTAGAAATAGAAAAGCAGCCATAGCACCGTGTGCGGTGGTGTACCCTGAATAACAGAGTGACCTATAATTTGACACTGAAGCACCGCCAATTCCAGACTTCGTGAAACCGGGCGAGGTGGCCGTGCGGTTAGCGGCATGCGGCTGTGAGCTTGCATCCGGGGGATAGTGGGTTCGAATCCCACTGTCGGTAGCCTTGAAGATGGTTTTCCGTGGTTTCCCATTTTCACACCAGGCACATGCTGGGGCTGTACCTTAATTAAGTCCACGGCCGCTTCCTTTCAACTCCTAGGCCTTCCCTATCCCATCGTCGCCAAAAGACCTATCTGTGTCGGTGCGACGTAAAGCCACTAGCAAAAAAAAAAAAAAAAAAAAAAAAAAAAAAAAAAAAAAAAAACTTCCTGAATACGAAATAATTCATAAATTCCAAATTTAAAATATTTATAATTGTCTTATGACCTGTAACAAGTTATTGAAACTCGTGCGCTGAAGGGAAATTCAATTCACTACTGGATGTAGACTCTGGTACTGCAGTCGTACTAATATCGTGCTCTATGTACGCCTCTAACCTAATATATAATATATAGTATTAGGCATGTTTTCAAAAGGCTATTTGCACTTAAATAATTCAATATTAACAAAAAACTAAAGTAAACTCGTGTCCTCGTCCCGAGGTGGTGCAGCTCTTTTCAGGCACACCCTCATCGGAGGTGAGCGGCATGTACCATTTCAACCACATACCAGCCCTCCTGCCATTCTTAAATTTCCTGCATTACCGGGAATCGAACCCGGGCCCGCGAGGACGGCAGCTAAAAACGCTAACCGCTATGCTACGGAGGCGGACAACAGAAACACAAAAAAAAAAAATAGGTTGCTAATTTTTGTCCTTCCCTTTCAGTCAACTCGCTTCTTTCCGGAAAATTTTCCACCCATTTCCTTAAATTCCGTTTTTTCATTGCACCTATATCATTTTCCATCCGTTTAAAAATATCAGCAGAATACGGTAACTTCATTTTCATGCATTTAAAATAACAGTTTCGTTTCAATTATCATAAATTTAGAAATACACCATATGTCTCATGTAAGACAATCGAGAAGTGGAAAGCGCCTACCATGAATTATCATTATGCTGCCTAGCCGACACGTTCTGCGTAATACATCCTTCTTTCTCCATATCTTCTGCAGTCTCAGATAAAATAACAATATCATCGGAAAATATCAAAGCTTTGATTTCCTTTCCTTGGATTGTAATTTCCTTTCCAAATTACTCTGATTTCGTTCACTACCTGTTCTATTTATAAACATTGCAGAGGAACGAAGACTAATTGCAGCCTTGCCTCACTCCTCTCTTGATTTCCGCTTATTTTTCAAGGCCCTGGATTACAGGTAGATAAATTCCTCGTTCTGAGTATTTGATGCCGATCACCTTCAGAATTTCAAATAGCTTGGTCCTATCAATAATCCAATATTTATTTTGAGTATTTTAATGGATTACTTGAACACATTAACATTAGAAAGGTGTTCCGTATCCCAGTCGTACCATCAGAAACCCTCGGAGGATCAGCTTTAAAATACGAAGGCAAGCAATGCCTTGTTCCACCTTAACTGGAACAGCCTACAACATGAATGCAACGGACCGCACCACATCCCATTCTTACAATCAATACAGGAGAATAATATAGCCTTATCGTATGGTGCTATATTTCGAAGATCAAATGACTTGCTGAAGTGAGAAAAAATAAATACAGTCTTCCTGTAACAAGAAATGCTGTGTGAATTTGTGGATTCTTTTTTTGAATGGAGAATAATGGACGTGTTAGTTTCGTGTTAGGCGCAGGGAACATGATAATCATTACTCACGGATTTTTATCATGCGTAGACCCTGTCCGTTCATCCACTTTAAAAATATATTAATTCCACACCATATTACTGATACAGCTATAGAAGTGAAGTAAGGAAAAAGCGGTCTTCATATGGATAATAGAGACCCTTGGATGAGTGAACAGAAGAAATAAAAAAAAGTACCGGGCGAATTGGCCGTGCGATAAGCTGTGAGCTTGCATCTGGGAGACAGTGGGTTCGAACCCCACTGTCGGCAGCCCTGAAGGAGGTTTCCCGTAGTTTCCCATTTTCACACCAGGCAAATGCTGGGGCTGTGCCTTAATTGAGGCCACGGCCGCTTCCTTTCCACTCCTAGCCCTTCCTTATCCCATCGTCGCCATAAGACCTCTCTGTGTCGGTGCGACGTAAAGCAATTTCGAAAAGAAAATAAAGTTTTCCTCAAATAGTAACATCGAAAGATATTCTGGTTCTTTACTTTTTTATTTATTTATTTATTTATTTATTTACTTCTAATTATATTCTTTAATTGACACGGGATAAAGCCTTCTCTTACACTGAACGAAGTTTAACTTCGATACGAAATGCTATGATCTTAACACACATATATTAAATAACCAATATAAATTAGCTTAAATTTAATCTACTATAATAATAATAATAATAATAATAATAATAATAATAATAATAATTGTACCGGGCGGTACACCTCCACTCCGCTAATTTAAAATGTGCGCCTGTTGAAACTCCTCTGCTGGAGGAAGTCTGAACTTTATTGACAGTATTAATTTTCTACCTTCTCAGAAGATGTCACCACGTGGAAAATTTTGAGTTTTTGAACTGTGTCATTTTTGATGTGTTTTTGTTTCGCTTGAAGTAAGAAGTGTGAACTTTCTCTTCTAGAGGACACTACTGAAGATCTACAATAGTGCAACCTAGTGCGGAGTCAAAGAACTATTTTTTTTTTTTTGGAGAAAATTTAATTTCAAGAGTTTGTTCTTTGTTAAATTTCTTTCTATCATTGTTTAAGTTGGCAATATTTACCCCTTTCTTCCCCTTGTGTTGAACCTAACCAATCCCGAATTTCTTAAATTAATTTCTATCCAATCAGATGTATCTTCCCCCAACTTTAATCTGTTGCGGGGTCCTATCCAATAAAGAGTTTGTGGGAGGGTGTTTTCTTTCCCCTAACGCCTAGAAACTTCCGCGAGAGTATTTAAACTGCTGATTTTTGGGTCTCTAGGCCACTTCTGTTCCATCTTTCAGTGTGTTAAGTACATAGCAGGGGGCGGGAAGCGCCTCTTTCTTCTCCAGCCGTTCAACACAAGGTAATGGCCGATTAATAACTTCTTTCTTTGCTAGCTCAGCAGTTTAACTTTCGGGGCGGGTTCTAAGCGTTCAGCCATGTAACCTTTTCCTAAAATGTAACTACTCCTTTCATATATTCTCTTTTAAAACGACATATTGGGATAGAGAGTGCTAACCCTCTCGAGCTCCCACTCACATTGTCTTGAGGTGAACTTATTTTCTCAACCTATTCTTCGTTAATGTAAAACCAATTGTTCTTTTCTTAAGTCACCTCTTTAGCATGGGATTAGCCCTTGTATTAACGGCCTAGTGCCAAGTAGGTCTTAATCAAAGTGTATTAGGAGTGCAAGTTCGCCTCCTCTCAAATTGTTATTTTAGAGGTCATTTAATTAACCTGCTTTTCTTTTAATAGACCTCAGTAGATTGGGTATTTTACCCCTGTGGTTATGTCCGTTGAGGACAACTTGAAGGTGGAGTTTGGTGTAGCCTGGGAGAGGCTTAAATTTTGAGAGCGAATGGCTCTTTTGAAAATTCTGGGTTGTATGCCTCATGGAGGTTTTTCAGTGTAATTTGGAGCAAGGGCTCCTAGGTATGAATGGGGTTTTCTCCCCCTCGGTTAAAACTTGTGTTTGAGGTAAAACTGAGCTGATTGCCCAAGCATTGTGAAGTCAGGGCGTGAAGCCCAAATTCTGTAAATATTGTAACTAACCCCTTTTGAATTGCTACTTTGTACCTGCCATGCTTGTTATTTCTTTGTTTTCGAAAAGAAAATATAACCTTGTTAAATTTTAAATTAATTTTACATTGCACTATAATTTCGTAGCTTGAAACCCATTCACACCCGCACCTTCTTTCACCTCTACCTACCACGGAAAAGTCCGTAACAATAATAATAATAATAATAATAATAATAATAATAATAATAGATTAGCTTTCTGTGTGTGGTGGCTTTAAGTGTGCTCAGTGTAGTGTTGTGCACAGGCGAAGGGAGTTTTATCGAAAAAGAAGTCTCTACCAACATCTTGTTCTATCTACATGGAGGTACGCAAACACTTCGTGAAATGTTTTGTATGGTGTATTGCAAGGTATGGGTCAGAAAAAAGGACCCCGAGAAAATCGAAAGTGCCAAAATTCAAAGCCTTTAAAATATGGTAGTTGCGTCGACTCCTAAGAACATATTGGACTGGTAGAGTCACAAACGAGAACGATCTCAAAGGAACAAATGAGAAACGGGACTTGGTTGAAGGACTAAATAAAAGAAAGAATAGATTTTTCGCCACTCACTTCCTTATTGTTACGGGGGCACCACCATAATTCAAGAGATATTTGAAGGTAGAATGTCCTAAGGAAGACCAAGAGTGCAATTTATAGACAACATTAAAGACAAGCACAACTATTACGACTTGAAGCTGTTGGCCAAAGATTGGAAACGCTTGGAAAACGTACGTTTTAACACCGACCTTAGGGTTACGACGAAAAAGAATAAGTTGCATTTAACTACAAGAAACTAAATAGTGTCCAACTATTATGACTTACAGCTCTTTAAAGATAAAAAGATAAACCAAATTTGAAAAACCCATGTTCTTCCAACAAGTAATGCTTCACAATCATTAGGCCTATGTTTTAAACGATTCAACTATCACTCGATGCACTAGCTTGAAAATATTCTGGACAGTAACGAAGAGAACTAAACGGCACTCCCAACCTGAGGATTGCCTCCAGATTCAGACAACAAAACAATCCCCACATGGATCATGGCCTTTAAAGGGTTAATTTGTTGACTAGTCTCTTAACAGTACAAATGAAGTGCACTCACAATAGCTACATATCTCGCTTTGTGAATAAATATAACCGAGTACTAAGTTAAGTTCTGAGAGGCAAAGGTGGCTGACTCTAAACACTCCACTCCTTTCATTAATTTATTTATTTACCTTATGGTACAAGTTAAGTCACGCACAGATTGAGTAACATGTGAAAGCAACAAATTATTTACAAAATAGAATAAACATAAAAAGTCAAGGTAAAGCATAAAGTAGAAATCGAGTTAGATATGTACTGCACCCAATTAATTGAGCCTAATTACATCATATCAACATATTGCTACTGATATTGATAATGTAATTTTTCCACACAGTTGAGAATATGTTCTCACACTCTGGCAGGAAGCAGAAAAATCACAATAGATGTTTAAGCCGGCCAGAGCACTTCGGAGCACGGTTTGTTTTGGTGCAATAAAGCAATTATCTTCACACAAAGAGGGAGAGGACGCGTTGGTACTTTGAAATTGAGGTCAAGGAGTGGTAGTTTTCCATCTGAAGACAAGAAAGAGCTTCCAACCACCCCCACGAAAGTGAACTAGGAACAGTCCAATGTTACCCGCTTGAAACCGGTCAACCAATCAGGGAGCTGAATTTGTATTATTCAAATGTAGCGCTTCCTCAAATTTATTTTCGTCATAGAATCGGACAGTAATTGTATACTTGTTTATCAGAGTGACACTTTAGGTTGGGGATCATAGTGAGTGTGTATGCTAAATCCTGTTAATATGCAGTAAATATTAAGTTAGCAGAAGTTATGTCTGGGAACGAGAGTACCTGAAGTTCGCGCCGGAACCGTACGACAGCCGGCGGTGCGACAAAAGAAATATTCCCACCCACGCCACCTATACTGTGCATAATTGTATGATTAATTCGGTGATCACAGGGTAGTGATGGAACCACCAGCAGTTTAAGTATAAATTTAGATGATAAGGACGGTCCGCATCGAGCTGCGTGTATTAAAGGACGCTCTTGAAATTCTGAAAATATCAGTCCGCCAGAAATCGAAGCAGGTCTCTGCCGCCAAGAGGAAGGGACACTTGTTCACCAAGGATCGTACAGACCAGACGTGTCAGCGAATTTCTCTCTTTTGAACATTGGGCGACATTTGTGAAATGTAAACTTTAAGGCAACTTAGCCGAGCATTCAAAGACACCGTCTTGTATTAGAACGAGTAATTGCGGTCAGAGTTATAGAGATATTCTATTTGAGTGATAAGCCAATTAGTCACTAATTTTATTTGCCATATATTACTTTGTAACATTTTGAGAGTAATGGGTAAACAAAGGAACTTCTTTCGTACAAGAATAGGCTGTACGGGAAATGTTACTAGCAGGAGCCATTAAGAAATAACAGTAGTGGTAGAGTCAATGGATGGATTATTCCACAGGTCATTGACAACTAGTAGGACAACAAACTTGCTGCAGAGGGATTATCGCCGGCCGCAGTCCAGTGTGTAAATAACTTTCACTGAGGGAGCGAGGGCCACACTCACACAATCGTCTCGCAGGAATGTCCAGAGAAGCGGGCGTGGTGTTAAAAAAAAAATAAAAAAATAAAAAATAAAAGTGAATCTTTTATATGTGTTTTCAGTCAGTGTATATAATTATTAGTATTTAAGCCGCTGAAGTTGCAAGAAAAGTGTCGTGTGCCCAAGGAAATTGATACCATGGAGGTATACATCAATTTTGTGAAGATGTGCCTTATGTATTGCAACATGTTCTAACTTCAACCAGATGGATGCCCCTGTGGGGTGAAGCTTAATGGCAGAATGTGAGTAACAAAAATCTCATGTAATCTTTCACTGATTGTACTATTTCCTTAGGCGTTACGCGAGCTGCTAAGTAGATGTTTAGGTATTGTAATTTCATATTTTTGGTGTAGCACAGAGGAGAGGTAAAAATGCTGATTTATGCACGTAGTTTGTGTTTAATTTCAATTATCTTTTTCTTATTATTATTATTAATTTTTTTGTCGATGTTATTGTCGGATTGGACCGAATTAGTTTAAATGCTTAGGCCTACATTTGAACTAGATTTGAGGTCAATATTATGCTTATTGGCAGTGGCAGAGTATGATATTTGATTCGCTAGTCACCAGACGGAAGTTTTCTTGGACATTAAAGTAGACTCATTTTTTTTTGTTATGGTTATTTTGCAACCATCTTAATTAGTTGATTCTAAATTTCTCCTGAATGCTGATTACATGGACAGGAGGAATATGATTTGCTTAGTTAACTGTTCAGATTTGATTTGGAGAATGTAATTGAATTTTATTGTAGTCTGATAGAGGCATTAATTTGGGAAGTGATCATTGGAAGATTAATCGTGGTGAATCTAGGCCCACGCGTCAAAATATGCTATGTCATTAGGCCCTGACGACAGTATATGTGTGTTAAGATAATTATGTGATGATGGATAAGCCACTACGGGCAATTATCTCAGTATGTCAGAAATGAGGGAATGATAATGAGGCGATGAGCCGGATAAATATAATGGTCAGCCGAGGAGCTGAGAGTTAGTAGTCAAGCCATTGAGCTTAATACACGGAGCGATATGCAAGCTCTGACAGCTTGATATCACAAGGTGCATATATGTGCCGGCAATGTGAAGCCGAGGTATGAAAATGAGCGGGAGGACCAGATGCCCCGTGAAGTGAAAATGCATTTGTAATATTTATTATCACGACGAATTAATAAATGTGGCGACATGGCATAGCATATTGTACTAGATAAGTATAGGTAAAGATAGCAGGTTAAGTCTGCAATAGTACTCATGAGGATAGTTAAATCCCATTTTATATGCCAACATCGCATTATAATAAGTGTTTTGAACTTTGGTTTTAAATGGGAGTTTGTGAACCTCATTTTTCGTAATGTTGTTGTGAGTTGATTTTGAGTTGATTTAATTTTTATTACTCCTTGTTTTTTTTTTGTAGTGAATAGAGTAGGGGAGCCATGAAACTGATAACTGGACATGGTGAATCAATATTCTTAACCAGAGAGTTGAAATTGCAGGACTCTGGGCAAGATAACATGTTTGTCGGTGACGATGCAATCTACATCATATTATGTTAAATTCATTTACGATTATGAGTGCGTGCATGAATAAGCAGCGGTATAGGAAATGTAAATATCACGTGGACTCGTACGTTGATCATCTCTCAACCCTGACGAGTATATTTTATTGATGTGTAAGTTAGATTATTCTCTGTGACTACAAGGTAATATTATTAGTTTACGTAATTTTAAGTCCATTAGTGTGATAGGTGATTTGTTCACTCATTTGTAAATAGTACGGCAGTTCGTGTAACGTAAGTACAGGATGTGTTAGGTTCGTGTTATTACGTCACGGAACACGACACAACAGATTTGTAGGACTTACTGAACGAATGTTTGTCGTAAATTAAATTGTATTTTATTAGGAAGCGATGTAATTGATTTTGATGATTAATTGCCATAAGTTGGTTCTGACAGTAATACTGGCCTTGATGCATAAATTTGCATATTTTTGAGTGTGTTAAAAGATGAGGTTTTATCTTTTTAAAGTTCAGTAAGATCCAGGGTTTAGAAATTAAATTTGCAGAGTTCATAAGTATGATTACGTCACGCTGCACAGCGGTTTATTTGTGTTACATCTATCCTCAGGTTTTCAATGAGTGTATTTAATGTTAAATAATTGACATAGAGTTTGGAGATTGTACTCCTAGGAATGTTGGAATGTTCTAGATTACATGCAAGCTTAACTATAATGCATTACACGTTAGTAGAGTTCTTGTTTATGACACTATGATATCTATCGTAAACACACCATATTATATCGATCTAGTTGAATCAGTAAATGACATTTTATTGGGATATTATTGTTAAACGCACTATTTTGGTGTACTTGAGGTTGCATTTTGGTCAACGACTCACTTCACTTATATTTGTTGACAATTTTATTTGGATCATTTTTAATTAATTATTCTATTAATCAATTAATTTATTGATCACATTCAGATTAGTCATGATTAATTGCAGGTATTCTTATATTGCATCTTCAACGGTGACACTAAACTTGATTGAGCTTTGGTTCAAGCCTTGTGCATACTTACTAAATTCTTGCTTTGTCAATAAAGTTTATTTATTACATAATCAGTCCGTGTCATGGTGGTTATTTTAGACTATTTACTGGTAATCCTTAGTTAGGCAACCCCTATGCACCAACCCACAGGCGACCTGGAACTGAGCACACCCGAGAAAGAATCTCTACGATGCGGTAAGTATATTTTTTTCTAGCAGCCGGAGACAGCATATATCAAGAGGAACCGCAGCTCTACCGACAAAAGGGTGCATGGGGATGTATGAGTCATTTTAAAAATGGCGTCCCAAAGTGGAGCTCGATTATCGCCTTATGATGGTAAGAATGGTTAGGTCGTGACAGACGGACAATTTAGAACATTCCAAGGGTAAATAAGTAGTTATAAACACTGTGCAGTTGTGTGACTGTATAATGGTAGTCATGTGATAAAGTAACGTTGTTTATCCCATTGTAAGGATAAGTAAGGAAATGTTGTGTTGTGTTGTAAATAGCTATTAAGTTTCGCCCTAGTGAAAGGGGGGTCCAGTATTTTATATATATTTGTTCACGATGGTGGTAACTGATGAGCAGTGGGAACAGCTAATCACGGGCATTAATATGCTAAATGGTAAAGTGGACGCGGTCCAGAGTGAAATGAAGGCGGATCAGAACACACTCACGGAGAACTTAAATAAATCATTGGAAGACACACAGAACACTTTGACTCTGAATTTAAATAAACAATTGGAGGACACACAGAACACTTTAACCCAGAACTTGAGTGAACAGTTAGATGTTATTCAGACAGAGTTTTCACGTAACCAGGAGGAGCTGCGTAGGGAACTGTCAGAAAATCAGGAAAAGCTACTGGAACAGTGTGATAAAAATAGGAAAGAAACCAAGCAGGAGCTTAGTAATTTGGCTCATGCACATAAACAACTTATCAAACAGCTAGGGGATGTAACGTTGTCACTAAGTAGCAAAATAGATGACACTAAGAAACAGGTCGAGGAACAGTGTAAAAAAATGGCCGAACACATTCTTATGGTCCAAGACCAAATGAATGTATTAGAGGCAGACACGCAAAAGAGTCTGACCTCAATAGCTAACGAAGTTCACGAAGGGCTAGAGAAGTTCGACCAAGGATTAAGAGTTATGGAGGAGGCTAGGATCGCGAACAAGGAAGACGTGACTAAACAACTCGTAGGAATGAGAGAGGAAATTACAGCTTGGCAGACTGAAATGGCCAGTACCATTGATAAGGAGCTTAAAATTGGTGACGAGTTAATGCGTGACGAAGTACGAGAGGTTGTCAATGGTGAAATCAATAACCTGCAAACTCAGACGGAAAATCTGGCAACATTGGTTAAGTTTATGTCAGAAGAGCAGGCTATTCTAAAGGCTGGTATGAGGAAGGACGGGACAGCATTTCAACAACCAGCACCTGTTGTTACACCTCAGGTAACAGAAAGGATTAGTGTCGACCCGAGCACTCAGCCAGTTCGTAAAGAGAATGTTCAAACAATTGTAGCGCACTCAAACCTCGTCAATATATTAAAATTGAGCGACGAGCAACCACGGAAGTTTAACGGTACTAATTCCGTGACCCCTAAAATGTTCCTTAGAGATCTGAAGGCTTATTTTCAGGAAATGCAGATTCCGGAGGAAAAGAAATTAAGAATAACTGAGAAATATTTAGAGTCAAGTCCTAAGACATGGTTCATAGGCTTTCGCACTTCATTTAGTACATTTGAAGATTTTGAGAGGGCATTTCTCAATCGTTTTTGGAACTTAGGGACACAACAGAGTTTACGGTTAGAACTTTACTCCAAAAAGTATACGAGCACTCAGCCTACGCAATTTAGTAGGTACTTCCTAGATCAGTTGGTTAAATTGCAGGAGCTAGACAATCCTCCATCTCAGAGTGAGCTTGTCCAAGTGCTCATTAAGCAACTTCCAGTCGAGGTTCAGAGGATGTTAATTACCTCGAAAGTTCAAACCCCGGAGGACGCAGAAGAGATTTTACGCCAGTTAGACGCCACAACCAGTGTAAATTCACCTAGGCCAACACGGAACCTCGAGCATAAAGTGTTTGTAGTCGAAAACGTGGAAACCAATAGTCACCAGGACAGGATTAGCCCGAATACAGGAGCAATACCACGCAGGAAGCCCGATAATAGGGAACAGCTTAACAATGCAGAATTCCGTAACGAGAGGCCAGTGCGGAATAATTATGAATATAATAGGAGTTACCCTAGACAAGACCTCAGACGTGACAGGAATAGGTACGAATATCGGAACCGTGACCGTCCTTACCAAAGGTATAATCAACGCGGAAGGTGGTACGGTAGAAATCAACAGCAACAATCGTACAGATATCGTAACAGAGAACCGGATCATCGTGACAGGGAGAATAAACGGTATGTCCAAGATTTGAACTCAGAACGTCAAGAAAGGGAACGTTGGAGAGAGGCCATTAATCAAACGGACCTCAATCCGGACATAGTAGGCGCAGAAAGTATCGAGTATCAGAGAACGCGCAACCAAGCTGACCGCAGGCAGCAGTCTTTGAACCCGGAAGCCCAGCCATACTCACAGAATGGCCACGGGCAGCAAAAAAAAAAAAACGCCAATGTAATATCAATGTCTCCATCCGACCGGAACGAGCTTGTGCTAATGGCCGACAACTCGAGTGATTGGGTTGTAGCGCAGGTGGATTCCTGGGTCGTGCAGCCACAAGATCTTTTGGAAGATCCTATAATAAGAGAGGCCAAACAGATACCGAAATTGCCGGTCATAAACGTTAGGTTGTATGGCACAAATATTAGAGCTCTCACAGACACAGGAGCGTCGATAAGTATTATATCCAGAGCACTGTATGAAGATATAAAAGAACGTCACAAACTTCCCGAGATTCCTGTATCTTCTGTCAAAATAAGAGGGATTATTCCGGATAAAACGACAGTATGCAAATCCCAAACATTGTTGGAAATGCAAATCGGAAACTCTATTTTTACGCACCCATTTGTGATTATGTCGAAGGTTAACCACAACCTAATTCTAGGAGCTGACTTTTTGAGGGCCACTAATGCGGTGATTGACCTGGCCAACAACCAAGTCAAATTCCGAAAACCGGAAGGGGATGATCATGTTTGTCTAGACCCCGAAATAAATTGTAAAACGGATGTGAGTGTGAATAACCAGGAAGAACCCATTAACGAGGATATTGCGCAAATTTTAGACAATGAGAGCATATTTGCCAATATTTTCAGTGCTGAAATGGACGAGGAAATTGAGAGTTTAATATCAAGCAAGGTGGCCGAATTTAACGGAACCAAAGAGCAAAAGGATAAGCTACGAGCTCTATTGGTGAAGTATAAGACTGTTTTTGACTCGAAGGTTGGTCTGATCCCTAATTTCAAGTACGCATTAAATGTCACAGATTGGCGTCCATATAAATGTAAGCCATATCCTATTCCAGAAAAGCATTACGCGGAGGTGAAACGCGTCATTAAGGAAATGGAAGAGAACGGAATTATATCAAAAAGGGTCACCCCTTTTCTAAATAATTTAGTGATTGTAGTCAAAACAGACGGATCGCTCCGCATTTGTGTTGATGCGAGAATGCTCAATCAGAAACTGATATCAGAATACGATCAGATACCATCTGTCAAGGACGTCATTAGGAAGTTCAATGGCATGAGCATGTTTACCGGAGTTGATCTTACTAGTTCATTCCACCATATCCAGCTGGAGGAAAAATCCCGATTGTTAACAGGATTCCTATTTGACCAGCACACTTATACCTACAATAGACTCGCATTTGGTATACGCAACAGTACGGCAGCTCTTCTCCGTGCCCTAGATAGAAATCTTACGGACGAAGTTAAGGAGGTGACGACTCGTTTTATTGATGATATTATTATTCCTAGTAGAAATTTCGAGGAAAATTTAGAATGTGTGGAGAAGTTACTTAAAAATTTGATGGACACAGGCTTTAAGGTTAACTTAAAGAAATCCCATTTCTGCCAATCAGAGATTCTATTTTTAGGACATGTGATTGATGGCCAGGGAATACGCCCCAACCCTGTAAAGATAGAAGCTATCCAGAACTTTCCGAGGCCAAGAAGAGTTAAGAACATACGACAATTCTTGGGTCTCTGTAATTTCTTTTCGGACCATTGTATGAACTATACTGAGGTAGTGGCACCACTGCAAGATATGCTCCACAAAAATAACAAATGGAAGTGGACGAAGGAGACAGAAATGGCATTTCAGCGGACGAAAGAATTGTTAGCACGGAGTATTAAATTGTCATACCCGGATTTCGAACAACCGTTTGTGCTACAAACTGACGCATCCAACGTTGGAATTGGAGCAATTTTATACCAAGAGGATGATAAACCGCCTCACTTAAAGAAATTCATATCATTTTATAGCCGCAAGCTGAGGAAGCATGAAGTTAACTACAGTACTACCGAACTGGAAATGCTAGCGATAGTACAGGCCTTACAACACTGGCACAAGGTCATTTATGGTTTTCCAGTAAAGATTCGGACCGACCATAAAGCCTTGACATTTATGCTAAAAACAGCTATTTCTAGTCCACGAGTGTCACGCTGGTCGCTGTATGTACAGCAATTTAATTTTACAATTGAACATTGCCCTGGCAAGGATAACATTGTAGCTGACATTTTAAGTAGGAACCCCAGCGAGCCACTTGAACATGTAAATTATGTCGATTTAGTACCGGATGATCATGAAGTCTTACGACACCTAAGTCAATTACATCAATTTCAACAGGCAGAAAACTCTTTGAGCAAGCTGATCGACTTTTTCCAGAACAGAATTCAGCAGGGAGATCCAAACTACCGGGACATCCAGAACCAAGCTGAGGAATATTTATTCATTAATAATTTGCTCGTTAAATATGTTGATAGAGATCACACAAAATTGAGAGTGGTAATACCATCTCAACTTCAAAACGAAATTATCTGGCATGTACACCGAATTACCGGACATGGCGGTATCGACAAAGTAGTTGCCACTATTCAAGAAAGTTTTACTTGGAGAAATTTAAGAGAGTCAGTGAGGGACACTGTTGTGACTTGTGACACATGCCAGCGAGTAAAAGCGAACCCTTATCTCATTAAACAAGAACCTATCCCTATATTGCCTACGGAACCTAAAAAGCTGTTCTCAATGGATATTTTCGGCCCTATTCCGAAGTCAACCCGTTTTAGTGACTATGGATGTATTTTCGAAATACACGACTCTATATCCGATCCAAAAGGCTAACACTAAGCTTGTACTAAGATGTCTTACCAGAAACATTATACCGAACATGGGTAAGCCACAAAGTTTGCTAACTGATCATGGAACTCAGTTCACATCAGCTCAATTCAGAAATGCTTTACAGGAGCTCGAAATTAAGCATGTCATGAGCTCAATTCGTAATCCTCAAAGTAATCCTTCGGAAAGAATAATGAAGGTCATCTCTAAATTTTGTAGAATTTACATACCGAATCAACACAGTAAATGGGTTCAATTGCTACCAGTCATCATGGACTGTATAAACCATACTATCCACGAAGCTACGGGATTTATACCCTCAGTCACCCATTTAAATGAATACCCTATTCGACCGTGGACAGCAATTATTAATTGCCCAGCGGATCCTAGGCCAGCTCCTGACGTATGTGTAAGGAGGGTTGCCGAACACTTGCAGCAACAGGCGCAACGTCGACAGAGAAGATTAAGAGGGAAGAGATTCCATCGCCCACTTAGAGTAGGTGAGTACGTTCTTTTACGTCGTCCAGTCTCATCTGCACCGGAGGCGAAATTTTATGCTAAATTCGCACCATTATATGTGGGACCGTATAGAATAACCGAGTCACTTCACAATAACGCATACAGGATAGTCAGCCTAGATGGTCAAGAGGAGATGACTTTTAATGCCCGAAGCTTAAAGTTGTATCGACCACCACCCGGAGGAATTCCACAAGTGAACCTGGTAGAATATTCACAGAGTGAAGAAGAGGAGGACTCATCTACGGAAGAGGAGATGACGGCTGACGAAGATTGGTCCATGGCAGAGGATGATGACGATATTTCTGCAGTGGAGGAAGAAGAAGAAGAAGATGAAGATGATGACCAATTCAACCTGAGCTGTGATGAGGAAGAAATATCACCGAATGACGGAGACCTACCAATCACGAAATCCGTAGAGAAGCGAGAAGAAGATGGACGTGATGATTGCCCAGAATGTCTGCAAGAGGCCACGGAGCTGAGAGAAATCATGGAGACAATTATCGCCGAGTTACAGGAGGAACGTAGACAACTAGAAGAAGAAAATTTGCAACTACGAAGAGAATTTACTAACTAAGCGAGGTACAGAGTTGAGGCTCAATTATGGTTGCAGTTTTGTAACCAAGTTGAGATTGAATGACATAAGATCTAGAAATCTTCCTCATATTCTTTCGGAACATTTCTATTTTTAGTAAGGGAGGAGTTGCACCCAATTAATTGAGCCTAATTACATCATATCAACATATTGCTACTGATATTGATAATGTAATTTTTCCACACAGTTGAGAATATGTTCTCACACTCTGGCAGGAAGCAGAAAAATCACAATAGATGTTTAAGCCGGCCAGAGCACTTCGGAGCACGGTTTGTTTTGGTGCAATAAAGCAATTATCTTCACACAAAGAGGGAGAGGACGCGTTGGTACTTTGAAATTGAGGTCAAGGAGTGGTAGTTTTCCATCTGAAGACAAGAAAGAGCTTCCAACCACCCCCACGAAAGTGAACTAGGAACAGTCCAATGTTACCCGCTTGAAACCGGTCAACCAATCAGGGAGCTGAATTTGTATTATTCAAATGTAGCGCTTCCTCAAATTTATTTTCGTCATAGAATCGGACAGTAATTGTATACTTGTTTATCAGAGTGACACTTTAGGTTGGGGATCATAGTGAGTGTGTATGCTAAATCCTGTTAATATGCAGTAAATATTAAGTTAGCAGAAGTTATGTCTGGGAACGAGAGTACCTGAAGTTCGCGCCGGAACCGTACGACAGCCGGCGGTGCGACAAAAGAAATATTCCCACCCACGCCACCTATACTGTGCATAATTGTATGATTAATTCGGTGATCACAGGGTAGTGATGGAACCACCAGCAGTTTAAGTATAAATTTAGATGATAAGGACGGTCCGCATCGAGCTGCGTGTATTAAAGGACGCTCTTGAAATTCTGAAAATATCAGTCCGCCAGAAATCGAAGCAGGTCTCTGCCGCCAAGAGGAAGGGACACTTGTTCACCAAGGATCGTACAGACCAGACGTGTCAGCGAATTTCTCTCTTTTGAACATTGGGCGACATTTGTGAAATGTAAACTTTAAGGCAACTTAGCCGAGCATTCAAAGACACCGTCTTGTATTAGAACGAGTAATTGCGGTCAGAGTTATAGAGATATTCTATTTGAGTGATAAGCCAATTAGTCACTAATTTTATTTGCCATATATTACTTTGTAACATTTTGAGAGTAATGGGTAAACAAAGGAACTTCTTTCGTACAAGAATAGGCTGTACGGGAAATGTTACTAGCAGGAGCCATTAAGAAATAACAGTAGTGGTAGAGTCAATGGATGGATTATTCCACAGGTCATTGACAACTAGTAGGACAACAAACTTGCTGCAGAGGGATTATCGCCGGCCGCAGTCCAGTGTGTAAATAACTTTCACTGAGGGAGCGAGGGCCACACTCACACAATCGTCTCGCAGGAATGTCCAGAGAAGCGGGCGTGGTGTTAAAAAAAAAAAAAAAAAAAAATAAAAGTGAATCTTTTATATGTGTTTTCAGTCAGTGTATATAATTATTAGTATTTAAGCCGCTGAAGTTGCAAGAAAAGTGTCGTGTGCCCAAGGAAATTGATACCATGGAGGTATACATCAATTTTGTGAAGATGTGCCTTATGTATTGCAACATGTTCTAACTTCAACCAGATGGATGCCCCTGTGGGGTGAAGCTTAATGGCAGAATGTGAGTAACAAAAATCTCATGTAATCTTTCACTGATTGTACTATTTCCTTAGGCGTTACGCGAGCTGCTAAGTAGATGTTTAGGTATTGTAATTTCATATTTTTGGTGTAGCACAGAGGAGAGGTAAAAATGCTGATTTATGCACGTAGTTTGTGTTTAATTTCAATTATCTTTTTCTTATTATTATTATTAATTTTTTTGTCGATGTTATTGTCGGATTGGACCGAATTAGTTTAAATGCTTAGGCCTACATTTGAACTAGATTTGAGGTCAATATTATGCTTATTGGCAGTGGCAGAGTATGATATTTGATTCGCTAGTCACCAGACGGAAGTTTTCTTGGACATTAAAGTAGACTCATTTTTTTTTGTTATGGTTATTTTGAAACCATCTTAATTAGTTGATTCTAAATTTCTCCTGAATGCTGATTACATGGACAGGAGGAATATGATTTGCTTAGTTAACTGTTCAGATTTGATTTGGAGAATGTAATTGAATTTTATTGTAGTCTGATAGAGGCATTAATTTGGGAAGTGATCATTGGAAGATTAATCGTGGTGAATCTAGGCCCACGCGTCAAAATATGCTATGTCATTAGGCCCTGACGACAGTATATGTGTGTTAAGATAATTATGTGATGATGGATAAGCCACTACGGGCAATTATCTCAGTATGTCAGAAATGAGGGAATGATAATGAGGCGATGAGCCGGATAAATATAATGGTCAGCCGAGGAGCTGAGAGTTAGTAGTCAAGCCATTGAGCTTAATACACGGAGCGATATGCAAGCTCTGACAGCTTGATATCACAAGGTGCATATATGTGCCGGCAATGTGAAGCCGAGGTATGAAAATGAGCGGGAGGACCAGATGCCCCGTGAAGTGAAAATGCATTTGTAATATTTATTATCACGACGAATTAATAAATGTGGCGACATGGCATAGCATATTGTACTAGATAAGTATAGGTAAAGATAGCAGGTTAAGTCTGCAATAGTACTCATGAGGATAGTTAAATCCCATTTTATATGCCAACATCGCATTATAATAAGTGTTTTGAACTTTGGTTTTAAATGGGAGTTTGTGAACCTCATTTTTCGTAATGTTGTTGTGAGTTGATTTTGAGTTGATTTAATTTTTATTACTCCTTGTTTTTTTTTTGTAGTGAATAGAGTAGGGGAGCCATGAAACTGATAATTGGACATGGTGAATCAATATTCTTAACCAGAGAGTTGAAATTGCAGGACTCTGGGCAAGATAACATGTTTGTCGGTGACGATGCAATCTACATCATATTATGTTAAATTCATTTACGATTATGAGTGCGTGCATGAATAAGCAGCGGTATAGGAAATGTAAATATCACGTGGACTCGTACGTTGATCATCTCTCAACCCTGACGAGTATATTTTATTGATGTGTAAGTTAGATTATTCTCTGTGACTACAAGGTAATATTATTAGTTTACGTAATTTTAAGTCCATTAGTGTGATAGGTGATTTGTTCACTCATTTGTAAATAGTACGGCAGTTCGTGTAACGTAAGTACAGGATGTGTTAGGTTCGTGTTATTACGTCACGGAACACGACACAACAGATTTGTAGGACTTACTGAACGAATGTTTGTCGTAAATTAAATTGTATTTTATTAGGAAGCGATGTAATTGATTTTGATGATTAATTGCCATAAGTTGGTTCTGACAGTAATACTGGCCTTGATGCATAAATTTGCATATTTTTGAGTGTGTTAAAAGATGAGGTTTTATCTTTTTAAAGTTCAGTAAGATCCAGGGTTTAGAAATTAAATTTGCAGAGTTCATAAGTATGATTACGTCACGCTGCACAGCGGTTTATTTGTGTTACATCTATCCTCAGGTTTTCAATGAGTGTATTTAATGTTAAATAATTGACATAGAGTTTGGAGATTGTACTCCTAGGAATGTTGGAATGTTCTAGATTACATGCAAGCTTAACTATAATGCATTACACGTTAGTAGAGTTCTTGTTTATGACACTATGATATCTATCGTAAACACACCATATTATATCGATCTAGTTGAATCAGTAAATGACATTTTATTGGGATATTATTGTTAAACGCACTATTTTGGTGTACTTGAGGTTGCATTTTGGTCAACGACTCACTTCACTTATATTTGTTGACAATTTTATTTGGATCATTTTTAATTAATTATTCTATTAATCAATTAATTTATTGATCACATTCAGATTAGTCATGATTAATTGCAGGTATTCTTATATTGCATCTTCAACGGTGACACTAAACTTGATTGAGCTTTGGTTCAAGCCTTGTGCATACTTACTAAATTCTTGCTTTGTCAATAAAGTTTATTTATTACATAATCAGTCCGTGTCATGGTGGTTATTTTAGACTATTTACTGGTAATCCTTAGTTAGGCAACCCCTATGCACCAACCCACAGGCGACCTGGAACTGAGCACACCCGAGAAAGAATCTCTACGATGCGGTAAGTATATTTTTTTCTAGCAGCCGGAGACAGCATATATCAAGAGGAACCGCAGCTCTACCGACAAAAGGGTGCAGTACAATACAGAAAAATAGAAAGAAAAATACAAATATACAAACATGAAGTAAAATGTAAGTAAATACGTAAATTAACAAATGAAAAATGGAAACTAAACTAGGGTGGCCAGTTGTTGCAGCCATAGAATATCCGTTGTTGAAACTGTCAGGTCGTCGACAGTTCCTCGGAAGGCTCTATGTGGGCATCTGAAGGTGATGCATTGCATCGTCTGGAGTTCTTCACCACAGTCGCAGCTTGGAGAGGGTCGAAGGCCCCAAGAATGCATCGCAGAGCCGCTTCTTGATGCCCAGTGCGCACTCTGTTTAGTGGGACCCATGGACAACAGGGAAGATAAAATCCGGGCGAGGACTGCGTCAGATAAAAGATCGATCTCCATTCGTCGGGGACCGTAGCAGTCCATACTTCATTCGAAGTTTGCAGTCTACAGTGGTTTTTTCATCAGTTTGAGAGCCAGGAGCGGGGGAGGGTTTCTAGATTTCAGCCGGGTTGAAGCGATTCTTTGGATGTCTTGATGAATTGGAAGTGATTTATTGGTCTCTACTTTACTTGATTCTCGGATGAGATCGTTCATGCGGCGTAGATCTGGAGGAAGGATGTTGATAAGAACTGGAAACCAGTGCAGTGTAGTGATAATCCGCATTGTCTGATTCAGGACGATGTCAATTCTCTTGGCGTGGGCGCTATTCAGCCAGAAGGAAGAGAAGTATTAAGCTCTTGTATAAACCATACTTAAGGCCGAAGTACTTAAATCTTCCGCTTGGGATCCCCATGTGCTGCCAGACAGCTTAGATAAGATGATGTTTTTCGTACCTAGTTCGGCTGTAAGGTTGGACAGATGTTTACTGTAAGACAGTGTCCGGTCTAGTGGTACACCGAAATGATTTTTGTTTGGGTTGTGCGGTAAAATGCTGTCATGAAGAGTTACTTTCACTATGGTATGGGCCAATATGGTACTCAGATGAAAGCAAGATGTTTCCGTTTTGGTTGTGCTAGGTGTCAAGCACCACTTTTGAAAGCAATTTATCAGTAAGCAGGGATCTTTCGTTAGCATGCCCTCAAGGCTGTGGAATGTTGCGTGTTGTGCGGCTATGAAAATATCATCGGTATAGGCAGTCTTGATACCGTTTCTGGGATGTCTGCGAGATAAACACTGAATAACAAGGGGTCTAATATGGAACCTTGCGTGAGTCCGTTATTTAGTTTTCTTGTTTGCTGAGGGTATTGTTCATGACCACTTTAATTAGTTATATCTGAAAGCATGTGATTGATAAGATTTGTAGTGATTTTACACTGTAAGGTTTTCAGGAGTTTATACATTAACCCGTGCCTCCATAAAGTGTCAAAAGCAGCAATGAGTTCCATAAACAGCGCACCCGTCATTAGCTCCTCTTCAAATCCAGTTTCAATGAATGTCGTCAGAACAAGTACTTGGTTTCCGCAACTTCGTTCCGGCCCAAAGCCAGCTTCTTCTGTGCGGAGGATCTTGAAGATGGCTAGACTGATTCTATTGTAGATCAGCCTTTCCAGTAGCTTGTAGATTGAGCACTGGGCGGTTTTCCAGGTTTCAAGAAAGCAAAGATCTTTGATCCCTTGAACTCCGGTGGCAGGTGTCCTGTGCGTTGGACGAATGAAAAGAAGTCAGCAAGCCATTTCCTAGCGTTTTTACCACAGTGAACGAGGAACTCATTACGGATGTTGTCAACGCCTGGTGCTTTCCCCATTTTTCAGCTTTGAAGGGCTATTGTGACTTCATCTACGGTGAATGGTGATGCTAGCTCCGGTATAGATGAGCATGATTTTCTTAGTTTTCGCCAGTCTCTTATGATTGTTTTGGAGTGTGCTTTGTCTTACTTAGTCCTGGACATGTGAATGATTCGGTCTACTATTATGTCTGGTTTGACTTCTTGAGGTGTTTGTGGTTTGTGGGAATGGCCTCCTAGTTTCTTTGGAAGGCTCCACGCTTTTTCACTTGAATGCTTGAAGTCTAGTTCTTCAAATGTTTTAGTGCATATTTCTCTTCTGTCCTTATCCAGACTGCTAATGAGTTCATATGCAACTTCCGTATGACCACTCTGTAGGAATTCTTGATACAGAAGCTCACTAGTGTCTCTCCAACGTGGTACGGACTGTTTTAGAATGCTTCTGGGTATGTGTTTTCTGGCCGTTGAGATTACAAACCTTACGAACTTCTGGTAATTACCAGGAGTGGGAACGATCCATCGGATATTGCTGCCTAGGTCTTGAGAAAATTCGTCCCAGTTGGCTTTGTAAAATTCCATCGCGGATGTGGTGAATTTTCAATTACTACTATGTGCATTCCTATTTCTAGGATGATGGGCCAATGATGATTGTGTAGAATGTTATCAACAATGTATCTGGTGGTAGGTAGAGGTAATCTTGCATCGTCAGTCGTGACAAAGCTCTGGCCTGGATTTGTTTCACATTTCCATCTTGCTGAACGGAATGTGCGTTCGTCTTTAGGATCATACACGAGGTGCAGATTGTGTTTCCTGCTTCCTTCCTGTTTTCTAGTAGTTTTTTCATTATTTCACATATTTTTCCTCCTTTCTCTTGTCTTCTTCCTTCTCCTTTCGTTTCTCCTGAAAACCTTTTATATTCCGTATCAATCTGCTAAATGTTGTTATTTCCTGTATTATAACTGCTGTTGTCCCCATTTCTGCCATATCCCCATCAATATATATATCAGAGTCTCTCAAACGCCCAAAAATCTCACGCGTGCAAACCGAGGCACAGAGGCTCTGTGCACTGTGCATCGGTCCGACCCGGCTCAACCGAACTGGGAACTTTCGTATTTTTTTCTCAGTCGTGACGATGAAGCTAAATAATATAATTACGTGATCATCAAAAATATCTATTTTTCAATACAAAGGCCTTGCTCGAATTCTACTATAATTTGTCGAAGGAAGATTTTCCTAAGCTGCATCGAGAAGTAGCTAAGTTTATTTCAATGTTCGGTTCTGTTTTGACTTGTACGATAACTAGATTGCGTGCGAGCATTTATGATTGTAATTTAGAGTACGCTCTCAGAATTGCTGTCAGCCAGACACTAGTGGTATCATTGCAAATAAAAAGGAAAAGAAGAACTATAGAAGATAAATTGTCTGCTCAAACCAAATTGAAAGAATAGTATTTTAACACCGGTAAAATTGTCCCATACAATAGTGTGTGTCCGCTCACCGCACATAAACATTTCGCAGTGAAGGAAGAATCAGTGAAGAAGGTGAAGAAGGCGGAGACAGGCCGAACGGGTGTGACTTGTGTAGGAAAAGAGGAGTAGGGGTTTGCACTCTGGTCAACCTAATGAAGTCGTCTCCTGCACCTTGCGCCGTGCAATGCACTGACGCATGCACCGTGGGAGGCCCTGCTCTATATATTAAAATAGCTTTGGCAAATCCATCCATCCGTCGGTTCTACTGGATCGATTTGTTCATTTCTGTTTCATTCTCTCCGGAATTACTTGTCTGTGAATTATGAGACATTGATAGGTCTCTAAGTTCAGCCAACTTTGACTAATCATAAAAATCAAACCATTACATGATCACTCCAATAATTTCAGGCTAAGGCCTACCCTAACCCGCAATACATTCTGTACTTAGCAAGTTGCTAAGCGACTAACACTTTCATTAGTATTCTGATATATCGTCGCTTCTGTGCCCAAACCCTGAATGTGACAAATGCTCTTCCTGTTCATAATTTCCCTTAAGACTGGTCACGCCTCTCTGCCACATATGGATATGCAGTCCATCAGAACAAATTTCGTTGTGTTCATTTTCCTATGCACAATGTGTAAAAGAAAGAGAACCTTACTGAATCGTTCTATAGGAACGCATGTTTGAATGGCATATTTACCCACTCTTAGCATATAATGTATGTTTGATTACTACCTGAGAAGACAGAGATTATACAATTCATCTGAAGATGAAAAAATACTATTCTCTGCTAGATACTCTTTGATTCTCTGACCTTCCCCAGCTTCTGATTATACTCAACAGTTGGCAGAACGTTCCTAATAACTTATATGCTGGTAAGAGAGAACAGTCTATGTACATACAGACGAGAAGGTATCAAGTCGACCAGCCTTCTGTATGACCAGTAATAAAGCGCAGGGACAGACTCTTGAAAATGTGGATAGTCTACTCACCCGATACCAGTATTCAGCAACACTTGCTATTTTGTATGAATCTGCTAAAATACAGTATTTCCTGTAATTTGTCTGCTGTTATTCTCATCTTTGCCATATCCCCATTATTATCTATGTACTAAAATAGCTTCGGCAAATCCATTCATCTTTGCACTATCTCGGGCATGATCGTTTGAAAATATTTAGATCCAGGTACGGCCTAATTGTCGAAGCACAGAGAATATTGTATGCAAAGAAATGTTATAAACTAAATTACGAATGAATCATTTGAATAACTGTGCCGTTATTAAATATTCATAAAACTATTGAACGGGGCAGGCAAAACGACTGCGTTAGGCTTATTATCAGGACGAGTTATCTGTCCTATTTATAAGGAATGATGTGCACAGCAGGTGTCCGCTAATTATTATTATTATTATTATTATTATTATTATTATTATTATTATTATTATTAAACATCCTTAATTTATGATTAAAATGGTTTATAGTAATTATCACCCCGGTATGGTAAACGCATGAACTTTTGAGTTTTTGAACAAGATGTTCACGTGTCTCATATGACTTAGGAGGTCCTCCCATAAAATGAACAACTCATTCATCCTCCCTACATTGCGAGACATATCATCAATATAATGTCCTATTTCAAAAATAAAAATAGCCTATATATATTGTACCCATATCCTGAGATGGAAAGGCATAGAATCAAGAAGAGAGAGAGCAAGTACAGATTGCTTGGTTGTTCCCCTCTTAGTAGCTTTTTACGACATCCACCGGATACAGATAATTCCTTCTTCCACTCCACCCACAGGGGAGATAGAGAATTCTGAAAAACGCATGCACTTTTGAGGTTTTTTTTATCAAGATGTCCATGTCTCACATATGACCTAGGAGGTCCTCCAGTAAAAAGAACAACTCATTTCTCTTCCCTACATTGCTCGGAAAGCTCACATAATCGAAGAATTTGCCACACGTCGTATGTAAATTAATGTTAACGGCATTTGTAAAACATAATAGGACTCTGAATTTGAAATCCATGTGTCACTCGATAGGAGATTGCGAATGGAGAGCTAATTTTAGTACACAACACCTGATACACTTAGTAATGCGGCCCTGCAAATAGCTGGAAAACATTTTCTGGTCTACCGATCGGCGGTCCACCAGTGGAGCGAACGACAATATTGGAACAAACCATCACGTCCGACCACTACATACAAACACAGTCTGTCACTCTTCGTTGTGCGCAATCTCATGTCAGCAAACAGCACCTGCCATGTGCCTCGAATGGGACATCACAAGGTACATACACACAAAGAACAGCAAATACCACTCCGCGTTACTGCCTAGGTGTTGCATAGAAATGTGTGCACACTCCCCTGGTTGTCCAGCTCCAATCACTGTACCGAGGTATAGATGTGACTGGACCGCAAAGTATTACAGTCTCCCGCACCTGTTGAGCAAATAAGTCTACTGACACGGATTTACGTTGGCTGTACTAACTGGAACAACAGATCGTTTAGGAAAAGGTACGTCTAGACAGATGAAATGACATGGCACTTATTCCATTAAACTTTATTTAGAAGTTGTACATTTCTAATGACTGATTACGAGCGCATTCTATTCTTTAAAGTCAATAGTCATGTATAGGGTTTGCGAGACATACGGTCAATATAATATATTTCATAAATAAAACTAGCCTATATATATTGTACCCATATCCCGAGACGGAAAGGCATATAACTAAGGTGAGAGAGCAAGTACAGTTTCCTTGGTTGGTCCCCTCTTAGTAGCTTTCTACGACATCCAAGGGATACAGATTATTCCACCTTCCATCCACCCACAGGGGAGATAAAGAATTCTGAAAAATCGATCTACGTCCATAAAATTTCAGTCGTCTTTTTTTCTAATAGAGTCTGACATTTCCTCAGAATGCTGATATAATTCAGGAAACCTCCATTTTCGCATACTGGGCCAAAAATTCCCATAAGGATTTGCCTTTCTTGATTTTCTAAATGTTTATGTATGGATCTGCCTCCAATGTTCAGGGTTTCTGATGCGTATAGTGCTTCAGGCTTAATTACAGCGTTATAGTGTTTTAATTTATCGTTTTGACATATTGATTTTCTTATGCCTGATCGATGTGACTGTACAGGCTTTTTGTAATTCTGAAATTCTCTCTTGGTTTGCTTCACTACCATCCTGGGATTTTCAAGTTCCAAGATATTAGGCTGCAGACTTTCGGCACTATCTGCCGTTGAGACCAAGTAGTCAGCACAGGCCAGACTGCTTACAGCATTTCTACCTACTGTAACTGAATCCCTCCTTGCCACTTTATACCTTTCAGCAGAAGAGTCACGTAAACTATGAACAACAAAGATGAAAGATGACAGCCTTGTCTAACCCTTGTAAGTACATTGAACCAAGAACTCAATCTACCATCAATTCTCGCTGCAGCCCAATTTTCAACACAAATACCTTTGACTGACTACGAACACATTTTCCTTCGGCACTCTGTCATATGCTTTCTCTAGATCTACGAAACATACAGTATAAGTCTATTCCTCTCGTAGCATTTTTCAGTTACTTAATGTATACTGAAATTCTGATCCTGACAGCCCTTCTGTGATCTGAAACCACACTGGTTTTCATCCATTTTCGTCTTAACCACTGATCGCATCCTCCCTTACAAGATGGCTCGTTGGACAGTTACTTTTCATTTAGTATATTATTTTTAGTTGCCGGGAGTGTCCGAGGACATGTTCGACTTGCCTGGTGCAAGACCTTCTATTTGACACCCATTGGCGACTTGCGCGTCTGGGACTGAAATTATGATAACAATGGGGTAGGGAGAGAATGTAACCCGGTGTCGGCGCATAGTATGCTCCTGTCGAATGGCATCAAGAGGTCTCCTCAAGGTTTAACGTCCCCATCCTTCGGACTTACAACCATCAACAGCGACATATGCTCTCAGATCACATGAACACTGGAGATGGCGAGAGGTTTTTGATCTGAATCCAGGCTTTTCGCGCGGAATCTATAACCGTAATATTAGAAGAAGCGTTTTGACTGATAGGGCTGGAGGCAGGATTATTGCACTGCCATTGCACGGTGTTGCCACTTTCCTGCATTCCTTTCTCGTTCCCTTCGCTTCCGGGTCACTTGTTCGTTAGTTCAGAGCGCTCAGAAGTGAACAGAACATGCTTGTCTCCGTGACAAGTGCAGTGGGCCCGCCCACGTTTCCACGGCAACAATACCTTATACTCCCTTCACCCAACACAGGCAGGTAGTAAACGGACTTCCCTCTAAGAAATGTCAGAACGCTTGTTTCACTATTACGACCATAGTGATTAGATATTGAATACTACCTCCTCACCTACCCCGTCAGCCAACGTTCTGATCATGAACAATTTTTGACCGATGGAACTCGAACCGGCTAATAACTGTATCAGACCATATAGACTTCTTGCTTTAACGATCATGGCCACCAGGTCGATTACGCAGTTAATAAATAATAAGAACTTTTTTAAACATACCTCGCACACTATTACAACATAACTAATTTTGGGAAGATTCTGTGAATAAATTAAACATGTCAAAATAACCAATGGCGTTATGTCTTTTTTTGCTAGTGGCTTTACGTCGCATCGACACAGGTCTTATGGCGACGATGGGATAGGAAAGGCCTAGGAATTCGAAGGAAGCGGCCATGGCTTTAATTCAGGTACAGCCCCAGCATTTGCCTGGTGTGAAAGTGGGAAGCTACGAAAAACAATATTCAGGGCTGCCGACAGCCCACTATCTCCCGGATGCAAGTTCACAGCCGCGCGCGCCTAACCGCACGGCCAACTCGCCCGGTGAGACGTTATTTTAAAACCAGTAGTAGTAGTAGTAGTAATAATAGTAGTAGTAGTAGTAGTAGTAGGGCTGCCTGGCCGAGGCGGTAAAAGCGTGCCCGCAAGGACTTGAGTTCGAATCCCTGTCAGGAAGTCGTAAAATTTAAGAAACGAGATTTCCACTTCCGGGTGTGCATATGACCCTGAGGTTCACTCAGCCTACACCAAAAATGAATACCAGGTTAATTCCTGGGCGCAAAGGCGGCCGGGCGTAGAGCTAACCACTCTACCCCATCAGGTGCCGAGGTTACGGATAGCGGAAGCCTTTACCTTCCTATCTTCCACACCTCCAAGGGCCTTCATGGTCTGTACGGAGATGAATTTGCTTTGCCTTGCTTTGAGTAGTAGTGTATTTGAGAAAGATAAATGCTTATTATTATGTAGTACCATCGTAACAACCTCATCGGCATGTCCAGCCTGCCCTTCTATTATTTACTTTACATGGCTCTATTTTACATTGTTGATCAACATATTAAAATCAATTTTAATTCAGTGATGATGGGCCTTTGTATCCGAAAACTAGTTATGAAGTGAATATTTGTGTGGTGAAATGACTGTTAAGGTTTTTATAAAAATAATAATACAACCACCAGCGCTGTTGTTAACATAATGGCTTCGATATTTTATAATGCCTATTATTAGTTTAACAATATTATAGCAGAATACATTAAGGGCCTAGGGCTACATCTATCGGAAATAACCAATGCCTTACTTATCCTACGTCCGACTCGTTGGCTGAACGGTCAGCATACTGGCGTTCGGTTCAGAGGGTCCCGGGTTCGATTCCCGGCCGGGTCGGGGATTTTAACTTTAATTGGTTAATTCCAATAGCACGGGAGCTGGGTGTATGTGCTGTCTTCTTCATCATCATTTCATCCTCATCACGACGCGCAGGTCGCCTAAGAGCGTCAAATAGAAAGACCTGCACCTGGCGAGCCGAACCCGTCCTGGGATATCCCGGCACTAAAAGCCATACGACATTTCATTTTTCACTTATCCTACGTTTAAAACACTTTTTGTTTTCTTTACGATTTCGTTTTAATTGCACCGACACTGGTAAGCTTACGGCGACGATGGGATAAGAACGGGCTGGGAGCGGGAAAGAAGGGCCGTAGCCTTAATTTAAGGTACATCCTCAGCATTTGGCTGGTGAAAATAGTAAGCTACGGAAAACCACCTTCAGGGATGTCGACAGTGGGATCCGTACCTGCAATCTTCCCAATGCAAGCTCACACACGGGTGGCCCAGATTGGTTGCGCAGTAAATGTGAGTTTTCCCTCGTTCTGCTCGTGACGTCATCACAGGAGCACCGTGACGGTGTAGCATACAACCGCACGTGTATCTCATTTCGTTGTTTATATATTATTGTCTTATAAAGAAATGATTTCCACGTAATAATTATACGTAATTTCTTTCCGTATATTGCTGTTGTTTTATATAGTGGCCTACTGTATTTTACGTAGTATGTGTGTCGTAGTTCGTTTCTGTGAGATCTCTGTTAAGTTGCTGTGTTTCGTGCAGTGAGGTGTACTTATTTTCTTTTCGTTAGTTGCGTGAACAGTGTCATAGTAGCTGGAGTGAAATTTATGTGTTCATAGTACAGTATCGTGGCGATAGAAAACCGTGCCGTTAATGATTCACCGACCGAGCTCGATAGCTGCAGTCGCTTAAGTGCGGCCAGTATCCAGTATTCGGGAGATAGTGGGTTCGAACCCTACTGTCGGCAGCCCTGAAGATGGTTTTCCGTGGTTTCCCATTTTCACACCAGGGAAATGCTGGAGCTGTACCTTAAGGCCACGGACGCTTCCTTCCCATTCCTAGGCCTTTCCTGGCCCATCGTCGCCATAAGACCTATCTGTGTCGGTGCGACGTAAAGCGAATAGCAAAAAAAAAAAAAAAAAAAAAAGATTCACCGCAATCTACAGCGACACCTGATTGTTCAGCAGAGGGATTTCGGTACCTCGCCGGCTACATCGCCGACCGTGAAAGAAAATATGACAGGTCAATGCGAAATCCCACTGTTTAAGAACCTTGAGCTCACAGCTGTGCGACCCTAACTGCACATACAATTCGCTTTGTCCTTTACAACATAAAATGTTAATGTAAGAAACGCTGGTTAGATGAATAACAGAAATTCTTCGTTACTTGAATGTTCATAACGTGGGTACAATAGTGAACCTGGGAATAATATCCAGACTATAGCAGGTTGAAGAAATTGGGAGCGTTTGATCAATGCAAGAGACAAACCATTTGGTTGTGTTATTCCTGTCATATATAGCGCTCTCAGTACTCGAATTCAAATCCTTCCTTTTTCTAATCACCTGTGAGATAAGAACGACCATATCACAGGGGCTCATTATCTTCAACTAATTAGATACAGTCACTGATGTGTAGACAGCGCTATCTGATTTCCTTTAGCTTAACTCCGCTACCACGTTCTGATTATATTCTAGTCTTCCAGTGTGTTGTAAATGAAGCTGTTAGTGGCGTATACTGAGGGCTACGGGTGCGGATATCCGCGAATTTAGTATCTTGGCGGATGCATAAGGTATGACAGTGAGGATAATTTTGCTGATAATTTCTAAATAATGAAGTTTATTGATTTTCACTCAGGTATACTCTTATGTTTGTTTGCGGTTAGGCGACTCTTGACAGTGGTATGGGAGAATGGTGATGTATAAAGGGCATTGATACCATAAAGCCGTAAATCTCACCTAAGCTTAACTGGCTCCTGTCTGTAATTAATGAAAGGTCAATCCGTTAGTAGTTGTCGCAAGAGGAAATCCCTCATATACCTGTGATTGTAGGGGTTCTGGTGCCAGATATGAGGCCTATTGTGTTATGTTAACAGATCTAGCCTTTCCAATACCTTGGGTGTAATATAGTGTGGTTAAATGTTTTCAATATCCGCGGATAAAAATTCACGGATGCGGATATTTTTTTGTATATTGGCGTAGGGCTCTAGCTATTGGTGACGCCCGAACATCAAATGATAACGACGAAGTCTAAAGCACATTGTAATGTAAGCATCTGACTCATTGTTCCATTTACAACATTTGAAAGCAATGAGAAAACACGTCGTACGTATTTTTCAGAGCAAGGCATCGGAGACTGACCTTGCAGCCTACGCTCTGCATCCCTTTATCCTCGAACAACCTCGCGCGGCTTGCTGCAGTATCTCAGATAGGTGAGGAAAACGGGATGGTATTGCGAAAGGTGTGCTAGGCTTCGCTCCGTCAGATTGCCACTGCTAATGTTACTCATCGTATATACTTCCTCACCTTATACTTCTGACTTAATTATATAAATAACAGAGTGCTGGTATTTCATTCCCGGTTATCTCTACATCCTTGGAGGAAGACACTGCAGGACTGCTCGTATAGGAGTAATATAGTTTTCTTTTTATAGGTAGATCTGCAAAAGTGAAATACAAATTTTCAGGTTAAGTGTTCTCTTTTGTTGGTTGGAACAGGACACGTGATCATGTATTGGACACCATCTCTAGAGGAAGCTATTAAACCAATGAATGATTGGTACGACCGCTTGTAATGCTGCAAAATTTAAAAAAAAATTAATAATAATAATAATAATAATAATAATAATAATAATAATAATAATAATAATAATAATGGTGCATGATAACTGTATAGGCTTGTTGGTGACCTAATGAGGATGAAATGAATCGTGAAGACGTCATAAATCCTCAGTCCCCAAGCCAGGGGAATTAAGAGTACTAGGGGTTGATTCTAAGAATTGAACCGGGGCCATCGGATCAAAGGCAGGTATTCTATCCATTTAGCCACAAGCCGGACTTTAATTTGCTCAATCTTAGGCTTCCATCTCCACTGATCAGGTGTAGCAGAGGCCAGGACAGTAGCTCGCGAAGCAGTCTTGACAACACAGCAGGGTATTCCGTTGGCTGTTGGCTGCAGCTCAAAACGCGTAAGGCTCAACGTTCACTAAACCAACTATCGAAAAGGGGTACGGTAACCTAAATACGGTGGTATCCACGTCCTGATCGCAGCATACGCCACTGGAAGCCGTATATGCTAAGTGGGAGTAAGTTACAATGCTCACCATCCACACAGTTCCTCTGTTGACCTGTGGTCGAGTGGAATGTTGGCATACAGGTCCTGGGTTCAAACCAGGTGGAAGTAGTCTGCTTTTTTGGTGCCGTGCCAGATGCGAGCGTGCCGCATGCGACCGGTGCCACTAGCGACCGCATAATCTGGTACTGTGCGGGATGCGACCCGTGTCGACAACCCAATTTTCATTTAGTAACAAAATCACTACCAGAAACATTTAGAAAATAGGCAAAAAAATTATAGCACTTCTTACCAGGTAGGGAATGAAACTGTTCTTTGCTCTGTTCAAATATCGAACCGCAAATCGTGCGCATTTCATTATGAAATTAATGACTTTAGTAGACAAATACGTTTGATAGTGTTTTTAAAAGTGGGAAGATCGCAATATGAAGATAAAGTTGGAATTCAAGAGGACATATAGCGACAAATATTCGTTTATAGGAAGATGATTTACGGATTGGAATAATTTACCGAGGAAATGCTCAATTAATTTACAAATTCTCTGATATTATTTAAATTTTTGTCACTTTGGCGACTGTTCAAAATGCAGATCAGTGGTGGTTGATTGATTGCGGCACGACGCTTCATCTACCCGGTCGCTAGCGGCACGATTTTGGTGTGGTCACTTGCGGCAAGTAACCGACAATTTTAAGAGCGGGTAAAAGTCCATTCGACATTCCATGTCGTAGTATGTTGGCATGTACAAGATCTGTGGTGTCATATTTGGTGTTTAGCCTATAACTTTATTATTTTTTTTCTTTCTTTCTTTCTTTCTTTCTTTCTTTCTATGTTTGATAATCTATTTACACTAAAGGGTTGGTTCTTCCCTCGGACTCAGCGAGAGATCCCACCTCCAGCGCCTCAAGGGCAGTGTAATGGAGCGGGAGACTTTGAGGCAGGGATGTAACTAGGAAGGAGGACCAGTACCTCGCCAAGGCGACCTCACCTGCTTTACTGAACAGGGACTTTGCGGGGGCGGGGAGATTTGAAGGGATAGACAAGGAAGCGGGAAGGAAGCGTGCCGTGGTCTTAAATTAGGTACCATCCCGGTGTTTGTCTGAAGGAGAAGTGGGAAACCACGGAAAACCACTTCGAGGATGGCTGAGGTGGGAATCGAACCCATCTCTACCCAGTTGACCTCCCGAGGCTGAGTGAATCCCGTTCCAGCCCTCGTACCACTTTTCAAATTTCGTGGCAGAGACGGGAATAGAACCCGTGCCTCTGGGTGTAGTAGCTAATCACGCTAACCACTACACCACATAGGCGGACCATTATTTTATTCATTTTATTAATTAATTAATTAATTAATTATATTTATTTACTACCTGTAGTACCCGGCCATGCTCGGGTGCTTGTCTGAATGCTTACTTTTAAATTTTAGTTTGAGTTTATTTAGTTTTGTGTTTAATTTTTCTCGTTGTGACAGCCCAGATTGTCTGAGAAAAAGGTGACCCGTGCAAAAAAAAAAAAAAAAAAAAAAAAAGTTAGTTATAACTATATATTTACGCGTAGCGCTATGGATATGATGTACACGGTATCGATTGTCCCTGGGACTGTCACCAATCAGCCTATCGACCCCGAAGATTGGCAATTCAACACTTTTCAACGCTTCTCAATCTCCATGCCGACGGAGGATGAACTTGGATTTCCGTGGCATCCAGAGTGTCACATTTTACCCACAAAACCCCGGATTCGACAAAAATATAGCTTTATTGCATGTCACATCTCTCCGCTAGGGGTGTGTAATACCGGGGTACTTTGTTTTCAGATATTAAGTCATATGCGTTAGCAGGTGAGGCCGCCTGGGCGAGGTACTGCTCATCCTCCCCAGTTGTATCGCCGACCCAGAGTGTGAAGCTTCAGGACTCTGCCCTTGAGGTGGTAGAGGTGGGATATCTCGCTGAGTCCGAGGGAAAAACCAACCCTGGAGGGTAAACAGATAAAGAAAAGAGGAAGAAGAAGACATATGCTTACCTATTAAGTTTGATTGATTGCTAAGTTGGAGCATAATATCTTGTCATTTTGGACCTTCCTTTTCACCTCTTCTCACCTGCATGCCAAAGGGGACTGAAATCGGACTTAAACGTCATCCAGGGTGACACTATTCAATTCAGCAACACATAAAACAATTAATTCGACATTAATATCGGCCATTTTCGATTATTTTTAAATACCCCGCCCCCTACTTCCGCCCGCCATCAGCGCCGCCTCTCAGGATGATAAGGGGGTCTTTCACCCAGAATATTTTATTCCAGATAGTAAGTCATATGGGTACCAAATCTGGTTGAGAGATATGTTTGAACATAAACACGTTTGAACATAAACACATACCTCCACATTCTCGTCAATTTTGAAATTAATCTTCAGGCTTTCTCAACCCCTATTCTATTTGGGGATGAACTTCGACTAAAAAGCATACAGATTTTCTCAGTTCGTATCGACACCCCCTAAATCTAGCGATTCGGCACATCGGTCATTTTCGATTATTTTTACAATGCAGTTCCTACACGAGGGTTGCTAGGCGTCTTTTAATCCCAGGTATATTTTAAGATAGTAAGTCATATTATTTGTACGTTGTTGATGATGATGATGATGATGCTGCTTGTTGTCATCTGTGGTAATCGGCCCCTTTGTACTGAACCCATAATTCTACGGTGAGAAAAATTTTTATTTTTCGCAAATATTTATTTGGTATTCAGAAACTACTGTATGTTTGAGGGCAGCCATTTTGCGCTCCCAAGAGCCCGATGTTGCGTGGGGAGGTTCTTCCTTCCCGGCGAGCTCGTGGATCGCCGGGACACCTCGGTGGAGCTCGAGTGCCCGACAATTATTTTAATCCATGGAATTCTGCAGAATGAGGGATTTTGACAATGTAGTAAATAATGAAATAAATGAGCAAAATTATTCATACACCCTCTGTGGAGGTAGTGACACCAGGGAAAATTTTAAGTGCAGTTAAGCCCAAGTACATGGTAGCGTGAGACCAGCGAACTAGCTACACGTGCCAAGGTCATGGAAGGAAGAAAACGCGCGAAACGCACGGGCAGAAACAATTTATTTCTCCCGTTGTGAGTGTAGAAAAATTATAAAATTAACATCGAACATAAGTGCAAGTCTGTCCGGAGTTCTGGGACAAATCTTATCAAAATTGGTCTATTAGAAACAAATTTGGCAGATTTCACAACCAAGCCTCATAGAGGGGATAGCGTCCTTCCGGAAATTATAAAAGAAAACCCCCACCGTAGATTTTTCAGTGTCGATCTGGAACTTGAAGCCGCGGGAGCTTGTGCCCGTCGTCATTAGAATTTCGCGCCAGATTGACTGACAATATTTCAATACATGTTCGTGGCTAAAGTCCATATAGTTAGTTAAGAAGAAAGTGAATTGGAGAAGCTGTGAACGTTTGCAGACGAACTGGGAAGGTGTAGGCTGGTTGAAAAATACACAGCAGAATTTATTTTTATCATTTCGTATACTCTTGTAAGTGAAGAAGGTCTGGGGGAAGCGATTCAAAATAGTTCTACTCCCTTATCGGCCGAACACCTGTTCTTGTTGAAACAACGGGGAGAGAAACCACTCTGGGAGACGCATCAGACAGTTATAGTCGACTGCAGAACGAGGGAAGTTCGTGGTGCAAGTTACAAAGAAAGTGCATTATTTATGGTAATTTTAATCTCGTGTGTGTGAAGGGTAGTGTTTGGATGAGTGAGTTTTTAAAAATGAAAATGTTATCTGTGAAAATGAGTGGCTAAGTACGAGGTTGCTGGAGATGATGTAATCAGAATGCTGAGAATGTCACCAATGTGCAGGTCTGTCTATTTTACATTATGTTGTAGTTAGTTAGTTAGTTAGTTACTGTCTGTCCTAACCAAATTTTTCCAGATGATTGTCGGGTGATATGCGTAATTATCAGGCGAAAGGCGTTGTAAATTTTGGTCAACGTGTGAAAATTTCAGTGTGTAAAGTTCATGTCAAGAACGGTAACATGCGACGCTTAAAATTGTGTGTTGAGATGAGATATCATTTAAAGTGCGGATTTGTGAACGTTATAAGTGTAAGTTTGTCGTGGCGAATATTGTAATTTCAGGTGTCAGTTGCATTCAGAAATGTTGGTCAATAATAATAATAATAATAAAAATAATAATTATAATAATAATAATAATAATAATAATAATAATAATAATAATAATAATAATAATAATAATGTTTACCGCGGGATAAGGAAATTCCTCTCTGTTAAATTACATTTAACCAGTTATTTTTACAAGGATCGTAAGCATATTTAGATAATGTCAATAAAATTTGTTAGAGTCACAGTCATTAATGGGAAGGAAATTTTGAGACATCGTGTATACTTGAATTGCGAAAGGTCGATGTGTGCTCTTGGATTCTTGAGGTCCGAAAGTCTTAATAAGAGTAAAGTAAGAGATGTGTTTAATAATGGTTGTCGTTTTCACCAGGGAATCGATGTATGAAAAAGGATCTTGAAGGAAAAGGAATTGAGAGCGATGAATTGATATGTATGTGGAGACGAGATAGATGGAAGTAATACCGCTGGAAAGCGAGGAGAAAGAGTGTTGAGATAAGCTGTATTTTTGTAGAGGAAGTATTTAGGAACAGGCTGTGTGAGGCAGGCTGTATTGTTTTCCGCAATCAATCCGAATTTGAGATGACTATGATGTGAAGCATTGTGAAATTTATAGAAAGATTCCAAGTGAAAACGACTCTTGTAAAATGTTGAAGTCTGGGTAGTACACATCCAGTGATCTATGTTACGTAAAGCCCGCATGGATGATAAGAGAATGAACGATCTCCAGGATCAAAGAGTACTTTGGACACACGGTTGGGTTATATTTAATTTGTTCATTGGAGAGGTCATGGATAAGATGGTTGGAATTGATGATAGGCGATCTGAGAATTTCGAATGCGATGGTGATGATTATTATTTTGAAAGCATCCACTAAAAGGGGAAACGTGTGTTGGGAATTTTCATTTGCTTCCCTAACACGTCAGTGCATAGGCTGAGATTGTGTTCGAGGTGGATAACCGTTCGTCACGTCTATTTATTTTTGAGTTCACATATTATAATGATGGAGACACTTATTGTATTTTTCGAGAGGTAGACACTTGCTGTGTTTCGACTTGCATTCATTTGATAATAGAGACGTGGGTTCCGTCGTGCGTATTTGTTTGACGAAATCTAGTGTTAAATATCAGAGTTGTTTGAGAATTGCATTTCGCCTGATATGTTAAGGGAGACGTAGTACGACCCACTTTGACGCCCGACGATAGATTTAGGACGTCACGTGTTTATTCTTGGAGTCATTGATGATGAGACGTCTTAGGTCACGCCCGACGATAGGATTTGGAAGGCATCATGTACATAATGATTAGGTTTAGGGTGTACAGATTTCAAGTGAGCCCGACGATAGGTCTGGGATGGTAGCTGTACACACTCAAGTCTCGGTTAAGATGTTTTTCTTTTGTTTCTTTTGTGAAGTGGCCTGGAGGAAGGTAGCCGTTACAGTACGATATGATTTATTGTAGAGGGTCTGTGCGAAGCTCTCATTGAGATAACGGGACTGCTATCAGTCGAGTTGAGGGCTGTCCAAGTGTGGGACATCGATCCGATCTAGATTAAATATTTTACTGTGTTTCTTCGTGCGTGTTAAGCTGTATGACTTCGAGAGGTTAATTTATTTTTACGGACTTTATTGTTTCCTCGTCTTGACGTCCATTTTCGTTGATAGTGTGCATATTGACACTTAGTGTTTTAGAATGAGACTTGAGTTGCGAATGCGGTTTCGATTCGTCAGCCAGTAATTTATATTATTTTCATCTTGTCGTATTTTCATTCTTATTCATAGTTAGAGTTAGTAAGTAATCACTTTACCTGTAGTGTGTTGGGACAGACAGTAAATAGAGAGATCTGTACTGGTAGCATTGTTGTCAAGGGAAAGAATTCCGTAAAATTGTAGTAAATTTTAGCGTGGACTGGTAAATTTATTAAGCATAATAAACCCATTTCTAACCTGAAAATCGGTTCAATAATAATATTTTCAAGTGACTTTTCACTTTTTGATTAACTTCAGTGTTTGGCATTTCTTCTAAATGCATGATTAGTAAGTGTTTCCTGCATTTCGCAGTTTTGTTCCTTTAGAACGACTTAACGTAAGATCCTCCCGGATCATGTTGTTGTTGGTTCCTTCCGAACAGCTGTTTGGGGTGATGCACGTTTAGCATCGGGATTACCTTATCACTTAAGGGTGTCATGAATGACAAATACATGGTGGAATCTTATTTCAATTGTGAATGATGCCATTAACTTGTAGTGAACACCATGCTTTCCCATAATATGTCGCAACCTATCCAAAGCAACTGATAGTCAGTTTGGTTCGATTAAGGGTCCATTCGGCGGATGTTCCGTATCCGTGAAGGGTATTTGACTGGTGGATAACCTTAATTAAGAGAAAATCAGGCGTTCTAATTGTTGAAAGTCAGATTTTCCACGGATCGTGTGGATTAACTCTCAGTTCTCGTTTGGAATAATAGGTGCCCGGTTTTCAGGTCTTCCCTTTTTCAGTTTTTCAGTTTCGCTGTCCACTAACATATTAGCTTCTCTGAAGCAACTCTTCGACATTGGAAGAAACGAAGTGACGTTATGTAATGTGACTGTGTTTGGAACTTTTCAAAAATCAATAATTAAAATTTTTTTTTTTACATTTCTGTGGCAAGAATGCATATTAAATTAACGATGTTATCGTGCTCTTTTAGTTTAATAAAAGTTAGTAAGCACATTTCTGCTCCTCATTTCAAGTAGTTAGGCTTTCTTCTGAACCCCATCGTTTGGTTAAGATCGTGACCGAATTTATTCCCGCAACGACCCAAGATTTAAGAGTTCTAAATTGTTCTACAGTAGCAGCCGTGGCCGACCAACGATGGAATGGTAAGTTCAAGGGTTCAGTACCTTGTTTTGTTGAGAGATTTGCTGAATCATACACACTTACGTCCATATTCTCTGTCATTTTGGACAGTTTTTTTTCACACCTTCTCACTCCGACGTGCTGATGGGGACTGAACTTGGACTTAAACGACATCCGGATTGTCACCGTTCATCTCAGTAACCCCGGAAACTGTGGATCTGACACTATTTTTGATTTTTTATGTTGCCCCTTCCTCGCTCCACACCCATACGAGTGGTAATGGTATCTTACCCCCACCGTGTCCGCCTCCGTAACGTAATGGCTAGTGTTATTAGCTGCCGTCCTCGGGGGTCCGAGTTCGGTCCCCGGTACTTTCAGAAACTTAAGAACGGCAGGAGGGCTGGTATGTGGTTGAAAGTACATACAGCTCACCTCTAATGGAAGTGTGCATGAAAAGTGCTGCACTGCCTCGGGATTGAGGATACGACTTTACTTTTTACCCCCATGTTTTTTTCTCCAGATAGTAAGTAATACGTGTGTCATGTTTGGCTGAAATTGCTCCGGTGGGTTAGGAGGAGATGTGATACATACATACATACATACATACATACATACATACATACATACATACATACATACATACAATGATCCACATCCTGTCTCCAGTCATTTGATCGGGTCAGGAATGGAATGAATGAAGCCTCCGTCTAGCGGCGAGGATAGGAATTGTGCCGGCTGCCGAATCCTGTCGCACTCCTCTGGGGCAATGATTAATGAATGAAATATGAAATGAAATGATATTTGAGAGTGTTGCTGGAATGAAATATGACAGAAAACTGTAGTACCCGGAGGGAAACCTGTCGCGCCTCCGCTTTGTCCAGCACAAATCTCACATACATACAATTATATTTTATAATAATTATATACATTTATTGCGTGCCAGGAATATCTGAGGACATGTACGGCTTGCCATTTCTGACCCCACGGGGTCAAGCTATATGTACCGCTAATTGACGTTTTTGTCTGTTGATATAAGTGAAAATGTACTGACATGAACAGGAAGGAAGCGGCCGTGGTCTTGAGAAATTTACCATCTTGGCATATACAAGTTAAACTGTAGTTCCTTATTTTCCGACCTTACCTACCGATTTTCAATGATTTCTCTTCAGCCACTTCCTCGTGATGCGTGTAAATACATGCAGACAGACAGACAGACAGACAGACAGACAGACAGACAGACAGACAGACAGACAGACAGACAAAGATGACGGATAGTTAAAAACTGCATTTCCTTCTTACTGTGGACATGACCGATCCAGAAATGCCATACTTTTTTAAAATTCTGGGCAATGTACAGACAAAGCTCTTTATACGTATGTCCTCTGCTTTATTCATGAAGCGTTACAATTGTCCTTCTTGCCTGTATACTGAACATTGCATGATTAATATAGGCTAGTACATTTCTCGGCACGAAAGACACAGTCCTCTTAGAGCCAATAAGTATTTGATGGTACTCCAAGTAACATTTTTGTCTGGAATCTTAAAATGCCACAGTTGTTGTTAAGGTAGAATACCAATATTCTTACTGGTATTAAAAGGTGAACGATCTAATTATGAAGTGCTAATATCCATACTGTGATAACATTAACTTCTTTCCAGACACAAAAGTGTTCGCAATGACACTTTATGGTACAGAAAACACTTTCCGAACACTTTCATTAGAATTAATTTCTGATTCGTTGAACTGCCGTTCACAGCTTAATGTAAACACGCATAGTCGGAGAGATTACTGTTACGAATAAAACTCCTATCCATTTCACTACTCCAATTTATTTCAGGAGGACCCAATAAATGTACACACACGCGCACACACACAATTCTAATCAGCTATGAATGGCCACACTTACCAATTACAAGTCTATTCACAAATCCCTCTTCCTTACGGTGCAGCAGGCGGTCCAGCCCGTTGATATACCAGCGGACGCTTAATCCCTAATTTCACTTTTCTTAAGTCCAGTCACCTCATACAGCAGGTAGACAGCTGGATCTGAACACAGGGCTACGGGCCACTCGACACACGACGACCATTCGTTGGTTCGACTCCTCAGACAGTCCAGTAATTCACACAGTCACATGCAGCGAACAACTGAACAGCTCAACAATGTTCAACAGCCGGATGATAAAATAGCGAGCATTAACACAGATCCATTTATCCTCGCACTCACGATAGCGGGTTTCCTCGCTCACCAACGGCGATCCTCAGTCACACAGTACTCTCAGGAAGTACATGTCTTCCGTTTCATAGTCTCCAGTCCATCTACTAACCGGCCTCTCCGACACCACAACGACAGCTCCTGTGAGACATTAGCGACAGCCAACACCTCTGTCACCCTCAGCCACGCCACCGGACCCCAACTGTCACTCTCTGTCCGCGGCTAGCCTCCGCTTTTATAGCTTAAGTGATTTGAGCCAGAATTTTCGCGATGTCACTAGAGGCAGAACATTCCCGTTGTATCTCCAAGAAACTCACAGGTAAGCCGGCCGACAACAACAATACACGTAAGGGCCGACCCTACCCAACAAGCCGACTGGGAGATCTCAGGTCGTGTGAGTCACTAGCCCCTTCCTGGAAGTTTCGAAAAGCGCTACCACGGGGTTGCCACGTAACATTATGAATCAGCGAGCACCAAACATAACCTTGTTGAACGTTTTCTCCGCCTGTTTGCAGTACTTTCATACCAATCTGCACAAAAAATGACGTCCTATTTACCACCTCGGCCACGAAGCCCCTGTTTCTGGCAGGAAATATTAGCATTATCTAAAAACAACACTTTATCTAAATCTGGTCCTGGAAAAGCACACAACTTTCGAAATATCCACTGAATCGTCGTAATGTTACTGTGTGTAGGTGTATTTGTCTCGATGTTCGGATATATCATGAATGTTAATGTAATATCTGACCTGGAAAATAGCAGTAGATAGGAACAGGATATAGTTATTATTAACTATTATCATGTCCAGTGATGGAAATCTCTATTTCCACCCAGATTGCCAATTGGCAAGGTATCTGGCGATGATAAACAATACCCAGTCAAAATATGGCACATTGAACCCCAGGTTGAATTGCAGGTCTGCCCCGCAGTGTATAAATGGAGAGAGCAAAGGGCACTGTTAGTATGGATTTATCCCGCGGGCGAGACGAAGAGGTATCTATTTAGTAACACCGATCATTCAGACAGGAATAAATGTCGCTCTAAAACCCATTTCCTCACAATTCTCATTAACTTAATGACAAGGATCTACATTGCCGCGTCAATAATAATTATAATAGTAATTATTATTAATAATTATTATTATTACTACTGTGACACGAATGACCCAACAAGACTGACCAACCCCACCATTACCTTCTTTAAGCAGAAGGAAGCGAAAGGGACTGGATTCAAATAGGTGGATAGATATCTGGGAATCACACACAATGACATCCAAGAGCATGTTCCACTTAAGAAGAATCTTCAAGATTTCCAGCGTTTCCGAGATAAAGCAAAATTAAAAACTGGAAAGGCATGAACGCAAAAGAGGAAAGAAAGACACCGAGAACGAATGACATTAATAATAATAATAATAATAATAATAATAATAATAATAATAATAATAATAATAATAATAATAATAATAATAATTCGTTTGTCTGTTTGTGCATTTTGAACATTGTTAAGGCAAATAATAGCTGTCCATTGGAATAAAAGTCCGACTCATTGGCTGAATGGTCAGCGTACTGGCCTTCGGTTCAGAGGGTCCTTGCTTCGATTCCCGGCCGGGTCGGGGATTTTAACCTTCATTGGTTAATCCCAATGGCCCGGGGGCTGGGTGTTTGTGCTGTCCCCAACATCCCTGCAACTCACACACCACACATAACACTATCCTCCACCACAATAACACGCAGTTACCTACACATGGCAGATGCCGTCCACCCTCATTGGAGGGTCTGCCTTAAAAGGGCTGCAATTGGCTAGAAATAGCCACACGAAATTATTATTATTATTATTATTATTATTATTATTATTATTATTATTATTGGAATAAAATAGCAATTGTATTAATGGTAACAAAATCTTCAAGCAATTTAATTTGAAGCTCCCTAGGGTGTCTGCGCGTCAGTTTCGAAGCTTAATTTTACTCCCCCAGATAGTCGAGTAAACAGAATCTCTCTTGGGAGTTCTATGGCTGAGTTTCAATTATTCAAACATAACATATCGTCATCGTACGACAAAGTGTCGAATTGACTTTTTGTACGGTTCAAACATTTGACGTCTGCTGAGTTGAAACCCGAGATTTCCTGATTCGGAGCCCGAAACACTGATCCACGGAGAGAACTCATTATTTTTTTTACAATTTGCTTTATGTAGCACGGAATAGTAAAGGGTTAGGAGTGGGAAGGAAGCTATTTGCTAGTTGCTTTACGTCGCACCGACACAGATATGTCTTATGGCGACGATGGGACAGGAAAGAGCTAGGAATGGGAAGGAAGCAGCCGTGGCCTTAACAAGTTACAGCTGCAATTTTTGCCTGGTGTGAAAATAGGAAACTACTGAAAACCATCTTCAGGACTGCCGACAGTGGGGTTCGAACCCACTATCTCCCGAATGCTAGCTAGCAACTACTTGGCCCAAACCTCAAAGCCACTTAGGGCCTACTCGGTACAAATATTGTTAATAACAACATAAGAAAATCTGGCGTGTGATGAAATATTACGATCGATCAGGACTAGAATAACTGGATGAAGAATTCAGACTGTACAAAACGAGACACCTCCGACGGGCCTTCAAGGAGGGGCACTCCGGCTTTAATCTGTTTTAAAAATTCGATCAGCCGTGATTGTGGGAATGTGGGACATCTGGAGAAGTACGGTGTCCGGCAGAAACAATCTACCATTTTAGTATACTGTAGGTCCTATAGTAACACAAAATAGGGAGTGTAAACGACTAGAGTAGTAATTGATAGGTAGCATAATGCCATTTTATGAAACAAAAAATCATGTTTTATTTTGATGTTTGGAAAATCACATCTTTTAGATAACCACCGCCCTTTGCGATGCAGCTATCCATTACTTTCGCTTGCATTTCAGGTGGGATCGCCTGGAGCTCTTCAAGAATGTGTCGCCTCAGAGTACCTGACATGTGTAAAACTGCAGCGTGTTTGTTTACTGAACGCTTAGGACTCCTGACAATAGCATTTCGTACTCTCTCAATGTTTTCTGGCTTCTTCACTGTCCTTAGCTTTCAGGTGGCTTCCTGTTCGCGGCACTTGCAGTAGCACAAAACTGCTCAAGCCACAAATTGTGTGCCGTTCTGGTACTCTTCAATGTCTCCCAAAGTTGAATTGCTGTCGAAACTTCCGCTGCGTAGCTACCACACTGTCACCACTTTTGAAATACGCTTCAATCACTAAAGCGCGATGAGTTGTGGTCCAACGCTCCGTGGTAACAATGGCATCCTTCCTGCTACACGCTACCCTGCTCGGTTTTATCTCCACTGCAGGGCCGTACATACAACCAAACGTTGAATGTGGTACATCGTTTCTTCCGGACCCTCTACTTCCAACAGTTACTCAATTGCGAAGAGCCTCAGGAAAGGCTACAATAGAATATCCATCAGGGATCCACCAGCTGTCTGAACTACCGATTATGTAACATATCACTACCACCGTCAAACGCCTCAAAACTATAAGTCACCCCGGAGAAGATGGCATCATTGTGAAAGCTCTAAAAGCAGGTGGAAGTGCAAACATCGACACAGGATCATGGTCTACTACTGGGATATCGGAATGATTTCTGAAGACTGGTATACAGCACAACAAAAGCGAGGAGACCGAATTGATTGTTAATAAGTACCAAGGGAAATCGCTGCTACCGGTAGCCTGAAAAGTAGTCTCCAGGACTCTGAAGACCATATAGAAAGTCAGTGTGAAAAGACGATTGGTATAAGGGATAATTTCGCCGACGACTTTCTAGCTCGAACAGATCTTCAACATGAAAATCATTCGCTAGTAACACAAGTGAAGAAGGATTACGACTCAATCGACCGCCAGACACTATTCTCATTGCTACGAAAACGAACAGAATCGGTGGTTCAGACGGCAGGTGGATCCCTGAGATCTTTTTTTGTAGCCTTTCCTGAGGCTCTTCGCAATTGAGTAACAGTTGGAAGTAGAGCGTCCGGAAGAACAGACCCTCAAGAACACCACATCGAAGTCTACAATAATAAGCGTTACGTTGTTGTCAGCAATCCCCAAATACGTAACAATCAAACATCAACATTGGGCGTTATAACTGATACATTTCTCTGAAAATGTGACAAAAATACTTCGTTTTATACGATATGTCGTAATAAGCGATGTCGTACTAAGGGATTTTTTTTAAATACGGTGTTTATATAGGGTTTAGACGGTACCGTTACATTTCGCCGTTACATTCAGTACGTCGTTAAAAGTGATGTCGCAATAAACGGGTCCGACTGTAGCACTAGCATCGAGTTTCAAGGTCAAAACTAGGGTACGTCAAGCAGATGGCCTCTCGCTCATTTTGTTCAATCTGGTGCTCAACAAAGTAATAAAGATTGGAAGAATAAAATAAAAAATCTATAAATCAAAGCCGTCACCACTGGAGCCGGGACTAGAAAGATCGAAATCAGGTGTCTAGCCTTTGCAGATGACATCGCGTTCCTCGTCAACAACTCCGTAGAAGATGCCATTGCTGACCAAGTCCTACACGAGATAGCGGTGAAGGCAGAACTGTAGATATCGTGTGAGAAAACCAAATGTTCAAAAAGCTTGCAACCCGGAAATACTTCTTAGACGACCATCCAAGTTGAGATTGGGAGAATTGATCGTTTCTGGTATATCAGTGAATGGGTTCACCCCAATAGTATATACTGCTGTTCCTTCATAGAAAGATGTAGGAAACGCAATGCAGTCTACCAACAGTTGCGAAATCGATACAACAAGATACTCGTTTCGAAGAATGCACAGATCCAATATAGAACTGTAGTCTGACCCGAGTTCCTATACGCAGCGGAGATTCTGTTGGTGGACAGGAAAGGTATCAAGAACGACCTGTAAAAAGTTGAAAGAAATAATCATCGACCCAGAGAACACCCAGGCGGAACTTGCCGACTAAAAGTCAACTTTAAAGGACACCGAGAGTAGCAAACGGCCCAAAATGGCACGCAATGTTGGGGGTGAAGTTAGAAACCTTTTCACGAATCTTCTCACTGATCAAAGGCTATAAGACTGAAAATATTTCATTCTCAACGAAGTCGTCAGAACATGGATTCCACTGAAATTTCTGACCTTGATGTCCTGTGAAATTCTTGTAACAGGAGAGAAAATAAAAATTATCCTGCCTCAAAATATATTGAGAATGAAAGCTAAACTCCAAAAATAACTAGCCTTAAGCCCTCTCTAGTGGTTTTAAATCAATAATAAATAAAGATATTCACCCATGATAAATAAGCAATGTTTAAAAACAATAACGACGTAGACCTAGACCCCTGGGTGATTTATGTTTGGAAACACATTATTCTTCCAATAATTCTCGTTCAGGTATAATACTGTTACAATAAATTACTCGAAATTAGTTTCGGAAGACTTAAGAACCTAACAGTTATAAATCAAATTAGTAGAAATTGAAAAGAGGGGGGCTTCAGATATCACAAAATATATGCGAAAAACTTGTAACAAATATGTCTTATGGCTGGGGCTTATGAGAAAAGTTGTGTACCGTAACGTGACAAATGTGTGACGGAAGTGTAACCATAACAACCGTATGGAGCGATGGTCAATGTTGCCTAGCAACCGTGCTGGCTATATCTTATGGCTGGTTGCCATCCAAAATTACCAGCCGTTGATTGATGGCCATGCCTGGGAAGACATATTTATGATAATTTGACATTCGCAAAGAGAAACGCAGTTTCTTGTTACTTTCAATCAAGGTTTTATTACCCACAAGTAGCCATTTGCTGCTGATGATATAAATCAGGAGAGAACAGAACTGTTTACTCTTAAGTCCACGATGATTGACTGTCATGTTCTCGTTACAATGTTCTTGAATTCACTAAAGCGGAGAAGAGGGGCACCAGAGAAGATATAGAAGGAAGAATTCCGTTATTTTTTATTAGGTCTTCGTCTTCTTATCCCCAGTGGTGTAATCTGGTGAGGTAATCAGCTTTGTTCAATCTATTAGCTACTCCGTCCCAAGCTGGCTGATTAGGGCATGCCGCTCCCGTCTTCATTTCCAATACCACGTCGCTCACTGCCACAGGAAGGTTGCAAATTTCAATCGCTGGCTATAGCATTTAATTAAACCACAAAGTTTCTGTACCCTCCAAGGTAATTTTACTGCTCTATTAAGTTCGGTTTCGGGATTACTTTTCCTCAGTTCAGGTATCTCTTGAAATATAACCCGAGGCAAGCTGTCTCCAAGGAGAACTTGTGCACATTACGTCGGTAACTGTTCATCTATACAGTCTGTTGCGCAAGAAGGTCAATTTCACGGAGATTGTAAGAACATGACGGAATAATTTCATTATTCTACATTACAGTTACTTTTGGTAGGGGTGATTTTTATTTTAAGGTGGAACATTAAGATACGGCCGCCCATTCGTATTATTTTGTATGTAATTTCTCTCCATTTTGAATATATTGCTACTGATTAATATGTCCTTCGAAATAACACTGGAGTGCATAAGTTTGTCGTGAGAAATCAAAATAATCATAATCTTCAGAGTTCAGTCATTCTAATTCTTATTCAATGGCCACCTCTTCGTCGAAATTCTTTTGTCTCGGGCAGTTTGCACCTACAGTGGCCTCTGAAGTTACGTCATTACGCTCGACCATCTACATAGTTAGCATCCTCTCATCCACCTCCCATCTCACTGGATACCGATCTATTGCCGTTCTTGTCATCTTCTGAGGACAGCCTCGCGCCAATTCTCGGACCAATCCTCGTCTTGCTGAGTTCTTTTTCTTATTACTTTGTTCTGAACATTTCAAAGATACACCTAGCACGCTTCGCTAGTTCCTCCAAGTATAGAATTGTTTCATATATTTCATTCGTGGACTATGTCTCACGATAGTGTACGCGAATGGGCAGGAGGGAACCAGCTAGAATAAATATTTTCCTTCATAGAAGACCTGATTACAACTTATAATCTGACAGCAACCCAGCTACCAAAACATTCCTGAACGAGCGACTCCACACAATTTCAGAAATAATAGGGCAAGTTGACCGTGCGGTTAGGGTCGCTCAGCTGTGAGCTTGCATCCGGGAGGCAGTGGGTTCGAACCCCACTGTCGGCAGCCCTGGAGATGGTTTTCCGTGCTTTCCCATTTTCACCCCAGACAAATGCTGGGGCTGTACCTTAATGAAGGACACGACCGCTTCCTTCTCACTCCTACATCAGTGTGACGTAAAGCAATTAACAACAACAAAAAAAGTCAGAAATAGATCCAGCATTCTTGAATACTCCCAAAATGATCGATTTTTTAATAAACAAAAAATGAATTTCCCTTTAAAGTTAAGAGTTTCCTTCATTACAAAAAGCGGCAAAAATGGATGCATGCACATGGTATATGTAAGCACTGTTGAACCTAGTATTTTGACCAATTTCACCTTCAAACGCACTTCCTTGTCTGTTTTGGAGGTCTAATTATAATATTACCAGGCTGATAAAGACAGGTTCTACAACAGGAAACAAATCAGGTGCTGAGAGGAACAATGTGGGCGAGATCGAGACATGATGAGCTACCCCTGCTGAAGAGTTCCACCCACCACTTGCTGGAAGCCGTGGAGCTGTGTTTTGTGGTTTCACCAAGTTTGTGGGAGACATAGCGGGGGGGAAGGGAGGGAAGAAGAAGATGAAGAGAAAGGGTGACGCTAGTCGACGCGACGCGCCGCGACGCCAGACTAACTTATACTTGCAACAGCGGCTAGAAGACAAGCTGCAGAAATATTCTTTACTTACTGCTTAAAGTTTCCGTAAATACGAATCCCAATGTCGGTTTTAGTTTGCCAACTTCGCGTGAGAAGGCAATTTATCAGTAAATACGTACTTTCAAAGGCTTCAAGTAAACACTTAGACAACTGGGGACTGCTGTGTTCTCTTATACACATAATAACGAGGTGTTGTATCTGTCATTCACGGCACTATCACTTGCATTCTGTCGACCTCTCATGTTCTTACTGAGATTATAAGGCACGTAGGTGGAAAGTCTCTCCCCGTTAGTGGATTGTAATGGCGTATTTGTTTCCTAGCTCTCTCTAGCGTTGAGCAGTTTCATCTTCCTTTCATTTCATCTCCTTCTACTCGTATTATGAAAACCGAGTATCAGGTTAATACAGTCGAAACCGTTTGATGATGATGCTTGTTTAAAGGGGCCTAATTTCTAGGTCATCGGCCCCTAATGGTATTAAATGAGATGAAATGCAATGACAATTATAAGTCCAAAATCAATCCACTGACTAGAATTTAAAACGTGATGATGAAGAATGGAATGATAAATATGAATTTGAAATAATCAGCGGAGCCAACTTACAATACTGAATGTTAACAAATAATTCCAAAATGGATCTACTGGCTAAAATTCAAAAAGGTGGCTATGAACAATGCTTATGAACTTAAAACTATAGGTGGATCTGACCCGCAATGCCTCACCTTCCCATAAACTATATTGAAATATTAGTATTACTGAACAAGGGATTGCTTATAAAGCACAATTCTGAATCGACGATTCTTGTTGCCCAGAGGAGTCCAAAATCCTGGTCAACCGCCCGTCAGAATGATCCTAGTAAAGTACTGTAGAAACATGCTATTTCTCAAGTTGCGGTACTAATCAAGAGTAGCGTACACTCACGGTGTTCCAAACGTTATGGTACTGCTCACAAGTATTGTGCGTCGCACAGGTAACGCAGACCCATGGTGTTTCTCACATAATGGCGCCACTCGTAGGCAACGCAAACCCATGGTGTTCTCCAAATAGGTGTATTAATCACACGGACTGTTACTATCCCGTGATGTTCCTCACATGGTGGGTACTAATCACAGGCAACGCCCAGACCCGTGGTGTTTCTCACAATGGTATTAATCACATGCAATGTAAGCCCGTGGTATTCCGCATGTAGTGGTAGTAATCACTGGTACTGTAAACCCATGGTGTTCCACCCACTATTGCTATTAACCACAAACCTACTGGGTACCTAACATAGTGGTACTACTCGCAACTAAAGGCGATTCATGGTTTTCCCCGCGCGATGGTACTAATAACAAGTAGTTTCATAGTTCTAATTTAATCATCCTTGGTCGTCCCTTTTAGTCGCCTCTTACGACAGGCAGGGGATACCATGGGTGTATTCTTCATCTGCGTCCCCTACACACAGGGGATTCGAAACCGTTTATTGCGACATCGCCTTTAACTAAGTATCGGATTTAACGGCGTAATCTAATGGTCCCGTCCAAACCCTGTATAAACACTGTATTTAAAATATCGCTTAGTACGACATATCGGATTAAAGGACATATTTTTACCACATATTCGGAGAAATGTATCGGCTAATACGTCTGATGTTTATTTTTGTTTGTTAAGTATTTGGGGAGTCCGCCTCTGTGGTGTAGTGGTTAGTGTGATTAGCTGCCACCCCCGGAGGACCGGGTTCGATTCCAGGCTCTGCCACGAAATTTGAAATGTGGTACGAGGGCTGGAACGGGATCCAAACAGCCTCGGGAGGTCAAATGAGTCTAGGTGGATTCGATTCCCACCTCAGCCATGCTGGAAGTGGTTTTAAGTGATTTCCCACTTCTCCTCCAGGCAAATGCCGGGATGGTACCTAACTTAAGGCTTCAGCCGCTTCCTTCCCTCTTCCTTGTCTATCCCTTCCAATCTTCCCATGCACCCACAAGGCCCCTGTTCAGCATAGCAGGTGAGGCCGCATGGGCGATGTACTGGTCCTGTTTCCTAGCTGTATCCCTCGACCCAATGTCTCACGCTGCAGGACACTACCCTTGAGGCTATAGAGGCGGGATCCCTCGCTGAGTCCGCGGGGAAAACCAGCTCTGGAGGGTAAACAGATTAAGAGAGAGAGAAAGAAAGAAAGAAAGAAAGAAAGAAAGAAAGAAAGAAAGAAAGAAAGAAAGAAAGAAGTATTTGGGGATTGTAAACAACAATGTAAAGAATATTCTCAAACTCTTGTTTTCAGTAGATTGTCGGTTTTAAATATGTCTGTTAAATAGTTAAGCCAAGATGTCTCACAATGAAGGTAAGGTATTTAACAATGAAAAAAATAAAATAAACGGCATCCGTAATATGGCGATTAGAGAATGGATAAACATAATCCAAAAAAGTGGGTGTATCACACTCAACGATGTCTACAGTTTGGAGGGACAGAGAGAACACCTCATGTATTAGCCAAGACCATGTGCGACATTGTTGATCAATTTTCATTGTTGCTACTTCTTTCCCCGTTTACTATTTTATATTTTGCTGGCATATTATTGTTGTACGTACTGTGTTATCATTAGAAGAAAGATTTATCTCAGTCCCACTTCACAGATAAATTGCATAAACAGTACTTATTTCAGGTTACGTGAACGAAACTTATCCACGAAATTTCGTTGTAATTTTTGTCCTAAATGGGTGATAATAATTGCTTTCACACAAATCAACAGTAAAATTAGCGGTAAATTAATAAGTAGCATTAATAGAGAAATAAGCCTCCGTGGCTCACGCGGCAGCTGGAAACCGTGCTTAAAATCCAGGTCACCCCATATGAGATTTGTGCTGGACAAAGCGAAGGCGGAACAGGGTTTTCTCCGGGTACTCCCGTTTTCCCTGTCATCGTTCATTCCAGTAACACACCCCATTAACATTTCATCTGTCAGTCATTTATCATTGCCCCAGAGGGAAGCGAAACGCTTCGGCAGCCGGCACATTTCCTATCCTTGCCGCTAGATGGGGGCTTCTTTCATTCCATTCCTGACCTGGTCGAATGTCTGGAAACAGGCTGTGAATTTTCATTGTCATTACTAAAGAAATATAGATACGTATCTACGGCTACTAGTTCTCTGTAGACACGACTCTCTTCTGTAAATGAAATGAAATGGCGCATGACTTTTAGTGCCGGGAGTGTCCGAGGACATGTTCGGCTCGCCAGGTGCAGGTCTTTTGATTTGACACCCGTAGGTGACCTGCACGTCGTAATGAGGATGAAATGATTATGAAGACGGCACATACACCCAGCCCCCGTGCCAGCGAAATTAACCAATAGGGAACATGCATAATTTAAAAAAAATTTTTTTTGAAAAGTACACAATTGAAATAGTACGTAAACGTATTACAATGTGGTAAGTTGCCTTGTTTTCTACCATTAAAAAAATGTTCAAAAGTGCCTTTCCGCAAGGCGAGTGAAACGGACTCTGACGTAAGCGGCGCGCTGTGACGTCACGACCCAGTACCGCATGCAGCTCTACCAGCCATTGTGCATCAGCCGTTACTAAAAGCCGATTGTTATTCGTGACAGAAGAAAGGTTCAAAACAGCAGTCAGACAATCTACCATGTGTAGATGTCATCATTCTTGGAAAATAGTGACTTTTGTGGCCGCAGAAATTCGCGGATAAAAAAAAGTTTGTAACTGGCACCTTTTATATACGTGCAATGTACTGTAACTCATAGTATTAGGATAACAACGAACCTGGATAGAAATCGCATCACTTTCAACATTTCCTTCTAGACTGATTCCCATGTCAAAGAATAACATTACATTTTCGGGCTTTCAGGATTAGTAAAGTAAGAAATCGGATTTCAGTACTAACAAACATATAGGTAGCATTATAGTATTAGTCCGCCTCTGTAGTGTAGAGGTTAATGTGGTTAGCTGCCACCCGCGGATGCCTGGTTTCGATTCCCGGCTCTGCCATGAAAGTTGAAAACAAATAGTACGAGGGCTGGAACGGGGTCTACTCAGCCTCGGGAGGTCAACTGAGTAGAGGGGTTTCGAATCCCACCTCAGCCATCCTCGAAGTTGTTTCTCGTATTTTACCACTTCTCCTCCAGGCACCTAAGGCCACGACCGTTTCCTTCCCTCTTCCTTGTCTACCCCTTCCGATCTTCCCATCCTCGAGCAAGGCCCCTGTTGAGCATAGCAGGTGAGGACGCCTGGGTGAGGTAATGGCCCTCCTCACCAGTTGTATCATCATACCCAAAGTCTCACGCTCCAGCGCACTGCCCTTGAAGCGGTAGAGGTGAAATCCCTCGTTGAGTGCGAGGGAAAAACCAAACCTGAAGGATCAACTGATTAACAAAGAAAGAAAGATCATAGTACTATAGGTCTATGATCTATCATTCCCGAAAAAAATATATATTTATGGTTGGGGCAACTGGCCTACCCACTTCCGGGGCCCATGAAAGAGAAACATTAAATATCTTGGTGGAGGGAAAAAGTTAAACACGATAAAGATGAAGATAAATATGACTTCATCTAGTTTTCACAAGTCGGGCTGAGTGGTTCAGACGGTTGAGGTGCTGGCCTTCTGACCCCAACTTGGCAGGTTCGATCCTGGTTCAGTTCGGTGGTAGTTGAAGGTGCTCAAATACGTCAGCCTCGTGTCGGTAGATTTACTGGCACTTAAAAGAACTCCTGCATGACTAAATTCCTGCACATCGGCGTCTCCGAAAACAGTAGAAGTAGTTAGCGGGCGTAAAGCGAATAACATTCATTACATTTGGTTTTTAACAAGCTGAGCATATCACGCAAGAAAAGCGCCTTGGTGACATTTTAGTCGTTCAATACAGGAATGCCTTTGGGTACTGTGACTTTTGCCTCTTTTTTCTTTTTCTGTTTGCTTTACATCGCACCGTCACAGATAGGTCTTATGGCGACTATGGGACAGGAAAGGCCTAGGAATGGGAAGGAAGCGGCCGTGGCCTTAATTAAGGTACAGCCCCCGCATTTTCCTGGTGTGAAAATGGGAAGCAACAGAAAACCATCTCAGGGCTGTCGACAGTGGGGTTCGAACCCACTATCTCCCGGATGCGAGCTCACAGCTGCGTGCTCCTCTCCGCACGGCCAACTCGCCCGGTATTTTTTCCCTTCGGTTTATTGACTTGGCTTGTATAACCTAAAACTTAGGCTAAGTTGGATAATGTTTTAAACATCAACATCACTATTTTCACCTGTGTGCAATTATATTATTTATTTCACTAATATTATGATAATTATTATAACTGAGCATTGCTAAGTTAGAAGACCCCATCAGACAAGCATTAGTTTCATGTAGAGATATACATTTGTTAAATTCACGTTGTTTTCTTTCATGAAGTACACGCCTATTTTTTGATATATTATACAGTATTTAGCTATAGCCTACATTTCTTTACAAATGTAAGCTCTTCAATAAAGACATAAATAACTGCCGCATGCCAAGATAAATTGGTATAATTAGAGGTGTCAATATGGCTCATAATCCCTTTGATTTATTACCTTGACATGGATAACCCAAAACATAGGTTAGGTTTGGAGAATAATTTAATAATCAGCATTAATTAATGCACTGTTTATTACTTTCATATTCCAAGATGTAAATTAAGCACTTAATTAAAGCATCATACATTAAAATTCGAAGTGTTACCACTGGAACAGCTGACATGGAAACGTGATTGAAAATTCAAACAAATTCAACTTACGTAAAAATTATCTTTTAAAAAAAACTGTAGACTTTTCCGATATATCATCAGCATTTCTCCGGTTCGCCAAAATCCATTTCTCCCTAGTTTTAGCGTCTTTGGAACATTTATAAACAATTTGTTTGGGATGGTATGCGATGTGCTTGCACATCGGAACTATACACCATTTATAAGTTTTCTGCCTCACTGTCTGCGCAGGATTCATTTCAAGTCTAAAATATACCACTCAGATTATTATTCAATGTATAGACTCGAATTTAACTATACCAGACACTAACATAAAGTAGAAATACGCAAAGTGTATCCTGTTTCTCACAGCACACTATGTGTTATTTCGTCTGCTAATTCTGTCAACCTGTACGATGACGTCAGACCAATGAGATCGCGTACTTGCGTGACGTGACATTTTCGTACATTAATTTAGATTTTTATCATGTTTGGAGTTATTATTTGTACATTCTGATCACATTTTTGAATTCTGCATGACATTTTGAATCAGATTAGCATATTTTTAATTAAATCCCCGGATCATGCATGTTCCTTATTATGGTTAAAATTTCCGACCCTGCCGAGAATCGAAGCCGGGATCCTTGTGACGAAAGGCCAGCACACTAACCATTTAGCTATGGAGCCGGACACACTCTTCTGTGGAAGACGGCACGGTGAAGCGGGTAACTCTCTCCTGTGGCATTCCACTTCACCGTGTCGTCTATTGTTTCCTTCTCGTGGTCCAGGGCTAGCACCGACTAATAGAAGTGCTATGTCTGCGAATTTTCAATATCTTTGTCCATCATAACTAGTGCGGGCAGATCAAACAGAGAAATGGAGGTGAAATGTATACCGTAAGTAATACAAAAATTATTTTTGTTAAAAGAAAAAGAAAATGGACCAATAATTATATTAATTAATGAGTTATGGGCACAAGTCAACAAGTTGCCCCACCAATTAACATGAAGTAAAGCAAAGGATTTCAAAGAAGTGAATGAACACACCAAAGTGTTAAATGAACAAAAGACATACTGAAGCGTAGTGATGTAGTAGAATGCATAGTCGTAATGTAGCGATGTATGTATCTATATATTTCTCTAGAATTATTGGTATTTATTAATTTACTGCTAATTTTATTCTTAATGTGCATAAAAGGAATTATTATCTTCCATTTACGACAAAAATTATAATGAAATTTCATGGAGACAATTCGTTCATACACCCCTTGCATGTTTAGCAACAAATAATTAAATAAAAAGACAGGTTTGTGCGACTAGCTTCCATAATTGGCGGTCCCTTCTGAGTCGTTACAACCGGTTACAACTGTATTTGCAAAGCATTTGCAAAGATGTACAAAGCATTTTGCCCTTATGATCTCCATAGCGTTTCCCCATATAATTAGTTATAGGCACTTGGATTTAAACTTTCAGACAACCACAACTTACAACTCTCTAATTTTCACTTTATCGAAACAAATTACGACAAAAATAGTTGTAGGTGATATTCGAAATCAACTTTTCATAAGCAGTTTTCCTTCAAAAACAACCGCAAGAGAGATATATGGAATTTTATGTTCCAGCTCCGTTCTTGCAGAATTTGTTTGACAAACTTAGAGCTCATATTTTCACTCACTCTTATCTTAAAAATAAATGTTTTAATGAAAACCCCTAAATACTTTTCCCCGTGCTGCTTTCACATACACAAATTAAACTATACCCGACATATATGTAATTAATTTTCCTATCCGGTATAAAAAATGTCTACAGGGTGTTTCTAAAATACTTTGGAGACGGGTTCTTGACATCGAAACAAAACAAGAAAGGTCATATAAACATGGATAAAAAAAACCTTCATTTCCATTTCGCGTTATTAATTTATTAATTTATTAATGACAGTTTACATTTTCGTTCAATGGCTTTCTAGGTCCAACTATGAAGAAACATGTGGTTTTTGCACGATGGGGTTCCAACATATTTTATTCTCATTGTTCCAGATGCACTGGCTGATATCTACTATGGCAGATATAAACGTACAGGAGGACCAGTTCCATGGCCTGCACGTACCTTGCAAACTCACTCCTTTGGATTTTTATCTCTGGGGGCACCTTAAGCAATTGTTTCGTGCAGCAGACAAACCGGATGAAAAAAAACTCTTCATCGACATGTCATGGAAGCCTGCGAAACTATTCGACACCGTTAGAGAGTATTCGAAAATGTGCCACAGTCGATGATTCGACGAGTGGATATCTGTCTAGATGCAAGAGGTGGATGTTTCCAGCATTTTATATGAGTTTGTGTGTTGAATACTTCCTAACAAGCTGACAATGGCAATGTCATAAACAGATTAATGCGTCACTTTAAAATGCAATACAACGAAAAGGGAGGAATTTGCGACATATGCTTATATAACTTCATTTTCTTGTTTTGATGTAAGGAACCCGTCCCCAAAGATTGTAAATGTATTTTAGAATCACCCTTTATATGTATTTCTATCCGTTAGTATTGTTTTCCTTATAAGAATTCGGGGATGAGATAAGAAATAAGTATTTGGCATTTTTTACAATAGGATGCCTTTCCCGACGCGAACCTCAGTTGAGAAGCTGATAAAGATGAAATTAATGACGGTGAACAAAATTGAACAAGGACGTGGAAGGAATCCGCTGTGGTCTATGAATAGGAGTTTTACCGACATTTGCCTGGAAGTGAAGATGGGAAACCAGAGAAAACCATTCTCAGGACAGCAGATGGTAGGGTTCGAACCCACTCAACTCCCGAATGCAGAGCCGTTGGATCGTGAGGTTATAAGTTCGTACTCTGAACAAGGCCAATTGAGCCTTCCCATCCAGGGCAGTAGGTATCAGCAAAATCGAAAATGCTGACAATTTTAGATTTTCGTCCTTCGAAGAAATTCACAATTTCCTGATTAAACTGTTGTATGACTTACTAAAAAAAATCAGTACAGATAAAAGTTTCTGATATTTGTTAAGTTATTAATAAGCATGCTCCATTTTACACTCTCCTTTTGAAACTACCACATTTTCCACACCCAGTGACACGAACGGCTTTATTTATCAGCAATTGATATCATCATTCTCATTCTTTTTAGTTGGCATCAAGAAATATGGCTGCAAAATATGGGGCGATTGGTTCGTAATTCATTGCTTAATTGTATGATTATACCTAATGCCTTTCTTTGACTGAAATAAAGACATTTGAAAACTTCGCGAAAGTACACTACAGAGCGTAGTAATGTTTATTACGGTCTTGAAACAACTAAATACCGTATTTACGCGAATAATCCCCGCCACCGAATAATCCCCACACCCTAACTTTAGGTAGGCTTATTTTGAAAAAAGTGCCAACATTGACGCAAAAAACCGTATCCCAATTTCGTGCCTCAATTTTTTTTTAAACTGTGCGGGTATTATTCGCGTGAATACGGGTATTTACGCGAATAATCCCCGCCACCGAATAATCTCGCACCCTAAATTTAGAAAGGCTGATTTTGAAAAAAATGCCAACATTGACGCAAATAAAACCCGCACCCCAATTTCGTGCCTCAATTTTTTTTTAAATGCGCGGGTATTATTCGCGTAAATACGGTAATACATATCAATTTAAGAAAAATCGGTGGATGTCTTTACATCCAACAAGCATTCTAAGACAACTAAGCCATGTCTCTAATACCTACCGTTTTTGAGATATAGGACATCAACCAATTATGTATTTTTAACATTGTTTCAATGAAAAGAAATCTCAGACGAAGTTTCACTAGAACACTGATTGCTACCTGGAGTAATAACGAACACTGCTCCAATTCAGATTTGTGCAAATGCACCACACGCCACATATTTGTCTGTTAGATAGCCGCACAAGTAGTAAGATAACTTTGGTGAATTTATAAAAGCTCCGGACGCCATTATGTCCATTGTCACTGATAATAAAAGAGAAGCAAATTAACATTTTCCGCTTTGTATGAAAAATATAGAAAACCAATGTAAACAATTTTCGATGTTCCATGAAAAATAAAACATTGTCAACATGTTCGAAAACTGTCGTGGTGGGGCAGAACGGTTTTCAATTTGAAATCAGCATAAAAATACTGCACTAGAAACTCTAACCACCGGGCGTGTGGTTAGGGATTCGCACCTGTCAGCTTGCATCTGGAAGATAATGGGTTCGAGCTCCACTATCGGCAGCCCTCAAGGTGGTATTCCGTGGTTCCTCATTTTCACATCAGGAAAATGCCACGGACGCTTCATTCCCATTTCTAGGCTTTCCCGTCCCGTCGTCGCCATAAGACCTATCTGTGTCGGTGCAACGTAAAGTCAATTAAAAAAACATAAGAAACTAAACATCATGCCAGATATCTATCCCTCTTTAATCAGTGAAATTACCATTCACTGAGTTGTAATTGCTTAGCTATTTTTAATTTTAATCTTCAATCAGACATTTAATACACTGTATATTTGTAACTGTATGTTCTAGATATAACTCATACCTCTCATTTTAGCTTTAAAGAGATATTTGTCTCCATCCGTCGTGCTGAGTGCGTTCTCGTTTGTTTATTACACAGTCCAGCCAACTTCCCAACATTCGTTTGCAGAATTGAAGGGGTCAGAGCCAAAGTGGGCCATCTCCAGAAATCGGTAAAATGAGACAATGCCATCTAGCGGGAAAATTTTGCTCTCGCTATCTGTTATGAAATTTGTCCATCTCCAATAACTTCCATTCGTGTAATATTGTGCCTTCAAAGATTTAAGCAAAATAAATACCCCGCTTGTTTTTGAGCCAAAGTGATCCTAATCCTCGCAATCTATCTGAACATCCCAAATAGTCACATGACATAACCATACATCATGGAGGATGTTGACGCAAGCGAGGATATAAACAAAGCAGTGAAATAAAAGATTAAAAATACTGAAAAATTGGATGAAAAATAAGCGAATATAATGCGAAACACTTTTCTGTGAACCAAATGGTTCAGTCTGATTTTGTCCGAATAAACAACCTAGCGAATGGTTTATTAGTTCGTGAGAAAACTCTTTATATTGAAAAAGGTACTGTGGCTCAAAATAAAATGGTTTCGATTTGAATCAAAATATCTATTTCAGACTAAGTTACGCTACGCCTTAAATGAGATGCAAACTTGGCAAATAATTGATTGTACTCCTAATTGCAGGAGAAGGCGTACGTCATCATCAGTGCCTTCACCTTTCAGCTTAAGTTAGGTTAAGGACGCCCTTTTTCTAATAACAAAATCTCAATATGATTTCATATCTATGCTAGAATATATTCCTCCCACTTACCATGACTTCTATAAAGACTTAATTCAAGAAGAAACCACCGATGAGCACCAATAACGTAAATTTCGTACTGAATGGATATGGCATGGATTTTGCATAGTGTAAATATAGAACCAGAATCGACCAAATCCATGATGTTTAAAACTGTTCAAATTCGTTGTCGTTATATTTCTATTTGGAGTCAAGATAACAACACCACTTTTTATTACAAGATTGAGGTATCCTTTAGGTACAATTTCCACGTATTGCTAGTGGCTTTACGTTGCACCGACGCAGATAGGTCTTATGGCGACGACGAGATAGGAAAGGCCTAGGAGCTGGAAGGAAGCGGCCGTGGCCTTATTTAAAGTACAGCCCCAGCATTTGCTTTGTGTGAAAATGGGAAACCACGGAAAACCACATCAGGGCTGCCGACAGTGGGATTCGAACCCACTATCTTCCGGATGCAAGCTCACAGCCGCGCACCTCTAACTGCATGTATTGAATGACTTGATTTTTGTTTCGTTAAATTATGACTAGTGTTTAATTGTTTATTGTTTTCTCCATCTTTTAAAAATGGTGCTTGTCACACTATGGCTTTGACCCCCTCAAGCCGGGCTGAGTGGCTCAGACGGTTAAGGCGCTGGCCTTCTGACTCCAACTTGGCAGGTTCGATCCTGGCTCAGTCCGGTAGTATTTGAAGGTGCTCAAATACGTCAGCCTCGTGTCGGTAGATTTACTGGCACGTAAAAGAACTCCTGATGGACTAAATTCCGGCACCTCGGCATCTCCGAAAACCGTAAAAGAGTAGTTAGTGGGACGTAAAACAAATAACATTATTATTATTATTATTATTATTATTATTATTATTATTATTGACCCCTTCAATGCTCCCTTTCCTTGATGTAGGTCATGCTTGCATTGCGTATAGAATTTAGGTACCGTTCTCTAAAGAATAAGTAAATTAATACATAATAATATTAGAAATTATCATGTTGTTGTTGTATGGGTCATTAGTCAATAGACTGGTTTGATGCAGCACTCCATGCAACCCTACCATGTACTAAACTTGGTATTTATACGTAACTGCTACATCCTACGCCCTGTGTTACGCTTGACGAATAATAATAATAATAATAATAATAATAATAATAATAATAATAATAATAATAATAATAATAATAATAATAATTTCGTGTGGCCATATATAGCCGAGTGCAACCCTTGTATGGTAGACCCTTCGATGAGGGTGGGCGATATCTACCATGAGTAGGTAACTGCGTGTTATTGTGGTGGAGGATAGTGTCGTGTGTGTGGTGTGTGAGTTGCAGGGATGTTGGGGACAACACAAACACCCTGTTCCAGAGCCAGGGGAATTAACCATTAAAGGATCAAATCTCCGACCCGGCTGAGAATCAAACCCGGGGCCCCTGTGACCAAAGGCCAGCACGCTAACCATTTAGCCATGGAGCCGAACACTGAAGTAATGATGCGAAGCTATCTACCGTTTGTAAGAATATAAGAACTCAGCCTGCACCAAAAATGAGTACCAGGTTAATTCCTGGGGACAAAGGCGGCCGGGCGTAGAGCTAAACACTCTACCCCACCAAGTACCGAGGTTACGGATAGTGGAAGCCTATACCCCTCGCAGGGCCTTCGTGGCCTTTACGGAGATGGCTATTTCCTCTTTACAGAAAAGGTTTTCCGGATCCATGGCTAAATGTTTGGCTCGCTGGCCTTTGATCACAGGGGTACCGGGTATGAGTCCCGGCAAGCTCGAGACGTTCCACCTTAATTGGTTAATTTCGGTGGCACGGGGGCTGGTTGTATATCGTCAGCCTAATTAGAGAACATCGAATCTCCCAATGCCCTTCCTATCAATTATTTCTCTTAAGACTTGTCACACCTCATAGCGACATACGGATATGTACGAGGGAATACCCAAAAAACTGAATTATTTTTAATAAATTAGTTCCAGCGGTGCTTTCACATTTCGAAACAATTTTTGTAATCATCTTTAAAAATGGCTGACAGCTCCTTCCTCGTTTATTTTTCTTGACCTCTTCAGTGCTGTCAATTCGGTGTCCTTTAATGCCCCTATTCAAGCGTGGAAATAAGAAAAAGTCGCACGGAGCCAGGTCAGACATGGGGCAGCGGAACCATGCCATTTTCAACCAAATACTGTCTAACAGTGATAGCTGTGTGTGCAGGTGCGTTGTCGTGGTGGACGAACCAGTCCCCTGCCTGCCGCAAATCGTGTCTTTTTTGACGAACGCTGTTGCGCAGTTTTCTTAAAACTTCCCACGTTTGCACGTTGTTCACTTAAACTTGCTCTCATAAAAAACGAGACAAGAACAAAACAGCGCTAGCAAAAACAATCAGTGCAGATGAACCGAACAAGCCAGGTCGACAACACAGGCGGGGCTGAACTGGCAATGAGTTGCGCTATACACGCCTAGCGGCAGAAATGCGTACTACACAAACTTCGCCCACGGCAATGTTATTCCGGTTATTTTTGGGTACCACCTCGTAGTGCATCAGTACAATTTTCGTTTGGTTCAATTTCCCTTACCGATCGGCATAGGAAAATGAACCTTGCCATACATTTACACACTAGCATAGGAAAATGAACACAACGAATATTCGTCGCTGTTCGGGCAGAGGGTCATATCTCCCAATGCTCTTCCTATCCATTAATGTCCTTTAAGACTGGTCACGCCTCCCAGTCACATATGGATATGAAGTCCATTGCAACAATATACATTGTGTTCATTTTCTTATAAAACCAAACCAAACCAAACCCCATGGCACTACAGCCTTTGAAAGACCTTGGCCTACCAAGCGACCGCTGCTCAACCCGAAGGCCTACAGATTACGAGGTGTCATGTGGTCAGCACGACGAATCCTCTCGGCCGTTATTCTTGGTTTTTAGACCGGGGCCGCTATCTCATCGTCAGATAACTCATCAATTCTAATCGCGTAGGCTGAGTGGACCTCGAACCAGCCCTCAGGTCCAGGTAAAAATCCCTGCCCTGGCCGGGAATCGAACTCGGGGCCTCCGGGTAAGAGACAGGCACGCTACCCCTACACCACGGGGCCGGCTTCATTTTCTTATGCTTACGTTTAAAGGAAAGTGAACCTTACAGTACCGCAATCTAGGAATGTATGTTTGCATGACTGAAGTACGCATTACTACAGTATAATATACTCAAGGTTGATTTTCCTTTACATATTAGCATAGGACAATGAACACAACGGAAATTGTTCTGATGGACTCCACATCCATACATGGCTGGGAGCGTGACCAGTCTTAATAATAATGCTATTTGCTTTACGTCCCACTAACTACTTTTACGGTCTTCGGAGACGCCGAGGTGCCGGAGTTTAGTCCCGCAGGAGTTCTTTTACGTGACAGTAAATCTACCGACACGAGGCTGTCGTACTTGAGCGCCTTCGAATACCACCGGACTGAGCCAGGATCGAACCTGCCAAGTTGGGGTTAGAAGGCCAGCGCCTTAACCGTCTGAGCCATTCAGCCCGGCATGACTAGTCTTAAGGATAATAATGGATAGGAAGAGCATTGAGAGATACGAGTTTTTCTAGTTTGGCCATTGATATGTCGTATTCATCGCCATTATATTCTCATACCGACGCGCAGGTCTCCTGCGGGTGTCAATTCAAAAGACCTGCACCACGCCATTTCATTTTAAAGAAAAGTTTAAACTCGCAGCCAAAACAAAAAATTGAGCTGGATGGCCCAAGCATCGCTACCTGGGATATGCTTAAAAAGTATATCAATTTAATAGAATCAAATGTTAAGTATTATGGCCTTCTTTTGTCTATTTGTTCAGATAATTCAAGTTCGTAATCTGAGTGTACATTTGCCTGCTCAAGGGAAGAAAGTGGTGTAAGTTGAACTAAGAATTGGGCTTAATCGAATTGCCGTTATGCAGCGTGTAGTATGCATTGCAGCGAGCGTTAATTACAAGTTGGCTGGGACAACTGGCTCTCTATATTCATGGCGCCACTCGCCACTCCTTGGTCCAGCCAGGGCAGGTCGTTAGGTCGCCGGCCACCTTAATGTCAATAGACTAGCACCCTCATACTGGCACCGTGATATCTCCTGCTCTTTGAGCTCTTTGAGATCACGGCTAACACTCTCTCTTTAACATTTAACTTCTTTTATGGAGCACCTTAAAAATATAAGGAAAAAGACGAGCTATTTTTAAAGAACAAACCTCCATTATCTTCGGATCAATCAAGCTGCGACGTAATGTGGAGAGGAGAAATAACTCTGAAGACTTGACATTATAAACCTATCTGACATAGTTCAGTAAATATAACAGACGGTTTGTCTGTATTGTACCAGCTCAAAGCCTGAGTCCCAACCAGCATTTATCTCAGGGAGTGTTACGGTCCGAATCTATCGCAACTAATAAACAATAAATTTATATTTTGAGATATAAGATCTCAAACTAAATGTAAGGGCGCCATCCAATCAGTACTACAGGGTTGAACGGGACACTCTAATCTTTAACTTTAAGGCTCATCATAAAACACAAAAATTATATATCTATTCAGATCAAAGGGAAATTATGAAGGCTCCATCCTAGGGATGGGGACGGATACTTAAACGGTCACCAAGGGTTTACTATTCTACAAGAACAAGAACCTGGAACTGTTTCCTTGCAAATGCTAAAGGAGCATTTTCTTTAAGTAAACAAATTAATTTTTACACACAATCAAAATCTGTTGACCCTTGATTTGCCTGTAATTTGACAAATTATTTCTGAAAAATGATTACATAATATTTATTAATTTTGACCACCCTTCCATTTGGGTGGTGGAACCGTTGATATCTGAAGGTATCAGATTTACCTTCGTTAACACCATGACCATTTTATTTGGTCGTGGACCAATTACCTGTTGGCTAAGTGGGCGCGATCACATGAACTATGTTATCGCCTCCACTTTGATTGAGATGAGACAAACCCGGGAAACTACAAACTCTCCCCGGGTTCCTAACCAAGATATGCTAATCGTTAGTTGAAGGAAGCGACAAAGAGACTCTAACCTAATGGTCCAGATGTAGGGCTTTGCCTTCATTTTACAACTATTAACTTAACTTATTATTCACAACACTTGACATTATTACGTTAATTCGCCAGCTGACTTCCCTAGTATCATTCATCATCAGCATCCGAAGTAATAAAATAAAATAAAAATATTAAAAATTATTATTATTATTATTATTATTATCAACATTATTATTAATAGTGGAAATCGTGATTATCGTAACCCGTAATCATCCTCGCTATAATACTTCAACTTCTCGCTCTTATTATTCTCATCAAAAGAATAAAAATAAAAAAGTAGCTTCCTTTTTATTCTTCTTCTCCTTCTTCAAATATTCTCCTCATTATAATTATTATTAGTTAAAAATATCCAATTTTTCATTTCAACTCCCAACATCATCATTATGTCCAAAATATAAAAAAGTAAATTCTTCTTCTTCAAAAAAAAGTAGCTTCTTTTTTTTATACTTCAAATATTATCATCATTAAAGTGGTTTGAAAATTTCAATATTTTCAATTCAATTCCCACCATCATTATTGTGTTCATAAATAAAAATTAAAAAATTCTTCTCCTTCTTCAAATATTTATTATTATTAATTTAAAAAAATAATTTCGCTTGTTACCCGGTAGTCCACTCTTAATATGTTTAACGCATAACCCCTTTTACAATTTCGATATATTTTGGCACTAATCAATCCAGATATGATTTACTTGGAATATTATTATTATTATTATTATTATTATTATTATTAATATTCTTATTCATTCGAGAATCTTTATTTATATTTCCCATCTTTATAATTTAGTCACATACGTTCTCTCCCAAACAGAAATCACCAAGATCCGAATTCACATCGGTCAGGACATAATAGTGTTCGAACCCGCACCCTTATTTTTGTACTGTCGTTAATTCATGGAGACCATATGCTCCTAAGACAATTCTCAAATCCCATAACACCTCGCAGTTGGGCAAATACCTCCAATCTCTGCAAGTGTTAAATTATTCCTTCCTTTTACATTTTGAAGTCCATTTATCCATCGGAACTCTTCAAAACTTTTTCACTAATTAACCCTCGGTGTGTGGACGCTATTCTGAAACTCAATACACCGGTGTATAAATATAACCTCTATGTGGGCCTTAAGATCCATCTATTTCTTCATCAACATCAGTACAATTCACTTTCATTTCGGGCCGGATTTCTGTCCCACAAACTCCAAATCTCAACTTTTGGCTCAAATCACTCTGGACCTCAAACATAGCGTGACCATATTATCAAAATGCCTATCTCGTTTCCACCAAAATTATTTATGATTATTATGGAGTCCAAAAACGTTAAATCAACAATTAGTGTTAAAATCGGATTCAATGCCCAAATTAAATATTCATGACACATAATATCTCCACATTTAAATTACTTTAATTTGCAATCATTCTACCCAACTAGGCCCGTGCCTTTATTCTCAAAGATTATTATTAAACACGCCTTTACACATTACCCAATATTAATGTAACTACTTCGACACTTGTACAGATTATTATTAATTTGTCCACTGGCGAACTTCGCGATATTTACAAACAAATCAATGGACTTCATTCCGTCCCACAATAATTTAAATCACTTGGCAACCCTACCTCTGGATTATCTTAACAACAGGCCTTAATATCTATAAAAGTTCCGATACTGGAAAAACACTTTGGAAGCACTTCTAAATGAATATTAACATTATCTTTACGTGAAACGTGCTCCATATCATATCAATCAACTCAAGCACTTGAATGAACAACTCAACCCTACTATACTCTATTTAATAATCAAAATTATGATGAGTGCTCGATCTAATCATGTACATATTAATTTGTCCCTTTGTATATCTATCTTTGAATTTATACGAGCCGGAAACGGCTCGTTTCACAATCAAGTTACCATGATGAAATAATATGATTTCCTCCCCCTAACGATAGCAATTTACAAATATTTGAAAAGGTTACTCATCTCTGCCATTGTAGTCTGCTAAAACCGGACATGGAGCCTAGCCCCTCCGGTTTTTAGCACTGCATTCCACTGGTATTCATGCCAGCTTGAAGAATTAATCCTTGACCCTTTTCAACTTTACGCATTTTGAATAAAACAATTAAAATAACTGTTGCACTTTGGAATAATTCCCACCCTAAATTCTACTCACAAATTTTACACTCTCGGCCTTGTATCTAGCCCACTTAATGTAGATATACCTTCTTCAATCCTTTCCCGGACACTAGGAACATGGGATATCTCGGGATCCCCTTTACAACGGCCCGTGCGCACCCTTGAATTTCCCGTCTCACGTTCGTGTAGCTGACCAGGTATCAGTTTAGAAGCGACTGTTTACTAGGTGACATAAACACTCGTGACCGTTCTCACGTAACGCACTTCCTAATCGGTTGGTAGAATCTCACACTCCGTAAGTTATGCTTTACTGAGTCCTGTCTATTTGAAACACTTCATACTAGTATACTGCTCAAGACTGTAATATGAGCTACATCACGTCAGGAATCACTGTACTATGTAACAATATAATACTTCGAACCCTACTCCGCGAGTAAGTACACACACGCACCCCTGGCGTACTCACGGCTCGAACAAAATATCAGAAATTGTCACGCACTCCAGGCGTGGTATCCGCTCGAACGCTTTGTCAAAAGTAGTTACGCACCCCAGGCGTGGTATCAGCTCCGACCACTTTGTCAAAAGTAGTTGTCAGTCCTTGTCCGCGACCTCATATTTATACTCGTATCCCCTCTCTTCCGAGTTCAAGGGAGGTCATCTTAGGACGCGCAGTTCCGATACCCTCATATGACAATTGGTGGTTCGGCCCGTGGCTGAAATATGATACCCAGTGATGTAATTATTTTCTCAAAGGCTCTATACAAATTCTCAACTATTATCGTTCGCTGGTAAGTGATATATTTGCGAATTTAGCTGCCGTATCCCGGCCTGGGATTTCGCGCTCTATTGTGGAGTCCTATGCCTCCAGCCAATCAACAAATAGCGTCCATGAATTCTCAGAATTACACCCTGCAATCTCCCGCAATTATTAACCTTTTATAAGTTTTATAATATAGTAAGGCTCCTAAATTCCACCTTATTCTGAATTGATAACTCACTCCCTTCTATCAGTTTAATCCTCGGAGCTAGCCTCGCTAGTGCTTTTTACAATACGAAGTTGTCGCCTTGCTTTGGTCAAGTGAATTTTTCCATTGGTCCACCTAAACCACGTGACCGGGAAGGCTCATATTTTTTTCTTCCAGTGCCAGCCCTGCGTTCAACTCCCGCTAGTACATGGAGATACCCCTACGTCATTTCTCAGAAATTTGCACTCAGCTCTCTGCGCTGTTGCCACTACCTATTCCGCTCGGGGCTATGAAAACTTTCCGCAACTTGTCAACAACTCGTGCCTTTCTCTTCCCCCCTTCGTCACAATTTCTGAGAATTCTAATTCTGTCGTTCATTGTGTTTGTTAATCTCAGCGGAGACAATATTCTGTGCATGTTTCACCATATCATCTCGGCCTGGCCTGCTCCTACTGTATGTACAGTACGATCTTCTCGCTTCTGAAAATGAAATATATATTCCTCCATAAATAATTATAATTGCATGATGCTTATCACACCCCCACCAGGGCGCAATATGTAACAGAAATGATCAACTTATTTGACTAAACAACGCTTCCCTGAAACATAAGGACCGTAGAAATCACTCATTTGTATCTCTGTTTCCTTGTTTTGTTTTAGGTCACATCGACTCATATATGCTTTATGGTGACGGTGAAACCGGACAGAGCTAAGGCTGGAAAGGAAGCGACCATGGCCTTAATTAAGGTTCATCTCCAGTATTTGCCTGTTGTGAAAATAGGAACTCACAGCAAGCCATCTTCAGGGCTGTCAACAGTGGTGTTCAATCCCACTACTTCCCGCAAATGCGGTCTGGCTCCGTGGCTAAATGGTTATCGTGCTAGCCTTTGGTCAAATGGGTCCCGGTTTCGATTCCAGGCAGGGTCAATTTTAACCATAATTTGTTAATTTCGCTGGCACGGGGGCTGGGTGTATGTGTTGTCTTCATCATCATTTCTTCCTCATCAAGACGCGCATGTCGCCTACGGGAGTCAGTTCAAAAGACCTGCATCTGGCCAGCCGGACTTGTCCTCTGACACTTCCGACACAAAAGCCATACGCCATTTCTTTTTTTTTTTTTTTCCTGCAAATACGTATGCATATATGTGGTCAAGAATCCTCTTCTGAAACAGTCATATATTTTACAAAAATGTTACCTTGGATGTTGGGGTATAATAATAATATCCACGAACTTTACAAAACAATTATTCTACTGAAAGCTCTATATGCCCGAGGAACTTTAACTTTAGGAAGTCATTCAATAATTGTAGGTATTGAAAAAGAAGGAGAATTGTTCACCCCATACAAGAAAATGAAATTTGAATCAAAAGGCGAACTGCAGACCTTTACAGTTACATAGATAGTTTCATTAATACTGTACGGAGGGGACAATTTAAATTTTTGGACACATTTTTTAAAAATATATAATTATAGACTCACAGAAATATTATTCAATGTAATAAATTCCCAAAACAGGAGATAGAGTTGGCTGGGGGAAACAAGAAGGGTCAAAATGATTTTTTTTGTTTGTTTGTTTTACGTCGCACCGACACAGATAGGTCTTACGGCGACGATGGGAGAGGAAAGGGCTAGGAGTGGGAAGGAAGCGGCCGTGGCCTTAATTAAGGTACAGCCCCAGCATTTGCTTAGTGTGAAAATGGGAAACCACGGAAAACCATTTTCAGGGCTGCCGACAGTGGGGTTCGAACCTACTATCTCCCGAATACTGGATACTGGCCGCACTTAAGCGACTGCAGCTATCGAGCTCGGTCAAAATGAACTGAACATCAGGGAAGACATAATGAAAAATCGCACTGTCTTAAGGATCTCATTAAATAAACACACATTTGTGGTCACAACTAGCAGCAGGAGTGGTACAAAGTGGTCAGAAGAACGGAAGTGGCAACACAATGAGTTCATGAATAGATTTTGCAAGAATAGGAAGGCGAAAGTCATCAAGCCAGTGAACGATATCCAACGGGCTCTGTGAATGGGCATGCCGAAATAAGAAGAAGAATAACAAACACGAACACTACACTCATGTGGAAAACATAACTGGTGGGATGTGGAAAAGAAGAATTGAATTTTATGGTCACATAGCACGGATATGCCCATCGAGATTGACGAGCAAGATCTTTACCTAAATTCAGGGAAAGAAAACCAATGGATACAGGTTCACGAAGGTGAAAAGGGACTTGCAAGGACTGGAGATTACGTGTGAACATATACAGGAGCGTAGACAGCTTAAAGCAAAAATCAAGGAACACCTGAGTTTGAAAGAAAAGCCGAAGATTTAAGCAGGCAAGCCGTGGACTGAAGAAAGAATGCAAAAATATCGGGAAGGAATGAAACGTTACTGAGAGAATATTAAAGCTCGAGGAAGGAAACAGTTGGATAAACGCGGTTAATAGCTGGCTGAAACGATAATAATAATAATAATAATAATAATAATAATAATAATAATAATAATAATAATGTTATTGGCACTACATCCCACTAACCACTTTTACGGTTTTCACAGACGCAAAGGTGTCGGAATTTAGTACCGCAGGAGTTCTTTTACGTGCCAGTAAATCTACGGACAAGAGGCTGATGTATTTGAGCACCTTCAAATACCACCGAACTGAGCCAGGATCGAACCTGTCGAGTTAATGTCAGAAAGCCAGGGCCAATCAGCCCGGAAGAAACTGGAGGTAACAGGCATGAAAAGAGTGAGAATGGTTGCTGGTACAACCAGGTAGAATTAATGTCAGGTAATATTCGGAATGAGGAGAAAGGCTAAGAATGGAATAAACTTGGTGAATGAACTTGTTTGCATAAACCGGCTTGTGTGGTGTGGTTATGCGAAAGGAATAGAGGAGGATAGGTTACCCAGAAGAATAACTGTCTCTGTCGTGGATGATAAGATAAATAGGAGACCCTGGTGACTAAGGGAAGATTGGGTGTATATCCCCTATTTGTATATATTTTAAGTACATATAGAAGATGAATATTGCATTGTGTTGTGAATATCCAGGTTGATATTTATTAAGGAATAGATAGATCGTCTCACATATAATCAATTATTGGTACAATATTCATCGTCGTCCTGCTCCCGGATTTATGTGTGGGTAATTTGTGAAATACACTGTAATTCTCCGATAGTGACTGCTCTATAGTCGACGCTGGAAACCTGCGGCAAGGTAATATGGAAACCAATTGGAGATCTGAATCACATACATAATGCTTCCCTGTTATAAATAAATGAGTGCGGTGGGGCAATATTTAAGCATTCAACGAATGATTTTTTTCTCGAGTGATTCTTATACATATTTGCTCCCGTTTCCGCGAGTACAATTCTAGTCGTGTGGAATAAAGAGAGGAAGGGACGCACTGAAAATATATGAAGAGGTGTAATTGATAAGGAATGCTGCGAAAATAGAACGTGGAAGGAATAGGTAATAGAGTACAGTACACGAGTCGGTGGTAAGGAAATAAAAATGGTGGCAACAATTTCATGAAAAATGTAGTCATTATTTTGAATTTCATAATAAAATAGAAAGTAAAATTTTTAAAATAACTACAATTAATCATTGTATCTAATTAATATACAACCAGGCTTAATTTATCGATTGCGCTAATAGAAAATTACTCAGAATATCTACGTAGAGTTAACATGAAAGAAACTGACTACAAGTCGAGGCAAGTATCAGATACAACGCAGGGCTTGTTCTATTCAATTGTACTTCAGAATTTAAAAAAAATTGTCAGTGGATCTTCTTTTTATTTAGAGGGGTTGAGTTGAACTATCCATTACTAACCCTTTAGTACTAGCGCTTTACGTTGTGACTTGAGTGCTGGCACCTTTTCTTACAAGCCCATGTAACTTACACTTTTGAAATATTAATCTAAATTATAAACAAGAAGCAGTTTTGATTATTTTATACTTCAAATGATTTACGACGAACAAGTAAAGTTATAAACCAAATAATTGTGTACATTGTGGCCTATTGGACGCACATTAAATTCTAAGAATAGGCCTAACTGTAAAATAGTGTAATTGTCATGTACAAGGTGTATGCAGAAGTCTTTTCCGGTTTCATTAAGGGATGGCGGCAGCGGACACTACGCAGCGTATAAATTTGACATTTACGTCATTTTATTCGTCTGATATTAACCTACCAACACACACAAGTTGTTTCCGCCAAACACTAGCGTCTGTGTTGCATCGTACAGTGATCATGTCAACGTTTGTCCCTGAAGAATAACATTTACGGCACGTATTTCTTCTCTTATTTAATCAAAAGAAAAGGGCTGTGGAGAGTTATGGTTTGCTGGTAGAAAGATATGGTGAAAACGCTCCATCGATTATAGAATGTTAGATATTGTTTCGACAAGTTAAAAAAGTGAGAGAGAGTGCTCTCTGGTAGACTACAAAGGTGCGAAGACGAGCAGTTGCAGGCGTTACTGGATGATGACCCAACTCAAACTCAACGCTATCGCCAACGAATGATTAAATCACGAATTGATGGAAGGACGACCAGAATGGGCCAGAAGACATAGCAAAGTGATTTTGTTACACAACAATGCGCCGTCTCGTACAGCAAAACCAGTGAAAGACACCTTGAAATCACTTGGATGGGACATCCTTCCGCACCCGACGTACTGCCCCGACCTGGTGCCATCTATCACCTCTTCGCATCAATGGGGCACGCACTCGCAGAGCAGCACTTCAGAAATTTCGAGGAAGTTGGAAAATGGCTCGACGAATTGTTATCCGGAAAAGAAAAGCAGTATTTCTGGCATGGTATTTATAACTTACGGGAAAGGTGGGCGAAGTGCGTAGAACCCGATGGCCAATAATTTGAATAAACAAAAAATGAATTTCCCTTGAAAATTAAGTGTTTTCTTTACCAGAAAAAGTAGAAGAAACGTATGCAAACACGTAGTATATTACGATAAAAATGAATACTGATATCTGACATTTGCAAATTCGAAAATGCTAAATACAGAACATTTCCTTCACGAAATCTCAACGCTGATTATCTGTGCAAGTGGGAATTAAGAGTTCACCGTGTAGAAGCATTATCAGAAAGGACCTGCATCTATATTCTTACAAATGTATTGTAAACCGTCCAGACAAACCTTCGCGTGTTGAGTTCTGCCGGTGTTTTCTGAGTCAAGTGGCGTCGGGACTTTTCGAACATCAGTCTCATTACATACTTACGTACGTTCCTCAAGAACTGGTACATGGAAAGGAAACGTTTAAGACGCTTTCAGTGTTTGGGTAGAAGGGGCGAGTATTTCTCTTACGATTACGTTTAATGACTCAATTGACAGGTAAAAAAAGAGGCAACAACAATTGAAGATCGGAAATAGCCCTCCAAAATAAGACAAAACTTGTGCTAAGTAAGTGACATCACACGCATACTCTGTTCCGACTCGAGTTGACTCGTGTGCTGAGCTGGAGGTCACCTGTCGTTGTGAATACATGGCAGTCATTTGTATAGGATAACAAATTTAATAATGGGAAAAAAAGGTATTTGATTAGGGTTCGGCTAAAACGTGCAAAAAAAAGAGATGAAAGGAGAAAAGTGAATTGTAAAGGAATAAAAGAAATGAAAATGAACATAATAGGCGTTATTATGAGAAATTGGAACACTGAAAACAATTTAAAATATCTAACTATTAAATTATGTCTCTTATGTCTCATATCAAGTCCAATTTTATTATTAAAATACATGATATTTATATAAATAAATGGTATTAATATAAATAATTGATAACATGGGTCTGTGATATGATAAATAAAATTTGCCGAGCTTGCATCCGGGAAATGGCGGGTTCGATTCCCACTGTCGGCAGCCCTGAAGATGGTTTTCTGTGGTTTCCCTTGTTCACACCAGGTAAATGCTAGGGCTGCACCTTAATTAAAGCCACAGCCGCTTCATTCCAACTCCTAGGTCTTTCCTATCCCATCGTCGCCATAAGACCTATCTGTGTCGGTGCGATTTACAGCTACTAGCAAAAAAGTTAAGAGTTATTAACCAAATTCCAAGAGTAACACGTTCTACTGAATAAAATCTATTATCCACATAATATTTGTCTTTTTTTTTTTGGTAAAAAGCAAGTCTACGTAACCCTCAAAACCTACGGCAGTATAAATAGTGACAGCTTAACGCCTTTTTTTTTTCAAATGAGGCAATTTCCAGCATCTTCTGTGAAGTTCATTACCAAGGGTTAATCCCACGTCAGTTCTATTTTAAATATTTTTCGGGCAGTTTTATTTTGCCCATCCGGTATCACTATCAGCCATATTCAATCGTTTTTACGATGTGGCCTCTTTAAGTCCGAAGCAAGGCAGGTTTTCATGAGGTCTCTCCATCTGGGACGGTCTTGAGCGATGTTCTGCCAATTGATCCCAGTAATCTTACGGATGTCTTTATCCCATCTCTCCGGTGATCTTCCCCTAAGTCTCAGATGATCTTTCGGACTCCACTCAAGCACATGCTTTGTCCACCTACCATCAGTTCTCCGTGCAACATGGTCTGCCCACTGCCATTTTAGGGTAAACACCCTTTCTGAAATGTCACTGACCTTTGTGACTGACCGGTATAACAAAAAAATATTTCTGTGACTTCACCAGTCATAACAATACGGTTGCCAAATAAGACCGCATTTTGGTGGTGCCGCGTTGGAGGGTAATCGTTAGAACGTCCGAACCGTCAGTCCGATTTCAAAAAAAAAAAAAAGTGTCGTTTGGAAGCCTATGTAACGTCATGCAAAACAACTTGAAATCTTTTCAGATGATGAAGCTGTTAGTGCCGGACGTCTATTTTAATATACCTATGTGTTTTGTGAGCCGGCCTCGCGGTGTAGGGGTAGCGTGCCTGCGTTCTTACCCGGAGGCCCCGGGTTCGATTGCCGGCCACGTAAGGGATTTTTATCTGAATCTGAAGGCTGGTTTGAGGTCCACTCAACCTACGTGATAATAATTGAGGAGCTATCTGATGGTGAGATGGCGGCCCCGGTCTAGAAAGCCAAGCATAACGGCTGAGGGGTCTTCGGGCTAAGCAGCGATCTCTTGGTAGAACATGGCACTTCGGGGCAGATGCGCCATAGGGTTTCGTTTCGGTTTGATTATATAATTTGTGAAAATTTCGACAATTTTTCATAATGTCCAATATTAAACCACAAAAAAAGAGTGAAAACGTCCAATTACTCCACCATTGAAAGGATGAAAAGTGCACAACTCTGAACTTGCATTTGGGAGATAATTGGTTCGAACCCCACTGTTTGCAGCCTTGAAGAAGGTTTTTCGCCGTTTCCCATTTACACACCAGGCAAATGCTTGGTCTGTGCATTAATTAAGGTAACTGTCGCTTCCATCCCACTTTCGCTTTCCTATCCCATCGTCGCCAAAATCCTGTCTGTGTCGGTGAGACGTAAAGCTAATTGTAAAAAGGAGGATAAGTACATATCGAACGAAACGAAAACAGAATCAGCTGTACGACTAAAATAGAGTGCTCAACGATCAAAGGAAGGAGTATCATCAGCTCGGAACGTCAGAGCGCCCAGTAGGCCCGTGCAAGTGGACAATACCAGGTGTATGCATACGTTTTTGCCGGTTTTTATGGTGAAGAAAACGCGTAAATTTTTAGAGTTCTTTTGCGGTCATTGGCTTCGCCTATCTTTCAGGTAAGTTATGAAAACCATGCCAGAAAAACTGCTTGTTTCTTGCGGAAAACCATACGTCGAGCCATTTTCAAACTTCCTCGAAATTGGTGAAGTGCTGCAATGCGAGCGCAAAGAGGTGATAGATGGTGCCAGGTCGGGGCAGTACGGCGGGTGGGAAAGATGTTCCATTCAAGCGATTTCATGGGGGCTTTCACTGGTTTTGCTGTGTGAGAAGGTGCATTGTCGTGTAACAAAATAACTTCGCCATATCTCCTTCCCCATTCGCGTCGTATTTTTTTTCGAATTTAAATTAATCATTTGTTGGCGATAGCGTTGTGTATTAATGGTTTGGCCTGCAATTGCTCGTCTTCGCACTTTTGTAGTCTACCAGAGTGCGCACTGTCTTTCACATTGAAATCACCACGTTTGAATTGTCTCACGTTTTCTCATCGATGGAGCCTGTTCGCGATATACAGTGGCGGTCAAAATAATAGAGCCACCTCTATTGACGGGATTAAGAACTAGGATATCTATTAGTTCGCAAAATCTCCATGAGTGCTGTGTTGTCAGTCCCTTTTAGACAATATCAGGGAAGACGTCGCTGCTGTCTGTAGTCGTGCGAAAGGAAGCGTTTGAGCTAGACGTTCGAAAAGAGGCATAAAGGTAAGAATCTTATGGGTCAAAATAATAGAGCCGTTTTACAGAAGTCCCGTTCAAATTGATTTTTTGCAGTTGTTTTGGGGGATAGTAATATTATTTGTCAACAAACCTCCACTGAATATTATTTTGTATGTAAACTGACGTTTGGTTTTGTTTACATTCTTCTAGATGGGCAGAGCAGAGCATGCAAGTGATGATGGTCGTATAGTAACGTTCCGGATGTTCAAAAGTGGGATATCCATGAATCAAATAGCCAAAGATTTACACGTTTCGCGAAAACGAGTCCAGAACGCCATTAGACTGGCAAAACAAACAAAGCCGCAGGTGGGGAACAGGGGGCGACCTCGTGTAACTACTCCTCGCGTAGACAGACTCATCACTAGGGAAGTAAAGAAACCCATTTTTGTCACCACCACGACTGAAAGCCATTTTGTTTAGCGACAAAAATGATGTTCAACCATCAACTTCAACGATTCGAAGACGACTGAGATCCGCAAAATTGAATGGGCGCATTGCGAGACAGGAGCCACATGTTTCAAAAGCTAATGTTCGGAAAAGGTTGGCCTTAGCCCGGAGAAATGAACACAAACCCAATATTTGATGGAGGAACATCCTTTGGTCCGATGAATCCAAGTATAATAGGTTTTCCTCAGACGGAAAAGTCTATGTGCGCCGCCCACCAAACCAGGAATTTAATCCCAAGTACACTTTAAAAACTGTGAAATACTGTGGCGGAAGTGTTACGGTATGGGGATGTTTTTCATGGTATGGCCTTGGTCCAATACACCGTATCAACGGCATAATGAACGCAGAAATGTACAACGACATCTTAGCAAATGTGATGCTGCCTTATGCTGAAGAGGAAATGCCGCTGAAATGGAAATTTCAGCACGATAACGATCCAAAGCATACTGCAAGGATCATAAGGCAGTTTTTTCAATATCACCATATCGAAGTATTAGAGTGGCCACCTCAATCCCCTGACGCATCATCCATTGAGAACTTATGGGAGATCGTAGACAAGAGAATTGACCACTCAAAAGCTACGTCTTTAGATAAATTTTGGGAAGAAATCCAGAGAGCCTTGTATGCGATCAGCAGCGACGAATGCAGGCGTTTAGTCGACTCTATGGGTAAAAGGTGCAGGGAAATCCTCAAAAATAAGGGTTACACCACGAAGTACTAATGCACTCCTATGCGAAAACGACTGTTCCTGTAAATTTCATAAGACTTAGATCAAGTACAAAATATTTGTGTCAAGTGGCTCTATTTTTTTGACCCTGTGGTCTGGTATTATTTTGAATATTATTGATTAGTTTCAGTTGTGTTATCTGTATAACTGACTGTGGTACAATGTGACTCTGTTGTAATGGTTCCTGTACAACGTAAAATTTTGTTTCCATCATAGTACAAATATGTCTAGTAATAAATTTGCACTTTATTCTAAGCCTTTGCCAGGTGGCTCTATTATTTTGACCACCACTGTATTTCTACCAGCAAACGATGACTTTCCAGAGCCATTTTGAGCCTTTGATTAAACAAGAAAAGTAATGCGTGACGCAAACGTTCGTTTTCAGGCACAAACGTTCACATGATCAGCGAACAATACTACACAGACGCTAGTGATTGCCGGATTTAAATTGTGCGTGTTGGTAGGTTAATGTCAGGCGAACAAACTGACGTATGTGTCAAATTCATACGCTGCGTACTGTTCGCTGGCGCTATCTCTTAGTGAAACCGGAAAAGACTTATGCATACACCTGGTAACATTGATACCTCTGTTCGGTCGGTCGACGAGGCTACTTCCTTGCCTATTAGTAGCAGCACCGCCGATATCTAACCCTTCACCATGGGCTCTCAAAGTCAGCGCTGTACAACCTGAGCCACACAGAGGGATTTCACATTGGGTGGAACAATGAACTGACTGAAATCCAGCACATCCCTATGTTTGTGGTGATTGTTGTTTTCTGAAATAAATAAATAAATAAATAAATAAATAAATAAATAAATAAATAAATAAATAAATAAATAAATAAATAAATAAATAAATATACGTTTCTGAGGATTTATAATTTTTAGGATCTTGAGTCTGCGGAAAAGTAATTTTGAATAGTACACTATTTCAAAAAGGAAACATATGGTAACTGAATTTTACCTGGAAAACAAAATTTAAATTACTTCAAACGTTTACTTTTTAAAGTTGTTTTTCGGATAGTTTTTTTTTTTTTTTTGCTAGGGGCTTTTACGTCGCACCGACACAGATAGGTCTTATGGCGACGATGGGGTAGGAATGGCCTAGGAGTTAGAAGGAAGTGGCCGTGGCCTTAATTAAGGTACAGCCCCAGCATTTGCCTGGTGTGAAAATGGGAAACCACGGAAAACAATTTTCAGGGCTGCCGATAGTGGGATTCGAACCTACTATCTCCCGGATGCAAGCTACAGCCGCGCGCCTCTACGCGCACGGCCAACTCGCCCGGTTTCGGATAGTTTATACATTTAATCTTCAAAATTAGTTTTGGGAGACAGAACAGCCCAACCATTAAAAACTGATTCGAAACTGAAAACAAATGGCTTCCGATACCACCGAAAAGTTTTAATAAATTAATGTTATTGTTTTTAACGTCCCACCAATTACTTTTGAGGTGCCGAAATGCTGCTCCGAGGAAGTACTGTTACGTACCAGTAGCTCTACAGACACGAGGCTGTTGTATTTCAGCACCTTCAAATACCACCGGACTGAATCAGTTCCAAACTGCCAAGTTGGTGTCAGAAGGTCAGCGCCTAAAGCGTCTGAGCCACTCAGCCCAGAAAAAAGTTTCCTTAGCAGGAGAACCGCAAGAATCTATTCCAAGATAAGTGTTGTTTACGAAAATACTAAAATTTGTTTTTAAAGTCCTATTTATTAACTTTAACTACAGAGCGAGCAACATAAAGCGGAACGTGTCCCACAACCCGGCAACGCAGCCTGCACCGGAGGTGCGTGCGTGACAGGAAGTCCGCAGTAAATACATTGTAGCGTAAACTAATTCTAACAAACAAACAAACAAACAAACAAACAAACAAACAAACAAACACAAAAACAAAAACAAAAAACAACACAAAAATAAAAGTACTCACATGTATCACACCAGGAGAATTTGGAACAGCCTCCCTTCGTTGTTAAAGCATTTTTGGCACCTGTTTAGGAAATTGTTCATTACCCTTCAGAAATGTTGTACCCGTTCGAACATAACCGGAGGAAATTTCCATTTGCTGAGCAAGTCCCCGAAGTGATTTTTCAGGAGACCTTTCCAAAGCGTTACCAATGTTACCTATAGTTCCTTGTGCGAGTACTGTACGTGGTTTATTACGTTTCTTATCAAGAAGACTTTCCACCTTACGTAGTTTATTTACTAATCTTTGAATCGAAGTCCGACCTGGAACTTGAACATCAGGAAACTTCTCTTGAACTAATCTCTTTACGGCCCTGGACTTTCGGTACACATGTATGAATTGCAAATGAATACTCCTTGGGGAACAGAACACCGATACTCGACTTGAGGCATCTAAGCAATTTACACGCAGTACTAATATCACCAACGAAACACGTGCCACGTTTGCAAACGTTTAACAAAAACTGAAACCCGGTGTGGTAGCGGGGCCTTCCGTACATCCGGCAATGTATTTCGTCCCGGCCGACTCACTCACTCAGAAGCTCCCGCGCACAGGATGGAGCGGTTCCGCTTTATTGTGCTCACCCTGTAGAAAAAATTGCCCATATTCTAAAAAAAGTGGCGTTATTTCAGTCTTACAGAGTTTTCACTGAAGCTGATGTCTGAGGATTGGGAGCCTCCCTCATACTCGGAGGCCTTGAGCACTATTATCGGTAAGGTCAGAAATTTGTGCATGGATCAGAGGATTGAATGAGCCAATGTGAGAACGACCCCCGAGGAGGTAACTAATGGTGAGATTTCAAAACACAGTCTAGAAAGCCTGGAATTATGTCCAGAAGGTTTCGTCGTTCTACCACGCGTCATCTCGTGATCTGCAGACATCCGTGCTGAGCACCAATCATTTGGTACGCCAAAGTCCATCAGGGTAGTATCACTTCATGGTTTATTTGTAATTGAATTTACGGATAGATCATTCTGCTTAGTGTTTTAAATGATTATCTACTTACGAAGATTTGAGAAGTGTGGAGCAAGGTTTGATGTGCCATCCTCATGGATTTCTAAGCCAAAATTCTATTTGTGGCTTGACCTGCTTAGACTCGAGATGAAAATTTCCTCTTTTATAAAGCACTTCCATAGAAATTGGTGGCTCTCTAATAACAAGGTATGCATTCTTTTTATTTATTCCCTTCGCTTAAACATCGGTAACTCAAAAATAGTGACGGTTTAATGATTTTTCGTTGTCCGTAGATCAATATCCTGTCTCCCTCTACCAACATTCGCTATTAGTATTCAGAACGCCATACCCTTTAGCTCTTCGACGAGTACAAAACAAATTCTATGATTATATTCCATTTTATGAACTTCTTCCTCCATAAAATTTGCTGTTTTAAATATGTGTGGACAGGCTTGACATGTGCGAAGAGTTCTATCACTGTCTGACACGATTACAATCACTTCACTACAGACAGCTGCCCGCACCTCCCTCCCCATCCATCTCCACAAATCGGTCAGGAAGGCTTTGGCTGCCCATTCCACACTTTATACAAGCCAACAATACGGTTTAAATTCGAGCTAAAACAAAGGCTACCCTACCGTGCACTCATCAGCATGCATTCCGTTAAATTCCAAACTCAGCCAACCATTCGCTCCATCACATACGACGGAATGACGAATTTCCTTTATACACGTGTATATTGTTTTGGCGCCGTGGGACTGAGTTGAATAAAACGAATGGTCTTTCTGTTATAATACCTTCCGTGAAGCTGTTGAAAAATAAGCAAAAATTGTGCAAGTTGTTTGTACAGCTGATGAAAAAGGTGGGGTGGGGATGGATTTCAGGTACACTGACCCCTCGTTACATTCAGGTCACCTATTTATAGACCTCACTTCTTTAGCTCAGACGGTATTATAAAAACAAGTGTGTGCTACTTCGACACTTGACAGATGTCAGTCCTCGTGAATGACCCTACGAGGCTCTGCAACCAGCTTGCCGCTTCTGTACGGACGTTTCCCTAAAAATCAGGGACACCTTCGGGATACTACTTTTCTTTTATACCCTGTGTTCTACGGGGTTAGAGCTTTTGAGTTGTATAGCAAAAAGTTGAAATCTATTATTAGTACCTGAGAATTCTTCCCATTGGTAATGTGAAATATGCCTGATAACACATGTGAGTGCAATGTTTGCGCACTACACCAAACAGTACCATTGCTATATTCAGTACCAAGGTACCTCTGTGAAATATTAAATTGTCCAGTGCTGTTGGTAGTGGTGATTATCTCTTTAAGTGGAAACGCAAATGGAAAATAATCATCCTCTATTAACACTTATCAGAAGGAAAATGGAAGAGATCCATCTCTCAGAAAATGAAGGTATCGGCCAAAGAAATACAAGGGCCACGAAGGGCGTGAAGATGAGAAACCCTGTACGTCTCGCAAACCTAACAGCGTCCGGGTCGGGAAATAAAAGGAATTGACCTAGCAAGCTCAGATAAGAAGGCGAATGGCCTGGCTCAAGTAAGTGGAAGTTAGAGGTACCGTGTTTGCCAACTTATGGTCCCAACATGAAAGCTTTATGGTAATCTTTTAATCACATATTACGACAGGACGGGATTCTGTGGGTGTATTCTACCACCCATCTTCCCATAGGGGGTTTAAATAGATGACCAATGGTGAAACTTTCATAGCATATCATAAGAATAAAAATACTGTTACGAATAGATCACCATATGTTTCATTACTCTAATTTATTTCAGGATGACGTGTAAATACACAAATTTACGCACACAATTCTAACCAATTATGAATAGCCATACTTAATAATTACGCTCTATTTACAAATTGCTCTTCCTTATGGAGCAGCAGGAAGTCCAGCCCGTTACTCTATCTGTGGACTGGGAACACTTAATCCTTACTTTCGCTTCCCCAAGTCTAGTCACTTCAAGGTTTCACCTTACGTGGTATTGTACTGATATCTACTCGACTGTTGAGGTTGGTGTGATTTTGTATAATAATGATAATAATAATAATAATAATAATAATAATAATAATAATGTATTTAATGTGTGCAGGAGATAGTTACAAGTTCAATTTATTTTAAGTATTAATATGTTAATAATTATAATAATAATAATAATAATAATAATAATAATAATAATAATAATAATAATAATACTTCTGTAATATATGTGGTTTAGTTACAAGATTAATATTTATCAAGTAATAATGTTATTAGAAGAGTTATGTATATATGAAACAGAGTCCTGTAAATATGTAAACAACATGATGACAAAAAATGTAGGAATTGTGTGTAGACCGCTGGATCTGAACACAGGGCTACGGGCCAGTCGACACACGACGACTGCTGTTCGTTGTTTCGACTCCACAGACAGTCCAGTAATTTAGACAGTCACATGCAGCGAACAACTAAAAGGCTCAACAGTATTCAACAGCTCACAACAGCGAACATTAATGCAGGTCCATTTATCCTCGCACTCACGACAGCGGGTTTCCTCATTGGCTCACGGTGATCCTCAGTCCACAGAATTACACGAACACACAGTACAGACTTCCGTTCTGTCGTCCCCACTCCACTCCACTCACTGGACTTTCCGATACCACAACAACTCGCTCACAGGGGCCTTGTATTTATACCTCGATGCTGGACCAATAGAACATTCAGGGTTCTGTTGGAGATCGAACTTTTCTGACGTACCTTCCAGAAATCGCATGAAGAATATAGTTGAAGGGAACAATACATGATGTGCCAGAGCATGTCCTCGGGCGGGCTGGGAAGTTCCCCGAGCTGGCTTAGTCATCCCCTTTCAGTTAATACCGAAGGGGCTGCGACAAGGCTGATGGTCGCTCGAGCACGTTACAGTATGTGATATGACTGAGGGAGAAACAATAAATTGTAAAACACAAAAGTGTTATGACACAAAAACATAGGAAAGATTCTCAAAAATAAACCACACCATTTCTGTATTATACAAGCAAGTTATGAATAAAGTTATTCATTTAGACAGATGGAGATATGGTTTTGCTATGTAACACTTTAAAATCATGGGTGATTTGTGATATCTGAAACCATTTATTTTCCGTTTCAACTAAGTTAATTTAAAATTGTTACGTTCGAGACATTGAAATAGTATAATGGAGTGTTTATCGCAAAATATTTCAGTTGAATCCATAAATTGTATCACTTCAGCAGCGATGTCTATGGAGCCTGCCCTGAAACTTGGTTGAGAGCACGTATGCGAAGAGAGGACACGACTGGGAACGTATACGAATGAATTCATTAATGCAATATATTATTCTCTAAATTATATAAATGATTTTGAATAAATTATTCCAAGAACCGATTGAAGATTTTTCACTGTAACTTCATCATTATCATCATAATCATTAGGCAATTCACCGAAATGATGGGGGTTCTTAAAGTCTTAAGCCCAAGTATTTATTTGTAAGTTCTTTCCTCGTGGAAAGGTTTTGAACGGCTTCTGCCTGTAAACTACAGCGGTCCGGTGATCTTCCTCTTTGTGTCAATTGGTCTCTGGGACTTTACTCCGAAACCAGTTTTAACTATCTCCCATCTTACATTGAAAAAAAAATAGCAGGCTAGCTGTTCTCTTTATGACATCATTACCTGTGTGGTCCGGCTCCATGTCTGAATGGTTAGCGTGCTGGCCTTTGGTCACATGGATCCCGGGTTCGATTTCTGGCAGGATTGGGAATTTTAACCGTAATTGTTTTATTTCGCTGGCACGGGGACTGGGTGTATGTGCCGTCTTCATCATCAATTCAACCCTATCACGACGCGCAGGTCGCCTTTGTGAGTCAAATCAAAAGACCTGCAGCAGGCCTCTCCAGAGACCACACGCCGTTATTATTTCCTGTGTGAACGATCTGATGTATTCAGTCCTCTTCCTATATAATCGTTTAAAATCGCTCCGTACTTCTTAGGGCTGTTTTCAGTTTCCCTTTTGTAAAGTTTTTCAGTGTCCAGGTTCCTCAGTCATAATTCAAAACTGACGAAAACAGTTTCTTTCATTTTTCTTCAAATTAACATGCAGTTTGATCCGGAGATTCGTGAGTGTCTTTCAGTTGTTTGATGCGTCCAGATATTTCACGACGGGGCTAGTTAGCCGTGCGGTTAGAGGCGCGCGGCTGTGAGCTTGCATCCAGGAGGTAGTGGGTTCGAATTCCACTGTCGGCAGCATTGAAGATGGTTTTCCGTGGTTTCCCATTTTCACACCAGGCAAATGCTGGGGCTGTACCTGAAGTCCATGCCGGCTTCCTTCAACTCCTAGCCCTTTCCTATCCCACCGTCCCCATAAGACCTGTCTGTGTCGGTGCGACGTAAAGTCACTAGGGAAAAGAATATTATTATTGTTGTTATTATTATTATTATAATTATTATTATTATTATTATTATTAACAAATACATCGTAATTGGGAAATATCCCGCTTGAAATTATCACTTACAATAGTGTAATAATAAAGTAAATTTAACATAATTTCCCAATAACAACAGAAACAACAACGACAACAATAGTACAACAAGCAATTCCATGGAAAGAATATATTACGAGAAATACTACTAGTTTAACGTTCTAAATCCAGCATCATCATATAGAAATTTACGCACAAATTAAGTATTTCCAGTGCTAAGCACTACGGTTTTGACGACTTGCTTTATGAAAGAAAGTAATATTTGAAGTCTATAGGTTTTTAAAATATTTATTAAAAAATTATTTGTCCAGTCCGTCCGCTCTGTTGGACCAATTTCCTTAACTTTCATATCATTTTCTCCGGCATTATATGCCTGTGAATCATCAGGCAATAATAGGTCTTTAAATTCAATCATCCTTGAGTAACACTAAAATCAAGTCACTAAATGACCACGGAAAAAATTGCATGTGAATAATAAATAATTATATTATTGGATTTACGTCCCAGTAACTTGTTTCTCGGTTTTCGGAGTCGCCGAGTTACCCAAATTTAGTCCCACAGGAGTTCATTTACGTGTCAGTAAATCTACCGACACGAGGCCGACTTATTTGAACACCTGCGAATACCGCCGCCCAGCGCCAGGATCGAACCTGCCAAGTTGGGATCAGAAGGCTAGCGCCTCAACCTTCTGAGCCACTCAATCCGGCAATTGCAGGTGAAGGCTTACCCTAGCCCATAATACATTCTTTACTTAGCGGGTTGCACACTGTTAAGGAACAATATATTTACGAAGTGATATCGGCAGAGCCCGATAAAAATGACAAATTTAGGCAAACCTGTAATTTCATTTAAACTTGGTGCACATAATATTATCTGTAGAAAAATGCTGTTGGGTTAAGAAGCCTCTAATGCCTCTACGGTTGGGTGCAGGGAGGGAGTGACCTGAAACGAATCCATGTTATTTAGGGTCACTGAAATGAATTGTAACACTCTGGATAACGTTCAAATCCATAAGCATGGGGATCAGAATGGGTTAAAAAGAAAATGGCCAAAAATGGCAGAGATTACATTTGAATCACCAGTTTTCGGTTTTTTCTAGGCTGATTGGTGTAGTCATAATGGCAGTTGGAATCGTGTACATCACATCTACAGCGCAACATGTAAATACATGCAGTTACTTATTTGTATTATAGATAAAATGGATCAACACCTTCCCAGACAACTAGGGCTGCAGCAAGGACATAAAGAATTTCTCTTTGTTTTCTTGGCACGATATTTCCCCATAAGATAATAATCTGTATTAATACGGGCCGTGTAGCCGACAATGTCAACACCTTATATTTATTTCCCGTTTAATCTCATCTGACACATACCGGGGGAGTTGGCCGTGCGGTTAGGGGCGCGCAGCTGTGAGCTTGCATCCGGGAGATAGTGGGTTCGAACCCCATTGTCGGCAGCCATGAAATGGTTTTCCACGGTTTCCCCATTTTCACATCAGGAAAATGCTGGGGCTGTACCTTAATTAAGGCCACGGCCACTTCCTTCCCACTCCTATCCCATCGCTACCATAAGACCTATCTGTGTCGGTGCAACGTAAAATAAATAATAATAATAATAATAATAATAATAATAATAATAATAATAATAATAATAATAATAATAATAATAATAATAATAATAATAAACATCTGACATTTCATTTTCTGTTTTTGTTTTTTGCTATTTGCTTTACGTTTCACCGACACAGGTCTTATGGCGACGATTGGAGAGGAAAGGCCTAGGAGTGGGAAGCAAGCGGCCGTGATCTTAATTAAGTTACTGCCCCAGCATTTGCCTGATTTGAAAGTAGGAAACCACGGAAAACCATCTTCAGGGCTGCCGACAGTGGGGTTCGAACCTGTTACGGAGTTATCCGTGGTAGTTAGAGGTGAAAGACGGTGCGGGCGGGAATAGGTCTCAACTTACGAAATTAAAGTTAATTTAAAACTTTAACAAAGGTTATATTTTCTTTTCAAAATCAACAAATGACAACAAATAACAAAGACGTAACAGGTACCAAGTAGCAGATTAACAATTTAAGAATTTACAGAGCCCCAACATTAATTTATGAGTTCTCAGCTCACCACCACAATAGTTACAGAGCAGAAACCCCAAAGTACAAGGAGCACTTGCTCCTAATTACAATGTTAAGATGAAAAGAGCAGACCCGCTCTCAATTTTACCAGCCTGTCAAAGGCTACAACAACCTTTATTCCTAACTGCCCTTAAGGCACACATACCGTGAAACAGGGGTATCTTGTACCCAACCTACAGGGCCTTCACGTGAAGAAAACAAACACTGGGTTAATTGAATGGCCCAAAAAACTAATTGATTGGAGGCGTAGCTTGCACTCCTACATGAAACTTCTTAAAACCTAGGTGGCACTCGGCCAGTTATACAGGGGCTAATCCCATACTAGGGAGGTGACTAGTTGGCAAATTAGTTTAAGACTTTAAGAAGGAAGAGAAAAATGGTTACGAAAACATAGTCACCTCAAATTCAAAATGAAGGGGGAGTTCGAGAGGGTTAAGCACTCTCTATCCCAACTTGCGGCTAATTTACATGAATGCAGTAAGGTTTACATTAAAAAGGATTCTAACCTTCCCCCGCGGGTTAAAACTGCTGAGCTAGCAAGAAATGAAGATGTTAACAGGCCATTACCTTGTAGATGAACTGCTGCTTGGAGAAAGAGGCGCTTCCCGCCCCCTGCTATATATGTTTACACACTGCGAAAGATGTTACTGAAGTGGCCCCGAGACCAAAAAATCAGCAGTTTATATACCCTCGTGGAACATTCGAGACCTTTCATGAATAATAACAACCCGCCCACAAACTTTTATTGGTCGGCTTTAGATTACAAGTCAAAGCTGAAGAAGAAATCTAGGATTGGTGGAAAATTAATTACAGAAATTACTGATTGGTAAATTCAAATCTGGCGGAAAGAGAAGGGTTATACTGCCAACCCAAAAAAATGACAGAAATTTAACAAAGAACAAACTTATGAATACCAAATTTCTTAAAAAAAAAAAAAAAAGTTCCTTCACTTCGCACTAGGGTGCACAATTATAGTTCTTAAGTAGTGCCATCTAGAAGAGAATGTTCACACTTCTTACTACAGAGCAAACAAAAACAAATCGAAACAGACATAGTTCAGAACACTTCAAAATTTACAGTAGAGACATCTTCCGAGAAACTTTAGATTTCATACAGATTGTTAAAGTTCATGCTTCCTCCTGTAGAGGGATTTCAACTGGCGCAATATTTGAATTCGCGGCGTGGAGGTGTACCGCCCGGTACAGAACCCATCATCTGCCGGATGCAATCTCACAGCTGCGTGACCCTTACCGCCGCACGAACAACTCGCCCGGTGCAACATTTCAAGATATCGTGCTTTACAGGTTGCAAAGCTCTTATTTTAAAGTCTATGAAACTACAGTTCCAACCACTGAATACTAATGTAGCCTTGTCTTTCTAGATGGCTCTCTTCTTGGTCCACCTAACATCCCGTGTTTACACTTGACGCAAAGCCGACCCATCCGACCTTCAGACTTGATTGGAAGCAGATCCACTGGTTAATTTGCATTATAGAAGCAGGTGCTGCTACAAAGTAGCACCACCTCTTAGCAGACGGTGTAAGTTGGGTAAAGTCAAACGTCAAGGCAATTATCTTTCATCACGGTGGCTGCAGCGATGTGAAACTTCAACATGACCCTAAAATAATTCACAGTAAGAGGGAATATTCAGCGAAGCCTTTAGAGAAAATAAATATTACTGAGATCTCAATTTTTGGTGATAATAATAATAATAATAATAATAATAATAATAATAATAATAATAATAATAATAATAATAATAATAATTGTACCGGAGGGTACACCCCTACGCCGCAGTTTTAAATCTTTCGCCAATGAATCCTCCTCTACAGGAGAAACTCTGAACCTTAAAAACTGGATCAACTCATAAGGATCTCAGAAGATGTCACTACCGTAAATTTTGTGATTACGAAGTTGTCAATACTGTGTGGATTTCAACTTGTTTTGTTTCCCGTTGATCAAGAGGTGTGAACATTCTCTTATAGTCCGACTCGTTGACCGAATGGTCAGCGTACTGGCCTTCGGTTCAGAGGGTCCCGGGTTCGATTCCCGGCCGGGTCGGGGATGTTAACCTTAATTGGTTAATTCCAGTGGTCCAGGGGCTGGGTGTTCGTGCTGTCTCCAACATCCCTGCAACTCACACACCACACATAACACTATCCTCCACCACAATAACACGCAGTTACCTGCAAATGGCAGATGCCGCCCACCCTCATCGGCGGGTCTGCCTTACAAGGGCTGCACTCGGCTAGAAATAGCCACACGAAATTTAAAAAAAATATTCTCTTATAGATGTCTCTACTAAAAAGTTATGATCATGCAGCCTGGTGCGAAGTGAAGGAACCTTTTTGAAGAAATTTTGTAATTATAAGTTTTCTCTTTACTAAATTTCGTTCATTCATTTGTGGATTGGCAATATTAATATTTTCTTTCCGCCAGTTTTGTACCGAGCCAATCCGGAATTTCTGTAATTAATTTTTGACCAATCATATCTTTCTTCTTCGATTTTGAGTGTAATGTCCACACTGACCAATAAAATTCATGAAAGGTCTCGAATTTTCCCCGAGGGTATAAAAACTGCTGATTTTCTTGTCTCTGGGCCACTTCATCAACATCTAACCTAGTGTATGGACATGTAGCAGGAGGCGTGAAGCGCCTCATTCATCAGGCAGCAGCTCTTCAGTAAGGTAATGGCCGTTTAACATCTTTATTTCTTGCTAGCTCAGCAGTTTAACCCTCGGGAAAGGTCCGAATCCCTTTACAATGTAAACTATCTTTTCGACATGTAGTTTTTGCTGTTTGATGTAAAACCTTCATTAAATCTGTAACTGCAATTCGGGGATAGAGAGTGCTTTACCCTCTCGAGCTCCCCTTCATATTGGTTTGAGGTGACTACGTTTTGTAACTGGTTTTCTTACCTTCTGTAATACCTTAAATTTTTTTTATACGAGTCACCTCCATAGATTGGGAATAGCCCCTGTTTCATCGGCCTAGTGCCTCTTAGGTTTTAAGAAGTTTCATATAGGAGCGCAAGTACACGCCTCCATTCATCTTTGTATTTTGGGCCATTTTTTTAACCTGTTCTTTTCTGCCAAGGCCCAGTAGGTTGGGTACAAGATACCCCTGTTTCCTTGTAAGTGTGCCTTGAGGGCAGTTAATGGTAAAGTCTGTTGTGGCCTTTAATAGGCTAAGAAAATTGAGAGCGGGTCAGCTCTTTTATTTGTGGTAAAAGAGCCTCAGAGAGGCTTGATATTAGAAGTTGGGAGTAAGTGCTCCATGTATGGAGGGGATTTCTGCCCTTTGGTAAATATGTGTTGTGGGAGCTGAGAGCTCAGGAAATGTAAAGTGAGGGCTTGAAGCCCAAGTACTGTTTATACCAACAATCTTGTCTTTCCTAGACTTAAATTTTGTTACTGGTACCTTGTTACTTGTTTTTTTTTAAAGAGAGAAAAAATAACCTTTGTTACAGTTTTAAATTAACTTTGATTTTGTAGTTAGACCCGTTCACCCCGGCATCTTCTTTTACCTCTTCTAATCCACCAAACCACGGTAAATTTAATAGTACAAATAATAATAATAATAATAATAATAATAATAATAATAATAATAATAATGCCGAGTTGAGTAGGTCAGACGGTTGAGAGCTGGCCTTCTGACCCCAAATTTGCAGGCTCGATCTTGGCTCAGTCCGATGATATTTAATGGTGCTCAAATACGCCAGCCTACTGTCGGTAGATTTACTAGTACGAAAAAAGAATTTCCGTGGAACAGAACTCCTGCACATCGACATCTCCGAAAACCGTCGAAGTTAGCTAGTTTGATGATAGACCAACAATATTAATAATAATACTACAGTAATAGTTCCGGGTTGAGTGGCTTGGCGGGTTGAGCGGTGCCTCTCTGACCCCAACTTTGTGGTTTCGATTCTAGCTCAGTCCGATGGTATTTTAAGGCCCTCAAGTAGAAAGGGCGCTAGGGAAGTTTTGCAATGTGAGTGAACGCTTTAGACTTTTTCAAAATAATTTCCACAACACTCAATACACTTCTCCATACGTCGAAACCAGTCACTGAACCAACTCTGCCACTTTTCTTCGGTTACATTTTTACACTTGTGGTCCCATTCTGCCAGAAGCTCCTCGTCGGATGCAAAAAGTCGCCCTATCAGCTTCATCTTCACTTCTGGAAAGAGTGCGAAGTCATATGGGGCAAGATCAGGACTGTATGGAGGGTGATCAAGCACAGTCAACCTTGATCTGGCAAGAACATCCATTGTTACATTAGCACGATGTGCTGGAGCATTGTCGTGATGCAAGAGCCAAATTTTGATCCGTGACCTTAGACGGAGCTGCTTGAAAGCGTGGATGACCTGAGGCAGACAAGTGTCACTGTACCACTTCGCAGTAACTGTCCTTTGTACTTGTAGTACAACCCGAGTCAGGATGCCCCGTTTAGTGAAGAATACTGCAATTATCCTTTTCTTCACTGACCTTGACTTTCGCACAGTCACAGGAGTACCCTCATCTTCAAACAGCCACATCTTGTTCTGGGAATTTGTTGGGACACTGTAATAATAAAGCCGAGTCTCGTCACCTGTAACGATGCTATTGACGTTACGCAAAGTCCCCTTTTCAAACTGTTTTAGCATTTTGTTGGCACCATTTCACTCGATGTGCCCTTTGTTCCTCTGAAAGTGAATGTGGCACCCAAAGGGAACAAACCTTTCTAACACGGATATGGTCGTGTAGAACTGAATGAATAGCTGGTGCAGGGATGTGCACGGTCTTTTCTACCTGCCGATATGTCAACCGCCACTCTTGCTGCAACATTTTCCTCAAAGCTTCAATGTTTTCCTCAGTCACTGATTCAGACGGTCGCCCAGAACGAGGATCGTCTTCAACCCCAAAATTTCCCCTCTGGAAATCTTTGTACCAGCGGAAATTTGTTGTCCGATGTGGACAGTCTTTCCCCAGCACATGAGTCATTTCCTCCAGGCACTGATCAACAGTTAATCCACGAACAAGGTTGTAGCGGATAATTGCGCGATATTCACCTTTAGACCACACAGAGATCATAACTTGCTTTAAATCCCACTGCTTGGTAACAACTGATGTGAAGGTCGCGCCTTGCTGTTTTCTAGACCAGTTTTCAGGCCTCTTTTCATCCCTCACCATAACAGGGATATCCAGCCAACCGTTTTTGCGTATTGCAAAACTTTCCTGGTGCTCTTTGTACGCCCGCCTCGTGTCGGTAGATTAACTAGCAAGTAAAAGAAATTCTGTAGAACAGAATTCCGGCATCTCGGCGTCTCTAAAAAACGTAAAAGTAGTTAGCGGGAAGTAAGAAATGATAAAATTATTGTAACATTCCTCTTAGAGCTCTTGTGATAAGGATTAACTATACAAATATTGTGGGTACCGTTTGATTCCAAATACAGGATTTGAAGGAAAACATGACCCACGGTGGGCCTCAGTGATACATGGGACGTGGGGTGGGTGGGACTTAAAAATAATAATGACATTGCTTCCCATTTACTACTTTTACGGTTTTCCGAGATGCCGAGATGCCGGAATTTAGTCTCACAGGAATTGTTTTACGTGCCAGTAAATCTGCAGACTCGAGTCTGGCGTATTTGAGCACCTTCAAATACCACCGGACTGAGCTAGGATGGAACCTGCGAAGTTGGAGTCAGAAGGCCAGCGCCTCAACCGACTGAGCCATTCAACTCGGCGGATTGAAACTAATTGATGGTTTTCCGATATGTGATTTGTTTTGTGAAGAGCAACTACAAGGTCACTGTTCGAATTTGAACCTCATGGAACAAATGACCTATTGCTTCCAGACAATGAAGCAACAGCTCGTTAGGTAAAAAAAGTCTTCTTTGAACTAGAGGTAATAATAATAATAATAATAATAATAATAATAATAATAATAATAATAATAATAATAATAATAATAATAATAATAATAATCTATATATTAAAAGAGTTTACTAAAAGCAGCTTTGGTAAAACCTTCCTGCGTTCTACTGAACCGATTTGTTCGTTTTTGTCTTATTCTCTCCAGAATTACAGTACCTGCCGGTGAATCATGAGACAGTGATAGGTTTTTTTAATTTCGGCCAATTTTGAGTAATCATAAAATCAAATCATTAAATGATCACTCGAATAAGTGCAGGCGAAGGCTTGCCCTAACTTCATTCTGTACAGCAGGTTGCTAAGCGATTAACACTTTCATTAATATTCGGATTCATATGGTTTTCATCTTTAGCAATGTCATTGGGTGCAGCCGTGTTTGATTACTACCTATCAAGCCAGAGTATACACTTCCCCTGACCTCTGATACTCTGACCTTCTCCAGCTTCTTATTCTTAATATACTATTCCTAATACCTGGTATGCTGCTAATAGAAAATATCGATGTGCGAGAAGGTATCAAGTCGACTAGGATTCTGTATGACCATTACCAGTAATAAAGCGCAGGGACACCCTCTTGAACAGGTAAGGTAAGTGTTATTCTGCCCGAAGGCAGGTCCGAACCTCCGCAAAGGTGTTCCTGAGCCGGAGTTTACGTGAGGTAGGGTGGCCAGTTCCTTTCCGCTCCTCCATTCTCTTACCACCAACCAACAGCGCGTGGCAACCCATCCAACTCCTGACCACGCCCAACGTTGCTTAACTTCGGAGATCTCACAGGATCCGGTGTTTCAACACGGCTACGGCCGTTGGCCCCTCTTGAACAAGTGGGTGTCTGTTTACACGAAGCAGTATTCAGTCACGGTCTGTTGTATGTTGCATTATCTCGGGCAAGGTAGTTTGAAAATATTAAGATTACCGGGAGAGTTGGTGGTGCGGTTATGGCCGCACAGCTGTGAGCTTGCATCCGGGAGATAATGCGTTCGAACCCCACTGTCGGCAATTCTGTATATGGTTTTCCGTGGTTTCCAATTTCCACACCAGGCAAATGCTGGGGCTGTACCTTAATTAAGGACCAATCCTGGGCCTTTCCTATCCCATCATCACCATAAGACTTATCTGTATCGGTGTGACGTAAAGCCAATTGTAAAAAAAAGTTCCAGATACGGCCGAATGGTATTAAATGTTCATAACACTATAGGAAAGGGCAGGCAAAACAATATGACTACGCCAGGCATATCAAGAGGATTTGTATGGGTTCCTGACTCCCAACATTCAACTGGGCACTGATCTCACTCACAGTAGACCGTCGAACGCCCAGTATGGTTCTGAGGAGGTGACGTGATGTCCGTTCTTTAAACACCTGTGGTCTTCCCGTGTGGCGGGTTATGCTGGGGGTAACACACTCTCTGCAATTTTGAAGATCCCCCCTCGACACCGTTGACTCCGGAAACCAAAATCACGTGTAATCAACGCAATACTATGACCCATGCGTCGTGCGCCGATGATCATCGCACGTTCAAAGTCTGTTTACTCGCGACGTGTTGCCATCTTCACGACACTGTGGCTCACTGCTGAGATAGCCACAACGCTCAGGGGTCATATACGGCACATTTTCTAATGGGACACCCCTTCCCGTGACTTTCGGCCACTCAGTGTATGTGCCTGGTTCATATTAACCTTACTTCATTTGCAGTTGATTTTAATGTGGTCGTCATTTAAATCTGATTTTTAAATCTTCTGCCCCTCTTTTCTAGTTGTATTTATTTGTTGGTTCAAAAATTCATAATATTATTAACCCTTTTAAATCATGAATTCTATTCAACCTTTGCGTGATTTCTGTACATAGCATGGATACTTCTAAATCCCCAGTCGCTTTCTTAATCCATAGTATTTCTTCTTTTTATTTTTTCTCCCTTAGGGACTTCAAGGACCATGTGACAATTTCAATGTTTCATCCTTTGTTGTTCTTTATTCTTCCTCCCATACCCCTTCATCTGCTCATTATGCCTCCTTTTTGTTTCCTCGGACGATTTTGATCCTGTTTCTTCCCTCCCGACCTTGGAATCCTTCCGTTTCTTAACACTTTCTCTCTATAAATCTTTCTCTTTGTTGGTTATTCTTTCCTTTTCATATTATTATTATTATTATTATTAATCTATTCACAGTCACTATGGTATCTATACAATGCAACTCTTGAGTTTCTACTGTTAAACGAAAGCGGGAGGTATTATAATATCCAACAAATATAGAACTTGTTTAACCCAGTGCGGAGTAGAGATTCGTACACATATAGTCTGTATTTCTCCAATAACGACAGACGGGAGATGCAAAATAAAAAGCTTCCGTAAAAGCAGCAGAACTCGTATCAACTTTGATTCAGTATGAACCTTTACAGCCGCCAGGTCGCTCACCCTCCCGATCTATCACACGTAACAAAATGGGATGGCAGAGAGGTAACACGTAATTTTATGAAGACGTATTGCCTCAAGCAGCTGTGCCTCCAGCGAGCTGAAGTGTAGGCTTCCTTAAAGAATGAAATTCTCAGTTAAGATAAATATATGCATCGCCTCTCTGTTCTAGACAATAGATAACTTCTTAAGGCTGTTCAAAGTATTATTTGTTTACCATTTTATGTTTGTTGTCGAGTGTTCAAGCCTGAAAGAATTGAAAATGTACGTGTGTACTTATATTATTTATTACTAGCTATCATACCTGTTTTCGACCGGTTGGCTAAGTATCGGGTGGGCACAATAGAAATGGCACGGAATATATTTATAATATATACGAGGAATTTACCCTTGTTAGTTAACAGGATGACTGTCCATCACAGGAAAAGCTGGAAACCGCGATTTCGATGCACCGATCGGTTGCTCTTACATGCATCTCCCGCATGCTCTGTTCCGAGTACGTTGCTGTGACGTTAAGTGCGACGGATTCAGAAGAGCAGACTTGTTTAGTGACCAGTTGAATGCAACGCAGAATGGTGTTCACAATGAAACAGCGGGTTTTGATTCTCGAGAGTTAATCCAAGCACGATTCATGGAAAACCTGTAAAGAACTGTCTTTGGAAGATTTTAGGACTGGAAGTGTTTGGGAAAAACCTGCAAAAAATGTCTTCAATGCAAAACTTAGTGGCAAAATGGCGTAAAATGGGCTCTTTAGTGAGTAAAAGTCGTGAATATCCGAAGAGAGTTCGAATACTAGAAAACATAGCTCGAGTGAAGGATAGCCTGGAAAGAAGTCCGACGAAATCTCAAGGCCGAGCGTCCCTGCAAGTGGGGATCAAGAGATCGTCGTGTCGAAACATTTTCAAAAAGGACCTGCATCTGTATCCTTACAGACTTACTGTTGTGCATGCCTTAAAGCAGAGCCTCTCAAACGCGTGCAAGCAGCGGCGCAGAGGTCCTCTGCACAGTGCATCGGTCCCGCTCGGCTCGGCTCGGACCAACGCTTCGTCTCTGGGCTAGTCGCCTAAGTCCTGCTCAACTCGGCTCGGATTTGGAGCGCTACGGAGTAAGTGAGGAAGAGGGAGACAGGGGGAGCGAGCGAAACAGGCGTGGGGAAAGAGAGAGACAGCGCTATTGCTCCAAATCCAGGAGTGGGGGTCTGCATTCTGGTCAACCAAGCGAAGTAGTCTTTTGCACCGTGCACAGTGCATGCACCAGGCGCATGCCCCTGAGAGGCCCTACCTTAAAGCGTCCAGACGAACCTTCGCGTTTTGAGTTCAGCGTATGGTTTTTGAGTGAAATGAAGTGAAGATGTCTGCTTATTCAGATGACGTACTTTCCAGCATCATCTGTGATGTTCATTAACAATCGATAATCGCGCATCCCTCCTATTGAAAATAATGTTTGTGCCTGTTTTAGTTTGCACAGCCGGTAAGTTGTTGAGTCAAAAGCGATAAGGGATACAGAATGTATGGAAATAGCGTGTATAATCTCCCCACTATGCTGTGGTGTCATCCCTCGTCATACATTTGAACTTTAAGCTTCGTTACAGCCAGCAGAACTTCGTCCTTTGTGCTGTAAGGATTGAATATCAGTCAAGATGGTGGACTGTGCTTGTGTTGGTTCATCAGCAGGTGTAATAGACCATTTAAATACAGGCCATAGACGAAATCAAATCCATATCTTGACATTCTTATTGTTGTTACTATTACACTTATATTATTTGCTATAATTTTAGTTCCAAGTGCATGTACAGGATTTTTCTTCCGTTATAAACGAATGTAAAACATACTTACTGATTAATTTCCGTTGTATTACTTCAATTTCATACATTGTTTCTAAACCTTAATTTATAGCAATTTAATATTGTTTTAATAGACGAACACATTTGTACACTTGCATTGCAGTTAGTTCCAGTAGTGTATACAGTGAGATAAACCCCGAAAAATAATATTCCTCTCCCCCCAAAAATTACTGATTTGTTGGATACATCCATAGTCCCGGGACGGTTCACTAAACTCTAGAAAATTATTAGAAGTGTAGAAAAGTCTCTTAATTAAATTATCATCTATTTGGAGAAAGAAAATGAAGAGAAAGTTCGAACACTACAGGAAGAATCTTTCGTTGGATTGTAATATGAGAATTCATCTTTGCACGTTCCTATTTTGAGATCTCCATTTTTTTGTAATTAGCTCATAAACGTACCCTTTGTTTAAAATGTACGGCTTATGATTCCGTTCATTTAATATTGTGAAATTTACAGCTATATCTTGCAAAGTGAGCTCAATGATCTGTGTGTATTATTTTTCGTTACAACGAACTCGGTTTTATGTTTTCATGGTAGGAACATAATAATAAAACAGGAAAAATCGGATATGTAGGCCATTAAATGTCATCTGAAGCGTATTAGGTTATCTAGTTGACTACTTTCAGATGGCCTGCAGCTGTTAGAGCAGCACATTATCATAAAACAAAACCCGATGGCGCAACAGCCCCGAAAGGCCTTGGCCTAACAAGCGACCGCTGCTCAGCCCGAAGGCCTGGTTAGCACCTCACGTCCGTTATTCTTGGCTCTCTAGACCGGGGCCGCCATCTCACTGTCAGATACCTCCTCAAATGTAATGACGTAGGCTGATAAGACCCCGAGCCAGCCAACAGATCCAGGTAAAATTCTCTAACCTTGCCGTGAATCGAACCCGGGATCTCCGGGTAAGTGGAAGGTACGCTACCCCTACACCGCGGGGTCGGCTATATCATCATATCTGTGTGATTAATTAATGATATGTGGTCAGCGGAGAAGCCTGGTACAGTTCTTTCGAGTTGACTCCTTACAGGCTACCTGCGTGGTAGCGAAAAAGGGGTGGTATTTACGGTGAGTTCTTATGCTGAAGACGGCACACATAACCAGCCCTCGAGTCATCGGAATTAACCAATGTAAATTACAATCCCAACACGGCCCAGAATCGAACCAAGGGCCGGATAACCAAAGGCCAGCGCACTCACCATTTAGCCGAGCATCAGCGATGATTTCCCCAGACAACTTTCTTTATGTCTTGGACTGCTTTTTCACTCTGATATCAGGCATATTAGCCTCCTGAGGTTTAGCTACCGGAATGAAATTTTTTGGACGAGTGAGGATTCGAACAAGGGTTATTCAGGTAACAGAAGACAAACCATCCCTCTATACCTCTGGTCTCTGAAAAGGTAAATTTGTTTATCCACAGAATAGCTACTCGTCTATTTTACCAGTACTCAACATTGTCGCTTCCTTGCCCCACCTACCTTTACTATTTTTGTAATTTTTTTCTAGTTGCATTACGTCGCACCGACAGAGATAGGTCTTATGGCGACGGTGGGACAGGAAAAGCCTAGGAATGGAGAGGAAACGGCCGTGGCCTTAATTAAGGTACAGCCCCAGCATTTGCCTGGTGTGAAAATGGGAAACCACGGAAAACCATTTTCAGGGCTGCCGACAGTGGGGTTCGAACCCACTATCTCCCGGATGCGAGCTCACAGCTGCGCGCTCCTAACCGCACGGCCAACTCGCCCGGTTATCTTTGCCTACTATGTGACACTGTACTTAATTACAGTACAGTACAGTACTTACAGTAATTACTGTACAGTAATTAAAAACTAAATTTTACTATTAATCTCCGTTATGCAAGTCACATAACTCGTTACAGGAAAATATAGCTTCGAGAGGAGACCATCGTAAGCTGCATTTATTAACCCTTCTCAACCAAGTATGAAATTCAGGTAAACCAATCTTCCTTTCTTCACACTTTGAATTTCTCTCATCATATCCACACCAGAGTGCACGGACCGGTTCCTCTCTTACTATATCTTAGCACCGCAGTTCTATCTACAGCCGCATTTTCGCAATCTCTGCTGCCAACTCGTGGAATTCCCTCCCTGCCAATATTAGGGACGTGACTTCGCTTAAGAATTTTAAAGTGGACTGCCGAAAGTACTTACTTGATTCATCGAACTGACTTGTGTTTAACTGAGATATGAGTGAATGATGGATTACTGTTACACTTGGGATTATGAATTAGAATTAGTTTCAGAGATATTGTAAATATTGTAAATATTCTTAATCCGTTTACACTCCAGGGTTCGTTTTTCCGTTGGAATGGGCATCTGTGCAGTGTCCTGGAGCGTAATATTTTGGGTCGTGGATACAACTGTAGAGGAGGACCAGTACCTCGCCCAGGCGGCCTCGCCTGCTATACTGAACAGGGGCTTTGTAGGTGGATGGGGAGATTGGAAAGGATAGAGAAGGAATAGGGAAAGAAGTGGCCGTAGCCTTAAGTTAGGTACCATGCCGGCATTTGCAAGGAGGAGAAGTGGGTAACCACGGAAAACCCCTTCGAGGATTGCTGAGGAGGGAATCGAACACCTCTCTACTCAGTTGACCTTCCGAGGCTGAGTGAATCCCGTTCCAGACCTCGTACCACTTTTCAAATTTCGTGGCAGAGCCGGGAATCGAACCCTGGCCTCCAGGTGTGGCAGCTAATCACACTAACCACTACACCACAGAGGCGGAAATAATTATTAGTTAAGAATGAATACCATTATAGTGGCTTAAGGCGGTAATGATTGCTGTTTTTCAAGGTATTCTTATATTTTTAATTTAGTAGTATATAAATCGCATGATGAAACAGTAGTAGGAAATGCCCCAGAACTATAACTTCACCACCAATAAAAGCGACATCTCTCTAACCGAGCTCGATAGCTGCAGTCGCTTAATTGCGGCCAGTATCCAGTATTCGGAAGATAGTATGTTCGAACCCTAATGTTGGCAGCCCCGACGAAGATGGTTAACCGTGGTTTCCCATTTTCACAACAGGCAAATGCTGAGGCTGTACCCTAATTAATGCCACGGCCGATTCCTTTACACTCCTAGCTCCTTCCTCTCCCATCGTCGCCATAAGACCTGTCTGTGTCAGAGCGACGTAAAACAACTTGCAAAAAAAATCTCTCTGTCTACTTAAATTAACATTAGTAGCCTACTTGGAATGAGGATTTGACAATTATTGATTATTTGTTGGTTTTAAATATATGGTGAGATCGCGAGAGCAGAAAATGTATTGCTGTAATAATTCTGTTCTGCCCTAATGTCCCCCTCACATACATAACTGTTACGCTACGTTTATTATTTTCCCCCATCAGATTATGAGTGTAGTGGTTGGCACATGCGACGTTCTGTTGGAAGAAATAAGCCGCAAGCTCCAACAAAACAAAGCCAGTTAGATGATAACATCGGCACTAAAGCAAAGCCGGTGCTGTAAAAGAGAATTACAAGTTGTGACCTCTCTGCATTACTAATAGAAATTCTTCTTGGAAGTAAGTCAACTGAAGAGATATTTCCAGGGGAGGAAATAAATGTAATGTTCTTTACGGAGAACTGAAAAAAAGGGGGATCAAGGAGCTAACATTAAACGCACTTCAGGCAAGAATTTCCGCTACTCTAGATACAAGTATGAAGGTATGAAGTGTGCTCAACCAAGTGACGTTTGATCTTCAACAACTCTGCCATAAGCTGTCATAGATGGTCTAGACGTCACTAAAGAGACGTACTAGGGAAATCAGTAGAGAGATAGTTTGCCTTTGCTTTACTCACCGAGCCGGACGTTGCAATTAATGTCTGCAAATCTCACCGAAATGCACGCACAAATCGTTCCTATGAGAAATATTTTTATATAATTCGTAATAAGGACTGGTTTTGTAAGGAAAAGCATTACTAGCCATTGTAGAATCTATGGTGACTCAATGACCCCGCACACACACACACACACACACACACACACACACACACACACACACACACACACACACACAAAATTATATTTGTCTATGAATTGCAACACTTCCATATTTATTGGCTGTTTACAAAATACCCTTGTCCTGAGAGTGGCCCGCTAGCTGGTAGTCTTTACCTGGAACGGGCGGTAGATCCCTAATCTTGACTGAGAATTCAACTTTTACTTCGCACTCAGTACCATCACTTTACACACCATCTCCATGCAGTCAAGTTACGAATACACGAACTGTGGCTAACAGAAAATTACTATTGCCGTAAATTTGGCTCGAACCAGACAAGTCTGATAACTACCACTATCAATATTCTGATGATTCCTCCCTCCACACACTGAACTATTTAACGCATATCAGTCAACGTATCACAAACCAATACGAAGAAATCTACACCACTACTCAGCTGTACTCCTTGTTCGCTGCGAGCCTGCTTTTATATACTATGTGAAGACATTCTAGTATCTTCGGGATGCGGTCAGAATATGGACGGCCGAGCGAGAGGCTGCGCGGTTTGTGTCACGTAGCTGTTAGCTTGCACTCGGGAGACAGTGGACTAGAACGACGCTCTCAGAAGCCTTGAAGATAATTTTCGGTTGTTTCCCATTTCCACACCAGGATAATGCTGGGGCCACACCTTAGTTAAGACAACGTTGCTTTCTTCACTATCTTAGTCCTTTCCTATCCCGTCGTCGTCATAATTTTTCTCTGGAGCGGTTTAACGTAAAGCGAATTATAGAAAATATGAACGTTCCAGTTCCACCTTCCCGAAAATTCATGGAGACACCAGACTAAACGCAGACAAGTTTAGGCTACCACATGTCTTCAACTTAGCCGGGAGCTTCCCAGCCTAACTCACTCATTCCTTTCAGGAAATAGCGTGAGGGGGTTTCCAGAGGGCTAGGAATCACATTGCCGGGTAACAATATTACCAAAGTCAAGGATTAGACCAAGGAAGGTCATTGAAGGTAACAAAGTTGTTCTAGCTTATACCAGAAGACATTGAGTCTCGCCACCAAAGGCACTTCAAACATAAAAGAGAGTAATAATGAGGAAAGTAACGGGAAACGACCTCACTCATTTTCCTAGTACACCTCTTCAGTCACGCCTGGGCTGATGGCGGAGCTGTTGAGGTACAAACCAGCCTTCGGGCTGAGCACTCAACACACAATAAAAATAATAATAATAATAATAATAATAATAATAATAATAATAATAATAATATATTATTATTATTATTATTATGCTATTTGCTTTACGTCCAACGAACTACGTTTACCGTTTTCGGAGACGCCGAGGTGCCGGAGTAACGTCCAGCAGGAGATCTTTTACGTGGCAGTAAATCTACCGACACGAGGCTGACGTATTTGAGCATCTTCAAATACCACTGGAATGAGCCAGGATCGAACCTGCTACGTTGAGGTCAGAAGGCCAGTGCCTTAACCGCCTGAACCACTCAGCTCGGCCATAAAATAAAAGAGCTACTTCAACATCATACGGAATAATGACCCTTAATAACACAAAGTAACGGATAATGTCTGTGACTTTATGAAGCAAGTTATGCAGTCTCTGACATTTCATCTCTTACAGTCTATGGTCAGCCTTAACCTATCTTTGGTAAAAATAAGCCAGAAGGGAACAATGAAGGAATTAAATTATTGTAGCACATACTTGATAAAATTGGTGAAAAGTAAGGAGCATGCATGTGCCTTATGCAATGTCTGAATGTCAAATAAGTCGTTTACGACAGAAAAGATTTAGGAATCAACATGATTGTTTGGGGTAAGTGAGCATATATTTCTGCTACAGTGGCTTACAACCGGGGAAGCATAAAATGAACAATAACAAATAAGTACACAATAAACTGAAATGAATAGACTTCTCTAGACATACTGATTCTGGATGTCAAGCGAATATAACAGTAGTAATAGTAGCGACCTATTATTTTTTCTTTTTTTGCTAGCTGCTTTACGTCACACCGACACACATACGTCTTATGGCGACAATGGGACAGGAAAGGGCTAGGAGTGGGAAGGAAGCGGCCGTGGACTTAATTAAGGTACAGCCCCAGCATTTGCCTGGTGTGAAAATGGGAAACCACGGAAAACCATTTTCAGGGCTGCCGACAGTGGGGTTCGAACCTACAATCTCCCGAATACTGGATACTGGCCGCACATAAGCGATTGCAGCTATAGAGCTCGGTAGCGATCTCTTAGGCCTATATGAAATTCATATTTAAAGATATTATGAATAATATTTCTGTTAACGATAAGTATGAAAAAACAATAAAACCTATTAACAGTAAATTTAGAATTAAATTTAGCCAACTTTTTTCCGTAATAATAATAATAATAATAATAATAATAATAATAATATAAAAATAAATTGTTGTTATGATTATTATTATTACTGATAAGATATAAATCGCAAATATATAAATATCCTGGTTGCAATGATTACTTACAGAAGTGCGATAATAAAGTAAAGTTAAATCATAGTTAACCAACAAGAACTTCAGTAAAAAGTGTACAACAAGCAGTTCTGTAGAAAGAAAATATTACAGGAAATACTACTCTTTTAACCCACCTTACAGTGGAATATTGATTCATAATGCTTGGAAATATCGTTATTCCAAGACATTTCCACCATGATTTAACTTAAACGCTCATGAACTACCTGAACTCGAAAATTCCCATATCTGTTCCGTACAGAGTATATACTTTTTTTTGGTAGGGGCTTTACGTCGCACCGACACAGATAGGTCTTATGGCGACGATGGGATAGGAAAGGCCTAGGAGTTGGAAGGAAGCGGCCGTGGCCTTAATTAAGGTACAGCCCCAGCATTTGCCTGGTGTGAAAATGGGAAACCACGGAAAACCATTTTCAGGGCTGCCGATAGTGGGATTCGAACCTACTATCTCCCGGATGCAAGCTCACAGCCGCGCGCCTCTACGCGCACGGCCAACTCGCCCGGTACAGAGTATATTCATATTCATCCTGTTTATATACATACAGGCTGAATTATCCACAACGATCAGCTCAAATAACACGTGAGCCGTTGAGGACATGAAACATTTTCATTTTCGGCGATATAACCAAGGGGCTCCCATACTACTCCGGTGTGTCAATGCATGCCAAGGCAAAGGTATGAATTTCATTTTTTAGATCAAAGTAAGCTGATTTATACATTCATTGACATACAGAATTCAGGGATGTAAGTGTTTTCAGAATCCGACGACAGATAATTGGGTAAATGGAACTTTTCCAAGCTTGCACCGCGTCGTTCGAATGAATCACCTAACAGGTGTCCAAGGCACTCGCTACGTATGGACCGTAAATATGTAAAAAGTTATCCTCTTCTGACAACTGTGTATTAATACGCTCGTAAATACACACTGATGACAGTGTATTATGATATTAAAACTTCAATATCGCCGTAGGCAAGAGTTAAAAGTAGAAACATGTGATGTGTTGTAAGGGACAACTGTATTACACTGAAGTGTGGGGTTAATGATTATTGCTTCCCCTTATTATTTACCTTTAGCCCTTTTTTGTTTATTCATATCAGGATATCAAATAGCCCGCCTGCGGGGATGGTCGTTAAGGCGTGATTGCCTAGTTCGAGTCCCGCTGATGGTAATAAATCGGCTTCAGAATATTGTCTGGTAGTTCCAGAGAGGTGGTTGTATACAATTTATAAACAGTTAATTGCGCCCGGAAAGCCTGAATTTAGCACTAAATTCTCCGCAGTGCTCATATGGAGTGAGGGCATACAAGTGGTGATTCTTCCGTCGGATGGAGACGTTGAGCAGATCCGTTTGTGTTATTGGAAAGGTGATCGCAGTCTACATAAGACCATCCCGGAGGACACATGACATCATTATTATATTGCCGATTTTATACAACTTAGGTTCAGTTCCGTACATTCAGTTACCTTGCTATTAAGTTGTTTTTCCCGGACCGACTGTGTTGTTTTAATGTTGAGAACATTTCTCAGTAGACAAAGTATGGGTCCCCATACTACGAAAAACGTAAAATTAAACATTATCCCAAATTGTGCCAAGCTTTGAAGGGCTTAAAGGGTCCAGAAAAGTTTCAAATTGTGAGTGTTTGATAGCTCTATCAAGGTACAGTAATAAATGTCGTATCTCATTTCCGACATAAATGCAGTTCCAAAAAAACCAGCCTAAAATCGCCTGTTTCTTTACTTGCTTTCTTTTCTATTCAAATCCTAGACAAAATAACTTATTTACATAACTCTCTTTGTGATGTGTTCCATGGTTCAATACACTGAGACGCTTCTTGTTTTTAGAAAAATATTAACACCAAATGCAGTTATAAAGGCTTAAGTGAAACAATGCATTGACTCACATTGCTCGTAGTGGTAGAAAAAGGCAAACTGCTAATCTAACCGACCGGATAACGATGATTAGGAAAGGGATCGTAATTTTTAAAAATAAAGAATATATTCTCATACTTTATTATATTTTATTTACCTAATATTCATAGCTAATATCCCTAGGATATTTTCGAAATTGTGTTGCTTGCCTGAAAGGCTAGAACTGTTGATATTATGTACGTATTCTACAGGTTACCGCCGTTCCGAGGTACTCAGTTACTCCTGCCTGCTAAAAATTAACTACGCAGGTGATCACTGCGTCTCGTCTTGTATCGTACCTCAACTTTCAGGCTCACGCGAAACTGAACACCTGGAATTTACCTCTCACTCGGTGGTGCGATCGACAATTGTTCTGTAACTTAGAAGGACCTGACAAAGACGGCAATTCTTTGGTGCGTATTGTGCATTAATTACCATGTGAATGCCAGACCACGAAAACACACCCCTAATCTGTCACGAAGCCCTCTAAAGTGGGTGAGGGCGGCAGAATAACACTCACGGTATCCCCTGCCTGTCGTAAGAGGTGACTAATTATAGCACCAGGTGCTCGTAACTTGGGAGTGTTGATTGACGACCACTGGGCCCGTAGCTGAATACTGGAGGTGCTTCCCCTTACTTGTGCCCGGCCTAAAGAATATTTTCTTTCTCAAGTCCTTCCTGGCCCATTGTCATCTTTTGGTCGATACCTTCATTTTTCGAAGTGCCGGACATCTTCCATCTTTTCCCCACTGATCACTGTTAAAAGTGGATGGTTCCTAGCTGGATAACGGGCAGCCAAATGAAAGCCAAACACCCACCATAACACCCATTCTGCGCGAAAAGTTGGCAACACTGTTGTTACAGATCGCTCTTGCCATCGCTGTGGTAGGAAACCTGCATAGTGGCAACACACAGGTGCACTCAGATGTTGGTCGCGGACTGGTCTAGTGTCTTCGTCCAGCTGTAGAGGTGGAGGCAAGCAAAGAATAGTAGAGAAGTGTGGTTCGTTTTCTGGTGGCGCAGCACTATGAAGACACTTTGCAGAAACTCTGACGCGCCATAAAGTGAAAACGTACTAGAATGCTGCCGGACGGAGTGATCCTGTAGCACGATAATGTTCGCCCTCATACTTCCAAGCCCTCAAAGATCAAGCTTCAGCGATTTGGTTGGGAAACAGTTCAACATCCTCCGTACGACCCCGATCTTTCACATTCTAATTCTCACATTGTTGGCGACCTGAAGGAAGACATTCGTGGATGTACGTCAGAAACTAACTGCATGAATTAACAGTGATTGCAATAAATGAATAATATCTCCCCAGTTGTAGAGATGAGTATTTCATTCATTCACTATTCTACTTCGTCCTTTGCTACCGCATTTCCCACACGTGTGAGGTCGCGGGTGCAAAATATGTCGCACATGTAGATTTGGCTCTGTTTCATGGCTAGATGCCCTTCCTGATGCCAACCCTGTATGGAAGGATGTAATCACTATTGCGTGTTTCTGTGATGGTTGGTAGTGGGATGTGTTCTCTGAATATGCAGAGGAGAGTGTTGGGACAAACATCCAGTCCCCGAGCTAGAAGAAATAATTCAATTGCGATTAAAATCCCCCACCCAACCGCCATTTGAACCCGGGACCCTCTGGACCGAAGACTCCAATGCTGACAGTTCAGCCAAAAAGTCGGACATTCCATTCATTCGATCATCCTTATATAAAACGAGTTAGTTGGCTGCAACGCCAGTCCTACTGCATGTGGTCTTCCATGGTTTTCACACCAGGCAAATGCTGTGGATGTAGTTTATTAACGCCACGACCATTAACTTCCCATTTCTAGCCCAGCCGTATACCATGGTTACCAGAAAATAAGTCTTATATCGTAAAAACTCTTCTTCTACTTCTGGAAGTACCTTATCCTCAGTCGACGTTGGAGGTCAACCTAGTCCAAGTCGGTTGATGAACTGGACCAATGGCACAGGTTTCTAAACAAGGAAAGGCCTCTTCTTCCTTTTGGTTTCCCTTGAAGTATGATAGTTGTTGGAAATGGCATTACTTTTTATGCATAATGTGAATAAAGTGTGCTATCTTCCTTTTGGATTGATGGTCTTCGTTACTTCTAATAGTTTTATCATTGGATGCATAACCACGATGTTCGTTACTAGATACAACCAAGATATTCTGAGCATACATCCATTACACCAGAAATCAAAGATATTTAACCGTATAATTATGATAGCGGTGAGTTTTCAAGCCTCTGCATCGTTATACAAAGCGGACAAGTCATAACACTTAAGTATTCTACTTCTAATATGAAGGTTTTTTTTTTTGCTAGGGGCTTTACGTCGCACCGACACAGATAGGTCTTATGGCGACGATGGGATAGGAAAGGCCTAGGAGTTGGAAGGAAGCGGCCGTGGCCTTAATTAAGGTACAGCCCCAGCATTTGCCTGGTGTGAAAATGGGAAACCACGGAAAACCATTTTCAGGGCTGCCGATAGTGGGATTCGAACCTACTATCTCCCGGATGCAAGCTCACAGCCGCGCTAATAATATGAAGGTATAAGTTCAGTTTACACAATACTTTCTTCATCCGATAGAATGCCAATTGTGCTTTTCAAATTCGGATTTTTATTCTTGATATTGGTCTCATCTCTCATTTAGTGAACAGCCTAAATAGTCTATCATCTGTACTCATGGAGGTTGTTTCTTATTGACACATATGAAATTATATATTGTCACAACATTTATTATTTAAAAAAATTGTCCTCAGTGTTAAGATGCATTCCATACCTTTACATGGCACTTACTACACGATCAACTATCCCTTATAGACATTGTGCACTATTAGCTGGTAGTACTGTGTAATCAGCATACATAAAGTTTCCAATAATTGCCCCATTTAGAGAAAATTATTCGGAGAAGAAATTAAATTGTGAAATTCTTCCGATGCTTGGTTCTCTATTCGTATTTCGGCTCTACTTTACACAAGCAAAGGGAAATGTTCTGATCCCCTTGATCACCACTAGTGAATATTGGACGGAATTTCACCTACAGCTTTTAAGAACAAAATTAAAATAACAACCCTAAGTCATCAGGTTGTTAAATGACCAGGGATGCAGTGATAACCTAGCGATATATGTGGCAGATTAGTAGCATATTCCTTTCCAAGTTCGCGGCCCTACAAAAGGCTTATAAAATAGTGTATGGAAGTCACGCTATAATAATTCTTGCTGTGTCAGTTACGAGGCGGTTATGTGAAGTGGTGCTCCTTGGCCAAATATCGACAAGGATCGGATCACGTGATCAATTGCTATTCACAAGTGGAGCAGGAGGCTGTTAAGGCAGCTTGAGTATGATCGATCCTACCTCTGAGATTTATGGCTTACAGATATTCTCCCTCTCTGCTGCCCATACAACATTAATGAGTTCCCTTTGGTCGTCTCTGCTCGCCAATCAGCTTCATTCCATTTAGATTAGTGATTCAGCAATTAGAAGGAGAGTTATTATAATCCGCAATTTTTAACAAAGGTCATTTAATCCAACACAGATAAGGTTCCGTACCAACACGTTGTAAAAGGATCTTATCATAGTTTAAAAACAGTTTACTTCCTCCGATACGTCATTTGATATAATACACTTGATCAAGTCCTGTCGTAAACAGCATGGTTTATGTTCACTGTAGCAAATTTCCCAGTTTAATCAGAGCGAGTATATATGGCTGGTTGTTCAATCTTGTTGAAAGTTTACAAGTCTCCGTTGTTCTCCATTATTTGTACACTGCCGAATAGAAAACATTGGCAACTTAGTGTTGCATTAGTCGCTTTTCTTAAATGTATTTGCTCGGGGCGTCGACCCATGTGGATCCCTTGACCCTGCTGGCACCATATTGTATGAATCTACGTGTAATTTGAATGGTGGTAGTGTGGAATGTTACTCGCTGTTTGATATACGTATTTCTAAAAATACCAGGCGGCCCGCAAGCGCCATACTTTCTACTTAAGAATGCCCCGCAAGCACAAATGTTGAATGGGATGTCTATTAACTCATTTTCACAGGGGCACTACTACCAGCAGGCAGGTTACGTCAGATTATGAAGGGAGACCAACCAGACGATCGCTTGCAGCATGCTCCTCAGCGCTACCCGTCTAATGCAACCCCTTGCATTAGTAAACCTCGTTCTCGACCGCATAGCACTAAGCTGGTGTATAGTACAGCAGCACTACATTTGCTGTCTACATATCGGCAATGACTAGTGTGTTCAGGCAATGACAAATACACAGACATCATGTTAATATACGACCGAGCTCGATAGCTGCAGTCACTTGAATGCGGCCAGTATCCAGTATCCGGGAGATAGTGGGTTCGAACCCCACTGTCAGCAGCCCTGAAGATGGTTTTCCGTGGTTTCCCATTTTCACACCAGGAAAATGCTGGGGATGTGCCTTAATTAAGACCACGGCCGCTTCCTTCCAAGTCCTAGCCCTTTCCTGTCCCATCGTCGCCATAAAACCTAACTGTGTCGGTACGACGTAAAGCCAATAGCAATAAAAAAATAAAACATTAATGTGTGGAGAATTTGGTCGGAATGCAGCCGAAGCTTGCAGACGATATGCACAGGACTCTCCAAACAGATGTTTGCCTTCTACGCACGTATTTTACCGAACAATATTGTTTTTTTCATACAAAAAATTCTATTATAGAGTGAAATGTATGCACCCGTATAAATTAATTACTTATTAAAGTTACCTTTCTGCAACTTTGGCGTATTTACAAATGCACCCTGTTATGGGACGTGCGCAGTAAAGTGACTACTATTTGTTTCACAACATTCGAAATATATCACGTTGTAGGGCTCCTTCGAAAACAAGTGATTAGGCATCTTTGGCGTTCGCGGGCACCCTGGTATGTATGGTTGGGGACAGGCGAGGGACTGCCCCACTCGAATTTCGTTACATCTCTCAGAACACATCAGTGTTCTGGGTGAAACGAAAGACACATCTGGTCAGACTTCTTCGACTGGTGCGCCGCGAGAGGATTGAAATGAAAGTACTAATGATGCAGATTTTCTTTTACGGAACCAACCACACACTGCAATACAACATTTCATTACGTTAGTTATTATTAGCAATTATAATATTTCGACATATTGACTGAATGGTCGGCGTTGAGGCCTGCGGTTCAGATGATCCCTGGTTCGATTCCTCGCCTGGTCGATGATTTTAATTGCGTCTGTTTAATTCTGCTCGCTTGGGGACTGTTTGTACAAAACTGTTCTCTTAATATTCAGACCTTACACCACACCGTCAACCACGACAGAAACACCCAATAGTGATTACATCCCTCCATACAGGGTTGTCGTCTGGAAGGGCATCCAGCCGTAAAACAGGGACAAATCAAAATGTGACATACACAGTTCACACCCGCGACCATGACGTGACAGCCCCAAAGGGACATAGCCTACCAGGCGACTGCTGCTCAGCCGGAAAACCTGCAATTTATGAGGTGTCGTATGGTCAGCACGACGAATACTATCGGTCGTTGTTCTTGGAATTCTAGACCGGGCCCGTCATCACACCGTCAGATAGCTCCTTAATTGTAATCACGCAGGCTGCGTGGACTTCGAACCAGTATTCGGATCCAGGTAAAAGTCCTTGACCTGGCCGGAAATCGTACTCGGGCCCTCTGAGTAAGAGGCAGACACGGTACCACTACACAGCGGGGCCTACATTTAAATTACAATGCAGGGAGGTAAATAAGGACAACACAAATTTGCTTCGAGGATCCCTCGAGCCACCCAGGGTGATTATGGGTTCGCGCGTGGTTTAAACCCGGATGCTGTTCCTGACACCACGTGGTTTTAGAGATGAAAATCTCAATTCAGGGTCGACCGGGGTTCGAACCTCAGCCTTCTGGGTGGGAGTACAGCAGCTAAATCTCTGAGCCAATCAAATCCCTCCAACCCAATAGCAAAAGGGTCAGTAAATTAGGAAATATGTAGATTAACGTATTGTATACTGTAGTTTAAAAAATACGTTCCAAGAAGGAAACACTTTAAAATGACTGAATATCTTTAGGCCTGTTCAATCGTGAATTTACCAGCGTTCCACCCCAGTTTAGCAGTGGGATCATCACTTGGATTGCTACATCCTCCTAATAGCTGACGGCCAGTACCCCATTCAGACACCTCTACAAGCCTCCTATGTTGGAAAATTAATTACTTAAACGCCACAGTCAGGCATTTATACAAGTAGAGGTTCATACTTCCCCTAGTGCTCTGTCACTGCATTGTCCTACATAGGGGGCTTGTAGCGGTGTCTCGACGGTGCACAGGCCGCCAGCGTCTTGGAAAGACGTGACAATTCAACTGATGAGCTCACTCGTACGCTGGTAATTTTACGATTGTTAAAGCCTAAAGGTTTGTGGTGACGTTTATTAATATCACAGAGGCTTGCATACTGAACGCTGAAAGACATAACGGTATATAATGGTAACATATGTATTGGAAAAACCTAAAGGGTTTTCCCTTGTGTACTCAAAAGTTTTAATTACAGAATTAGAATTTATTGCATGTATTGTTACACATACATTAACGTAATCATACAACTACAACATCCATCTGAATGACTTGTATGAATGAATTAATTAGTTAATTCAATTAATCATTCAAATAACAAAACAACTAAGAAAAATCCTCTTTTCCAGTCGTGGATAACCAGCAACCTGGGAGAGAGTTCCAGGAATGATTTAAATGAATGAATGAATTCATTAATTATTTACTCAGTGTAATTATTTAAATAATAAAACAATTAAGAAAAATCATCTCTCCCAGTCACGGATAACCACCAACTTGGGAGCGAGTTTCATCAATGATTTGAATGAATGAATTATTTAATTATAGTAGTAATATTTAAAAAAATTAGTGTGAAATTGTTCAAATCCAAAATTTTATTTATTTATTTATTTATTTATTTATTTATTTATTTATTTATTTATTTATTAATTTATCTGTTGCAGTCCGGCTCCATGGATAAATGGTTAGCGTGCTGGCCTTAGGTCGCGGGGGTCCTGGTTTCGATTCCCGTCAAGGTCGGGAATTTTAACCATAATTGGTTACTTTCGCTAACACGGAGCAGGGTGCATGTGTCGTCTTAATCATCATTTCATCCTCATCACGACGCGCAGGTCGCCTACGGGAGTCAAATAAAAAAACCTGCATCTGGTGAGCCGAAATTGTCCTCGGACCCTCCCGGCACTAAAAGCCATACGCCATTTCATTCCTTTCTATCTGTTGTACACTACAGGTCTTAGTTTCCCAATTATAGTAGCAACTACGTTGTTTAACTATATATAACGTGGATGTACTTATATCTAAAGCAGGGGTTTCCGATTTGTAAGGGCTCGAGTGGCACACTTGAAACCTTAGACATGATCGCGGGCCTACCTTTAATAACAGGCCAATTTTCGTAAAATTACGCAAATAGAACAGAGGTACCAGTATGTAATAAAATGTATAGTTAAATTGAAATGAAGGTCTGATCACTTTAATTTGTTAAAACGCTATTTTACATGGCTATAAAAGAGCGTAATTAAAAGTAAACACACACTATTATACCTAACACCACTGAATTTGGAAGAAGTGCACCAAGTAATATCAGTTCATTTGAATTATTTGACATGTGACAAAAAAGTAGAAAAAAAAAGAAATTCCCAAAGACAAACTGAAATTAATAATGTAGTCAAAACAGAACAGAAAAGCACAATTTAGTGGCAGTAGTGTGAGGAGAATAATGATATAAGTTTTCAGAGCCTTAAATACCAGCAATGTACAGAACTGTTTATCAGCAAGTACTACCAATGATAAAATAACAAGGAATTTAAATCGCTCCTTACACCAATGGCAATGAAAATATTTCTTGGTATTCACTGCAAGCAGGTTGCATAAATGTCCACGGTGAGGCTGGAATTGGGTTTAAGAATTGGTACGGATCCCTTAACCATTTTTATAATGTTTGAAACCTAGCACTGGTATTTCTGTGGGCTCATTTTCCATTTCCATTTTCCATTTTAATTTTTGCAAATAAAATTACAGTCTATTCAGACCAAGTAAACATTAAAAAAATAGGAAATAATATTCAAGAATGAATAGTTCTGACTTTGGTCTATAAAGGTTATAAAAATTAAAACATTAATGAACCATCTGTGATATGTTTTGTAAATTTTTCACATTTCTTAAAAAATGAGGCCTCATGCAGAAACCCCAGATGTAAACTATATTCTATAATACGAATATAAGGTATCAAAGTATTTTTCTAAAAACTAAAGTTATTACAATAATATGGTGAAAAAGCACGTCAAAGTAAAATGACAAATGAAATGGAAGCATAATATTATAGAACTTCACCTTACACTGCATATTTCTTTAGACTTACCGTATTTATATGACTTCATACAACTGTGCGATGAAGTTCAGTTAGAACTTACGCATTGGCAGACTGAAGTCAAGGTTCACCGGCGAGTACATCGAGGTACATGGAAATTTAAGATAGACAGTAATTCAGGATTACCAGTAGCATAGTTTACAATTTTAAGGAGAAATTTTACTGCACCCTTCCGTCTGCGAACATCTAAACTCTCCACTCGGGAATTCATTACAATGCTGGGAAACACAGGAAATACTGTATGCTCGTGAATACGTAATTTTTTAGAGGAGTGAGTTTAATTACTCCAATGATAAACATGGATCGGATTGGTTCGTGATATAAGGGATATTAATAATTGTAGAGAACCTTTTCAAACAATGTGTTGGTTACACAGGGTAGTGTCTATGTACGAGTAGTTCAATGACGAGAGATGCAGTGTGGAAAAGCATATCTGAAGCATCGAGAAAGGCACTGGATGTGGGTGTATTGTAAATAGAGTCCTCAGTGCGACGACAAACGGAGAGCGCGATATTAGGATGTAAAGTGCTGTCGCTTCGGGGAACTTTATAACACGCACGGACTGTTCGCGCAACGCCGCGCCGGTCGAGTGCGCGGACAAACAATGCAGGTGACAGTCCACCTGACAAACTTCCTCAAACAGGAACATACAGTATGTCACTGATACAAATAGAAGTAATGTCTAGTCGATCTGCAGTATTTTCAAGAGTATATAAGTGAAGATATCTATATGATAACAATAGTTAAGAAATGCTGTTGGTTTTACGTCATACAGACTAGCTTTATGCTTTCTGGAGACGGCGAAGTGGCGAAATTTTGTTCAATAAGAGTCGTTTTATTTCCTGGAAAATCTAACGACATAAAATTGATGTTTTAAGCGCCTAAAAACACAACTGGACTGAGCCCGGATCAAACCCACAACTGCAGCTCAGAAGGCCAGCGCTGAGCCACTCAGCCTGGTAATACATTATTATTATTATTATTATTCTCGAAACAGACTTTCAACGTATTAGGTCGTGTTACGTACATGTAGTACGTGTTGAAGAGATGTTAAGTACAGAACAAAAATGGCCAGCCGGACACCAGTGGGATCCGAACCCACAACCTCTCGATTTCGCGTCGGTTGCTCTACCAATTGAGCTATGGTGGCCTAGGCCATCTTTGTTCTGTTTGAAAAGATCTGAGCTACAGGTCTGGCACTGCTGCTAGCACACTGTAGAGTGCGTTTAAGTCGCCCGTTGTGGGGCATGTCAATGAATATTGAATTTTCACGACCGCATTGTAATCGAAACAGACTTTCAACGTATTAGGTCGTGTTACGTACATGTAGTACGTGTTGAAGAGATGTTAAGTACAGAACAAAAATGGCCAGCCGGACACCAGTGGGATCCGAACCCACAACCTCCCGATTTCGCGTCGGTTGCTCTACCAATTGAGCTATGGTGGCCTAGGCCATCTTTGTTCTGTTTGAAAGGATATGAGCTACAGGTCTGGCACTGCTGCTAGCACACTGTAGAGTGCGTTTAAGTCGCCCGTTGTGGGGCATGTCAATGAATATTGAATTTTCACGACCGCATTGTAATCGAAACAGACTTTCAACGTATTAGGTCGTGTTACGTACATGTAGTACGTGTTGAAGAGATGTTAAGTACAGAACAAAAATGGCCAGCCGGACACCAGTGGGATCCGAACCCACAACCTCCCGATTTCGCGTCGGTTGCTCTACCAATTGAGCTATGGTGGCCTAGGCCATCTTTGTTCTGTTTGAAAGGATCTGAGCTACAGGTCTGGCACTGCTGCTAGCACACTGTAGAGTGCGTTTAAGTCGCCCGTTGTGGGGCATGTCAATGAATATTGAATTTTCACGACCGCATTGTAATCGAAACAGACTTTCAACGTATTAGGTCGTGTTACGTACATGTAGTACGTGTTGAAGAGATGTTAAGTACAGAACAAAAATGGCCAGCCGGACACCAGTGGGATCCGAACCCACAACCTCCCGATTTCGCGTCGTCTTCTTCTTCTTCTTCTCCCTCTTATTATTCTTTACCTTTTCTTCCATCATATTCTTTGTGTGAATTTGTTCCAAGTTAACGGCGATATTGCGCTACTGACCGCAACTCTAGACGGATGGATCCACAGTCGATCCTGCCTAAAACAGAACGGAACCCGATTAAGCCGAAACCTGTTTGTCATTATCGGATTATTTTGTGGTCCCGAAGGTAGTCTGTTCAAATCAATGTAAATTCACGTTTGTGAAACGGAAACTGTCTAACGCGGAAACGGAAAGGAAAATCGGCCATATAACGCAATTATTTTAAATTCGAATACGGCTGAATATTGCTTATTGTTCCACCTGCACTGCATACTGCGAAGTTATTCCCATGACACAGGCTACAAGATCGACTAACCACTTCTTTGGCATGCTGAGTGGACCTCAAGTACACAAACCTGGTTTCGAACTGCTAAGAACACTGTGCAGATAACATCTGCACTAATACAGTAAAAGACACTCTTTGAGTTAGGCAGTGCATTGTGTTTCTGTGCTCATACAGTGGGCGGATATAGAGTGGATCTCGGCCCACAAGTGGCCACGAGTGGTCCGTGGTCTGACAGCTCTGCACTCCGACCTTCCAACCGAGCAGAAGAGAGGTGGGCACGGCTCTACCGTAGATCTACGCCTCTGTATTTGGGAGGCGGAGAGGGAGTGGTCCCCATCGTTGGCTGTCCTGAGAATGGTTTTCCATTCTCCTGAACTAAGGCGAATGGCGGGACAGTTCCTTGTATTGGCCGCGGCCGCCAACCCTCCCACCTGCTCCGTACATCTTTTCCAGTACAAATCCCTTAGCCTGAGATACGCCGTCACCGTCTAGGAGGCCCGCCTCCCCCTTCAGGGGAGGAATTAAAATTATTTAGTAGTAGTACTAGTAGTAAATTACAGTACAATCTGAGTTATAACCATGGCTTCAAAAAAGTGAAATATGATAGATCTGAATGCTAAAATGCAAGTTGTTGATGCTTGTGAAAAAGACCAGTTTTCGGTGAAATAAATAATTGAATAGCTTAAATTTGGAAAGACGCAAGTTCGATATGCTAAGTTAAATATAGGCGGCTAAACTGTAATGTATGGTTTTCTTGGTTCATTTTCGTGACGTAAAAAAGGAGGAATTAAATTTTGTATGTAAATAAATAATTTACTCTAACTCTGTTCGTATTCGTGAAATTAAATGACTTGATACGTTTTATAATTTATATCGTTCATCATGCATTTTTGGGGGGTGCATTTATGCATTTACTTGCATTCTATATCTAAAACCTATTCCAAATGGAGACCTGTCCAAAGCGGATATTTTTGCGGCCCCGTACTATTCCGCTCTGGACAGGTTCGACTGTATTTACTATTGCGTGTCTCTGTGGTCTGGATGCGGTATGCAGATAAAGAGAAGTGTGCTAAGACGAACACAAGTCTCAGTTCCCGAGCTAGAGGTAAGTTATTAACTATACACAGTTCAAATCCACGGCCCAATGAAGAATCATAGATACCCGGGGAGCTCTCAACTGGAGGCCATGCAGAGAAGAATTTGGATCCGAGAAACCAGCTTATTTTGCGCCAAGAGGCCTGCAGAGCGCAACCTGGAGAACAGTATGTACCTTTATTTTCGCCTGTTCCAAGCAGAATTCTCTTAGATCATTTCGATGTAGAAAATATATTAAAATATCAAAAACACAAAAAAAACAGGTACGAATAGCTAATCTACATCTTACGGCACGTGTGCCTGCATGGATGAACTCTCCCTTCCCCACGTCGCGGATAACCAGCAACCTGGGGGCCGAGCCCCTCTTACAAGCCACCAATCTCATCTCCAACCCTCACTCTTGTTTCTCCTCTCCCTTCCTCTCTACGGTATCCACTAGCAAAGGAGGCCATCTTGAAAAAGAATGCTTGCTTAAGGTTGCATGTACCTATCCCAACACTCCCAGCTGACTTTGCGCTCACCAGCCTTACGGGTATCCACTAAGAGCCGGATTACGTCCGACTTTTCCTTTGTAACCTTCTATATACAATCCTTATAAAATCTTTCGGATAGGTAACTCAGCTGTCTAATATCACCCTTTGACTTCCCCAGCTCGGACAGCCATTAGCTAGGGGAGCACACTCCCAAACTTCTTTACTTTTGCTGAGTTAAAGCACACCGAACACATTGTCTTCCGTTAAGGCAGCTAACGGACACAGTCCTTTCTAACTACATCTAAGACCTACTTCTTACCATTCAACAAATTGTCTCGACACTCACTCATAGTAACTGGAGTATTCGAATACTATACAGTTCCTTACACACTTTAGCACTTGACTTTTCCTTTACACTCTTTACACAGGTATTCCTCACTACACCTGAATATCTACTTATATTAGTCGTGTTTTCCCATTCCTTCACCAACCACCCTATGATGGAGAGCAGTATTGTTTAGCTTACACGAACAGGTCCACTGCTTCTCAATCAAGGACTCACTTGGTTACATGTAGTGAATGAAAGTGCTTCCCCGAGTACGGGACCGTCACGTAAGAGGCTAATGGCACAGACCACAGCAAAATATGTCCCGTAGTGAAGTCATAGTCAGTTACTGGTTTACTCATATAGTAATTCATTATGCAATCATACTTCTGACTCATTAAGGAAGGTAAAACTCATGTCAGTGTTTTCCGGGCTCGTCGACCGTGATCCAGGAGCATGTGTATGTCCCGACGTTTCACCGAAGACGTTTGCACCTGGCGAGCCGAACATGTCCTCGGACACTCCCGGCACTAAAAGCCATACGCCATTTCATTTATACCGAAGATGTTTTACGCACGGCTACCCAGGGAAGCCATTGAAATTCTGAAACACATCAACGGCTTCAACCGTAAAGAGGAATCTGAATGGGTAAACAAAGTCTGGTTTCCAGTCCTGAAATCCTTAAATCCTGGAGGACACGATAGCCGCGGCAGGCCGGAAGAAAAGCAATGGGTGATCAGTTGCCTTTTTCCGCCAAGGCAAGTCGATGTACATCGGTCTCATTAATACTTCAACCATTGGCCGAAGAACAGCCAATCAGCGACTGCCCCTTCCCCCTCCAGCATGGTGGACCAATAGGCGAGCAGCATACCATAGCCTGCACTATATAATGAGGTGGAATTACAACAGCACTTCAGCCTCTCCGATCTCCGTAGTGCACAAATCACTCATCTCAAACTTTTTTTCTCGGCTGGGTGGCCCACATCTCTAATCGCAGCCCAGCCGAGCTCAAAAAAGCACAAATAGGCAGACGCCTAGTTGGCAGTCGCCTCCCCAATACCATGCCTTATCTACTCCTCCCCTGGGTAGATCTCTCTATCCCAGAGACAGAAATACAGCAAGCACTTAAAACACAATATGCCCAAGTTGTAAAATCCTTTCGTGTAATAGATGGCCGAACGAAGAGACCTTCAGAGCACATCTTACTACAAGTCATGACCGACCAAGAAGTGCACCGCCTAATACTGCAGGGAGTCAACCTTAGGAACTACAACTACGTGGTAATAACTCCGCCACAGAACATCATCGACCAACTTCAAGCCAAACCTGAATTAATTCCCATCCTCCACGAGCCTCCAATAAAGACAAAACCAATGCCACTCTCCCTCCCTATCACAACCACTACCACAACCATCATAACCACTACCAGCACCCATGCCACAACCATAACCACCACCAGCACACCCTGTCACTCCTTCCCGGTCATGACAACCCTCCCCCCCCTCCCATCTACCAATCCGCCAGTCCACAGCAAACAACGTCCGAAATAACTCTGCAGGACTATACCGCTGACCACGTAACACCATCAGAACAAGAGTACTACACCGACAGAGCAACGCCGACCGAGCAGCCACCATCTCCCATGTCCATCCACAGCTGTGTACTGCGTGGCATCAACCCGGACATCCCTACAAGAGACATCATGGTGTGTGTAAAACGTGGTATGGATTATATTGTCTTGTACTGTAATTGTCGATGAAAACGCGGACATCCAAGTTACCATTCTTATCGATAGGATGTAATCTAAAATATCTGGTTGTCAACTTTCTTGTTTACATCATTCACCATGTGATTAATCAAACTCTCTATGTTAATACAGCTCGATTAAAGGTGGTTCAACACTAAACCTACAAAAGGAAATGAATGGATCAGTGTCAGGGCAGTGAACATTGAACAAGGTAATAAAAAATTGTGATGCATACCGGTACTGAAAATGAATTCGTACGTAAGTCTGTATACATTCTGGTTCAAGAAAACAGAGGATTGTGATAAGAAAATAAACAGTCCTACATTTCTTACAAAGTTCGAAATATCATTAATGAACCAACTTGAGAATTATATAACAACAGTGGACAACCATCCTTTTCCTTTCGTTATACTCAACAACACTCCAGCATCGGCAGCGAAGAAGGTTGTTGTCGAGACTTGGAGACACACGTGAGGCGTGGGAAAATGAAGGTGCAGTGGAGAACGCCGTAGAAAGTAACTTATGGAGCTGGCGACAGAGGCAGTGGTACATAAATAAAGGACTTCTGTAAATCAACGTAGTGGAGTGTTTCCGTTTTACGCTATAATATTCTCTGTACACAAGCCATTAGTAATGAGTAGAGTCCTGATTATTAGGTGCTGATAGGTTAGAATGCAAAGTTACTTAAACCAGTTACAAGTATACCCTACAATCTAAAACGTTTATGCTATGAGATTTGCATAGATATTAGGGGTACAGCCTATGAACTCTTTGAATTTATGCTACTTTTCCTACATTTTGGTACAACGGGTTGCATAACACTTCCTACAAACCAAATTACCTTGCATTCTAACCTATTACCACCTACAAATCCGAGGTATAGTAATGAGTAATTAATATCCTCATTATATTTCATTCTTATTTCTAAATTTAGGTGCTAGAAGTTGTGGGCAGTGTTTTAAGATTTTTGTTTGTTTGTTTTTCTGGCTGAAATAATTTACATACGTTGCGGTCATACTGATTCAGTCGTTCTCACAGCGGCAGCATACTGGCAACATGGATCGATAGTTGGTCACATATTTGGTCACATAATTGGTCACATCAACACTGACTGAATTCGAAATAGCTTCCAGAATAAAATATGGCCTTCGTATTGGCTCCCAAGAAAAGCATTCACATCCGAGATGGTCCCTAGGTTACTGGACCAGAAACACAGAAAATTGTCAAAAGAATTTTTGTGTTACATGCCGGTACAGCAAATGAATTGGTACCTAACAGTGAGTTCAGGTTCAAAAAATTGAGGATTGCGATAAGATCAACAGTGCTACATTTGCGAACTAGTTTAAATTGTCATTAATAAACCCCACCTTCTTTCTCGTTCTCAGTTTCCTGGGTGATGGATCCTCCGACTAATACAAACATGATGGACCCCGGTATCGTGTACCCTAGACCAAGCAGATTTTAGACCAACATCTTAGCCCGGGATAGTCATTTTCGAACGTTTTGCATCCCTCATGGTAGTTGTATGTAGTAGCTAAACTGCGGAACATCTCCGTAGATGAACGGCTGAAAAGGGGCGTTAGGTTGAAAAACCTTTGGATACGATGTAAACAAAAATTGTAAGCCTAGGAAAGAGAGAGTGGCGGTTTGTGTAACTGTAGTCCACAGTCGGCTGTATCGATGTAAATTAATAAATAAAATAAACCCCAACTATGTCTAAATTTCTCTTATCGTTTCCAGAACTAGAACTGAGTAAGTTGTGCTTCAAATATTATTGCAATGTGCAATACTTCGGCCATTGTCTTCGTCATTAATTCTTGGTTTATAATTCTTTTTACGAGTTGCTTTACGCCGGACCGACACAGGTAGGTTTTATGGCGACGATGAGAGAGGAAATCCTAGGAGTGGGAAGGAAGCGGCCGTGGCTTTAATTAAGGTACATCTTCAGAATTTGTCTGGTATGAAAATTGGAAACCATGGAAAATCGTATTCAGGACTGCCGACAGTGTGGTTCGAACCCACTATCTCCCGAATACTGGATACGGGCCGAAGTAAAGCGACTGCAGCTATCGAGATCGGTTACATTTCTTGTTAGTAATAATAATAATTATTATTATTACATTTCTTGTTAGTTTCTGCATTGCTCCATACAGTTAGGAGGATAGGCGCCTCATTTCTTTTTAATAGAATATCAGTAAAATTGTTGTAAATATATGCTGTATTATGTTGTACATGATTTGTATGCATTTTTTATGAACAAATTAAAAAAAATATTGGACAACAGAACGAACGTCTCGGATAAATGATTCAAGGACCTCAAGAGCATGGGACTGAATCAGGAGGATATCTCTAACCGAACAAAATACAGACCAGACAGAAGAGAGAATTCAGTCGGCCAGAGAGAGAATGCAACACTTCCAGAAATGCTTTTATTAATTTGACGTGGTCTCTAATGTTCCTAAACGAGGAAAAATGCATAAAACGTGATATTATATGTTCCGGGGTTACCCGTGGAGCAGCAATAGTTTATGGAAGGTGCCGGGGTGAATGGGTCTATCTACAATATCAAAACTGAATTAAAAATGTATCATGTTATATTTCGTTTCCAACTTAATATTTTTCACTGAGTGAACATAACAACAAAATAACAATCTTGAGGCAAGACAGAGAAAATCCAAGAGTAGAGAATTTTACAGATTCTGGGCTTCAAGCCCCTCGTTTTACAGTTCCTGAGCTCCCGCCTCAAATTTACAATTCAAAATGAGAACTAATTTAGTCAAGGGAAGAAATCCCCTAATTAAAAGAGCACTTGCTCCCAAAATTACAACATCTAGCCTTCAAGAGGCATTCGTTACTCTTACAACATTTTGGAAAAAGAGCTAACAGGCTCTCAGTTTCTCAAGCCTACTCAAGGCAACATCAGCTTACAATCTCTGGTCTCTCAAGGCACACTTACAAATTGAAAATAATTTTATACACAGGTATCTAGTACCCAACCTACGGGGCCTTTGCGAAAAAGAACAGGTTAAATGAAGGAACCGAACACAAACTGCATGGAGGCGTACACTGCACTCCCAGACAATGAAAATTTAAAACCTACAGGGCTCTCGGCCTATGGGCTAATCCCAAGCTACTTGAGGTGGCACGCATGGAAATCACTGTAATACATTACGGGAAAAAAGGTTGCTAAATCGCAGACACCTCAAAACAAGATGATGGGGAGCTCGAGAGGGTAACTCACTCTCTACCCCCGATTTACAAGTAAAGATTTTATGAAATTTTTACATTAGCCGAAAGAAAAGTTACGTTTTAGAAAAGTATGGTTACATAATTAAAGAGACGGAACTTCCCCTCGAATTAAACTGCAGAGGTAACAAGGAATAATTATTTTATGTGGCCATTACCTTATAGATGTTCTGCAGTCCGGAGAAAGAGGCGGCCCCGCCTCCTGCCTTACCATACACACTTAGAAAGACGACGATCAATTGACCAGGAAACGTGAAAGGCCGCAGTTTATAAACCCTCAGGGAAGGTTCGAGAGCATTCAAGACTTATCAGGACACACCTTCTTCATTTTTATTGGTAGAGTCAAAAATGATCAAGAAATACGAGATTGGTTGAAAATTAATTACCAAAATTTATGATTGGTCCGATTCAAAACTGGCGGAAGGGAAAGAAAGTGTTGCCAACCCAAAACTAAATGAACATAGATCAGTTATGGAAAAACTAGGAATACAAAACTTCTTTCAGTTACAAGTTCTTTCACCTTGCACCAGAGTGCATTATCAGAGTTTTTAGTAGTGTCATCTCTGGAAAACTGTCCAAATTTCTTGATGTATAGGAGAACAAAACAAGAAGAAATTCACTCAGTATCGGAAACTTCACCAAAAAACAATTACTTAATATTTCAGTGGTGACATCTTCTGATTAAATTTCCAACTTGTTGTGTTAGCAGTTTCACTTTTTGATCGATAGAGGAGTTCATTAAGGCGCAGATTTTGAATGAGCGGAGTTGAGGTGTACCTCCCAGTACATTATACGTACGAAATGTTTTAAACGGTGAGTTTTAAGCCTTTTCCGAAAATATAAATGTCATACAAAAGGTATGTTCACACACATTGAAAATGAAAATCCACCGCCCGTTTTCAGTCATTTGATGAGTCAGGAATGGAATGAATCAAACCAGCTACCGAAGCGTGTCACACTCATCTGGGGGCAATGATTAATGACTGAAATATGAAATGAAATGATATTGGACGATGTTGCTGGAATAAATGATGCCATAGGAAACTGATGAACCCGGAGAAAATCCTGTCCCGCCTCCAATTTGTCCAGCACAAATCTCACATGGAGTGACCGGGATTTGAACTACGGAACCCAGCGGTGATAGGCCGGTGCACTGCCGCCTGAGCCACAGAGGCTATTTTTTTCAAACATATTATCGACCATGTAACTGTAAGAAGCAATACAGAAACAATCAAACACTAAATCACTGAAGAAGTCGATTCTAATGGCAGAAGTACTGCACAAATGTGATAATATTCCTACAGTAGCTTGTTCTATTTAATACAGGCAGTGTTAAGTCTATTACACTAGGGATAAAAACAATGGGACATGATGCAGAGTCCTGGAACCAATTAAGATGTGACACATTATCCAGTTCATAATGATAAATATGTGCCCTAGCAGACAGTTCGTAAACCATGTCAACATTTCCCGGGGTGACTCACGTCACGGCTACTTAGAGGAATCGTACTCACCGGAAATTCCATCGTAGGTCCACCATTCCTCCCAGCTTGCACGAATTTCTGGAACAGAAAAGAGTCATTTATTAAATTTATTATATGAGCTAATATTATTCAATAATAACATAATGACTTTGAAAGAATAATTAGAGTTAAATCACACGATTTCAATTTTCGAATAAATATATGAATGTGGTAGCACAAATAAAAAAACAGGTTTTTAGGTTCGATGACTTATCCACCAACTGCAAAATAAATACCTCAGTTCTAGTACGAAATCTATGAGACACAATTAATAAAAACACATCTGAAAACTTACTGTACCATTCCATTTTTAAAATACTTTTTATTACTGTTTTAACGTCGCACTAGGACACTGAAGATTTTGAAGGTTTTCGCAGACCCAAGGATTGGAAAATAAGCGGCCGTGGCTTTAATTAAGGTACAGGCCCAGCATTTGCCTGCTCTGAAACAGGGAAAGTACGGAAAACCATCATAAGGCTGCCGACTTATGAAAACCTGCTACCTGTGTATTATATCTTGATCTTCACAAGATCGCGCTTGAAGAACATTACCTTAAACGGGAGTCTTACGTCCGGCTATATAGGCAAGCCACCAACCATCTCTGTCAAGCAGTACTGTATATTTCAACGGAGTATGAAATTTATGGTCACGTCTATTCAAAATGTTCGGATGATTATGACAAGTTAAAGCTGCCCTTCAGGTTTCTGTACCACCACCACCATGAACAATAATAACAACATAGCCGTAGTGTAGTGATTTTCTGTCTTGATTTACATTATGAGTGATACAGTCATTAATTGATACAATTATTTATGTTAAGACAGTACAATGAGAATATAAGGAGCTGAATATTTACCTCATTTAGAAGAAAGAATAGATATTCTGATAGTATATGGATGGCTTTACCAGTACCATGTAAGGACAACATTTTAATGTTATATCAGACAGAAATAACCATATTATAAAACTATTAAAATAGCCAGAACACTTAGGAACTGGTCTCGTGAATGAAATATTTCAACTGATTTTTTGTCTGTCTGTTAGGTCATCAGCCCAAAGGCTGGTTGGATCCTCAAATAGCACCACCAAAAGTTATGCGGTTATAAGGAAACCGCAAAACAAATGGCAGCACCAAAATGAGGCGTACTAGGCAAGACGAGGAGTGAGGTAGTTTGCCATTGCTTTCCTCACTGGGTCAGAAAGTGTTATTGCAGCACGACTGACCCTATGAGCAACACCTTTCATAACATTCAGATGCACTAGTCGTGTTCTGAATGTCAGTACTCGGCACTACCCGTACCCCACTGCTTTTTTAAGTATTATAGATGACAATGTCTGTACTCCATGTTAGTAACACGAAAATGAACTATTGTATATGGAGTATTCTGATAGCTACGCGGTGTTACAGTTCTTATTTAGTGATTGGTACACTCCATGGGCAACGCAGGTCCGCTAAGAAATGTTTGACTGAATATTATCACTGCATTGTGTTAGCTAACTGGATGAAGATGAATTGAGCCTAATTAGTTTATAGAGACCTCGAATTATTATGCATATTGTAAACATGGAAAAATAACTTGAAAATAATTGGATATCTCTATTTTCATTGGCAATAATTATTCTCTCCTAATTTTCCAACGCTTGTGACGCCGCGAGTGCAAAGTTTGCCGCTTATGTGGATTTGGCATTGTTTACAATCGGATGCCCTCCTTGACACCAAACCTTTGTGATGGGATGTAATCACTTTGGAGTGTTTCTTTGGTTTGTTGTCTTAATATGAAGAGGGTTGTGTAAGGATAAACACACATTTCCCAAGCCAAAAGAGTTAATCAGATGAGAATAAAATCCCCGAACCGGCCTGAAAAATCTAGCTCGGGACTTGCTGAATCAAAGGCCAAATCGTGACCATTCAGTTTTTTAGAAGTATTGAAATCTTAAAACCTGTTCTTCTGGACAATCCACTTTAGCGAGTTGCAGTAGTTGGATTGAACCGTCGATAAGCATGCATCGATATAATTGTTTCCTAATGCTTATTACGATATTTACCATCAGCGAAGTTCACACATACAGTATAAATTTCATTTTTTAAGGAGAAGTCCTTGATACCAGTCATTGAGTTTTATCGAGGACATACGAGGAAACCTTGCATGCTGCCTATTTCCTACTTCCCGACAGGTTTCCAATAAACTCCTCCAGTCGGCCGTTTCTCTAATTATTTGCACGCAGTCCTGGCGAATGGAGCATTTGAAGTTAATTTCATTCTGATCAATCGCCGTAATGGCTATCTAGAATCTCCTTCCAGTAACAGCGTCACTTAATTACCGCCGCAACTAAATTGAAGTATTGGCGGCAGAGACTCAGTCAAGTAGGCCTACTCACGGAAATCTGATTACCGACCTCAATCTTACTATCGGTTGGAAATTCGATGAATTATTTCGGAAGCACATTATTTATTGACTGATAACAGGGTAAGTAAGAGGAGAATACTAAGATATAAAATTATGTCGGAAAAGTAATACAGGAAATCAAATTCACGGTTTGTAAGTAAACTAAATAAGAAAACTCTGCAAAGTTATTTTACTGTCCTCATAAGTAAAGCTTGTAACTTAGATATTGAACAATGCCATCAGACTTGTTATTTTTGTATTGACATTTTTATTGTTTCAATTTCATGATTCTACCTACCTTATAAGCGTATCAAACAATAAAGTATACGTTGAACATGCATGAAATTAATCTAAAATCTAGAAATTCAGCTCTACCTAACGTCTAAAGAATCGAGATCCGACTAAACATCGTAACACCAAAGTTGTACATCGCTTCCTACTGGGTGAGAATGTGCTCTCTTTTGTGCTACGACTTACCATTTAGCCACCAAATACCTCGAAACGAATGTCGGGACCGTCATATTTCAAGATTTTTCTGGGGGTAAAATGTAAACATTGTTATTATCTTCGAAATGTTTCCTTTGGTTACACGCTAAAAGCAATAATTTTGAATAATTTCAATTTTCTAGCTCGTCTGGCTGATTGTGTCCCCCATTCTAATTTCTAATATCAGAGATCTTTTAAGCCCATGAAAACTATAGGTCATTGCTTCGGAAAAGGATATTCCCTTTGGTAAAAGACATGCTTACACCTAGGTTCTTATGCTGAGCCCCAGGTTTGAAATCCCCAACCAGGTCCCCTCGGGGAATTTTGAGAATTTTCGATTTCTCTATGCATCAGATATTTCGGCAGCAAGTTTCTAAGTTGCTTCAATGTGCCTCATTAATTCACATCTATTTTAATTTTTATACTCTTATAAATCGCCCCAAACAGACTTCCATTTAGATATGTACGTGCACATTTATAAGTACAGACCTTAATTTCGAGATATACTGCTACTAAACGGTACGTCATATTGACAAACGGACAGAGCCGTCAGACGCGTTTTTTGGTGGAATACAAGATTGTTTCTATGACATTTCCTCGTACGCCGTCTACTGATGCGTTAATGAATTCTCACCAGCCCATGTACTATTAAAAATCATGGAAGAGTTCTTAACGACACTGAATACCACCATTCAACGTTACCAAAGGTCTTTACAAGAACTAAATACAGGGTGCACAACTTTGCTTCCGCCGTTTTGTCCCCAACATTGGAGGCTTTAATGAAACAGATTACTTACACATGTATCATTCAAAGTAGTGTCCAACGCTAGCCACGACTTTCTCCCATCTTTCGGGAAGTGTTCGTATCCCGTGTCGAAAAATTGTTTCATCTTTTGAAGCGATCCACGAATCGATCCAATTTGTGACTTCTTCATGAGATCGGAAGGGTCGGTCAGCCAGGCCATGCGCCATTGATCGAAACAGGTGATAATTAGAGGGAGCAATGTCTGGAGAATGCAGTGCGTGGGGTAGGAAGTCCCATTTTAACATTCCCAGGTATGTTTTGACCTCTTTTGCAACGTGCGGTCGAGAGTTGTCGTGTTGCAAAATCACTTAATCGTGCCTCTCGCTGTATTGCGGCCGTTTGTCTTTCAATGCTCTGCTCAAACGCATCAATTGCGTTCGATAACGAGCACATGTGATTGTTTCACCGGGTTTTAACACCTCATAGTACACGACGCCGAGCTGGTCCCACCAAATGCAGAGCATGATCTTGGAACCGTGAATATTCGGTTTTGGCGTCGACGTTGAAGCATGGCCGGGATATCCCCATGATATTTTGCGTTTAGGGTTATCGTAATGAACCCATTTTTCGCCCCGTTCAACGTCTCTTAGTTTCAACTCATACGGGACCCAAGTTCCTTCTTTCTGAATCATGCGCAAAGTCTTGAGACGTTTTGAAATGGCTTGCTGTGTCACTCCCGCTGATCGTGCCAATTCTTCTTGAGTTTGACGCGAGTCTTCACTCAGCAACGTCTCCAATTCTGCATCTTCGAAAACTTTCTCTCTTCCACCACTATGCCCGTCTTCGACGTTAAAATCACCGTTCTTGAGGCGTTGAAACCACTCACGACACGTTCTTGCACTAATAGCGTCCTCACCATACGTACGTGAGAGCATTCGATGAGACTCAGCCGCTGTTTTCTTCATATTGAAACAAAACAGTAACACCTCCTGCAAATGCCGAGAATTTGGCTCGTACACTGCCATGCTCAATCCAGAACAACTTGATGATGCAGACACACATCGACTAAGTTTGAATGGGGCTATGTTGACCGAGGTCCAAGCTAACTGCCTGACGTCTGCGATCTGTTTCGTTCGACCGCTACGTAGCGTTGTCGCCATCCATACGCAAACGGCGGAAGCAAAGTTGTACACCTTGTATGTCATATAAGTGGCCCTCCCTTCTCATTTGTATTCTCTAAGTTGCATTTCTGTAGAAGTCTAACTGATCACCAGATTCATTCTGTCTACTTAGTAAAAGAATTGCCATGTTCTTGACTGGTTAATGGCCAGTATTTAGTTAGACAGGAACTTTGCCGCATCTATATTAAAAAAAACTGATATGATAAAGTGCACGTGGAATTTATCGCCACCAACATATTGTGTGGTTGTAATCGACTGGCCAACATCGGCAGTAGCCCAATGGCCAAGGTTATAAATTAAACCCTCGGACTTCGTAACAGCGGATAATAAACACTAGTGCAGTCAAAAGGAATGAGAATCTTGATTATTATAACAATTATTATTATTTTCTTTTATCGACTTAGCCATCTTAGGACGACATAAAATAACCCACTGCATTCACTTCCAGATGTCTCCTGCTTCCTTTCTTGTTTTTCAATAATTCCTTATTCTTTCGCTGTGTCCCCCACCCCTCTTCTGTCCAGATATTATTCCGTTCCTTCCTTTGCTTCTCCTGGAAAACCTTGCCATTTATATCAATTTCTTAACAGTTGTTCTGTCCTGTATTACATCTGCCTTTCTTCCCATCTCTGTCAAATCTCTCTCTATAATTTGTATCAACGGATTGCCCCTCTTTCTATTATAACATGATTAAACATTTGTTTTGCGGGTCTGGCGTTATCAGTCTTCTTTATGTGATCAATGAACTTAACTGTCCTCTTCCTGATCGCCTCAAACCCTCATTCAGTTTCTTTATTTTCGTAGAGGTCTTCATTAATCCTGTATCTGAACAGTCTTCAATTGTCCGCAGATTATGCCTAGAATCATTATTTCACTTTTCTATAGCTCTTCTATTTCTCGTATTTTCATTGAGAGCATACACTCTGGAGCATAGCGACATTCTGGTTTTACCTTGTTGATTTATTATTATTATTCATACGGAAAAAATGTCTTAAATGTCTCATTCTCATTCCTGGGCTTAACAAGGAATTTAATGGAGTCAGTACGTGTTGTGAATTTTGGCCCAGTTTCATGGCATATACCATAGAAATTAACCGTAAGCTCTGAATGTAGGAGCAGTACCCTGACTATTCAGATGAGGAAGTGGACTATAAAATGTATTAATTGTAAAAATGCGAAAATATAATTATGCTAACTTTCGTTATGTTCAGTTTTTCAGTTCCTTACAGCTAAGACAAAGAAAGTGCTCGATCAAATAGAATTCCATTCCCTTCTTATACAAACACACTTTAAAAGCTTCAAACTTTGACCTTATATCGTTTATATCAATAACAGGTATGGTTCGCAATTTTTTTGTTACTTTATTTGTTTGTTAATCAATAACGGGAAAATAGAATTTCTCGGAAGTAAGTATTAAAAACGGAGGATTGCTGGTTGAGCACTGCGCTATGTATTATTTGGTTAGTATACAGTAGCGTAGCAATATTGGGGTAGGGGTGGCTCAAAACAGTAATTGTCAATTATTAGTTTCATATCAGTTTTATTAAAAACATGTAAATAACAAAATATTTCCGTTACCATCAGTTTTATTGAAATATTGTAAATAACAAAGGCTGTGCAAAATATTACTTCGGATATTTTATGTTGTGAACGTGTTTTTTTTACGATGGTTAACAACGGAGAAACTCAAAATTATTTCGTTCTTCTGAAACTTGAAAATGATATATCCCCAAGTAATTGTGCTCCATAAACACATACACTGAACTCTCGATTAACCGGGATAATGTAGGGTTAAGTCTTGCCGGATAAGAAAAATCGCGGTTAACCCACATAAAGTTAAATAAATACAGGCGTACTGAAAGTACAGTTATAATGATAATAAATGATACTACTGTATTGTTTTTATTAACTTACTCAATACGTTGCAGTAAAGGTAGCGCTTAGCACAATTAATAAATGGAAAAATAAACAGCACTTTTCGTTGAAATTAATAAGGCAAAGAGAAATATTCAAACTACATAATATTACTGTTTTTAAAAGTATTCAGTTATGGTTTCCTGCCTTTGTAGCGAGAAACACTTATTACGTCTCGGCAATATTATCCCGACCCTTTGTAATTCTGTATTACTGTAACTCCTAACACTCATGCATTTTTAGTTTTTTCGATACCGCGGTTAAGCCGCAACGCGGTTAAACCGATTACGGTAAATCGAAATTTGAGTGTAACACACTAATCACTGTGGCAAATATAATTTCGGATCCTTCATAATTATTTTTCCTCTACACGAGCTTTATTAATGCTTCCGATGTTTATTTCTAGGTCAATGAACGGCGAGTGTCACTGATAAAACCCTTCACACGAGTGAATTTTCTCCGCTGCAGAGAATGTATATGTTTCTAGTCTTTCCAGACGATAACGAATTCATATCCACAATTCTATGCTTTTCTGTGTAGAGGAGGTAATGTACGAAAGTGAAATGCGGGAATGTCTGTAAGATTTACAGGTGTGTAGAGTATTTTTGGCCAAGAAAAAGCAATGCTGATGAATTTTATTTTCATTTTGATGTACAAACATATTTTTGGATAGATTAGTTATAATCAGTAATGGGTGGTGATAGGAAAAGTACGAAACATACTCCTAGATTGTTAAGTGGATTTCGTGATGATTGAATACAGCATCGATTTACGTACTCTTAGTAGAGGAAGAGGCTGGGTCGTTTACTTCGAGGTTGAACGTATCACCATAAAGGTGAAAAACTCTTGACCAGTTGCTGACTTCAGACCGATGTTCAAATCGTGACCAAGTACGCTACATTGTATATGGTACTCTGTCTCGCGTAGCTTGATTTCTTATAGCGGCTTATAGATGACGCTACTGACCTAGTATACATGGATGACGAACACTGCTCGTCATGGTTATAATGGTGTCGGGATATTGATAACACTAAGTTCATATAGAACCCCAGCCTATACACGTGTTAACTGCCAAACGTGGTGGTGGTGGTGGTGGTGGTTGTTATCGTTATTGTCTACATACGATGCAAAATCACGCGGTCATCAACTTCTCCTCACCCCCCCCCCCGGTCAGGATAATTAAGAATATATGACTCTCAAAATGAGGTGGATAACGTGAAGGAACAATAAGTGGACCATTTAAGGGAAAAGAAATCGTAAATACGGGAGAGGGTACTGGTAATGAAAGATCCCATGGGTGTCGGATATCTTAACACTACACAGCCTATTGCCGGGCTGAGTGGCTGAGACGGTTAAGGCGCTGGCCTTATAACCCCAACTTGGCAGGTTCGATCCTGGTTCAGTCCGGTGGTATTTGAAGGTGCTCAAATACGACAGCCTCGTGTCGGTAGATTTACTGACACGTAAAAGAACTCCTGCGGGACTAAATTCCGGCCCCTCGGCGTCTCCGAAGACCGTAAAAGTAGTTAGTGGGACGTAAAATGAATAACATTATTATTATTATTATTATTATTATTATTACTACTACACAGCCGGAAGAAAATAAAGTGAGAAGTAGAGCCCAGCTGTTCAAGCAGTAGAATGCTAACTAAATGATTAGCAGCCCACTCTTCAATAGTGTGGCCGAAGTAGCATAACTTTTAGGGGTCCCAAGAGGCCGGTTCCCCGATGTTTACGCAAATCTCATAGAAGAACTATTGTCCGGACTGGAGTATATTTGTTACTCGCTTCAGTAAGTTTATATTCTGGCCTATAGCTCTAGCGATCAGCTACAGTGCCTTAAGCCTAAAACTTAGATGTGTTGAGTCTCTTCAACTGTCACTTATTCCAGCTAAACGCCATTGCTCTTGCAACTATGCAAAGACCAACCCATCCAGTAACAGATACAACAGCTAGTACAATCCATGGACAACGTTTGGGCCTCTTTGTTCATCCTAGAGGGAAATAAACCGTGAGACAAACATAAAAGACCACAAAAGGCTACCAAAGAATTTTACGAAGATGGATGTTTCTTTAATACTTGTGGCAGGCATTTAAAATATTATCGAAGTATCGATAGAAGAATTTTATTGGAAATATTACGGTGCGGTCCAAGAGAACTCTCAATTTCTCCTCATTGCATGCGACAGATGTAATGTGATGAACTCGGAACGCAAGAATTCTCGACGTTCCTAGACGTATCAAAATAAAATCGGTTTTCAATAACCCAATATTCGACATAGTTTGAAACTGTATGTTTAGAATTCCAGGCCGAAACGATATAAAAATTGCTCGCTTTTTTCCTTCTTACTTCCTCCATCTTTATTCAGAAAAGTAATATGTAAGTTTATTCATAAAGTCTGGTTGACTACGGCCAAGTTGCATTTTCTCTTTATTGATATTGATAACGTTATTAGAATACTCCTTTAAAGATATTTTTCTCAGAGACACAGAGACGCACGTACATTCAGTGCAGCGTTTCGCTATGAAGTGGGTATCGGTAAGGTAGATAAAAGGGGCCCTAGGAATTATCATGATCATCACCTAATAATAATAATAATAATAATAATAATAATAATAATAATAATAATAATAATAATAATAATAATAATAATAATAATAATCACACAGCACAGCTACCATGATGCAGCCCTTCTGAACTGGAGCCATCTAGGCAACCTGCGTCCCAATTTCGACATTCCGATAGTGCAACTATCTCACAACAATTGTGGAATTATACTGAAATAGATAGTACAGCTAAGTTAATGTATATTTGTTGGGTGTAAGTGAGAGCGCCATCAGAGTTCTTTAACACGCCGACGACAGTGACATGAACTGCCAAGATGTTTGACCGCCCTTCAGAAACCGATTACCTCAGAAAAGATCAAATCCGTGAACCTAGAATCATGGGTCATTTTATGTGGCATAGCCGAGGCTACGAAGTCTGCTGTTATGCGCAACTATTTTATACAGAATATTCCCAGAAGTGTGCAAAGTTATCAGAACGTGGCTAGTAAAAGCACAAAAAAAAAGAAGCAATGTCACCTCCTCACAAACTACTAGCGGTCACAGGTAGCGGTGGGTTGGGAACAGAATCGGAAAGAGTCAAGAACTCTGCCTCTGGAACAAACAGTATCGACTCCAGTGTCGACTACATTGATAAGCTCAACTTTTCGCAACTCCATTCGCAACCCACCCCTAATAAACCGAACACTGTCATCCAGGAAATATTCAGTATTGTTTCGGCTTGTCAAAGTTATTGTTTACGTGACATTTAATAATAATAATAATAATAATAATAATAATAATAATAGTAATCCATTGGAAAAATCCATGAAATCGCATCCAGAACACGATTCCAGATCTCATACTAGAATACCCACAAAATGGAACGATCTCTTCGGTACCTAGGTGGAAGAACAGTAAAAACCCAATGTGGTAAAATTCGGGACATGTCGTCCAATCTTGAGGACAGGATCGTTATTATAAAATATCCACATCCGGAAATGAAAAATTAAGGCATTAAAAATTCTAATCAAGTCTGAAGCACTGATCATTGGGGGCGGATCATTGATTAAAAATGTAGAGAAGAAACAAAGAATAATGTTAAGGAAAATGTTTGACAGATCTGTACAGTGTGAATGTGGATGATAAGAAAATATCAGGACTTATTCCAACACTCTGATAAAATATCAAACAGATTTAGGAAAATACGTTTGAAACTTCACGGAAATACTCTCAGAATGAATAATCAGAGGTTGACAAAAGGAATTCTGAACCTTTCCCCCCCCCCTATCAATGAAAGTAAAAATAAATTGGCTACTCGATTTTGGAAAGAATCACCGTTTTACACACCATCCAGGCACTACAACCAACGAAACCTGGTCAGAAGAAGATCGTAGGAAAAGCCACGGCAGGAAGATTAAGTGATTTTGGAAGAAGAAAAAGGCAACATCACCTAAATAAGTTAGTCGCACTTCTTAGACGGGCTTAACGAATAAATAAGAATAACAACAACAACAACAATAACTAGAACAAGAATAAGAATAACAATAAGAATTATAATTATTTGACAGAATACTTGTAATTAGTCCTATGAAAACCAATGACGTCAAACAGAAAACAAAACGAGTGTTTAACTATGATTAAAAAATAATTATTTGAGAAATTATTAGGCATCATGATAACCGGCCTCGCACTCTAGGGAAACAGTGCCTGTCTCGTATTCGGGAGCTTTCATGTTGAGTAGCAGTTGCTTGGTAAGCTAAGGACCGTACCTCGTAGAGGTCATTCGCTTAACTTCATTTATAGGACGAAATTCATGGTGTTCATTGTCGTGGTAGCAACACCCGCTGCGATGATTACAGCGGTTAAATTTATTGGACACAGTATAGCCACTAACACGTATGGGCGTGTTTAGTTAAGGCCTTGTTCGCTGTATTGATTTTAATGGTTTATATGCACGTCAGAAATTTAATTTGTATTTCCCATGGCTTTTCCCATGCTTTGTTTTCATACACCTTGGTTTTAGCCATATTATACTTGTTATGTTTAGACCTCCTATTTTTAAGCAGTAATACGTTATAATGCAAACAAATTTTTTGAGTGGGTGGTGTCGTTTAGCCCGTAATGTAATGAGAGTAACATAACTTTTAGGGGTTCGAAGAGGCTGAAACCCCAATGTTTATGGAAACCTCATAACAGGATTGTATACCTGGTTACCATATTCTTATTACACTCGTGAATAAGATTGCATTCTAACCAATATATGCTTCAGCATCCGGGATCGGATAACTATTTAGAATCGATATCTGTTTACACTTTTTCATGATCTCGACAATTAAGGACGAAAAATTGTGAGCAGAAACATGCGTCGTATTATTGCTCTTATGTTTCTGTGCTTTGCCATGGGCGCGGCCGTACAGTGAGTAAGTCCCTAGCTTTCATGCGAACAAACCCCGGTCTAGATTCCAGTCTTGTCATGAACATCCCCACTGGGAGGGGTGGAAAGTAAAGGCTTCCACTATCCGCGACCTCGGAACTTAGTGGGGTAAACGGTCACTTCTACAGTGGACCTCCTTTGACCGCAGCACTTAACACGGTACTCATTTCTGGTGTACCTGAGTGAACCTCAGGGGCATGTGCACTTTCGGAAGTGCTAATTTCGATTCTTAAATTTTCCACCTCCTGGCGGGGAATCGAACCCACGTCCTTCCTAGTGAAAGTAACAAGTTTTTACCGCTTCGTCCACCCACCTACTAGGACGTGGACGGTACACACATGAAAACACAGAACATCCCTAAGGACATGGACATTTTTTATGTTGTCACCTGGAATAAAAATCTGCAGCCTGTTTCTAGTCATTCGATCGGTTCGGGAGTTGAAAGAATGAAACCCCGTCTAGCGGCGAGGATTGGAACTGTGCCGGTTTACGAAGCCTGTCGCACTCCTCTAGGGCGATGATTAACGACTGTGAGATGAAATGAAGTGATAGTGGAGAGCGTTGCTGGAATGAAAGGTGACAGGGAAAACGAGAGTACTCAGAGAAAGAACTGTCTCGCATCCACTTTGTCCAGGAAACATTTCGCATGGAGTGACCGGGATTTGAACCACGATACTCAGCGGTGAGGGGTCAGTGCGTTGCCACCCGAGCCACGAAGGGTCACCTTGTCGCCTGGAATGGATGGAATATTTCGTAAAAAAATTGGAGTGGAAAATTTTTATTAATGTCTCAGATCAATTTACCATCTAAACAGTAACGAGTTCGATTAAGTCTATTCTTCTTTCAGGTAATATATGACTATCTAATAAGGTCCTGCGTGATTCCCAACAATATCAGAGCCATCAAATTTGTCACACATTTCGAGCACTTCCTGCGCACAAACGTGGCTACAGCTAAACGGAGTGGCATGTGACAGTTAGGGTTATTACCAATAATAGATCTAGTAAAACTCTGGAATATCCGTAACTCGTGAACAATTATCCATAGGAGGTATGTTCATAGGGACGTTTTGTATTTTTCTAGGGTGTACTGTCAACGCGACGATCACTTCCTCATTTTAACGTTAAAATATTCCTTAGTAGACAAGGGAGGGGACATCATACTATGGAAAGCGTAAAATTAAGCAATTTCCTCCAATGTGCCGAACGTTGAAGGGCTACAGGGCCCGGAAATGTTTCATATTGTGACTCTTGGATATCTATATCGAACTGAAAGAACACATATCCAAAAATCTCTTCCGTCCTAAATGCAGTATCGGGAAAACCACCTAAAATCGCTTGTTCTTTTATTCATTTTATATTCAAATCTTAGCCAAATTAGCTTATTCACATAATTCTTTCTGTATTGTATTCCTTGGTTCAATACCCTCAGGTGCTTTCTTAATTTTGTAAAATGTCCATATCGAATGTAGTTATGAGGGCTTAAGTGAAACACTATATCGATTCACATTAGCGCTCGTAATGGTAGAAAGACAAATTGCTATTCTGATCGACCGCATGACGATGAATAAGAAAAGGATTGTAACTTGCAGGAATAAATACAAAATTAATTCTCATACTTTTATCATATTTTATTTACTTATGGATCGTAGCTCATACCCCCAGGATGTTTTCAACATTGAGTTGCTTGCCTGATGTGCTAGAACTATGGATTTTTCGGAAGTCCTTGTATACTCTGCTTTGTTCACGGCTTGAGGTTCTTATTTCTGATAATTAAATTTAACTATATTTTAAACATATATTGTAGATGAAAGATACAGTCATTACAGTTGCAACTATTCATGGAAAAGTTAAATACGGAACTAATTCCTTTAAGCATACTACTACAGAGAACAAGTTCATGGTTTGGCGCCTACAGCGCAGGCAACATTGCGTACACTCTTGTACAACCGTTAATAACTTTCTTGGACTGGCGCCTTCAATGTAGGCAACACAGTGCACATCTCTGTACCTACCACAGTCAATAACTTCTTGGCCTGGCGCTAATAATTTAAGGATCACATAGATTTTTGTCGCGCCTTTTCGCGTCTTTTTCCGGGTGATTTCGACTTCATCATCTCAAACGTTTCGCTAGCGGATTTTAATAATTTTCGGCTCAACTGGAAATTTGCCCTTTGTTCAAACTACGACATTCTCAAGTACCCTTCACATCAGAGATCGTACTTCTGCTTGTATCGTATGCATGCAACTGCCTAATTCTGGGATTAGCGAAGACCTTTCACAGCAACATTCCGCTGTAGTGCAACACAGCGACATTATAAGTCCACGAACTTAATGACTACTACTTAAGTGCAATTTATATCGTCTCTTTTTTAATACAGTACATTTCAACAACGCACGTCTCCACTAATTGTCGTATTTGTAAAATGTATCTTAATGGAGATATATAAATATACCTGACGGTGCCAATGCAATTTAATGCTTCTTATGATTTTACCTCCGATGTCTTCAACTTCATGGTGTACTGCGGTCCCAGTCGGCCCTGATGAAGGTGGTTTTACTCGTTTCCCAGAGTCGCTGACTATCTCTGGCAAAGAAGGTTTGCGATAAGGAAAACAGCTGATGAGCAGCCCCCCCTTTACATTCCAAGCATGTAGTCTACGCTTGTAACGAGGAAACGGTACCCCTGCTGTGCAAGCACTGGAGTGTGTAACATGAATTGAGATACACCCTTTATAAAATAAAACATCCTGTATATGGAGGAGGAAGAATAACATCCTCGGTATCCCTGCCTGGTGTAAGAGGCGACTAATAGTGGACCAGGGGCTCATAACTTGCGAGCGTGAGTCGCTAGCTCAGTCCTAACATTGATTCCACTGACTTGTGCCATAATCCTCACTTCCATCATTCCTATCAAACCTACCTTCGTCAACGTTTGTTCTTTTTTTCGACCCCGACGGTATTAGAGCATTCGAAGGCTTTGTCATTCGTAGACTAATACTTTAATATTTTGAAGTGTTGAACCACTTCAATTCCTTCCCTTTTATTAGTGTTAATAGAGGATTGTTGCTCAGTTGTTCAGTTGCCTTAAAATAATGATCATCATAACCACCACAACACCACCACCCTGCATACAGATCTAGCAGGTTTCTAAGTCCCGCAAATGGTTTTAAAACATACAAAATATTACTGAAATTTAACGAAGTAATGGAAATAAATCAAGAGAGAGATATTTGTTAAAGAAATAAATTATCCGTCCTCCAATTAGGGTGACCATTCTTATCCAGAATACAGTCAGGTTAACATTTCAGTACAAAATTGACTGTCTAGGAGGAATGAGGATTCATAGTAGTAAAAAGATTTTCAAGGAATAAGAAGACTACTTCCCGCGTCGTTTATTCCGATCTGTTACGCGTGAACGACGTCTGTTTTTTGCCACAAGACCGTAACCTGATCCGACCAAGCCTCGAGCTGAAAAGCCTCGGATTACAACATTTGAGGTGAATGCCCGACATCCAGTGACTGCCCATGCGATGGATTCGATTTCTGTGGCATACGTCGTTGCAAACTTTGTTACAAATAACTTCCTTGTCGTATATTTAAGTGTCTTTATCTAATTAGTCCCAATTAGTATAATTATCGTGGAAGTAGGCTTTCCTTCTTCTCTACGTCTTATTTGGTGCCTTCTTCCCCCAGAAGTTTGGTGAAAATCTTGGAGTATTATTCCATATTTTGCGCCTTCCGTACATAGTTACCGTACAGTGAATATTCAATCACTGTAGCACACTCCGCACCCAGGACAACATTCCCTGGCAACATCCATATTCCTCTTCTACGACCAATAGGATGTGAAAGGTGATTTGTCATTCCGGAAAATGTTGCAAATACAACCTAATTTCTTGATGTTCTCGAGGGTTAAGACATTGCATGATTTACAGGCTTGAAGGAGGAACTTTTCATTGGTGATTCGGTGTACTCGTGTGATGCATTCTTCTCTGCAACTATACCACATTCCACGTTAAGAAAACAGTATTACTCTTCTGGACCTACAAGAAGTGAACAACTCCTCTGAGACATCCATAATCCCTCGTGATTAAGGTTTATTATACTGTACTTTTTCATGTATTATGACAAATAGATAAAAAGGATGAGGATTTTTTCCCGTGAGCTTTTAAAACAACTACATAACATTTTCTTTTCATAAATTAATTTGTAGGGAAGGGGCACAATGGCGGGAGAGTCATCTTTTCATTGCCTGCCTTCATTTTTCTTCTTCTGCGTTGCTCTGGTGCAAGTCTCTGTGAACCGCCGCTAGCTCACTTCTGTAGTGAAGTCATCTACAGTATTTATTTATCAAGTGTGTATTTTTAGGATGTAAATCAGTGTCCAATTATCTTGTGTTGAGTGAAAGTTATGCGATAAGCCTACGTGTGTGATTTCTTTAACATTAATAGTGTGACATTTTGTAGAGTCATCTACAGAGTTTATTTGTTGCGTCGATTTTCTAATCTCTGTTGCCTGGATAAATTTATTAAATGCAATTAAATGCATCCCTCACCCCTCGAGCCTATAAAATTATTTGTTTATTTTCTGCCCCAGTTTGCCTTACACTTCAATACTGAGGTTTTTACGTGCCGTATTTTACCTCTGATTTAGTACAAACCAAAAATAGCAGATGTAAACCTCCGTCCCCTTTACTTCATAAAAATAATGTGTAAGTTAGTTGTTTCTGCTTTTATCTTGAACTTAAATACTGAATTTCACAAATTTATGTGCCGCCGTTTCCCTGTGATGGTTTTGAGCAGAGCCGTTCGATATGGAATCCCTTTTGTTACAATAGCAATACTGTTTTAACATGGAATGAACTATAGATATGTACTTATGTTATATTTTGAATGTTATTTAAAAATTGGATTTTCTTCCTTTCGAATACAAGAATTTACTTCTGTGAATATTATGAGAAGGGACTGCGTGGTTGAGGTGGAAAGGGCATGCTGGGTTCACTGGAAGGACGTAATAATAATAATAATAATAATAATAATAATAATAATAATAATAATAATAATAATAATGATTTTACGTCACACTATTTTCCGTTCCTCGAAGAAGCCGTGTAGGTGGAGTTTTTTTTTCCAGAAGGAGTTATTTAACGTTCCAGTAAATCTACCGAAAGAGCCTTCAAATGAAATCGAAGCCAGGATCGAACCTGCCAATTTGAACTCGGAAAGCTAGTCCTCTACTGTCTGAGCTACTCGGCCCATCAAGGTCGCTCCGGTTAGGAAGATGAAAAATTAAGAAACTAGATTTCCACTCCAGGAGGAGCATATGGCTCTGAGGTTTTATCAGCCTACACCAAATGAGTACCAGATTATTTCCTGGGGTGAATGGCGGCCCGACATAGAGATATCCACTCCTCCCCACCAAGTGCCGAGATTCTGTTTAATATAACCCTTTATCTTACACCCGTCCAAGGGCCTTCATAGCCTGTGTGGAGATGACTTGGCTTTGTTTTATGAATATTCTAGGATACATTCGATTTTCAAAAACCTGCTATTGGTTAATTAACGAAGCTCTTAGTGCCATCGGAAGCACGTATTGAAGTGTACGAGACATATTCCTTACGTACACCTCTGTTTCTCTGTGAAATAGTAATATATTTATGCTGTAAGACTTTTTATGTTCAAAACATTTCTTAAAAGACAAACTAGAGGTCCACATACTAAGTAAAATTAAGCAATTTCCTCAATTGTGACGAAAGTTGAAGATATAAAGGGCCAGGAAATGTTTCAACTTGTGAGTCATGGATATCTCTATTAAAATAACATTTCGAAACTCACTTCCGGCATAAATGCAGTTTCGGTAAAACCGCCTCAAATCGCTTGTTTCTTTGCTCGTTTACTTTTGGTTCAAGTCCTAGCCAAATTAACTTATTTTCATATTTCTTACTGTAATGTGTTCCTTCGTTCAAAACTGTCATGCGCTTTTTGATTTTTTTTAAAATGTCCATACCGAATGTAGTTACGTGAAACACTGCATTGACTCGCTTTAGCGCTCATACTGGTGTTCAAGTAAAACTCTGCATTGAAACATTAGCGCTCGTAGAAAGGTAACTTGCTAATTGAATAGACCGGATAACGATGATTAAGAAAAGGATTACAATTTTCAAGAATAAATAGTACATTCTCATATTTATTTACCTAAAATTCGTAGCTCATATACCTAAGATACTTTCAACATTTTCTTGCCTGGATTTTTATCTTGAAAACACACACATAAACTGCTACAAACAACATAGTATGGCTCCCATCATGGTAGAGATCGAATGAGGGTAAATATTTTTAAAAATGGTTAAAGAAACAGAATTATTAGAGCAAATGGGGAAGTCCAAGAACAGTTCACGCAAAATAGGAACTGTTCCGCATTATAAGGAATATTTCATCCATCTGAAGAAGGAAGGCATTTTCTAGAATGTGTTGTCTGCTGGAGAGGGGAGAGAAGTATAACACGATAGTGGATGAGGCTAAAGAAACATTAATCTCGAATTGTGTGTGTAGAGACATAACCGAATGCCATTGTTCATCCGATAAGGGGGGCACTGGCGCCAGAGGTCTGTATGCAGCTTCCTGGCAACCATGGAGCTCTCCGCCCCTCTACCTCTCACTTCCCAATCCTCTCCCTCCTCACCTCCCTCATCCATTTCATCCCCAGACCTGGCGCCATCCTAAAACCAGACTAACAAAAAGCCGGCCGGAACAGTTTGTTCCTAGTTTTGCAGTTTTGCCATAGACAGATAGCAGGATGGCGCCAGCCCAGTGGAGCCGGACGAACAGCTCCCTCTCCTTGCCCCGCATGGTCATGGTGAAGCAAAATAAAGTTCCTTTGTATAAAAATCTTCTAACTGACTGGATGGCACGTGCAATAAAATCGAGAACTTGGAAATGAATGCCCCAATTCATTAGCCCTCCCCAGTGAATCATAAAAATATCAGTGATACTCTTAAGTTCTAATCCCCCAAGACCTTACAATTTAGTAAAAGAGTATGGTGACTTTAGAGGAACAGATGTATTTGCATAAATAAGGGATCTTTATTGTTTTGGCAAGACCAATTAGAAATAAATTTGGTACGATGTTTAACTGAGAAATCTTGATCACTCCATTATTGTCGTCACTATATAGATAGTCCACAGCGTAGCAAACTTTCTAACTCTGAATAGGAATCCGGCTAGTTACCTCGTTCGTGCTAATAAAGGATTGTATTAAACCTAGCTCATAACTGGTCGGCGGTGCTACGCTTCAATAAATAAAACGTGTTCATTTAATTAGTTCTAGTTTATGTAATTATTTATTTATATTTATATTTATTAATTTTGGTATTTTTTACGTAGAGTTATCTTACTATATTTCCTTGTAATTACGCTTACAAACAAAGAAGCAATTACTATAAAAATATTATATTTTATAGATTCCTCTGTCTATTAATTTGATCAAACTCTTTCTATTTTCTTACATAAATGACGAAGATTTTTTCATGATCATTGCAAGGCGAGTGTATGCACAACATTATTGTTGTTTTTATTCGGCGTATCCACTTTGAAATACATGGATTTTCCAAATTAAATCCAGCAACGCTTAGCCATTGTCCTTGGGCTTTATTGATTGTAATCGCAAAACGCTAGACGCATTGGAAAGTGCCGTCGCTTGAATTCGAATGGCAAATCGGTGGGAATAATTGGGATACGCAGAATCAGAACAACTTATCGTTTACTTTTGCCACTGATGATTGTCGCCTCAATGACGATCGACATTCGTTTAATGAATAATCCTAAAGTTATATCACTAAATGAACACTGAAGTAATTACAGGCGAAGGCTTACACTATCCCGCAATACAGCCAGTATTTAGCGGGTTGCAAACAGTTAAGGAGTAATATCTTTACGCAATAATGTCGGCGAAGTTAAACGATAAAAAATGACGGCGGCTACAGGTAAAGCTGCAATTTCAACTAAACGTGGTACACATATAGCTTAATAGTACATAAAGAGAAGTACAGCTGGAGTGGACACATCTAGTACCCTCACGGGTGGAGTGGGGTTGCTCCGTCATAGGTCTCAAGATTTGGTACACATATGACGTGCTATCAGCATAAAAATGCTATTATCTTTAGACCCCTACGGACGGGGTTGTCAGGGAGTGACATGAAAAAAATCATCAAAACCGACCAATATTAGTCTCGAATCCATACTATTCGGAGTCGTTCGTATGGACTGTGGCACTCTGACTGGCGTGTGAGTGGATCAAGGAGGTCAGAAGGAGCGAAAAAGAAAATGTCCAAAATGACAGGTTAGTGTTGAATTCCATCCCCAGTGTTTGGGTTCGTCAGGCTGATTGGTGACTGTCCCAATGGCAGTTCGAATGTATAACGCGACACGTAAATTCAAGCTTATATTCGCTTAAATTTTTATTTATTTGAAAGGATCAATTACTTTGCATACAATATGAGCTGTAACAAAAACGAAGTTACACACGAAACAAAATAACCTAAAACTAAATGTTAATGGAACCGGAAACTGTGAAACGACAGAAAAATATAACTTCCGATCTTTAATTACATATCTCGGAAAATGAAAGAGGTATTTCCTTGAATGTTATATTGATTCAGAATAAATTCACTATTTAGGTTTAATGTTTTGTGACAGAAAGAACATAATAAAAATTATAGTTTTTAAGAATATTGTTAACAAATCCCTTAACTGATGTACCTTTTTCTGAGAAAATACTCAAACCAGACCCAATAAACTTCGCATGCATAATGTCAAAACATTGTTTGAGCTGCTGAAGTAAAATTATTGTCCTATTATTTACAGAAGTTGAGAAATTATTGTTTTATATCCTAGATGAAAACTGAAATTTTCTGTAAAATTTTCAGCAGTCTTTAAGCTGGCCTCCATGCACTAATCAAAATGAATGAAAACCTACAACCTGCTTTCCAGTCAGTGACCGGGTCAGGGATGGAATGAATGAATGAAGCCCCATCTTGTGGGGAGGATAGGAATTATGCCGGCTGCCGAATCCTGTCGCACTCCTCTGGGACAATGATTAATGAATGACAGATAAAATTAAATGATATTGGAGAGTGTTGCTGAAATGAAATATGACAGGGAAAACTTGAGTACTCGGAGAAAAGCCTGTCCTGCCTCCGTTTTGTACAGCACAAATCTCACATGGATTGAACTTTTTGAACCACGCGACCCAGCGGTGAGAGGCCGGCGCGATGCCGCCTGAGCCACGGAGGCTCATCAAACTAATCAAAATATCGGATTAAATTTACTTCCACACGCAAACCTATAAAACGTCTAAGAGACTGACACATTAAAAATTATAATGATATTTTCTGAGTAAGAGGTATAGAAAGTGTCAAAAATATGACTTACGTAAATCCAAAAAGAATATATGACTGGTAGCTGGCATCTAATGATATTCAGTGCGCATAGTTATTTTTAAACCTAATTTTATTGCCTCAACTATAACTTCAGCACAACAATTGATACACCAAATTCTTCAGGAAACACTGAAGAAATGTTTCACTTAAAAGAAATACACAACAATATCTTCAAAGCTTCAAAATAATTTCCAAAATGTCAGTTAATTTCACAAGAAATAAATATACAGAAAAATCTCTTGGCACATAATTAAGAGGTAATACAATCTTAAAAGCGTACATTCCAGAAAGTGTCTAGGCAGCGCAAGGAGCAACTCCATAGCGAAGCAGCACGTATGTTACATTTGCAACAGAGCTCCTTTACCCTCATATAGCATGGTAACAGTATAGAATATTGATGCCTGGTATTTATTTTTGGCGCACATTTACATATATTGACTCGTGTACATCGGATAAGTACAGATTATAATAACAATAGTGGTTAAAACAGGCCGAATGTCCATATAGCGTGTACACAGATGGGTGTCCGATAGTTCCATTGCGACAGCGAGCACAACAGGGTATTGAAGGTGTGCCAGCTATTACACAATGCATACAAGACAGCTACCACTATCGCCGTGATTTATTTTAAGCCATTACCCACCATTACAAGAGTAAACGGACTACCTTAACAACAACAAGAGAGTCGTTGAAGCACACAAAGACTGTTATAATACGATTCCCTTCACAATGTACTGTGAATACAAAACCATTAATGATGTTGGAATAAACTCCTTTCATTGATTGCCTCAGGTTTAAAGTAATTCCAACTGGTTTTCTATAATACTTCATACATTTCTTGTGTTACGCGCTGATTGGCTCAGGCAGTGAAGAACGGCTTGTTTTAAGTCCAAGTTGGTGAGTTTCGTCTCACCATGTGGTGCATCAAGTGTGTCATTTTGGTAGGTATATTGATACGCAAGAGCCTCCGTGGATCAGACGGCAGCGCGTCGGCCTCTCACCACTGGATACCGTGGTTCAAATCACGATCACACCATGTGAAATTTGTGCTGGACAAAGCGGAGGCGGGACAGGTTTTTCTCCGGGTACTCCGGTTTTCCCTGTCATCTTTCATTCCAGCAACACTCTCCATTCTCATTTCATAGCATCTATCAGTCATTAACAAATCACTTTGGGAGTGGCGACCCCATCGTACTAACAGCCTATATCTGCTTCATTCATTCCATCCCTGACCCGGTCAATGACTGGAAAACAGGTTGTAGGTTTTCATTTTCAATGATACGCAAAATAGCATTAGCGACAACATTTCCGTACTTCCGTGTCTCCAAGAAACGTAGAAAGAAATATGTAGTGTGATTTAAAACGAATAATATTCAAAATGCAAATTTAAGGATATTTTTCTTCCTATATTATGTGTACAGTCTCACATATTGCTCTCAAAGTTTTGATATTACACTTTAAAACTTAGGATCACTTGCGCGCTGTAAAACTAGTATTTCCCCTTCCGGAAAGTTTCCGCATTTACGTCACTAACACTCGACTCCGACCAGCCCTTACAAATACGTCACATTCGGCGTAAATTAAAAAGTTGCTAAGGTATAGCCTCGCTACAGGTAATTTTCTATGACTGGAGATCATAATTAGATTTGAGGATACACCAATGTAATGTGAGTAGATTATATAGGGAGGTGTAATTTTTACCCTTTCCATTCTTTTGAGTGTTAAGGTTAGTAACTCGCACATAATGCTGCTAAAAGTATGCATGGAGGTGTAAGGGAAGGCTAACATTATATGGATCAACGAGAAAATATTTCACTGTTACACACAATCTCAAGTTCGTAATCTATTCAAAACTCTAGGTCCGGGTGGTGAATCCATATTTTTTGCTATTTTGCTTTACGTCGCACCGACACCACAGATAGGTCTTATGGCGACGATGGGACAGGAAAGGCCTAGGAATGGGAAGGAAGCGGCCGTGGCCTTAATCAAGGCACATCTCCAGCATTTGCCTGCTTTGAAAATGACAAACCACGGAAAACCATCTTCAGGGCTGCCGACAGTGTGATTTGAACCCACTATCTCCTGGATGCGAGATCACAGCTGCGTGCTCCTAACCTCACGGCCAAGGTGGTGAATCCAGTCATCGACGTCTTGGGGAAGCTTGTGGAGGTCTTCCACTGTACCTCTAAAAGCTTTGAAGATGGAATCGAATCAGCAATTGAGAAACGTAGTGAGCAGACTGGCAGTGAATGTTTCCATTACAAGCTGTGCGCTGTTGACAACTTTCATACATTTTCTGACAAGTGTATCTGCAGATTTTGCGGAAGGAATTGTGATAAATACCATGTCCTGAACAATAACATATAACTGAACTAAGTTCCGAAGGCTAAAACATTTGTATTTACATCATCATGCGTGTTTTATCTTTATAAATCTCTAAGGGAACAATCAGGAGGAGAGTGGACTTCCAGTCCCATTGGTTCAATATTGGAGCGCAACTGACCTGATTCGCTCTTATCCGGTACAGAATACACCAGTGTCATCTAGGTAACTGAAAGCCTGATGGCCATTCCCAGGGACTTTCATTTATGTGATTATGTGTCAGGGAAATTTGCTCCTGCCATTGATTATTCCAGAAATATTTGATGTTGAAGCGATTGTTCTGTAGGCTACCGTTGTTCGCCATGGTGGCTATGGTAATAGTATTGAAATTTCTGTATGTATTGGGAACAGTAGGTTTTTCAAGATTTTATTCTATCTGTTCAGCAATGACTGAATTCTTCTTAGAGACCGTGGGGGAATATTACTTAGAACCTGTGTCCAGTACGTGTCAGAAGATCTAACACATCCTGTGATAAGGCGTATTGCTGGGCAATTAGATATGTCATAAGAAACCTAAATCGCCGTTTATATATAAAGCCAGATTCTTGGTTCGCAAGTGTGCTCAGCTTCCCCCGTACTAGGTTACAAATCGAGCAATCGAGGAGCCACATCTGAAAAGCTTATTTCCGAAAGGTACCAAATAAAGTTAAATTTTACATGAGAGACGAAAAACGTTCAGAGTATAATATTTCAACTGAAAATTTATGTTAGCACTTTTCTTATTTTCAGGCAGAAAACTTGCATCATACAAAGTACGTGTTTTAAAAAATTTGCAGTTTAAGAAATATTCCAGAAAAAAAGATGGAATTGGGAATGTTTGGCGCTGAAATTCTACGTACAGTCGAAACCATTTATAGCGACATCGCTTTTAACGACGTATAGGGTATAACTGTGAAATCTAACGGACTAGTTTAAATCTTGTATAAACACTATATTTAAAAAATCGCTCGTTACGACATATCATATAAAATGACGTAATTTGATCACACTTTTGGATAACGTCCCATGTTCCTTTTTTATTTCTTAGTTATTTTGTGGTTGCTGACAACAATCTAATGCTTATTGTTGTAATACTGTACTTATTTCAGTACTTAATGTTAATTTTCCTTTACACGTAGGCATAGGAAAATGAACACAACGGAAATTGTTCTGATGGAGGGCATATCCATATGTGGCTGGGAGGCGTGAAAATTCTTAAGGGATATAATGGATAGTAAAAGCATTGTGAGAAATAACATTTTGCCCGAACAGTAACGAAATTTTAATTGCAATCATCAGGACTCTGACTGTATTTAAATATACAATGATCTACAGATTACTTAAATAGGAAAATGGATTCATCGAACACAACAATGTAAATAAACACAGTGTTCCGTTGCCACTGGCCACGTGTAACGTGAATGGCTCCTCATTGTTGACATTGTTATAATTATTATGTTTCGACCAATTCACTCTGCGGGATTTGGTGCTCATTGACATCAAACATGATTTTTAATGCCATGCTTAACATTAATTTGGGCCATTTTGACGATGTATTTTTATTTCGCGTTATGGAACTCCCTACCAACGTATTTTCAAGTTTGAACATTTCTTGGATTTGATATAGGCTATTTTGGAAATAAGCTTCTCATTTCTCCAGAAGAGGATGATAGCCGAGTGTCGTACTCACTTGCTTGCTTTAGATTGCTCCGGTGAATCCTGTCTGCCACCAGGTTTCCAGTCCCAACCCAGTAGCTACTAATCTGTGAAAGATACTTCACCAATATTCGGTGTGACGTTTTAAGACATGATGAGTGTTTCAGACAGTACAGCACAGAATCTCTCTCAAAACTGGTGGGTTCATCCTGACCGGTGGTATTTGTTGGTGATGAGATACGCTCAGTCTGGTCACGGTGGATTTCTGACTGGTAAAGGGACTTCTGTGGGTCAATATTCCACGTGTGAACGAAGGCCTAAAAAGTGGTCAGTGTGACATAAAATCTGTACTATTTAAAAATATGCATTACACAAACCAAACACTTTGATATGAATCTAGTGTTTGCAAAGTCGTACATACTCCACGGATATACGCATTACTAAGTGTCATAATTCCCAACTTCACACAAATAGTATCCTATTAATTCTGGAATAAGTACACAGTCGCGCAAATAGTACAAGGCTACCATCCTCTGTTAACACTAATGGTGCTGATGAGCATTGTTTTAAGAGGATGTACAACTAGGCAACAATCCTCTGTTAACAATAATTGTGGTGGTGATTATTTTTTTAAGAGGAAGTCAAATTTTCCACTCATCCTCTACATTAATGGTGGTGTGAATATTGTTTCAAGAGGAAGTACAACTAGGCAACAATCTCTATTAACACTTTTCTCTTACAAGTTGCTTTACGTCGCACCAACACGGATAGTCCTTATGGCGACGATGGGACGGGAAAGGGCTAGTAATGGGAACGAAACGACCTTGGCCTTAATTAAGCAACAGCCCCAGCACTTGCCTGGTGTGAAATTGGGAAACCACAGAAAACCAGCTTCAGGGTTGCCGACAGTGGGGTTCGAACGCACTATCTCCCGAACACTGGATACTGGCCGCGACTGAAGCTATCCAGCTTGGTCTGTTAACACCAATCAGAGGGAAGAAGGGATCCGCTTCTTCCCTTGCGAAAATCAATTGACCATAAATATATCTCCCGGACCAGACCATTCAACAACGGCTGCTAATTTCAGTTCGTAACCAGCCGTAAGACATAGCCTGTATAGTTGCTAGGTAACACTGTAAGACCATCCATCCATACCTTGCATCACTGTCTGCATACACACTTCCGTCATACAGTTTGCCGCGTCACATTATAGAAATTTTCGAATGACCGTCAGTTATAAGTTATAAGACATATTTATGTCAAAAGGTATGACTACGTGCTATTATTGTATGAGTTTCTCGCAAGTATACAATTTTCTCAGACACTGCTGTACCAATAATATTTGTTGTTGGTATAGACTATACATGAGAGGCGAATTATATTTTGATAATAACTGAACCTAAGTATGATAAAATATTAAATGCAAGGAACATAGAACACCATGTGCTCATTATTTACATCGAGTGTCTGTACATATAACCCGGCCGCGTGGTGTAAGGGTAGCGAACTAGCCTCTCACCCGGAGTCCCCGGGTTCGATTCCTGGCCAGTCCAGAGATTTTTACCTGGACCTGAGGGCTGGTTCGAGGTCCACTCAGCCTACATAATTAGAATTGAGGAGCTATCTGACGGTGAGATAGCGGCCCCGGTCTAGAAAGCCAAGAATAACGGCCGAGAGGATCCGTCGTGCTGACCACACGGCACAACGTAATCTGCAGGCCTTCGTGATGAGCAGCGGTCGCTTGGTAGGCCAAGGCCCTTCAAGAGCTGTAGTGCCATGAGGTATGGTTTGGTTTGGTATGTACATATAGTGTTTAATAAGTCCAGACCTTTAGCCGCATTAATCTTGAAGGGCAACTTAATTTCTTTCCAATACTTCGACAAATACACTAACTCTTAGTAAAAATCGCAAATAAATACTATTATATTATTATTTTAAAGTTATTCACGGAAATGTAATAAGCATTTTGGCCTACGCCGACGGCTTGATCTTAATGAGAGACTGCGCTGAAAGCCTGCAATCTAATATCTTCGAACTTGAAAATAGGTCCAAGGAGTATGGTATAAAAAATTAGCACCTCCAAAACTAAAGTCATGTCGATAGGTAATCGACCTAAGATAACAGAATGTTAGATTGGGAATTCAGAACTGGAATACGTATATCATTTCAAATATTTAACATGTATTTTCTCCCAAGATGGTAGTAAGTGAGATTGAATCAAATGCAGAAAATCAAATGCAGTGAGCGTGGATTTGCGATTCACAGTATTCTATAAAAAAGAAGTCAGTACACTGGCGAAACTACACTTTTTTACAATTTGTTTATATCGCACCGACACAGGTAAGTCTTATGGCGACGACGAGATAGGAAGTAACTGTGAGAGGGAAGGAAGCGGCCGTGGTTTAAGGTACAGTCTCGATATTTACCTGGCTGGAAAATGTGAAACAATGGAAACCCAGCTTCAGGGCTACCGACAGTGGGGTTCGAACCTACTGTATCCCCAATGCAAGCTGACAGCTGGGTGACCCTAACCAGACGGCCACTTGCTCGGTGAAATTTCCTTTATCCCGGTCTGTTTTCAGACCAACTTTGCTGCACGGGAGTTAGTGCTGGGTTGACTCAAGATATCTTATTCGTAAGTAAGCAGTAATACACATGAAAGTAGCGGGTATGATCGCTGGTACAGATAGGTGGTAACAATGAGAAGAGGGTACTCGGAATGAGAAGAGAAAAGATAAGTCAGGAATGAACTTGATGGATGAAATTCTACGCAAAACCCGGCTTTGGTTGTGTGGTCTTGTGAGGCGAATGCAAGATGGTGGGTTACCTAGAAGAGGAATGGACTCCGCCATGGAGGGGAAGACCATGGCAACGATGTTTAGACTCGGTTTCTAATTATTTAAAGATAAAGAGGTATGGAACTAACAGGCCTTAGACAAACATGGACGATTTTAGTGATGATTTGTACATTCACAGGCGATTGATGACTAATTTTTTTTATCAAAGCCTGACGTAGCGTCGCAAATTGCACATAGAGTACGAAAAAATGGCATCCAATAGTAATAGGCTGTGATTAAAGGGAACTTGAAAATTAACGTGAGGATAACACGGTTACCATGACTCATGAATCGACCATCGTTTATTGGAATGTACACTGACTGACAGAGCAAATGCAACACCAAGAAGGAGTGGTCAGAACTTTATGCCAATTGCAGGGTAGACTGACGTCACTGAGGTATGCTCATGATGTGAAATGCGCCGCTGTGCTGCGCACGTAGCGAACGATAAATGGGACACGGCGTTGGCGAATGGCCCACTTCGTACCGTGATTTCTCAGCCGACAGTCATTGTAGAACGTGTTGTCGTGTGTCACAGGACACGTGTATAGCAAAGAATGCCAGGCCGCCGTCAACGGAGGCATTTCCAGCAGACAGACGACTTTACGAGGGGTATGGTGATCGGGCTGAGAAGGGCAGGTTGGTCGCTTCGTCAAATCGCAGCCGATACCCATAGGGATGTGTCCACGGTGCAGCGCCTGTGGCGAAGATGGTTGGCGCAGGGACATGTGGCACGTGCGAGGGGTCCAGGCGCAGCCCGAGTGACGTCAGCACGCGAGGATCGGCGCATCCGCCGCCAAGCGGTGGCAGCCCCGCACGCCACGTCAACCGCCATTCTTCAGCATGTGCAAGACACCCTGGCTGTTCCAATATCGACCTGAACAATTTCCCGTCGATTGGTTGAAGGAGGCCTGCACTCCCGGCGTCCGCTCAGAAGACTACCATTGACTCCACAGCATAGACGTGCACGCCTGGCATGGTGCCGGGCTAGAGCGACTTGGATGAAGGAATGGCGGAACGTCGTGTTCTCTGATAAGTCACGCTTCTGTTCTGTCAGTGATAGTCACCGCAGACGAGTGTGGCGTCGGCGGGGAGAAAGGTCAAATCCGGCAGTAACTGTGGAGCGCCCTACCGCTAGACAACGCGACATCATGGTTTGGGGCGCTATTGCGTATGATTCCACGTCACCTCTAGTGCGTATTCAAGGCACGTTAAATGCCCACCGCTACGTGCAGCATGTGCTGCGGCCGGTGGCACTCCCGTACCTTCAGGGGCTGCCCAATGCTCTGTTTCAGCAGGATAATGCCCGCCCACACACTGCTCGCATCTCCCAACAGGCTCTACGAGGTGTACAGATGCTTCTGTGGCCAGCGTACTCTCCGGATCTCTCACCAATCGAACACGTGTGGGATCTCATTGGACGCCGTTTGCAAACTCTGCCCCAGCCTCGTACGGACGACCAACTGTGGCAAATGGTTGACAGAGAATGGAGAACCATCCCTCAGGACACCATCCGCACTCTTATTGACTCTGTACCTCGACGTGTTTCTGCGTGCATCGCCGCTCGCGGTGGTCCTACATCCTACTGAGTCGATGCCGTGCGCATTGTGTAACCTGCATATCGGTTTGAAATAAACATCAATTATTCGTCCGTGCCGTCTCTGTTTTTTCCCCAACTTTCATCCCTTTCGAACCACTCCTTCTTGGTGTTGCATTTGCTCTGTCAGTCAGTGTAAAAGAGTGTTAGAGCCCATGCTGGCGTCGCATATCTGCAGAAAATGTCGTGTCATGGAAATTACGACGAAAAAAGGGTAATTGGCGCTTGTATTGGCAGGTCTTGTCTCACTTCTCTCGAGTGACGCTTCAGCACCCTCTGCGTCACATCAATGAGTAACCCCGTCACCACTTGACACTTCCCTTTAACGTGTAGAAGAAGGAATCTACGACTAGAAATTACCCATCGAAATCATTATTGAATCGGGCAAGAGATTCACGGAGGTGGAAAGTACGATTACAAGAACTGAGCTAAGTGCAGTGTTTTGCAGTCAAATGAATCATAGGTGGCTCACACAATTGGGGTAAATAATTCATTTCCAAAACCACTATTTAATGTTTAAACCGCTTTTATTTACTAATCTCACATATTTCTGGGAAATAATGTATATACAATAAACTGTCTATGATCTCATAATGAACTAACTGTGCCCCAGTTACAAATCACAGGCCTTGGAGGATAAGCCTTAAGTGTAATTTAATTCAACCGGCCATTGGAGAAAGACACTAAGTCACCATTTTCGACTTTCAGGGAAAGTAATAACTATATCTCTACGAATGTACAGTCACTCATAAAATGCATTTGACTGGGCGAGTTGGCCGTGCGCGTAGAGGGGCGCGGCTGTGTGCTTGCATCCGGGAGATAGTGGGTTCGAATCCCACTATCGGCAGCCCTGAAAATGGTTTTCCGTCGTTTCCCATTTTCACACCAGGCAAATGCTGGGGCTGTACCTTAATTAAGGCCACGGTCGCTTCCTTCCAACTCCTAGGCCTTTCCTGTCCCATCGTCGCCATAAGACCTATCTGTGTCGGTGCGACGTAAAGCCCCTAGCAAAAAAAAAAAGAAATGCATTTGTGCGTGAATGTTTCCCGAAAGTACAGTTTTCACAGAAGCATCTGAACTTACAGATACAAAATTTGCTGTGGGTACCTACATGCGAGGTGTATTATATTTTAATAATAATTAAAGCCAATTCTGATAAAGTGGAACATACAATTCAATGCGCTTATTCCTGTTTATGTTTGCGTTACTACATTTCCATTGTGTCTACCTTATTTTGGCTTTCATTACACTCCTAGCCCTTCTTGAAGTCGAACCCCTGGAGAAGTTAATTTCTTCTATTGGAGTTCTCAATCCAGTCATAAGCTACGTGCAGATTTAGCAAAACTGCCTCGCGAAGCCCGTTTGAATTCAGCCAAGAAGCGAGCTGATCGGCTAATTTCAGCAACTGATAAAATGAAAACGGGTCGAGATATCTAATTATTTTTCCAATTATTTGTCAGTATGACCAACCCTCTAATGCTCATATACCATGTTCAAGTTGTTTCTGACCGCTCTGTGTACTATATAGAAGTATGAAAAATCCACCCACACCATAATCCAAATTGGTCTCGTATTCTTACATTCTTCTCCCTTAAACGGACAATTTAGTAACTTTTGAAGTCATTAATTATAAAGTTCGGTTGCATATTTCCATACAAACCAACGCGAGGGTCCACTATTGTACCTCCAACAGACTTTCCTGCAGTTTATTCCTTTTGTTTTTAGTATTTTAATTTCTTTATTATTTCATAACATAAGAAAGCTTGTTGCACATTGTATAAAGAGCGAGCGAAGGTATAAAGAATAAAGGAGAAAAATATTAAAGGAACTAAGTGAAGAATATTTTTCACAGTCAACAGGGCGTACGTGAATTCCATTACAAAAGAGACTGAAATTGTATTATCAAAAAGGAAAAAGAAAAAAGAATATAAGACAGAGAAGTGAGAAAGTCTGAAGTGACGCAGAATGCAGCAGTAAACTGGTGCGATAACTGAACAAAGTAATCTCAACAACATTCTCCTTTTTAATGTGGCGCGGTGTAACTAACACAATAGTCGTAAAGTGAATATTCACTACTAATGGCTCCAAACGCTTACAGTAAAATTACGAGCCTTAACACGGTCATATTAAAAATACAGGTTTGTAGGCATTCAGCACCCGAATTCGAACGATCAGTTGAATGTGTCAAATGAGGTGAATAATAATAATAATAATAATAATAATAATAATAATAATAATAATAATAATAATAATAATAATAATCAATATTGGCTTTACGTCGCACTGACCAGATGAACCTTCTGGCGACAATGGAATAGGAAAGACTAGGATTGGGAAGAATGCGGCCATGGCTTTAATTAAGGGACGGTCCCAGGATTTTCAGTGTGGGAAAATGGGATACCGTGGTGAACCATCTTCAGGGCTGCCGACATTGGGGTTCGAATTCACTCTCTCCAGTGGCGAAGAAATGCCCAAAATCGTTCCCCTTGGATAGAACTTCTGAAGAAGTACTTCATGCCTCAACATGCGGGCTCTAATCATCATCATCATCACAATCCCAGATGCCCATTGGCGACAATCATAAATATCTTAACCAGGCGACACGAAAATGTCCTCGGACACTCCAGGAACTAAAAGCCATACGATAAATAAATAAATAAATAAATAAATAAATAAATAAATAAATAAATAAATAAATAAATAAATAAATAAATAAATAAGTAAATAAATAAGTAAATAAAAAGTGAAAATAAAATAAATAACTACCCGGCGAGTTGACCGTGCGGTTAGGGGCGCGTGGCATTGAGCTTGCATCCGGAAGATAGGGGGTTCGAACCCCGCTGTCGGCAGCCCTGAAGATGGTTTTTGTGGTTTCCTATTTTTCACACCAGGCAAATGCTCAGGCTGTACCGTAATTAAGGCCACGGCCGCTTCCTTCCCACTTCTAGGTCCTTCCTATCCCATCGTTGCCGTAAGACCTATCTGTGTCGGTGCGACGTAAAGCAACTAGCAACAAATAAATAAATACTGCTGCAATGATTGTACGAAAGTAGCACGTCAACAATTTTTACAATATTTAATATAATAAACTTGTAATAAAATTAATACTAATTGGGTAACATGATTTCTTAATATTCACAAATATTTCATAATTTATCTGTCCTCTAGGTGCCTAAATTTCGTTACAGGAGAGTAATATTTCAACAGGTGCAACATATAATACAATAGTCAGAGTTGTAAAGTATTTACACATACATCCGTGCAGCAGGGAGAAAAATTGCGGGCCATTACCTTGAGCCATGTTGTGTAAACAGTACGGCTGCGAATATTGAGGCTAATCTGGGCACGCGGGTGAACATAAAACACGGTACAGCTGCTAAATATTTTACACTCTTCTCTTGTTGTACGTCCTTGGAACGTCTTGAAGTACGAGGACGTGCTTGCACGTTTCGTAAAACGACTGTTTCTATGGCTACATCAATTCTACTCACCAGCAGTTTATAACATTAGCGTAGAATAAAGGTAACCCGCCGTTAAATTCCGCAGTAATCAGATTAGGTAAAAGGAAAATGCTGCTATTTCACCACCTGAATGTTGCATCAAGCAGTCTAAGATATATAAATTATATTTTACTAGCAGGCGCCCGTGGATTCTGCCGCGTTTGTTAATTTAACCACGTTAGACGTTTCTAAATCAACCGTTTATTTAAAAGCAATTAAGAAATATTTATTAACATACATAGTTTCAAAATTTAATACTGACCGTTTTTTTATTATTTTAATATTTCACCCCTTTACACCTCCTCCCGTAAGAGGTGTCTACCCCATAGTTTCCTTTCCCAAAGATTAAGTCATATATGTATCAAGTTTGGTTGAGAGCTATGCTGGAGCATACACACATTCATCAGTTATCTGTCATTTTCGACATTTTCTGTTTTCATCCTTTCTATAAAAGATGGAAGAAGATGAAAATAGCTTTAAAACACACATCGTAATCTTCATATATTGCTGATTAGGAAAACCAGTGATTATACTTGTCTTGCAGTATAGTAAGGAGTAATAAGAACAAATTGTGAAATTTTCTACGAAATCGGTCGAATAGGTTTTGAGTGTATAAAAGACACGTGAAGAAACATTCATTTTTACATAGATAGATTAAGGTATTTCATTAAAATACAATTAGGAATGATAAATGAATCCGAAGTGAACCACCAACATAAATGTGAAAAATCCACAGACACTTTCCGGTGATTTGATCTGGTCAGGAATGGAATGAGGATAGGAATTATGCCGGCTAAATGTCGGACTCCTCTGGGCAACGGTCAGTGACTGACGGATGAAATGAAATTATACTGTAGAGTGTGACAGGGAAAAGCCAAGCACTCCCAGGAAAACCTGTCGAACACTTGTCTCAGGTGGAGTGACCGTTATTTGAACCGCGGAACAAAGCTATGAGAGGCCAACGCGCTGCCGCCTTAGCCGCGGAGGCTATAACCTAAATATGAAAGTGATCACTTTATATATATGATATTTTTGGGGACGCTATTGCTTTACTCATATGTGCTGAATCCCACGGCTACGCTTAAATGAGTTGACACATTTCTTAGAGCAGGGCCTCTCAGGGGGCATGCGCGTGGTGCATGCACTGTGCACGGTGCAAAAGACGACTTCGCTTGGTTGACCAGAGTGCAGACCCCCCACTCCTCTCTCCCTACACCTGTCTCCCCGTTCGGCCTGTCTCCGCGTTCCTCACCTTCACTGCTGTTTCTCCCCCACTGCGAAATGTTTACGTGTGGTGAGCGGAGACGCACAGTTGTATGGGACAAGGTTACCAGAGTTATTAACAAAATTAAAAAAGTGAATTAGAAATACACATAAATGTTTGAGAGGAATGTAAACATAATTTTTAAAAATGCAGAACCCGTAACCAAAATGAAAATGCTACAGTACTGGAACAAAACTCATTTGTGGATATAGAATGCTCTTCTTCAAGCTGTTTGAACTTCCTTAATTCTTTCTCTCTGACGTCTCCTATAATTTCACAATAATTTTCCGAATGTAGTCTGTTGTAGTGTCTTTCAATAGATGATTTTCTTACGCACGTAATTATCGTCTCACAGATTAAGCATTTGGCGTTATCGTCACGACAAACAAACAAACAAAAAAAATACGAAAGTCCCCAGTTCGATTGAAATGGACTTTCGGAAGTCTTTGCTTTCTTCGAAACAGGTTGCTCCATTATTATGTTGTTGTCGTGCGCTTGTCTATCTCACTGATAAACACGTCGTCTTCCACCAAACGCTTCGTCGCTCTCAGCACACTACACCATTCGAGTCAAGCCGAGTTGAGGCGAAGCGTACCGATGCACAGTGCACAGAGCCTATGCACCTCGCTCTGCACGCGTGAGAGTTTGGGCGTTTAAGAGGCCCTGTCTTAGAGCATCGTGGAATATGGGCAGTTCTTTTCCTTCTTTTTTCTGTTTTATTTGCTTTAAGCCGCGCAGATGCAGATAAGCCTTTTGGTGATTTGGGGAAGCGGCCGTGGTCTTAACTGAGGTACAGCCCCAGTTTATGCTTGGTGTGAAAATGGGAAATGGAAAAACCACCTTCCGGGTTGCCGACTGTGGGGTTCCAATCCACTAAGTCCCGAATGAAAGCTCACAACTACGTGACCCCAAACACACGTTCTTTTAATCTTCTTCTTGTTCTTCAATAAGTCTCCTTCATGCAGTTTCCTAGTGACCAGTTTTTCCTAGTTTTTGTAGATTCGAAATTGACCTCTCACAGGAACTCTGCGGGTTCCATGGTGTCGCCTATGTTTGGTCAGCTCATGTCCATTTTCTCCCCATTAGGCCTATACCTGGATACGATAGATGGCCTACTCACGTACATAATTAGCTGCGGGCTCTATTTTATGAAGACTTTTAGATTGTTTGAGACCTGCTTTGTACATTGCTGTTATCACACTAGTTGAAATTTTCTGGAATTATGTGATTAAGTATCAACAGTGCTCTCAATACACCGCACTGAAAGTGTAACATAATTTTAATTCCGGTATACTCATCAAATAGTTACTTATTTCTGTCGTAAGAGGCGACTAAAAGGGGCCCAAGGGGCTCTCAACTTGTGAGTGTGGATTGGTGACCACGGGTCCCTTAGCTGAGTCTTGGCATTGCTTCCACTTACGTGTGCCAGGCTCCTCACTTTCGTCTATCCTGTCCGACCTCCCTTGGTCAACTCTTGATCTTTTCCGACCCCGACGGTATTAGAGCATTCTAGGCCTAGGGAGTCTTTCATTTTCACGCCCTTGGTTCATCACTATTTCTCACCACTTTTCGTTTTTCCACTTTTTTTACTTATTATTTGCAGCCAAACGACGTTCATGGCATAATGGCTCACGACAAACTCACGATATTCCTTGTTAGATAACATAACCTCAAACCGGAATCTCATTGGTTAACTAACTCTGGCACTAGTAACGCTATTGTCACATCATACATGAACTACTTCAAATCTAACTGGAGAATATAGTTTTGCGAAATTAAAAAATCTGGCACTTATTTTTTAACAAAGTATCAATTTTATTGAAATATTTAAAATTAACATCGGATAATAATTGTGAAGCGTGTTCATTTTTCTAAAATTGCCCATATTACGGGCTTTTCGTGAATAGGATTTGGACCAGATATGATTTCCAATTTTTTAGAATTTGATAGAGCTATCCAAAATCCAAGTTTCGATACCTTCAATACCTTAGTTACAATTGTGTGAAATAGGTAACTTTACGTTTATTCTAAAGTGTGGCCCTGTGCTTTGTGATGCAAGAAACATTCTGAAAGAATTATTCAGTGTATTACCTTTTGAACTTCAGTTATACAAGGCATATGATTCTTTAACCTTTTATTTGTTTATAGAGTAACATTTTTCTGGTCTTACCTGTTTCCTAAGCCTGACCCGTCATAAATTACGAACTCTTTGTGGTAACAATGCAAAGTTATGCCGTTGAATTTTAGAGTATGTATACCTTTCAGTGTAACAGACATTGAGGTGTGATAGCTATAAACCAGACTGGTTAACATGCGTAGCACATTACCAATAAAAGCTATCTGAGTGAATCTGCCTTTCCTCACAAAGAAAGTGTGTGTATGTGTGTGAGTGTTACTCGCACCGTATCGACTGTATCGCTCAAGGGAAGTAATGTCACATTTAAACTCGATTTACAGCGTGCATGGCGCCGTGCCAGGGTTGACAGTCTCAGTAAAGTGATATAGAGCACGTCCCATCAATTGTCACTAGCGCTTGCTAGCCCTGTGTTTATAAAGCATGTCAGATGCCACCGTAGACCACCCCGTCGTCAAGATATGGTAAAACCTTAGTGTCTGAGGGAACATGACCCTTCATTTTCTATCTTACGACCAGATCCGGCAATAATTCAAAAGCATATTTACTCATCCCTTTAAGGAGACGATGCATACCGATCGGTAGAAAATATTTTGTAAAATTCAACGTTTATTCTTCTTTTCATTTAGCTGGCCTCCCATGCTCAAGTACGTCATCCTCGTGTCGGAAGATTTACCAGCACGTTAAAGAACTCTTGCGCGACAAAATTTCGGCACTTCGGCGTCTCCGAAAACCGTAGAAGTATTCAGTGGGACGTAGAAGTAATTAAATTAAAATTTTATTATTTAAGTTCATTTTTGCTCCGAAACTACAGCACAAATCATACTTAACAACCATGGGTTTGCGGTCTGTGTGACCGTGGGAGAAAAATCCACAGCTGTAGCCCTTCAGGCAAGCAACTCAATGTTGAAAACAAGCTACGAATTTTAGATAAATAAATGCAATACAGTATGAGACTATATTCTTTATTTATTGTTAAAAATTACAATGCATTTCTTAATTGTGATCCGGTCGATTAGATTAGCAGTTTGACATTTTCTCTCACTACGAGCGCTAAAATGAGTCAATGCAACTTTTCACGTAAGTTCTTATAACTACAATTGGTGTGGACATTTTAACAAATAAACAGTGACTTAGGGTATTGAATCAAGGAACACATTACAGAAAGAATTATATAAACAAGTTAATTTTGATAGAAATTCAATCAAAAAGAAAACAAGTAAAGAAACAGGCGACAGTGTAGCAGTGGGCTCAGCCTTGCCAAAACGGTGACAGCTAGTGCGCTGATGGGACACCAGTGTAAGCCTAATATGTAGGACAATGCAGTTACGGACCGGGCGAGTTGGCCGTGCGCGTTGAGGCGCGCGGCTGTGAGCTTGCATCCGGGAGATCGTGGGTTCGAATCCCACTGTCGGCAGCCCTGAAGATGGTTTTCCGTGGTTTCCCATTTTCACACCAGGCAAATTCTGAGGCTGTACCTTAATTAAGGCCACGGCCGCTTCCTTCCAACTCCTAGGCCTTTCCTATCCCATCGTCGCCATAAAACCTATCTGTATTGGTGCGACGTAAAGCCCAGTAGCAAAACATGCAGTTACGGTGCACTAGGGGAAGCGCTGTGCCTCCACTTGTATAAATGCCTGCCTTTGGTCTTTATATCAAAATTTAAGTTTTTAACTTATAAAAAATTAAGACTTAAGAATTATCAAAAATTAAATTTTTAAACACATAATTCTTCAACCCAATATGTCGCGAATATGCACACAGCAGTCCTCAAATACTGCTACGTGCTCTCAACAATACAACAGTAGCCTCCAAAAGCTTTCTTCAGAATGGCGCACTAATTCTTCAGCTGGCCTGTTAACAAACGAACAATAACTTTATACGAGTGATGACAAATATGGCTTCACTTACGCGCGGAATGAGTAACGTATTTGTTAGTAAAGGAGACTAGAGCTGAATTTTCTGTTAGAGTTACGAATAAAATCATTTTGATATTTTTTTTTATCTCCAGGCCATTCGATGCACTTCAGTTTTTAAGAGCACCAACCCTTCACTATAATGAGTCGGTGGCGTATTTTAATACTTTGAAATACCACCGGACGTCAGGCTCCATGGCTAAATGTTTAGCATACTAGCCTTTGGCGCGATGGTTCCCAGGTTGATTCCTGGCCAGGTCGAGGACTTTAACTTTCATTAGTTAGTTCCTCACGATCGTGAGCTGAGTCTTTATGCTGTCCCATCCTCACAGATGCGGAGTTCTCCTGTAAGGAGTCAACTCGAAGGAACTGCAACGGTTCTCTCCAGAGGCCAGACGCCTCTTTTAAATGTTTGCCATCAGATATTTTATTCACCGTTTGTTTTACATTGCACAAAGGCGACGATTGGATAGGATACGGATAGGACTGGGAACAACACGGCCTTAATAAAAGTACAACACCAGAATTTTCCAGGTGTGGAAATGAGGAACTACGGAAATCGCCTACAGATCTGTCAACAGTGCGATTCGATGCCACAATCTCCCGAATGCAAGCGCACAGGTATACGACCGAAGTCGCGTAGCCGTTTCACCTGGTACATCCGTGCTGATTGACACCCGGGGTCGAACCCACTATCTCTAGATCATAAGGCCAGCGCTGAGCTGTTCAGCCTAGCCGTGTTGTTACAACTTTCACTCACTGCTACAACGAGAAAAACCTTAGGATCTTAAAATAAATGTCCAGATCTTCGGATGAATACTCATAACGTCATTATGTCCGGAGTTACATTGAGAAAATAACTTTGTTTATCGCCGGTATGTATTTTCCTCTCCTTATTAAAAACAACTCTAGCTTGCCAAGCTATCACGTTACACCGTGATGCATTTAATTAACTTGGAGATCTTAAATTGAATACTTCATGTTCTTTAAGTGTTAAGTTCCTATCTCGAGTTAACTCATTGTAAAAGAACGCCCTTAATTACTCTCAACTCGCACTTCCCCCGCCAAATGGAGTAACAAAAGGAAACCGATGGAGCGTACAATGATTAAAAGCGAGAGGAACACACACTAATATTTAACTTTCGTCACAACACTAAATTAAACTCTATGAAATAATATTATGACCAGGTAATTTTGTAGTAACTTACCCCTACTTTGTCTGCTAAAAGAAGTTTTCAACATTAAAATAAACTAATCCAGTATCGAAAACATTTTTATTGAAAAATGGATGAAAAATTGCAGAAAGCAATAATTTCTAATCAGTATTATTAATTTTCTATGAAGCTAAACAAATTAGGCTTTGACGAAATATAGTATGGAACTTCTCATTTTACTATGAACTTCGAAGAACACACGTTCATTAATTCTCTGTTATCAAGACAATGGATTACAAAACGGTACTGTAAAGATTTACAGTATATTGTCTGAAACTGAGTTCAATAGAAGAGGTATTGAGGACATATTTTAATTTCACAATGTCTGATGTGGTTACTTTCAATAACTTCACACTGAAGTTTCCGCACAACATTGCAGTAATATTTCCGATTTTCACATATCCAGCGTCCTCTGAAAGTAAAGTTTTAATATTAATTTAAGCTACACCTGCAGCTTTTCAGATAACTGAAGTAATTTTTGTTGCCTTTTGAGTGTTTTTGTGATGCATGAAAAATTATGTTCAATGTAACTCCCTTCATTCCCCACACTTGTGTCATAAACTTCTGTCTTAGCAGCTTTATTAGAGGATGGATCTTTAGAGTAAATTGCATACAGAACGTTTTAATGGAGTCCAATGAATTAATGAAAAGGAATGCCCGACTTACGAAATAATCCGAAAAACACTAGCACAATGTCTATTGTTGAGCTGCACATAAGTTAGAATGTTAAATTGCATTGTTAATTTGTTTCTCGATTGTTGAGAGGGCAGTTAATTTAATACAATATAATATTTTAGTCGTAATATGAACGATATTGAGTTACATGTCTATGAATATACAACATACGTGCTAAATAAAAAAAAAATATGGCAAAATACAGGAAATAAACACAGCACTTTCCAGCTACATACTCCATGATTCGAATAGATAATACAAAACATAATTAATGTTAGTTTCCTAAATAGAGTATGACTAATTCAAACTCACCTCTCTTCAAAGTAATGTAGGGCCGATGACCTTCGATGTTAGGCCCCTTGAAACCACAAGCAAGCATCAAACTAATGTAAATTTATTTATTTATTTATTTATTTATTTATTTATTTATTTATTTATTTATTTATTTATTGAGTACCTCCTTCTTTAGCGAAAAGCCGAAAAATATAATCTAATCGGAAATTAGTAAGCCAGAGTAAGGTAGCTTACAATTCTTTACAATATGCTTTACGTCGCACCGTAGCACATAGGTCTTATGGCGATGAGGGCTAGGAGTGGGAATTAAGCGGCCGTGGTCTTAATTAAGGTCCAGCCCCAGCATTTTCAAGGTGTGGAAACGCGAAATCACGGAAAACAATCTTCAGGGTAGCCCACAGTGGGGTTCGAACCCACTATCTCCCCAATGGAAGCTCACAGCTACGTGAGCCTAACCGCGCAGCCAATTCGCTAGGTAGAATAATTTAATAGTAGAGCAACATTATATTTGGTTCTCATGTCGAGAGTGGTTTTCCTTCATGGATTTCATAATTTTGGTAAATGAAACAAGTTTATATTATCGCCGAGAAAGATATTTGTTTTTTTCGGCACATGTTAATTTTAATTAATACATGAGAATGATTTCCGATAGTTCATCAATTCTTCACCACGGGCAAACGGTAATGATATTCCTTCACTATTTGACAACACCCTTGAATACAAATGGAACCAAATAAAAGTAACATGCCGGAATGCTCAAGTTATTTCAGTTTTCTCTGGAGATAGTGGAGCAAACCTGGCTCATTTCTGGACTATTTTTGCTATTGTTTACGTCGCACCGACATAGAAAGGTCTTATAGAGACGATGGGGAAAGAGAAGCCTAGGAATTGGAAGGAAGCGGCCGTGGCCTTAATTAAGGTACAGCCCCGGCATTTTCCTGGTGTGAAAATGGAAAACCACGGAAAACCATCTTAAGGGCTGCCGACAGTGGGGATCAACCCCACTATCTCCCGTTTATTGGATACTGGCCGCACTTAAGCGACTGCAGCTATCGAGCTCGGGCACCCTTCCCAACACCACGTGATTTATCAGAAGAAAAATTCTACTCCTCTTCTCGACTGGAAGAATGAACTGCTTGCTAAACCGCTGTGTTAATTTGGTCTCTAAGTAGCACACCGTGGATATTAAAGACAGACCTGCAAACCTTCAAGTCTACGGAAATGTGGTGAAATTGCTAGCTTATTGTGTTAGGAATTCAGTACCTAAGTGAACTAAAATCCTAACACATGCTCATCAAGTACCATGCCACCCTTTCCATGCATTTCCTTTTCTTGATCTACGCTGAACTCTTTACGTCTGTTTGGTCAGGTAGTTGACAGCATCATATTTAGCAGTATTGAAGAAAGCTGCGAAGTATCATTTACGGTCGCTGAAGCATAGGGATTACCACGGAACGTTTGTCTTTGAGATATTGCGTGTTGTGAAATTCAATCCTCATTTCTTGGACTTCATTTTTCCATATTAAACATACATTTTCCTCTGGAACAACTAAATGTATCAATTTGAAACTTGATGGACAGCCAGACTAAACACTATCATACATCCGCCTGCAAGGGAATTACAAGGTATGGTATTTTATGAACACCATAGTGTAATTTATATGTATTTTTGTGATTTTTTTTATATTGAAATGTATACAGTTTTAAAAATCGAAATGGTAATGAGATTAAGAATGACTGCAGGCGCTAAATAATCAAGATCTTAGACATTACTAAACAAACTTTGTTTTTCAATCTTTAAAATTTAAATGCATTGATTAATGTTTAAAGCTAAGAGGAATGCATTTTAAATTAACGTGCGAAATTTTGTGAATCTAACTGAAATAGCCTATTGTCCAAGTTACGGAGAAGTTAAGAAATGAACGAAGTTTGGACCACGTCCCTCCTAAGATAAACTGTAAGGAGGTTTATTTGTATATTTATATATCTTTTTTCTTTATTCCTTTCTATTTTCTTAATCCGTTTACCCTCCAGGGTTGTTTTTATCCTCGGACACAGTGAGGGATCCTACCTCTACCGCTTCAAGGCTAGTGTCCAGGAACTCAACTAGGCGGCCTCACCTGCTCTGCTGAACAGGAGGATTGAAAGATCGGAAGGGATAGACAAGGAAAAGGGACGGAAGCGGCCGTGGCCTTAAGTTAGGTACCATCCCGGCAATTGGAGAAGAATTTGGAAACAACGGAAAATCACTTCGAGGATGGATGAGATGGGAATCGAACCCGGACCTCCGGGAGTGACACCTCATCACACTAACCACTGCACCACAGAGGCAGACATATTTATTTATTTATTTATTTATTTATTTATTTATTTATTTATTTATTTATATAGTAGGGTTCCTAGTTTGAGTAACTAGTGTTCTGCACTTTGCCTCAGAGGACCCTGGGTTCGATTCCTGACTGAACCGGGAATTTACATACGGCTGGTTGCTTTCTCTGAATATGGTACTGCGTGTTTGCGTTAATCATGTAGTGTAGAGGTAGCGTGCCTGTCTTATTCCAAGTCTTGGGTTGTATTAATACATTTTCATTTATTTATTTTTATTCAATCGATGATAGATGAAATTCAAGTATTTCAATGTGCTGAGTAGGGTTATAATTTGCGAGCAGTAAGTCATTCATAATGCTGGAACTTTGAGTTGAGTACAGTACAGAAAGTTGCATCGGGTCCAACGTCTCTTCATATTAAAGTATCATTGTGCCAAATTGGTTGAATGAACGATTCTATAGTAAACACAACGTTACAGGGATAATGCTACTGGACGTAAAGCGCCACGGAGAACAGAACCTACTACAATTAGTGCATAACAAAGAAGTTATTGACCAAACAATATTTAAATAATATGTTGGACAGGCCAATTATGCTAAAAAAAAGAGGGGTGTTTCAAACTTTGTTTTAGGTATCTGGTAGAAAGTGAGAAAATATACGAAACATTGGATGTGGACAGATGATGAAATGGTACAAAGAAAATTATGATATTATTCTACGAAAGTTTCTTTTACCGTTTATACTTTCGGTACTTGCTAGTTGTTCAAAGAAATTCACTAATTACTATACGGTTTCATACAAGAAAAATTAAAATAAAAAAACGTCTGAGGGATTCAGTTCCAACAGAGCCATTTCTCTAATCTATAGCAAATAGCCCTAGTATTTTAATTTAAATTAATGCCTTTCAGTTATTATAAGGCATCTCTTGTTACAAGGCTGTCACATTAGGTATTTTAATAATAATAATAATAATAATAATAATAATAATAATAATTAACTGACGTTGCCATCATGCTAGTAAGTTGAAGATAATGGGGAGATTGATCTTTGTCAATCTCATAGTTACATACTACAGATTCGCAAAACCAAACAAAGAGTAATCACCTTTGTTGACTTCAAAATGGCATATGTTTCCATAGATCGGCAGACCATGTTCAACATACTAGAGGAATTTCAAGTAGACAGGAAAACGAGGGAATTGATTAAACAAATTGACCAACGCAACAGCAAAAGTTAAGTTCTTGGGAGAAATTTCTGAACCGTTCGAAATCAGAACTGGTGTCCGACAGGGAGATGGCCTATCCCCACTACTATTCAATTTACTTTTGGAAAAAGTGATTCGTGAATGGAGAAAAGAAACTAAAGGTATAAACATTGGCAGACTTCTTAATGACAAAAGTTATTTTTTTTTTGCTAGGGGCTTTACGTCGCACCGATACAGATAGGTCTTATGGCGACGATGGGATAGGAAAGGCCTACGAGTTGGAAGGAAGTGGCCGTGGCCTTAATTAAGGTACAGCCCCAGCATTTGCCTGGTGTGAAAATGGGAAACCACGGAAAACCATTTTCAGGGCTGCCGATAGTGGGATTCGAACCTACTATCTCCCGGATGCAAGCTCACAGCCGCGCGCCTCTACGCGCACGGCCAACTCGCCCGGTAATGACAAAATTCACCTTGATTGCTTAGCTTTCACAGATGACCTTGCGATCCTTTCGAACAACAGACAAGAAGCAATCCACTCCGTAGAAGAATTGCACGAAATAGCCGCAAAATCCGGACTTCAAATTTCATTTGAAAAGCGCAGTTTATGGAAGGAACTAAATCAAGATTCGACAATCAACCATTAATCACCAAATGTGGAATAATTTCCCAAGTAGACAAATTCAAGTATCTAGGTGAAATTATTCAACCAGCAGGGTTAAATCGGGAAGCTAACAAAGAAAGAACTGCTAAGCTGCAAAGGGCTTACAAAATCACATGGAACAGATACAACAAAAGATGTATATCAAGAAATGCAAAATTACGACACTACAATACAGTCATCAAACCAAAGGCACTTTGTGCATCTGAAACACTGATCATCGGTGGCAAGTCACAAATGAAAAGCATTGAGAAACAAGAGAGGAAAATTCTCAGAAAAATCCTTGGACCAAAGTTCGAAAATGGAATTTGGATGAAAAAGAAACCACACGAAATTTTTTAATTCACAGAAAAATCATAGATACTATCAGAAAGAAACGACTACAATCTACGGACACCTACACAGAATGGATAACAACAGACTGACAAAGAAAATTCTAAATCTAGCTCTAATCCTGAGAATCCGCAACAATTGGTTAGCAGAAATTCATGAAGATTGTAACTGGGCCCATGGGAGTAATACACATATATTATATATAATAGTGCCACTGGAAAATCTAAGAATAGTTTCCCTCGAGTAGTAAGATTTATGCAGTGGAGTAACAATCAAATTAAAAATGGAGGCCGTGGACTTAGAAATCTCCAACAAGCATTGCAGAGTTACAAGACATTGGGCAAAGGGAGTATGCTACATAACCTGGAAAGTTAAAGAGAAATATACGAAGGGACATAAGTGAAAATAGATCAGAAACCAGTAGAAGATCTAAAAATAGATATATATATTGAAACAATAAATCGAACCTCTGACAATTTACATGAAATGAGAACTATATAAATATAAAATTTTCCCAACCACTTACACGGATTAAAAATTCATATATCAACAACAACAAAAAAAAAGAGATAAGATATGCAAGAGAAATAAAGGAAAAAGAGAAGATGCCGCAGGAAAGGAAAAGGGCAAACAAGGAAAGAATGAATACTGCGATAAAAAGAGAAATCGAGAACGACAAGAAAGGGAAGATATTCAGTTAGCAAATTCGAGTACACCAGCAGAAAAAATTATCTGAACAAAATGCAAATATAATATCCAAGTCACCATTACTTCAGTTATCCCACAGATTAACACTAGGTAACGTAGTTCTACAGCCGAGTAATCACCATGTAGTTTCATAGAACCAGTTTCACAATATCCTGAAGCACTGAACGAATAGAAGTACGTGTACAATAGAAGTCGCACAGTTGTCAATACACCACACGCACATTTCAAAAGAAAGTTGTTACGAAAGGTCGTGAATGAAAAGTTTTAAATCCAAGAAAGGGCAAGTGAAATTTCGGCCTGGAAATGCCATGCTCCAGCTTAATTTTGCAGGCAAAGTCTATCCCAATGCGATTAAAAGTATTTACAGTAAAGAAATCAGTTTGTCATACCTCATCTTGGAACAAATTGAACTGCCCGCACATGAAGTCTTCTGGGCACATATAATTAAGGACGAAGTTGACGTAGAATGGTGCTCCCTCCACACAGGCCTAAGTCCAACTCAATATTTCCAGAGGAAGGCCAGGTATTTGTAGTGTGGAGTAGAATGAGAAATATATCTGGAAGATTCCAGAGATTAGTGAAGCATGCGCGAATAAACCAGGCGGTCACATGACTTCAGCCGGCAAAAAGGAAGTTAGTTTATCGAAGATGGTGAAGATGAATAGAGTAGAGTTCATGCAAGGTATGAAGTATGCAAGTTCCAGTTGGAGAAAAATGCAGTTATATCATGATGAGGGTAAGTCCATACTAATCGTAGAAAAAAGGTTATGTGCGTGGCGAGTTTCATAACAGTAGTTGCTGATGAAGTGAAGAGTCCGTTACATTATCCGCCGGGCACCAGAAAAAAATCCAAAGGATTTTTTTTCTTTCTTATTGGTTGTTATTTGGTAGTTACTGTAGTAGTAGTTGAAGTAGTTGATATGATTGAAAAGTGAAGATTGCTGGGAGGAGACGAAAAGCCGAAGATACAGTTGGATGGCGACGGCGAGACGGCCCGAGGAACAGCGATGGAGGGCCCTTCCAAAGGCTGGAGCGGGGGTCGACGGCAGCCGCAACAGTATATCAAAAAGGAAAAGTACTGCAAAACAAAATAAAAGGCGGCAGAAAAAGTATCCAAACACAAAGAACATGCGTAGTCAGAAAAATAGGAAAACACACAGAGGTAGGGGAAGAAGAAGAAAAAGGAAAGGGCTAACGCGTTAGCAAGGGGAGAAGGGAAGGAGAGGAAAGTAGTTATAAATAGAAATATATATATAAATATATAAATGCAAATATCACAAACAACAATAAAAATGAAGAACAATTTTAAAAGAGAGAAAGAAAATGGTTGGGAAGCATATTTACACTCCCATTACAACCTGTGCCGACTGGGCTGGGAGGGAGACTGGAGAGACTTGTGTGGAGGGGGAGAAGGAGAAAGAAAAAAAAAATCTATAAAGGGAGCAAAAGGAAGTGATGAGGTAAACAAACAACAAAGAATAAGAAAGAAACAAAGAAAAATAACACTGGGAGCAGGAGACATTTCCAGACTAGAAGCAGAAAAGAGAGAGAAAAAAAATGTTTAGAAAGAAGAGGTAATAACAAGAGAAGGAAAACACAGTGCAAAGAAAAGCAAGATGTGAAAGTTCAAGAAGGATGAAATCGCTTGAGCTGACTCAGATGAAGTTTCTTAGTGTCGAACAAATCAGTCGTAGATTGCAAAAATACAGTGACAGGGGTAGGGAAAGACAAAATACGGTATGGACCAAGCCATCGAAGAGCAAGGTTAGCAGAGGTGGCATTGATTGCCGAGCTGTGCGGATGATTGGCAACGAGGACTAAATCGCCAATTTTAAAGTTTGATGGCTTATGACGAGGATTATAAACGTTTTTGTGCACTTGTTGAGCTTTTAGCAATTGATTAAAGGCGTCTTTCCAGAGTGATGAAGAGGATGGCTGATCAAAAGATTCAAAAAGTTTGTGTAAATCCCAATTTAAGGAAAGAGGAGTTTGAAGATCACGACCAAGAAAGAGCTTAGCCGGAGTTTGAGCAGTAGAACTATTGATGCTGGAATTAAAGGCCAACGCCAAAGAGGAAAAGAACTATGAAATATAGATAAAGCAACTTTAAGATTACGGTGGTACCTTTCCACGGTGTTGGACTGAGGATGGTAGGGAGAAGTCAAAATACGTTTGATACCCAGTTGAAAACACATATTAAAAAAGACACCGGAAGTGAAAATAGAAGCATTATCAGAAACAATATTAGCAGGCAAACCGGTAATAGGAAAAATTTGTTCAGTGAGTAAATTGATGACAATCTTGGTAGAAATTTTGCGTAAGGGTCGGAGGACTAGAAATTTGGAAAATGCATCCAACAGGGTGAAAATATACAAGTTGCCACGAGAAGACCGAACAATAGGTCCAACAAGATCAATGAAAAAGGTTTGGGCAGGGTGAGTAGGTGGAAGGGCAGAATGAAGACCAGCAGACTTTATGTTTAAAGGTTTAGATTTTTGACACAATTCACAAGTTTGAACAAAGTTGCGAATAGACTTACGCATTTGAGGCCAAAAGAAAAGAGAGGCTATACGGTTGTACGTTTTGGTGATGCCGAGATGCCCACCTACAGGGGAGGAGTGATAATATTGCAAAATCATGGGTTGAAGAGCCTGTGGGAGCACCACTTTAGGAGAAGCTTTCTTGGTGGGTTTGTAGACCAAGAGGTCTTTAAAAATAGTAAACGGACCCTGGTAAGAGGGGTCAGATAAAGATTGTTTGAGTTGGATGCAGAACTGATCGGTGAGCTGATGCGACTGACAAGATTGAAATGAAAGGGGAAAATCTGTTAAGGAAAAAACAGCATTAACAGAGGAAGGTGAAGGCAACATAGAGACATTCAGGGGTAAATCATCAGTGGTACTAGGCTGAGGAGCAGAAGTGTCAAATAAACGGCTAAGAGCGTCCGCTACAGAATTTTCAGAGCTAGAAATGAATTTAAGGGAGAACTTAAATCTGGACAATCGCATGAGCCATCGGCCAGTTCTACCAATCTTAGGTGCATTGTGCAATAACCATGAAAGGGCCTGATTATCAGTCTTTACAAGGAATTCTTTATGCTCCAAATATTCAGCAAAGTGTTCGATAGTATTTAATAGGGCCAGGGCTTCACGTTCAAAGATAGAATATTTCCTTTCAGTAGGAGAAAGAAGTCGACTGAAATAGGCGATAGGTAGAGGGACATCATTCACAACCTGAGTTAAAACACCAGCAACAGCAAGATTAGATGCATCAGTATGAATTTCAAAAGGTAGGGAGAAATCAGGAAATTGAAGAATGGGAGCATGCATCAAAAGAGATTTAAGCTGAAGAAAGGCATCCTGTTGAGATTGAGTCCAAGTAAACGGAACATTTTTACGTTTCAGATAATTGAGAGGCTCAGCAATGTGGGAAAAATTAGGGATGAACCGGTGATAGAAAGAAACCAGACCTAAAAAGGTGCGCAATTGTTTGAGATTTTTGGGAGGTAGAATATTAGAGATAGCAGAAGTACGTTCGGGATCGACGGCTACTCCCTGAGGTGACACAATGTGACCTAAGAACTTTATAGAAGTTTGAGCTAGGGAAATTTTAGAGGGGTTAACTGTCAGACCAATAGAACGTAATCTGGAAAGAACTTGGTGGAGATGAGACATGTGGGACTCAAAATCTGGGCTAAAGATTAAAAGGTCATCAATATAAGGATAGAGAAATTTGTACTTGAAATCTGAGAATAAAGAATCTACTAATCTCTGCATGATTTGTGACCCCAAGTTCAATCCAAAAGGAACTTTTGTGAACTGAAAAAGGCCATTTGGGGTGATGAAAGCAGTAAGCCGACTGCTCCGTGAGTCCAAGGGGATTTGGTAGTAAGCAGAATTGAGATCTAAAAGAGAAAAATATTTAGCTTTAGAAAAAAAGTGGAAAGCGTTTTGCATTTTAGGAATAGGATAGGAATCATAGAGGATTTTGGAGTTTAATTTACGGTAATCAATTACCAGGCGCGAAGAACCATCAGGCTTGTCGACAAGAAATGCCGGGGATGCGTAATTGGAAGAGGACGGAACAATAGTACCATCCTGAAGCATTTTGTGAATAATGTCATCCATTTTTGCCATCCGAGGAGGGCTGAGATGGTAAGGAGGTGAACGAACAGGAGTTTGATCAATTAAATCAATGTGAGCCTGATAAGTAACCACAGAGCCTAGTTTATCTGTGATAACATCAGCGAATTCAGATTTTAAGGCATTAATTGCATCTAGTTGGGGAGCAGTGGCATAAATATGCTGATGACTGAAGACGTGGTTCATAGGGAAATCAAGGGGGTCCACCAAAGGAATTTGAACTTGTGGATTGAAAAAAATGAGATAGAAGCCATAGCAGTATTATAAATAAGGCCAGTATGAGCAAAAAAATCATAACCGAGTATGACAGGGAGTGAGCAATTGCTAACCACTTGAAATTCAAATGGCCAAGAAAATTTAGAAATTTTAACACAGAGTTTTAGTTGACCCAGAATTTCAAGAGAGTGCTGAGATATGGAGAGACATTTGAGGGTAGAAGGGCATAATTGAAGATGCGGATGTGTTTGTAAAAGTTGCTGGAAAAAAGAAAAACTGATTAGGGAAATGGCAGAACCAGAATCTAATAAGGCTAAGGAGGGAGTGTTATGTAACTGTACAAGAGTATAGGACTGTGATTGAGTACCAGAAGAGAAAGCTGAAGAAACATGAGGCAGATTTTGCCCATGAGGTCGTGAGCTGCCTACTGACGACGGGAAGTGAAGTTTCCCAAGGAAAAATTGGTACAATCGCGCGCTAAGTGCCCTATAGCCTGACACCGATAACAACGGAAACGAGAGATATTACCCTGAGAAGGTAGACGAGTGGTAGAAGGTGTGCGAATTGTTGAAATGTTGAACTGGGGAGGTGGAGTGGAAGAATAATAAGAAAGGTTACTATGGGTATTTAGAACATCTAGTTGAGCGATACTGTAAAGCTGAGGAACAGTATTGGGTGGCGAAAAGGGATTAATGATTTGACGGAAGGCTGGAGAGGCATAAAATCGAATAAGAGAAATGATTTCCTGGGGATGTTGAGCAATAGCTAACACGTCAGAATAGCCGATGATGGAGTCAAGATAATCATAAGCCGATTCATCGGGACGTTGATGACGTCTGATATACTTGTTACCGAGTTGTTGTCGGATCTCATAAGGCAAAAAATAAGTGTGTAAAACTGAACGAAAATGAGCCCAATCGTGAGAGGACTTCATATATTGAAGCCAAAAGTTACTAAGATGACCAGATGTTTTTGGGTAGAGCAATGAAAGCAATTGGGAAAACGGAGCTAAGTCAGTTTGTAGAAATTTGCGAACTGAAAAAAGCCATTGTGTCAAAGTATCAGGATCAGTAGACTGAATGACGGGTACCTGGTCAAGACATTTAGTGAGAATATGGAAATTAAGTGGTTGATGTGAAGAGGGGTTGTGATGATATGGGGATTCATAAAAATATTGCTGAGAAGGAGATGGTGGTGGAGTTCGCAAATCAGGAGTGTAGTGCTGTGCTGATTGAGTTTTGTCGACAGAAGGCGGAGGTGTCTGGTTAAGTGGAGGTTTCGACTCGGCAGTAAAAAGAGAAAGATCAGGATAGAAAGGGGTGTTAGGTGGAAGTGGGGGTGGTAGAGATTCAGAGCCTGCACTGGAAGAAGCTGTAGTAGTAAAGGTACAAGATGTAGAAGTAACAAAAGGGTTATAAGACAGATTAGTAAAAGGATTGGGATCAGAAAAATTGAAATGAGGATCAAATGAAATATCAGAAGTATCGGAAGCATAGGGAGAAAAATTGTCGGAGAAATAAGCCATGTTGAAAAAGAGGAGAAAAAGAAAGGCAAAGTCTAGCGAGGTGAAATACTAAACCACCCAAGAAAAAATATTAAGCAACTAAGGCCGTAACAAAGTGGAGATTTAAAGTAGTAATGGACTACACAATTCGGGTTTATGCTGCGATATATACTCTGCTACCATGTGTAACTGGGCCCATGGGAGTAATACACATATATTATATATAATAGTGCTACTAGAAAATCTAAGAATAGTTTCCCTCGAGTAGTAAGATTTATGCAGTGGAGTAACAATCAAATTAAAAATGGAGGCCGTGGACTTAAAAATCTCCAACAAGCATTGCAGAGTTACAAGACATTGGGCAAAGGGAGTATGCTACATAACCTGGAAAGTTAAAGAGAAATATACGAAGGAATAAGGGACATAAGTGAAAATAGATCGGAAACCAGTAGAAGATCTAAAAATAGATATATATATTGAAACAATAAATCGAACCTCTGACAATTTACATGAAATGAGAACTATATAAATATAAAATTTTCCCAACCACTTACACGGATTACAAATTCATATATCAACAACAACAACAAAAAAAAGAGATAAGATATGCAAGAGAAATAAAGGAAAAAGAGAAGATGCCGCAGGAAAGGAAAAGGGCAAACAAGGAAAGAATGAATACTGCGATAAAAAGAGAAATCGAGAACGACAAGAAAGGGAAGATATTCAGTTAGCAAATTCGAGTACACCAGCAGAAAAAATTATCTGAACAAAATGCAAATACAATATCCAAGTCACCATTACTTCAGTTATCCCACAGATTAACACTAGGTAACGTAGTTCTACAGCCGAGTAATCACCATGTAGTTTCATAGAACCAGTTTCACAATATCCTGAAGCACTGAACGAATAGAAGTACGTGTACAATAGAAGTCGCACAGTTGTCAATACACCACACGCACATTTCAAAAGAAAGTTGTTACGAAAGGTCGTGAATGAAAAGTTTTAAATCCAAGAAAGGGCAAGTGAAATTTCGGCCTGGAAATGCCATGCTCCCAGCTTAATTTTGCAGGCAAAGTCTATCCCAATGCGATTAAAAGTATTTACAGTAAAGAAATCAGTTTGTCATACCTCATCTTGGAACAAATTGAACTGCCCGCACATGAAGTCTTCTGGGCACATATAATTAAGGACGAAGTTGACGTAGAATGGTGCTCCCTCCACACAGGCCTAAGTCCAACTCAATACTTCCAGAGGAAGGCCAGGTATTTGTAGTGTGGAGTAGAATGAGAAATATATCTGGAAGATTCCAGAGATTAGTGAAGCATGCGCGAATAAACCAGGCGGTCACATGACTTCAGCCGGCAAAAAGGAAGTTAGTTTATCGAAGATGGTGAAGATGAATAGAGTAGAGTTCATGCAAGGTATGAAGTATGCAAGTTCCAGTTGGAGAAAAATGCAGTTATATCATGATGAGGGTAAGTCCATACTAATCGTAGAAAAAAGGTTATGTGCGTGGCGAGTTTCATAACAGTAGTTGCTGATGAAGTGACGAGTCCGTTACAAGATCTACAAGAAATGGGTACTGAGGACGAAACCATTCAAGATAGAATGAAATTTATAAGCTTAGTAAACAAACATAAATTTTCAGAGAAACCAACAAGAAAAAATACAGGCTGGACAGAAACACGCAGAAAGGAACACAGTGAAAAATTTAAGAGATGCTGGGAAGAAAAGAAGAAGAAACATTGTGCAAAATAAGTACAAACGCGCTCCACAGTTGAGCACAACGAATCAAAAATAATGATAATAAATTATTGTAATAGCTTTAAAAATTAAAGATTATGGTCATCGTATGGTCTCGGCTACGTCGTACGGACGTATTTTTATCTGACACCATTTAATTTACTTACACGTCAATTTCTATGTTCCGTTTCTCTTTCCCGGATTGTAGAGGAACGAGCATCTTTTGGGCAATTCATGTGTGGGTTTTAATTTTTTATTTACCGATAAACAGAAACCGTATCACCAGAGATGTTTTGCAGGCTGATATCTGACGGCATACAATTTCCAATGGACTTTATTATAAAACCAAACCAAAACCAAAACCAAACCCCTACCAAGCGAAGGCCTGCAGATTACGTGATGTCGTGTGGTCAGCACGAAGAATCCTCTCGGTTGTTATTCTTGGCTTTCTAGACCGGGAATGGACTTCATTATACCCTTCAAAAATGAACAGTTCTAGCTCTTCAAGCAAGCAACCCAATGTTGAAAACACCCTGGGGATATTAGCTACGAATTTTAAGTTATTAATATGTTATAAAGTATGAGAACAACAAGACGAAGAATAGAAAGGAGACAACCATAAAACATCATAGAAGACCGGGCAGAAATTGACAACAATGGTCCAACGCGGCCGTAAAAGCGCTATAGAATATGAGAATATATTTTTATGTATTACTAAAAATTGTGAGTCTTTCCTTAATCATCGTTGATTAGTTTAGAAGTTTTCGTTTTTCTACCACTATGAACGCTAATGTGAGTCAATCCAGTGTTTCAGCACGGCCGTGGTTTCACTTAAACCATTAGAACTACCTTCGGTGTGGACATCTATATATATAAGAGTTTTGTCTGTACATTGCTCAGAATTTGAAAAGAATGGTATTTCTGTATCGGTCATGTACATAGTAACAAGAAAATGTACTTTTTACTTGTCTGTCTGTCTGTCTGTCTGTCTGTCTGTCTGTCTGCACACGCATCACGAGAAAACGGCTGGAGAGAATTTTATGAAAATCGGTATGTAAAGTCAGGGGATGAGCCGCTACGATCTAGGCTATAAATCCTTTTATTCACGCTGAGTGAAATGGTAGTTTAGGGAAGGCCTTAAATTTAATTATCCAATATTTATATTATTAGCGGTCCTATCGATAAAATTAATTTTCCAGTCACTTATGTCTTCTACATTTTTACCGTACCGGCTCTGATAACACAGATATTAATGAATATGTATTTTTGTTGCTAAGTCCATATCAACGCCGAGGCACGAGAAAATGGGTTGACAGAATTTAATGAAAACCGCTATAGAATCGGGGAATAAGAAACTACAGTCTAGGCTGTAAATAATTTTATTCGCCCGAGATGAAATGGTAATTTAGGGGAAGGCGCCTAAAATTTATTTTTTAAATACCGGTACCTATTTTATTGGTGCTATCGAAAAGTACTACATAACAAAAGTCATAGACAATACAATTTCCTATCATTTATGTTTCATTAAGTTTTACTGTACCGACTATGATAAGAGTGGTATTTCAGAAGGCCTACAATATCGAAAGCGCATATCACTGATCAATAATAACTTTACATTGACCATTGTTTATTGTGATGTTCTTCGTTTCTTATGGTGCCGCTCAACTCCGGTAGATGGGATTACTGCGTACCGAGTATAACAGCCTGACTGAACATTGGCGGGAAATAGCTGGGGAGTTGGAAAACTTTCTTCTTTAGCATGCCATTCCTCTGGTTCATGAATTTTCTGATACTGCAAGTACGTAACACACTGGTTCCTCATAGTATTCCAGCTATTAGATCCCTACTCTGACGCGCTGTTTTGAATGAGCTGTATGCACACTTACGGCAGAAGCTCACTTAGTACTGTAGTAGTAGTAGTAGTAGTAGTAGTAGTAGTAGTAGTAGTAGTATGACCTGGTCTAGAATTACAATTTAAGCCTATTTCAAATTATAGCACCACAATTCACTAAATAACCCAAAAGTCAACCCTGAAAAGAGCCGTTTCTTAAGAAAAGCTACTTCCTCTTCACTTTTATTAAATTATACATTCATTTAATTCCAAATTAGCAGTGAAGAGGGGGCTTCTCCTCTGGCTTGGAAGAAAAAATTGCCTCCAAGTCAGATAGATTTTTCCGTCGCCAATGTAGTAAATTGAGATTTTCTGACTCATCGGGTACTCCTAGGAAACATATTAGTAAAAGGGCATAGTTTTTGCCCTGGGACTCTCCACTATTCGCCTTCCACCCCCCCCCCCACCCGCCCGTACCACCTAAAAAAGACAAAGAGTGTTCACAGATCAGAGCTGTCTGCGGCTTGGTCATTCCATCTTTGGAATTCCAGCATAGTACTGTTCGTTAAAAGTGAGAAAGTGTGTGGTCTTTCATTTGATGGAGTATTTCATATGAAAGCTTTGCTTTTAATCGCGCCATTCCTACTGACGTCATTGCAATGACCTATGTTCATTTCAGTTGGGAAAACCACTAAGGCAGTCTCTCTGAGGATGTAAAATGGCTGGTGGAGAGTGAATGTCTGCCGTTATAATGAAAACTACCCAACCAGGTTGTGACTGATGGTAGGCAAGCGGGCCTATCATTACAATGAAAATTCCCTAACACAGTCTTCATATGAGAAAAGACGTTTGGTGAGTTCCCCGTAGCGTTTCTAGGGTAACGTTAAGAGCTATGCAATTTAATACAATCTTGCTCACAACGTATACACTACTTAGCCTAGAATTCAGTATACACTGTAGAATTCCGTAGCGAAGCACGGGTACATCAGCTAGTTTAGAATAAAGAAAGATCTGAGGGTACTGAACCAAAAAACACATTACAGAAATAATTATGTAAATAATTGAATTTGTTTAGGATTTGAATTTAAAACGACTAAAGAAACAAGCCAGTTTAGGCAGTTTCTTCTAGAACTGCATTTAGGCCGGAAGTAAAAAAAAGTAAACTCGTGTCCTCATACCGAGGTGGTGCAGCTCTTTTTAGGCACACCCCCATTGGAGGTGAGCTGCATGTACCAGTTCAACCACATACCAGCCCTCCTGCCATTCTTAAATTTCTGGCAGTACCGGGAATCGAACCCGGGCCCCCAAGGACGACAGCTAAATAACACTAACCGTTACTCAAAATTTGAAACAATTCCGGGCCCTTTACTCCTTCAATTTTCGGTAAATTTTAGGAAAGTGCAAAATTTTATATTTGTTCATGGTGTGGGGATACTTACTTTGTTTATTAAGAAATGTTTTCAACATAAACCTTCGACTACCTCTTCCGGTTTTGAACCAGCAATCTTGAGATCCAAAGGCTGAAATTCAACCACTAATCAAGAGAATGGGAATGTTGATGGTGTGCTCTAACGTTTTCCCGTGTGAACCCTGATGGTATAAATTTTACCCGTGGAAACTACTACATATGTCTGTAAACCTGTTTTACGAGTCTATATACTGTAAGTTTAAGACGTTCATGAAAAATAGTATCGATCACAGCAAGATTCAAACCTGTTGTTTAGGGTTTGAAAGGCAAGTGCTCAGAATATTCGTACTACTCGAGCCTCTTTCAGTACAATAAACTAGTAGTAACTGCATGGCAACGATAATGGCTCAGTATCTGAAATTAATACTCATTTTTGCTAAGGAACTACTTAAAGTAATTTAAGCGTTAACGGGGGTGAAACCGTGCAGAATTGATAAGCTACGGTAGAACGCACATCCACTAATTGAAGGTTCACCACACATTCGAAAATGCCAAACTAAGGCTGGCCAACTTATCTTCCTTGCAGCCACATAACGCTGCTGCTGATGATATGTATAGAATAAGATAGCCTATCCTTTGTAAGGTCGGAGCGATTACGTACATTCTGTAAAAAATATTACTATGGAAAATATATTTTTTTTAAATGATGAGCCAACTGCTACACTGGGGCGAAACGTTGGTAATTTCACGATTGAAATAGCCTAAAGACTTAAAAGAGCATAAATGATTTTTATAACCATTTTCATAGACTTGGGAGTGAAAATAAAACGATTTGCCAGATTTATAACAAAACCAATTAAATACCTCATGAAAGCTATTTGAGACTATAGATAGAACTTAATGTTTGAAGGGAAATTATTATTATTATTATTTTTTTTTTTGCTATTTGCTTTACGTCGCACCGACACAGGTATGTCTTATGGCGACGATGGGGAAGGTAAGGCCTAGGAATTGGAAGGAAGCGTCCGTGGCCTTAATTAAGGTGCAGCCCCAGCATTTGCCTGGTGTAAAAATGGGAAACCACGGAAAACCATCTTCAGGGCTGCCGACAGTGAGGTTCGAACCCACTATCTCCTGATTACTGGATACTGGCCGCACTTAAGCGACTGAAGCTATCGAGCTAGGTGAACGGAGATGTACCCAGTCGCTCTCTCTAGATATGAGTGCTGGCCAATGCCAGAAAAAAAAGAAAAGCAAAAACCTCGCACGTTATTCAAATACGAATGCACGCCGGTAGACCGAAGAAATAATGGATGGATCGCATCAGGATGATACGGAATATGTGATCCCATGTTCCAATGGTGCAGATTGAGTCATTTAATAGAGATGGATGCTTCAATAAGTAATCCCCATTATAGCGCGCAAATAAAAGTATAATTCAATGCAATACATGGAAAAACACAAGAAACACGAGTCTCCCTACAAGCGTCTTTCTTTTGAAGTTCTTTATTCGGGATCTCAAGTGACTTGTTCAGCATGTCCTCGTTCTTCCCAATACCTCTTCATTTTTTCCACTCTTCCTATTTCTCTCCAGTTCTGCGATTGGGATCTTGATCTTGTTATACGTCCATTCGTGAATTTCGACGAGCTTTACCTAAACAGATCTATCCCGCACAGTCGTTAGGTGATATTTATACACTATAACAATAGTCTTCCAATCCTCCCTAACTTCATTCATCCATTTATTTCCTATTAAACATATAGCATTCCATATCTTCTTTACCAACCTGTTGTCATCCATCCTCATCAAATATCCTATGAAACTCATCCTACTTTCCCGTAATACACTTCAAATTGGTTCTACTTTCCCGTATAGCTCCTGTTCTGATCAATGCAACCATATTTCACCCTGATTTTTGGTACCTCTCGGGATCCTTCTTTCCTCCTTTCCCAATCGAATACAAGTTAGTTTGCCCAATGTGATTGTCTCAGTAGCGTACAATGCAGCGTTCCGTCCGATCATCGTATAGTGTCACAATTTGGCATTCTTCATTTGGTTCTCCTTCCCATTAGTCGCCTTGGCCGTGAATCATAGTTTCTGCAGACATTGTACTTTGTCTACCGCACTATTCTTATTCTGTACTTTGCTTGTCATATTCTCATCTTGGTATCCGAGGATGCAGACTCTCTCTCTACTACTTGATCGCCAGATTTCCATTTGGCCTTAGCTTTCAGTATCTTTGCTTTCATGTTCGCTATTGTCAGGCCAACCTTCGTCGCAGTCTCTGCTAGGTTTGCTTTATCTATACTCAGATAATTTTCCTTCTATTGTAGCAATGGTATATCATCTGCGAGGGACAAGCAGTCCACTGTGGCGTTGTGTTTGATCTTGTATCCAATCTGTACACCTTCGATACCAATAGTTTTGTTCAACTGTCTGCACTGTTCCACCACGTCATACAGAACCAAGTTTAACAGTACTGGTTAACCTTTTCGGATTCTGAAAAAATTTTGAAGCTGTCAGACAGTGCATTCCGGAATCTTACTAGGGGAGTTGTGAATTTTAGAGTGTCCCTTACTAATTCAAGTGGTGTTGTATCTAGTCCTCTGGCTCGCAGGACTTCCAGTATTCTACACCTCTCTGCCGAGTCGTAGCTTTTGGCGAAGTCTACAGATGTCACCATCGAGTTTTTCTGAAGTTTTATGTATACACATTCACTTGGAAAATATTTCACCCGTTGCTTCATACGGTGAACAACTAATATGACACGAGGTAACTGTAAAAAGTCTAAAAATGCTTGGAAGTGTAAAGGCCAGTTGCCTGAAACGAATCCTCCAGACCTCTCAAAATTTACAGAGAGCCCACTGGAACGGATTTTAGGAGATGAAACTTCCTTATTGGATGATATTGAGCTCACGTTTGGACCTCGTGACTGCCGCATAGATTGATGCCCTGGAAGGAAAACGGCTGAAGTCTCCTGTGAAACAGAAATAATGAGATGAAACAAAAAGGGATGCCCGCACTAAAAGTTACGCCACGTCCTTACGTGGTATCCACGTAATTCATGGAAGGATATGTCTAAATAACAGATACCATGTCTCGGATTCAAGATGTATCTGGCGCCTTTGTAGCATGACCTGATGTAGGACTGCACGAAAAGAATACAAACCGTTAGAATATTTGTTAAGGACTGATAAAACAGAACTACAGTGTAAAATTCTAGTCCAATTCAATAATAGGATATTGTACCCGGATGAGATAGGCCCTAGATATCATGATTTGATATTATAATATAAATGCAGACATATGGGAATAGTAAATTATGTACAGTGTAAGTTTGGTGTGGAAAGAAGAATTTCGACACAGCCAGACGTGGTCGCGACAATCCGTCGCCACAGTTAAGCCTGTCATTATGGGGAGAATATTTCCTGGTCAGAAAGTTAAGAGGATTAAATCTAGAGCTCACAACAACAGAAGTAATGACTATAAGGAAGTAAAGGAGCATTTATTTCTGAACAAGGAGAGGCCAGGTGCATCACAAATACGAAGAAGATGACGAAATAGGATTTCCAACGCCTCCAGGCATTTTGTCGTCAGGTTGCAAGGAAGCGATATTTGAAATAACCGCTGCGATGGTAGCCAATGACTAAATTTATCAGAGGCTCGCAGATACGCCAACATAAAAGACAACCAAGGTGATCTCCAGTTAGCTTCTCCGATAAAAGTAATTAAATTATTCCAACCACAAAATTGAACAGAGGGGATTTTGTGATATCATCCCAATGTTGATTAATTGTAATTGTAATAAATTAAAGAATTCTTGGAAATGACCCACGCTAGCTCGCCATTAGTCAAGGCGATTACGCCATCGGGGACGCCGACTTAGCGCGCGAAAAGTGGAGGGCAGAAATCAAGTAATATCTCCGTGATCGCCGAACGATATGAGATCAGAATACGACACGTGAATGTGTATCGCCAGTTTATTAAGTGGGATAAATTAAGAGATCCAAATCCACCTGCAAGTGCCGATTTAAGATAACCAACCCCCTCCCCCTGGTATGTCCACGGATGACCCAAGCGCGAAACCAGGTCGACCATATATACCAGGGAGTCGAGCTTCACATCAACCAGTCGTTTGAAATAATTTGATACGCTGACACGGTGACTCTGTAACTCAGTACCAGAAAACGCATTATAGATTCTGTTAGAGTTGAAAGTACGTTAGTAGTCATGAAGGTGAAGACGAACAGTAATAATTATTCAGAACATCGAGTGTAAATTATCAGTATCACTGTATGTGGAAATAATATATTTCTCAACATTTCATGTGTTGGAATTTTAAGGATCAACGGAATGCCAATGGTAATTTTTGAAGGCATTGTTCAGAGCCTGAAATAAATATTTCATGATAGACGGTGTAACAATATTATTGTAGCAGGGAACTGTAGGAGCGAGGCGATCACAAGACGGCATCATATACTTCAGGAAGTGCGGGTTGAAGAACGCGTTACGCGCCGGTTCGAATGAAACGACACTTCGTCGTAATGTGTCACGACTCGTAGTTCGGGCTGAAGGAAGAATAATATTGTGCGAGTGTAATGGGTCTGGAGGCACCTCTAAGTGTTTCTTATCCTGGTTTAAATTAGTGTAAATTCTCTAGTAAGGTATTAATCATGGGTAGTCGCCCAGAAGTGTTTTACTGTGTTAAATTTATAAAGTGGGATATGAAGTACGAGTAAAATTACCATGGGGCCATGAGGCTTCTCAACCGCTACGAGACAATGGAATTCTACATAGGAATGAGTACACCAATTTAATATTTGGGGATGTTATCGCGACAAAATGGGGTCCAGTGTAGATTAATTATGGTTACTTAACATGCTTCGCCTCCCGAATCCATGATTTTTTGATAGACGGACGAACTAATTTATATTAACGTAATAATGGGTTAGATTAATTAATTGAGTATTTGTTTGTTGTATATAATGTAAATATGGGATATTTCTTTCAATTAATGCATGCTGCGGTGATTATTCGTATGTTAGTATGAATATTTGTTACCAGACAGCCAGATTATGAAAGTGACATAGAGTAAATTTTGTGTTGCGTACGGAAGGTAATAATAATAATAATAATAATAATAATAATAATAATAATAATAATAATAATAATAATAATAATTTTGAGCGTTTGCAAGTTAAAGTATAATAATAGTAGTAATAATGACAGTGCTTCGCGAGTTGTCTAGTGCAAATAATAATCAATGTGAAGATGACATGCGGCGTTAAAAAAATTTAAGTCGGGCAATAAGTTTGATTTTACGTAAATTGTTGATTTCACGTTTTTTGACTTTATCTTAACCATTAAAATTTGTTTAAAAGCGATAGAGGCACGTGAATTAGAATAGTCACGATATGTTGAAAGCCCAGAGTGGTTTGAGCCCATATTTAGAGTCGAAAGTCATGAGGGACAAAAATCCGGCATGAAATAAAATTGGGCCGTACTGTTATAATGATGAATTAGATGAATCTCAAGGCCTAAGATGATATAAAATGCCGACTTCGGTGTTATGAGTGGTAGAATCCACGCACCGAGGATTAATAATTTACGAATTAAATGTTTGAAGAGTTCCAATGGAAAAAAGATGGACTTCAAATGAATTGGAAGGAATAGTTTAGCAATCCCCGGCATTGGAGGTATTTGCCCAGCCGCTATGTGCCATAGGTTGTGAGATGTGTCTTGGGAGGACATGTGTCCCCATAACATTAACGGCAGTACGAAACTGGAGGTGCGATCCCGAATACCGTATGGTCCCGACCGATATAAAGCAGATCTTGGTGGTTCATAATGGGATTTAACATATGTGACTGAATTCTGAAGAGTGGAAATTAAAATATCAAACTTTCCATTTTTAATAATAATAATAATAATAATAATAATAATAATAATAGGACAAGGAATAATAGGAAGAATTTATTCGATTAATTTGAGAATAATTACGGTGAGATCTATGTCAACTATTAAATTCATGATGAATAAGTGAAACGAAAATGATAATCTCTACTACTAATAATAATAATAATAATAATAATAATAATAATAATAATAATAATGAAAGGTTGAAGGAGCAGAAGAACAACTTGCAATAGTATTTTGAGAATAATTATTATTATGACAGAAAATGAAGATATTTTATGGACGATGGTTCATTGTTACGAATTTAATAATAATAATAATAATAATAATAATAATAATAATAATAATAATATAAATAATATTTTATTAGGAAACTGATCATTAAATGGTGCGGATAAATTACGAGGAAGAACGACCCTTCGTTTGAAACGTCGGCAAGGGTTGGCATATAATCATCCAGGATGACAAATGATAATAATCAATTATAGGATTGTAATTGAAATTAATGATGATAATAAAATAATTGATGGTAATCAAATAATATGATAATGATCGGATAAAGAATGATAATGATATTATTTAATAATCATAGGAAGATATGATCGGCCCCGTCGTCATGTGTCGAACTGGTCCGAACCAGATGTTGGGTTTTCACGGGGAGATTGTTAGCTGTAGATGCGAAATAATCCAGGGATGGCACATGTCTTCATTGTCAGAGCATAGTAATGAACCTTTCCGTACGTCTTGTCGTATTGAAGAAAGTAAATATTGAGTTAAGCTTTGAGTTAATGAGCTATACCTGGCATGTTTGTGAATCTGGAAATAATATGCTGGAGTTTGTCCGTACTATAAATTCGCGTTTTAAATACGTTAACATTTCCACGGTGGTGGTCCGGCTCACCAGAATGTACATACCGGAAGTGTCTCATATCCAAACGGAACGAGGAGATGACAGTAAATAATTACTCTCATGCCTTCGTCTCCGAAAGATCTCCAGCGGTGAAACGTCCACTCATACGGATGTGGATTCGACCCCCAATAACCAATGGGGCGAATTCACCAAATATGTTACACTACCAGAGTAGTGAAGTGAATCCAAATATTATGTCATTTACTTTTCAGGATGGAATTTTCCCAATGTAATAATTGTCATTATGTGCAGTTTGCAAAATAAGTCAATAAATTGCTCCTCATTGCAATTTCAATAGGAAACAGTTTCCATACCTTTTTATTGTAGTTAGTCCAGTAGGCCCATGAAATTTAAGTTGTCACTTTCCAGTTCTATTGTGGAGTCTATAATTTATATCCATGAATGAGCCGTCCCCCGTTACCTTAATTTGCATGCCCCGTTCATCCCTGTGTTCATTTGGTGCGCCGATATATATTTTGATTTTTTTATTATTTTTTTTATCTTTTACGAACTGATCACCCCTGAGATTACGGCTAGTCTGGGACTCAGGAGGTGAGCGGGTGCAATATATATATAATGTATTTAATAAATCTATTTATAAGGTACACGCAGATTTGAATTTCGAATTAGGTGTTATTGCTACTTTAGGCCTGGCGTTCAGGGATTTGATTTTCTTGTTAAATTGAAATCTGCATCTCTTTATACCGCGGCAGTCCTGGATAATATTCTCTCTCTTTTGTCTCCTTATTTTCTCAACTAGAAATAAAATTTCCTGTCAGATTATGGTATTACATATTTAAACATTTGCTTATTGACAGCGCAATTATGCTACCGCATAACCAGAATTGTCTCTTGACCAGTTCGTGCTATATTATCTCTCTCCGATATTTTGTTTGTCACTCTTCAGACTAAGTTACCAGTCGATTACCCATTTACAGATAATACCAAGTTTCTTTACCCCAAAGGTAGTGACACTAGTATCGCGATCTGTTAATCGTTGTTCTTCAGCTCGGAAAGGAGCGGAACGAGGTCGGTGGCACTTGGTGTTCACATGTGAAATAGGATAGGTCCTAGCACAGATCCTTGTGGGTATCTGGCCTCAACAGTTTACCATGAAGAGAAATTTTCACGTGCCAAAGCGCACTGGAAGTGGTCTGAGAGGATCGACTATAGTGTACTAAAATACGGCCTTCTTTAGAGCCTATAACAATTGAAGGAATAAGCAAAAACACTATCACTATCACTGTGACAGGTTCAAATCCCATCCTTAATAATGCACCACCCAAACGTACAGTCACTCACCCCGGTCAAATTTATCCTTTCAGACCGAACGAGTATAACCTACGCCACCATAGCTCAATCGTTAGATCATACAACGAGACATAGAAAGTTTCTGTGTTGAGATCCTATGGGTGTCTAGTTAAACAATTTTGTTGTGTGCTACAACATTTCTTTAGCATTGTCTGCAGTAGATGTATTCATCTCTATTCAAATAGCTGGAAGTTTATTATATGTAGTAGCACGTATCTGTGGCTTCGCACAAGTTTATTAATTCAACCGTCAAATGTTTTTAACCATTCATTTCAAAACAAAATTAAAAACTAGGGTAAGTGTATTAACGCATATCTATGATATATAAATTGCACGAAATCCATCATTTTATTTTTAATTATATTGTTATTTTCAATATTAAAGAAGTCGGGTTGGTGGATGGTACAAATAATATTAAAACAATGCAATAAAGTGCCATATTATATAAAAACATATTAATTTTTCCTTAGAGAATTTACGTATAAATTTTATTGAGTGTCCTTCCATTTGGAGCTAAGATTTACTGTATAGTGTGATTGCCTTTTCAAGTCTTAAACAACTCACGTACAGTTGACCATGGGAGAAGCACCGTTTCCGAAGGTCGAGTCCTACAATTTTAAGGTATTTTCTTTGTGCCTTTTGATGCACATCGTGAACCTCAAACAAACTGAGAACTAAACGGTATATTCTAAGGCAGGGCCTCTCAAACGCCCAAAATCTCACGCGTGCAGATCGAGGCGCAAGGGCTCCGTGCACTGTGCATCGGTGCCGCTCAGCATGGCTCGGATCAACGCTTCGTCTCTGGGCTACTCGACTAAGCTCGGCTCTACTCGGCTATACTCGGCTCAACTCAGCCCGGATTTGGAGTGCTACGGCGCAAGTGGGGCAGAGGGAGACAGGCGGAGCGAGCGAGACAGGCGTGAGGAAAGAGAGAGTAAGCGCTATTGCTCCAAATCGAGGAGTGGGGGGTCTGCACTCTGGTCAACCAAGCCAAGTCGTCTTTTGCACCCTGCACAGTGCACGCATCACGCGCATGCACCCTGAGAGACCCTGTTCTAAGGGATGATTTGAAACTGGGAAATGATTCCTACTTCACCCACGACATAAGCAGTCATATAATTATATTTTTCTTTTTTGCTATTTGCTTTACGTCGCACCGACACAGATAGTTCTTATGGCGACGATGGGACAGGAAATGCCTAGGAAAGGTAAGGAACCGGCCGTGGCCCTAAGATGCAGCCGCAGCAATATCCAGCGATGATGGTGCCTTCAATTATATTCGGCATCAGTTCCATCACTAAGACTCAGGCTCCATTGCAGAGAAAAGGACGATTCATATTTCTGAGAAGGGTAATTCGTGTCACAATAGCCCGCTCCAAGTTGTTCGAGGGTACTCCAGGTGACTCAAAACTCAGTTTTTAAATATTAAGTTACCAAAGGAAATAATTAAGAGGAGTAAATTTAAGATAATTAATGAAAGCAGATATTTACGTTTATGAATATTCATCTAAGAATATGCCTATGTTATAACTTCCAGATTTCTGCGTGCCGTGGATTTAGCTGGACATCACACACACACACACACACACACACACACACACACACACACACACACACACACACACACACACACACACACATTAATATTTTCTTTTATTATTATAGACAACGCGTTGGTGAGAGGGTGAGAGCTTATTCGCTGCGGGATTTGTTATTCATCTGATTTACTGGCAAGTTATAAAGAGCAATTTCATGGAAATTATCGTACATCCTTACATCTCTTACGTCCAGTTTTTCAATAATAATAATAATAATAATAATAATAATAATAATAATAATAATAATAATAATATGATCTCACATAACGTATTTATAACTAGTCTAGTCTTAAAGTGTAAGGGCAGTATGGTTCCCACTCACCATTACCTAGATGCCCTGCTTAAGATTTTTGGCTGATACAAGGATTTAAATCCTAGTTTGAGCGCTGAAATGCGATTCGCTCAAACTCGCGTATTCAACTAAAGAGTTTTCTAAATTGAGTGGGTCCATTGAGTAACGGCAATCAATACAGTTCAGGAACGTGTGCCGCTGACCATGTACCACTCGACTATTTACTGGCCATCTCGACTTACTATGGTTTTCCAGGCATGTCAAAGTCCTTCGTTGGGCTAATGTGTCTCAGGGTTGATTCTGTAACTATTTTTCTCGTAACTACAAACGACAAACCAGCCAATAGTAATGAGAAATAAAATAAAATGGAGTCTAACTAGGAATAATTGTTTCGTGAAATTCAATGAAAAACCGAAAATGATGGGTAAAGGATTTCTGTTTTATTCCTGACATTTCATAATGTACCATTATCAAATGCAATCAAGGGTATTAACGGAGCCAGAATTTTTAATGTTCAGTTATAAATAAACATACCTTTAGCATTATCCTGTTGGTACAGAATCTGGTTCGTGGGTCACTTAACATAGTCCACTGCATGGTCCGATTGTACATTGACTATTTTAAGATTTCCATTTAGTGTAGCCTACCACCTTTGTTTGTGTTGTCCAGGTGGAGATGCACCCTTGACTTGCAGGATGGTAAGGTGTCTATGCATTGGGGATTATAATCTACGAACTGCGACGCTTATTACCAAATAAATACGAAGAACAAAACTTTTTATCGTTGAGATACAAATTGAGAAAATGATGGTGTCTGGATGCTGAATATATACATCATTACAGATCGTTATCCCTTCCACCATTCAGTTCGTATCCCACGTCCACAATCCTTTGGTACTCTAGTAGATGCATTTTTGTTAATTTACCGAAAGAAGTAGGTAGCAGATTTAAAAGACATGATTCCGAGAAATAGATGCTGAACGAATGTACGCCGACGTAACTTATACCAAACTGCATGGTTATACTTCGTCTATTTCCTTTTTTGAGTCTTCTGTTTTATCATTAATCACTTTTTGGCACGTTCAATGCTAGTGATACTCCAATACCTGCTACCCTAAAATGCTTAAGCCAGATTTTACCTTTTTTCGGTCATATCTAGCAAGTTTTTCGGCCATACTTACTTGCACACTTTGGACTTTTCTGGTTCATAATCTTCCCAGACTTGGCCTTCACCAACATATTTGAAGGTAAAGTACTAGAGAAGAAAAGAACGGGTCGGCCTAGGAAAAAGAAATACTTGGAATAGATGAGGGAAAAGATAGGATTGAGAAGTTACGTGACGGTGAAAAGAGCAGTGCAAGACAGAGGTGAATGGTTGTATCGACAAGGCATTGATTTTAGGAAATGAATGAATGAGGGATAGAGATACGGTAAGTAATATAATACAGCTTTGCATTTCAAAGTACATTTGAATTTCAAATAACAGTGTGTAGCTATAAATATGGGAAGTGCGGATATCGAACATGAGGACCTCTGCTTCCGTTAATACGATATTAATTAACAAAAGCCTACATTGACACATGTAACAGTTGTGTTGCGTAAACAATTATTGAAAATGTACCACTACACTAGTAATCAATTGATCAGTGACACGTATAACTGGACGTGCAGTCCCTACATGTATCATTTCGTATGGAACGCACCTGTCATCGACTATCAATAACTCTTCATTATTGCGAACTATACTGTTTTGATTTACTTTTATCCAGTAACGATACATTTCATTATTTATTACGTGACCTCGGAATTTTTAGGTTACAATGCAAACTAATTTTGTTATTAGGAAATATCGTCTAGCGCCTTCTTCCGTTATGTAGCCTGAGTAAAATAAATTCTAGGGGTTCTGATGGGCCGTACCCCCGAAGTTTATGCAAGACTCGTAGCATAACTGCTGTTCGGAATAGACTATACTTGTTCCGCTCTTCAATAAGATTGCATTCTTAATTATTACTCTCTAAAAATTGGCGGTAGGCTGTCACTATTGCAATGGGCGCAGGATTTTGAGCGTTACGTAGACTTCTTTATCTATATAAGGAAAATCCTAGTGATCGTCTGTCTTTATATTGATTATTTTTGCTTCGCTCCTCCCTCCCTCTCCGCCACACCCTGATACTCATGCGGCACATCTAATTTTACGACTATTTATTTGTTCTATTTTGGCGTTTATACTTGCGCTGGGCACATGCAGTTTTCACCTTAGCACTCTACTGCCTCCCACGAATATTCGTACAAAATTTCAACCGAATCCGAGTGAAACACATGTATGTGTTCCCTCGTAAGTGAAATGGTAGTTTATGGGAAGGCCTAAAATTTAATTCTCAAACATTTATGCTATTAGTGGTCGTATCTTAATGAAAACTGGTGTGCAAAGTCGGAGAATAAGTCAGTATAATCCAGGATGAAAATAATTCTATTCACTTTGAGTTTAGGGTAAGGCCTACAATTTAATTCTCAAATATTTATGTTAATGGTCGTATCGATAAATACTACATAAGGAGAGTAATTTAGTATTCAATTTCCGATCATTTATGTCTTCTTACCGTACCGGCTATGATCACAGATAAATTTATGAATTTGGATTTTTGTTGTTAAGTTCATATTAGCACCGAGTCACGACAAAATAGGTAAACAGAATTTAATGAAAATCGGTATGTAAAGTCGAAGAATAAGGAACTGCAGTCTACGCTATAAATAATTTTGTGAAAGGGTCTAATATCGCAGAGTCTAAAGAAAACTAAAGGGCTACAATAAAGAAATCTCATAATATTGATCAACAATAATATTACATTGACCGTTGTTGTTGTGATGTGCTTTGTGTCTTCCGTAGCCACTCATTTCCGATAGATAGGATTAATCCTGTGTACCGAGTACTTGTTGCAATTTGCTTTACGTCACACCGAAGCAGACAGGTCTTGTGGCGATGATGGGATAGAAAAGTGCTAGTAGTGTTAAGGAAGTAGCCTTGGCTTTAATCAAGGTGCAGCCCCAGCATTTGCCAGGTATGAAAATGTGAAACCACAGAATACCATATTCAGGGCTGCCGATAGTGCGGTTCGAATCCACTATCTCCCGGATGAAAGCTCACATATGGGCGTCCTTAACCACATGGCCAACTCAACCAGTCGTACCGTGTGTAACAGCCTGCCTGAATATTGGCGGGAAGTAGCTGGGGAGTTAGATAACTTTCTTCTTTAGTATGCCATTCCTCTGGTTCATAAATTTTCTGATACTATCGGTACGTAACACACTGGTTCATTATAGAATTCGATCCCTACTCAGGAGCACTGATATGGAGTGTGCATATTTAACGGAATAATGGCAGAAGAGTGTTCACACCTGTCTGCGGCCTGGTCAATCCAGCTCTGGAACTTCGGGCTGTTAGATCGGCACAATAGTGGTATTCGTTAAAAGTGAGAAAATTTGCAGTTTCCCATTTGATCGAGTATTTTATATGATAACATTACATTTAACCGATACATTCGTATTGACATTTTTGTAATGACCTATGTTGACTTCAATTAGGAAAACCACTAAGTCAGTCATTCTGAGAATCCTGTAGCAAAGCACGGGTACAGCAGCTAGTCTTATACACATTTTAAACCGATCTGTCACATTATATTTACGTGAAGGAAATAGCGGACAATCAAACGCAGAAATAGACACGATTAATACTTATTTATACAATTACGGATGTTTCTACCATCGCCAGGCCTATTATTCTTAATCGGTAATCAGACGGTACGATGTCAGCTTTTGAGTTTTGTTTTTCACGGCTAAAATACCTTTGATCAAGACGAGACTTGGTCTAGACAAAATAAGGATGAGACAACTTTCTACGGGATCTCTATTTTCCCCGTCCTCGTATTCTGGCCAGGATCGCCTGGTGATGTGTGAAAGGCCTGATAAGCCGACATAATTGTATACTTTTTATTATCTTATTCTCCTTATTATTATTGGGAATAATTATGGAAGCAGTTCAAATATGTTGTCTACCATTTGCGAAATGTTCTCATGTGTATGCATGAAGTAGTTTAAGAGCTCTGTAAGGGAGAATAATATTATCGAGCGAGCTGGATACGTGGTATGGGTCACGGAGCTCTTGTAATAGGTAATATCATCTAAATGCTCTGTCGGCAGACTTGAAGATTGTTTCCATGGTTTCTCATTTTCAAACGAGGCAAATGATGGAGCCTGCACCTGAATTAAAACCTCAGTCCATTCCTTCCCTGCCCTAGACCTGTCGTATCCCATTGTCACTATAAGACCTCTGTTTATTAGTGTGTCGTAAAAGAAATGAATTCCTTCCTTCCTTCCTTCCTTCCTTATCTCCATCTTTCTTTCCTTTCATCTCCACCGCTTCTGGTGGGGCTGACGGTGCAATCTGTGTCACACATATGGACTTGTCCGTATTTTGTGACAAGATGCACTTCCTGACATATTTATAAGCAAAAAATGTATTTCAATTATGTGCCTCTGTAGTAGTGGGTTGTGTGTGGGTGTGTGTATGAAGAGAAATTTGTTAGTTTTTGCTAGTGGATTTACGTCGCACTGACACAGATAGATCATATGGCGACAATGGGATAGGAAAGGGCTAGGAGTTTGAAGGAACCGGTCGTGGCCTTAATGAAGGTACAGTCCCAGCTTTTGCCTGGTGTGAAAATGGGAGACCACGTAAAACTATCTTCAAGGCTGCCGACAGTGGGATTCGAACCCACTACCTCCCGGATGCAAGCTCACAGCTGCGCGCTCCTAACCGCACGGCCAACTCGCCCGGTGAGAAATTTGTTAAAATTGATCAAAACTACCCAATCTCCGAGTTCGAGGAGTTAACAATTACACCCTGAGTAGGCCGGTTACCATTCGGCCAAAGAAAGACCTGCCCCTGTGTATTTTAAATATAAAACTGACAGTTTCAACATAATCGAAAAGAAGCAAGTGTGCGGAGGAGGTAATTTGTCTATTGGTGTGTATGTTCAAAGTGAAAAGCAACATATACACACAGGGAGAAATAAAAAATTATAATAATATTATTGGCTTTAAGTTCCACCAAATACTTTTAAAGTTTCTGAGACTCCGAAGTGTCCCACGGGATTGTTTTCACTTGCCAGTAAATCTGGCGAGGCTGACGTATTTGATTACCTTCAAATACCACCTGACTGAGCCAGGATCGAACCTGCCATGTTGCGGTCAGAAGGCCAGCGCTTCAACTGTCTGATCCACTCGGCCTGGCCCACACGGAGAGAAATCATAAATCTATCTCCCACGTGTTTTGTATGATTAGGCCCATAATTCAAGTTGAAAAAGGATTATACCTGACGAGGTTTTATAATGTTAATCATTGAAACAGAACTTTAACACAAAATGCATATGTCGTCGGTGAGCGCTTTGATGGCATTGTACATCCATCAAAGCATTGGAAAAGTAACACATCTTCATGAAAGACTGTTATGCCTTTCAGCGTTCAGTCTGCAAAAATCTGAATTTAACAAATGCCCCTGCAGTTGTCTTTCTGCAACTAGCTCCGAGGCTTCGTTTAGTTTCATACCTCTCCTGTTTAAATTTGTGTCTAACCATCGCCGTCTTGGTCTTCCACAACTTCTACCATCCACAAACGAGTCCATTATTCTCGTAGCTAGTCTACCTTCCTCCATTCGCCTCACGTAACCCCACCACCACAGCCAGTTTATGTGTAGGCCTACCGTTTCATCCATCTTCTTATTCTGAGTACCCTCCTGCCGTGTTCCAACCTGTTTGTACCAGCATTAATTTTCGCTACATTCATGTCTCTTACTTACTTCTAAGGTATCTTGAGTTCACCCGATTTCGTCCAGGAACTGACTTTCTTCATACAGCACACCGTTGATCGCTACTGCGAGCTCACCGCACTAGATTTGCTGTACCTTGATTCAATCCCATCGTATGACAATCACTAAGGAAGTGTTATTAAGGCACGAATAGGTTAGAATGCAAACGTATTTGAAGATGGCGCAAGTATCATCTAGCCGCTCACCCGTTGTGTAGGAGAGTTGCATAACTTTTAGGGTTCTGATAGTTCAGATCGCTAATATTTATGCAAATCTCACTACAAAACCACTATGCGGGTAGAGGACACTTTAGGGGTTCTAATAATCCAAATTGCTAATATGTATACAAATATCACTGCAGAACCGTCGTGCGGGTAGAGGACACTCTAGGGGTTCTAATCGTTCAAATCGCTAATATTTATCCAAATCTCATTGCAGAACCGCTGTGCGGATAGAGGACACTGTAGGGGTTCTAATAATCCAAATCGCTAATATGTATACAAATATCACTGCAGAATCGTCGTGCGGGTAGAGGACACATTAGGGTGTTCTAACCGTTCAAATCGCTAATATTTATGCAAATCTTACTACAGAACCGGTTTGCAGGCAGAGGACACTTTAGGGGTTATAATAGTTCAAATCGCTAATATTTATGCAAATATCACTGCAGAAATGTTGTGCAGCTAGGAGACACTTTAGGGGTTCAAATAGTTCAAATCGCTAATATTTATGCAAATCTCACTACCGAACCATTGTGCGGGTAGGGGACAATTGCACCTTGGTTTAATATATTTGCATCCTAACTTATTGGTGCCGGAATTCCTAGTCATCATAACTTAAATTTGAAAGTGAGCAGATTGCCCTCAAATTCATGGAATCCTCGAATGTCGTTAGATTCATCGAGTTTCATTAATGATTATCGCGATTATTAGCTGACAGATTGAGATTACTTATTTCATTTAATGTCAAGTGAGATGATAAACAATACCGGTATTGTGAGACAAATGCCAAAATAAAACCCTCTTTTACCAGAAATAGAGTAGGCATTTGCGCAGAAGTTGTAAAACGTTTCGTCGCTTTCAGAAAATTATTCTGAAAGTCATACAAATAAAAATTTCTCTTTAATGCTTCAACAAAACGGAAGTATCTAATAACTTGAAGAATGAACTGTCATAATTCCAAAATATGATGAAATTGACTTCGAAACACATCTCAGGTTACGATGAGTTGCACACAAGGTTTGCAATAAATGTAATTGAATTATAAATAACCGTCCATGTAAACTACTCCAGCCTGCTATGTCCAAAAATTACTAGAAAATATAATTATATCTTCTCTTGGATTAATTTATTCAATTCATATTTCTAAGTAAACAGCGTAAGTGTAAATATTTGCTAAAAAGCTCTTAGTGAAAAGTCTCTTTTTCAAAGCAAACACTGCCCTCGCACTGCAGTTAACATGCATACTGCATCTTATGAAAATTACAGTACTTCCTGTAAAGTTGAGGCGTGATTAATTATTCAGACTTCTTAAGCTTTAACTACGGAAGCATCGAAAGCATGATATTAATCCTAGTGGAGGATATATAATGGCAGAATATCGCATAAATATATGGCTAATGTTTTAAGAGAATTTCACTTGAGTTCACTTATCATGAATTCAATTTATGAACTTCCTACACATTCTCAACGCATCGCCAGTGAACACTAAGGAACTGGTAGCCTGATTTATGCTATTATGTTGGTTGGTATTAACAAATAATAAGTTGTTATAAAACTAGTACAGCTACTGTTGTACATTATTGACTGTGATGTTGATCAGAAATTTGAATCTGATCTTCAGCAACCAGAAATAGGTGCACAGAAATATGATTCTAAACTTCGTCAGAACCATATGCCCTTCTTTCTTGTTTGCCATATGGAGAGAAAAATGCTAAATGGATAACTGCTTGCTGTTATAAAGTAAAATCTGTCCTTACATAGGACAATTCGTAGCTGTTCGAGCAAAAGATCATATCCCATGCTCTTCTTATCCATTATTTTCCTTAAGACTGGTCAAGCCCTCCAGCCACATATGGATATTTAGTATATCAGAACAATATTCATTTTCCTATGCTTACGTGTAAATGAAAATGAATGTTACTGTGCAGCCTTCTAGTAATTTATGTCTGCATGACTTATTTACACATACCTACAGCATAATGTATTTATGGTTCACTTTCCTTAATGTTAGCATACGAAAACGAACACCACGAAAATTGTTCTGATGGACTGCATGTCCATAAATGGCTGACAGGTGTGACCAGTCTTAAGGCAAATAATAGATAGGAAGATCATTTTGAATATGAGCTTTTTCCCAAACAGTGACGTATTGTTATGCCTTATTAAACCCTTACTGACTGAGAATTCCAATATTACTCGTACATGTCTTAATATGGATAGAAATAGAGAACACGTTCATTCAGTTTCATTGATTCATAATCCGAATATTAAGTGATGAGTGGCCTATTTATTACAACTGATGGTAAAGCCATTGAGGGTCAATCAGTTTTCGACCAGGCGAGTTGGCCGTGCGGTTAGGAGCGTGTAGCTGTGAGCTCGCATCCGGGAGATAGTGGGTTCGAATCCCACTGTCGGCAGCCCTGAAAATGGTTTTCCGTGGTTTCCCATTTTCACACCAGGCAAATACTGGGGCTGTACCTTAATTAAGGCCACGGTCGCTTCCTTCCCATTCCTAGACCTTCCCTGTCCCATCATCGCCATAAGACCTATCTGTGTCGGTGCGACGTAAAGCAAATAGCAAAAGTAGGTCAGTCTTCGAATTGAGAACATAACATACGTATCTTGCAATTTTGTACATCCCAACTTAAAATTGAACAAAATTACGTATCTGTGCGTACTTCCTCATGACTGTAATGCCTACTACCCCAAGATTCATGTTTATATATGTGAAATTGTCCGTCCGTCCCTCTGTACTGGTGTAATTTAATGTAATTTGAACGCTTTTCAGTCTCTCAAACATACAGTTTCAATATAAATATATACCTGTAAAAATACACACTATGCATACAGAGTCTAATGAAAATTAACTGTAGTTCCGTTTATGTGCATTAATAAATCGTGAAAAATAAACAAACCCAAACCAAACCCCAGGGCTATGGCCTACCAAGTGACCACTGATCATCCCGAAGTTCTGCAGATTATGAGGTGTTGTATGGTCAGCATGACGAATCTTCTCGGCCATTATTCGTGGATTTCTATACAGGAGCCGCTATCTCACCGTCAGGTAGCTCTTCAGTTGTAATCAGGAACTCAAACTAGCGCCCAGATCCAGGTAAAAATCCGTTACATGGCCGGGTATCGAGCCCGGGGCCTCTGTGTAAGAGGCAGGTACGCTACTGTACCCCACAGGCCAGCCAAACTGTGAATAACAACATTCTAAATTCTATATGTTCGTAAATATTTAATTCACTACTTAGTAAAACAAACCAACACAAAGAAAGTATGCTGGGTGTATTTAACATTTGTCAGAATTGGAAGTATTACCTCCTACACGATTTCGTCTATGCTCTTCTGTTAGCCAAGGTGTACCCAAGATTTATCAAATTCATCTCACGACGGCAGCAAGAACATGTATACATCTCTGTTCCACTCAGAAATTTATACGTAACTCAATCGCTTAGATTCGCAAACCTTTATCGATGCACGCAGAGCCGTCACTGAAATCGTTAGGATATAAGACAACTTTTCCTTGATGTTCGTAACCTTTTTGCTGAAGATGATTGACAATTGCACGACAGACTCTATACTATTCCTTATCGTTATATTTACAAGTGAATCTTTAGTATCAGCGGATATTTCACGACAATTACAAAAACGTATGCTCCGTATTTCACTTTTTAATAACCTAATTACATTTTTATAATTCCCTTTCATTAACACGCGTTGTGAAATGTAGAGTTAATCCTACTTTCTCGTGTAATTAGTTAAAATCAAGTAACATATTAGTGCACGCTGTATGTTACAGGACCGTGGACATGCTTTGTCGCTGCACCCTCGAACGCCACTCATGGAGTATGTGTCCTTTCAGAGATATGTCCATGAATATTCCTCAGTTTTCAATTGCCTTCTACTTACATATAAACTATTTGTTGAAAAACCACAAGCCGAAGCCATTTACTACAACAACCCTGCTAGGGTTGAACGCTGTTCAGGCCGAAGTCTTGCAGATTACGAGGAGATCTGTGATCAGAGCAACAAAATCTGTCATTATTGTTGGCATTGTTGACCGGAGTCGCTATCTCGCCATCAGATAGCTCTTCGATTGTTTTCATATGGGGGTGAGTAAACTACATATCAGCCCTTATATCGAGATAAAATTCCCTCATCTGGCTGGTAGTTGAACCTTGGCCTCCAGGTGAGACGCAGGCTACTATCCCCAACATCACAGTCGCAAAGGATAAAAATCCACATGTGAAAAATGTTTACGTTACTAGGGCGGGAAGTGAGATATTACTTACCGCTTGAGGTAATTTTCTTCATCCTGCCTTTCTACAGATTACTGGTTCGGGCAATTTTGTATGAAATGAGCCCAGTTTTACGGCAGGATACCTTTACTGGCGCCAGTACCATGTGGAAGGATATTTCCTTGATGACTTTTTAATGAACTGAAATGAATAGGTGATGTTAGACGAACAAGTACACAAGCCCCCGAGGTTGAGATAATAACTAGACAATGTAAAATTCTCCGAACTGGTCGGGAATCGAATCTGTGTCCCCCTGAAGTGAAAGCCATTATACTGTACATTCAACGAAGGAGTCGGGCAATAACATTCTTCAGCTTTTCCCAGTTTTTTGGGGGGTCACTGGAGACCCTCGGGCTCACTTTGGTGTTTGCCGGTGGATTAATACCAATGCCCTGCCCGACATCATGTGATTTTTGAGTTGCAAATCTCAACCTGATGATGATGATGATGATGATGATGATGATGCTCGTTGTTTAAAGTGGCCTAACATCTAGGTCATCGATCCGTAATTGTACGAAATGAGACGAAATGTTATGACAGTTTAAAAATAAATAACCATCCACTGAACAGAATTTGAAAACGTGAGGACGAAGTATGAATGGATGGATATGAAGTTAAAACAATCAGTGGATCCTACCCGCGATGCCCCACTTTCCCAGAAACTAGCGTTCAACAATTGTAATACTGACCAAGGGACTGCTTTAAAGCACAATACTGAATCGATGATCCTTGTAGTCCAAAGGGGTCCAAAATTCATGTCATCGGCCCCTCATAATGGTATTTATCGCTAGGAAAGTAGAACCATGGCATTTGGCATGTGTCGGTGCTAATCAAAAGTAGCGCAGACTCGCGATATTCCACACATTATGGTACTACTCACAGGTAATGAAATTCGCACATGTAACACAGACCTATGATGTTTTGCACACTGCGGTCCTAATTACAGGCAACGCAAACCTGTACAGGCAACGCGAACTTATGGCGTTCCTCACATAAGTGGACTGACCACAGGGACCCGCATTATCCCGTGGTATCCCTCACAAAATGGGTACTAAGCATAGGCAAGGCTGAACCATGGTGTCGCTCATCCCATGGTATCGCTCATATAGGAATATGGATCACAGGTACTGTAAAATGCATCCTGAGCCACACACTGTCCCTGCTTATCACAAACCTTTCTTGTACCTAACATAGTGGTACTATGTGCAAATAAAAGCGACCCATGGTGTTCCCTACGTGATGGTACTAATTTCAAGTAGTCTCATGGTTCTAATTTGATCATCCTTGGTCACCTCGTTTAGTCACCTCCTTCGACAAGCAGGGGATAACGTGCGTGTATTCTTCGTCTGCGTCCCCCACCCACACAGGGTGAAAATCTCAACCTAGGACCGACCAAGATTCTAACGTCAGGCTTCCGGGTTCACACATAGTAGTTAAACCACTTAGCTAATCATACCCACAATTTTTACTTACCGCTATAACATGAGATGTCATCCGTAAAATAATCGGTATTGTTCAAGGATCAGTCAGTAAATTTATCGACCGACCCACATGACTTTGTGTAACCAACTGTCAACAATGTATGTAATTGGTTTGCGTGCACTGAAAAGTATTTTTGATGCAACCTTTTTTTATGTCGGAAGAAGTTGATGGCCGTAAGTTACTGACTCGAATTTCCATTTTCCACATTATTTTGAAGAAAGTAAAAAAATATTAAATGCTATTTATTCGGGGCGTCGTCCTAGAAAGATCTATTTCCCCTAATTTTCACCTTGTGCTATGAACCTGTACGTATATGCAAATTGCGGAAGTGTAAAGTATTGAATGCGAGGAAAGAAACGTTAAGGACGACACAAACACCCAGTCCCCAGGCCAGGGATATTAATCATTTACAATTTTAATACACGAACCCGTCCGGGAATCGAACCCGGGGCCGCCGGGTGAAAGGCGGGCGCGTTGCTCCCTACACCTCGGGGCTGTACAAGTAAAACCTTACGTTACATAATAAATATATTCATTCTACTGAGGCATTCGCAATATACCTGCGTCCTTTCCTAAAAAAATGGGGCGTTTCCCACATGGTAATGGCGTTCACTGCTTACCCGGAAGGAGACAGGTTCGAATCTCTATATGGAAAAACATCACTTCGTAAATTAGTGTTGGTAAAAATATTTTGAACGTAGAAATCATAGGTCTGCGGTCAACTGTACAGTACCTCATAGCAGATATTTGAAATGACTCCCTCCAGCTTGGCGAAGTAATTCACATCGACAGAGCATTAATTCGGGTATTCTTTGAAAACTTCTTGGATACCTCAACGATCCGGACAGAGGGAAGAACATAGGAAAGAAGTAACTTTGCGCGATCAGGGCCTCAGCAAAAACAGCCTGGCTTCTGGAAACGCCATCCCACTGATGTTCATTTGCATGGAAGAATATGTCATCATCATCATCTGTTTACCCTCCAGGTCCGGTTTTTCCCTCGGACTCAGCGAGGGATCCCACCTCTATCGCCTCAAGGGCAGTGTCCTGGAGCTTCAGACTCTTGGTCGGGGGATACAACTGGGGAGAATGACCAGTACCTCGCCCAGGCGGCCTCACCTGCTATGCCGAACAGGGGCCTTGCGGGGGATGGGGAAGATTGGAAGGGATAGACAAGGAAGAGGGAAGGAAGCGGCCGTGGCCTTAAGTTAGGTACCATCCCGGCATTTGCCTGGAGGAGAAGTGGGAAACCACGGAAAACCACTTCCAGGATGGCCGAGGTGGGAATCGAACCCACCTATACTCAGTTGACCTCCCGAGGCTGAGTGGACCCCGTTCCAGCCCTCGTACCACTTTTCAAATTTCGTGGTAGAGCCGGGAATCGAACCCAGACCTTCGGGGGTGGCAGCTAATCACGCTAACCACTACACCACAGAGGCGGACAGAAGAATATGTATTGGCACAAAACTGGTGTAAGCGATTGTCATCAAATAACACCAAACCTAGCCAGAATCCAACCCTCCAACCTGGACTCAAATAGGGATTTATCTACCACATGATCCACACGGTTGGTACAATCAGCCAGCACGCTATTGGGAGTGGAGAGGTTTGAAGCTAGATTCCAAAACACATGTAACACCAGCAAAGAAAAAGAACTCTGTTCACAGTACGTGAATCAACCAAACAATCTCTTCTTCCAATATAATTACAAAACACTAGCTGGGGGTCTAGCTGGTTCAGTTATTAGATTCTTTCTCCCTACGCAGATTAATAATAGCCTTAAGAGTACAAATAGCAATAAAACACGTGAGTAATAAAAATTTTCATAGTATGGCTGGCAAATACCAGTGAATAGTTACGTATATTATAGGTTTGCACAATTAAAACATGGACGTTGTGCGTAATCTTACGATATATGTATTGGACGAAATGTGCTCTATTAAAACTACAGCATTCTGATGGAGCTAGTGTGACTCCCACTGTTCAGCCACCTGTTCCAATACTGAAAAAGATTTTCTATAGGTTCCACAACGAAGGACGATGGTTGCAGATTGAACCATTCTTTCTCAGAATGAAGAACACCGTGGGCGTGAAGCTATGAGCTTGCATTCGGGAGAGAGTGGGGTCGAACCTCAGTATTGGCAGCCCTGAAGATGTTTCTCCGTGGTTTTCATTTTCAAACAAAGCAAAGACTAGAATCAGGAACGGCATGATCGATGGAAGAACTACACTTGAGCTTTCTGCAGCAGGCCTAAAACGTGATTGTCACAAAGAGAATCCGGCTCCATGGCTGAATGGTTGGTGTGCTGACCTTCAGGCCCATGTTGTTCAGAGTTCGATTTCCTGTTGGTCGGGGATTGCAACCTTCATTGGCTAATTACAACTGCTCTGGTACTGGGAGTGTGTACCATCTTCAGCATTAGAATTCATCATAGGCAGCAGCCCATCAGACGGACGCGAAGGTTGCCTTCACGGAGTCGAATCGAAGGACTAGCACCACGCTTTTTTGCAAGCCACACGCCATTATCATCACAAATAGAGAGATATTGGCTGCAAGGTGGGTGATCCTTAATATCTCTGCAGAAACAGCGCCTATTGCCCATTGTTCCGTCAGCGTTACCGTGGTAGTTGAATATTTTAAGAAGCTGGGTAATTTCGGAGAATCAAAGAGGTATATAGCGCATAATAAAATTCTTCCATCTTCAGAGGAAGTGTATACTTTCTGGCTTAACAGGTAGTATTCAAACACGTCTGCATGCAATGACATTATTAAGGATGGTAAGGTAAGGGTTATTCTGCCCGAAAGCAGGTCCGAAACTCCGCAGAGGTGTTCCTGAGTCCACCAACAGCGCGTGGAAACCCATCCAACTCCCGACCACGCCCAATGTTGCTTAACTTCGGAGATCTCACGGGATCTGGTGTTTCAACACGGCTACGGCCGTTGGCTTATTAAGGATGAAACTCACATAATTTTATCAGAATATTAATTAAAGTGTGAGTCGCTTAGCAACCTGTTAAGCATATAATGACCGGGCGAGTTGGCCGTGCGCGTAGAGGCGCGCGGCTGTGAGCTTGCATCCGGGAGATAGTAGGTTCGAATCCCACTATCGGCAGCCCTGAAGATGGTTTTCCGTGGTTTCCCATTTTCACACCAGGCAAATGCTGGGGCTGTACATTAATTAAGGCCACGGCCGCTTCCTTCCAACTCCTAGGCCTTTCCTATCCCATCGTCGCCATAAGACCTATCTGTGTCGGTGCGACGTAAAGCCCCTAGCAAAAAAAAAAAAGCATATAATGAATTGCGGGTTCGGGTAAGCCTTCGCCTGCAATAATTATTGAAGTGAACATTTAATTTTTTGATTTTATAATTATTCAAATTTGTCTGGACACACGATTCACTCGCAGGTAATTCCGGACTGAATAAAAGAAAAATGAATCAAATCTGTCCATTGGAACAGACGGACGGATTTTCCAAAGCTGTTTTAGTAAACTCTAACTATATAGATTATTATTTTTTGGAAGGCTTAAGATATTATTATTTCATAATTTCGATAAACTCCGGAATGATCTGGATATGCGGACGACTAGAATCCTATTAAAAGAACGTAACTGACGAAGGCGTGCATAAATTGCGGACCAGCTTCGAGACGGTCTCATGTCCTTGACGAGTCGATCTCATCGGGAATGAGTCCATCAGACGGCTACGCGAAGTTCAAGGAGGCTTGCTAGTTGTCAATTGTTTATGAAACGACACTGCTGTGGGACAAGCCGTATGGAGGAGGTGAACACCCTGGTGTGAAATGTGATTGAGTGACTGAGTGTGTGTGCGCGCGAGCGAAGAACTCTATCGAGAGGTGAACTCAAACACGAGTGAATTTGAAACTAAGTAGTGGGTAGTAAAATAGGCTACCTCTTTGTGTAGTAATTGGATCCGTTATTTTTGAAACTCCGTAAGTCACGAAATGTAAACTTGTGGGAAAACAGAAAAAAACTGACTAGTGAATAAGCCAGAGAATATTTCTTAACTCTTTTGGATCTGAGGATTAATACTTTTAGAAAGACATTATGGAAGTTTCATTCTTTATTAACTTTGCTATAGATAAGTTTAAAATTCAGTGACTTACGAGATTTTAAAACTAAATGAACAACACTGTGTTACTGACTTAAATAAAGATCAAAATTCATACTCGTATGATTTACTGATCTGTATATCTGCTTAATTCATCCATCAAGAACTATAAACATTTACAGTGCCAATAATTCCCGTCCAAATTGTAAAAGGAAATATATAATATCATAAATATGTTATTACATAATGATATATGCAACATGCGTTTTTTAAATGAAAATAAAAATTTCGTATTCACACCTTGACTTTTTTTGGCTATTTTGCTTTACGTCGCACCGGCACAGATAGGTCTTACGGCGACGATGGGAGAGAAAAGGCCTAGGAATGGGAAGGAAGCGGCCGTGGCCGTATTTAAGGTACAGATCCAGCATTTTCCTGGTGTGAATATCGAAACCACGGAAAACCATCTTGAGGACTCCCGAATGCGAGCTCATAGCTGCGCGTCCCTAACCGCAAGGCCAACTCGCCCGGTTCGCCCCTTGTTAGTGGTGCACCAGTTATATACAGCATTCCAGAAGTTAATTAGAACGGTTGCTGAAGTGATTTTCAATTAAATTATGCATCATTAGTAAGCAAATATTAGGTTAAATATCAAACTACCTGCAAGATACATTAGTATTTCGTGGACACAATTCTTTGTTATTCTAGACTACATAAGTTTGTTTCATTTTTGCTGTTTGTATTTTGTTACACTTATATAGACAGTGTTGCCAACTTATATTTTCAAGATCCGCTAAATACTACTAAAAATGCGCTAAAATTTCGCGAAGAAATCCGATCTCAAATAATAATAATAATAATAATAATAATATAATAAAACTAATAGTAATAATAATAATAATAATAATAATAATAATAATAATAATAATAATAATAATAATAAATGTAAATGTTTGCACTTATCTGATCTGTGAGTTTCACTGGGATTAACCAACACCTCCTAGATAATCTTGATTATCTAGGAGGTGTTCGATTAATTCCCTGCTTGCGAGCCGGCGAGCTAAAACTTCTAGGCGTTTTACTTCCGGGTGCAAAGTAGGTGAACCCCCTACCGCAAGGGCCACGCACAGAAGAGGCCAGTTCACGGTCTTCCTTCATAGCATAAGTAAATGCTACTCTCTCACAGTTTCATTATCTGTCGTCATTCGCCAACAAAGAGATAAGAACCCTTTCCCCACGCGTTACAAATTTATGATACCATGATCTCATGACATCAATCCAAATAACATGTTTTGCTCATGTGACTGCCAGCTCATGACAAGAAATAGAGAATAGCTCGGAGACAGACTGGAGTACAAATGTTTAAAATACCTGAAATGGATAAAACACTAAATTCCGCTATAATAAATCTAGAATTCGGCCAAAAAATCCGCTGTCCGCTAAATGATATATTTCTCCGCCGTAGTCTTTCAATTCCGCCAAATTTAGCAGAAAATCCGCTAAGTTGGCAACGCTGTATATAAATGCGTATTTCAAATTCCTTTTTCTTTTTAATATTTACATCATCACCTGAAGAAGAAGACATTCTAGCACAACAATGCGAAACGCTTCTATAAAAAAGGCAAATTCCCGGGATTAGTGAAATTCATGTTGCCAACAGTTGATCCTGACAGCGCACTCTAGTGGTAAAACACGGTTACTTTGAGAAACCCCACAAGTCAGTGACTTACGTCGTTTTAAAATCAAACCAGATATTGACGATCCCTTCACAGCCATTGTATTACAGCAGACCTACGGGGTTCTACACAAAATGATGCATCTACCCTTCAACATTCATTTTGTCACATAAAACGAAATTGTCAAAAAATGTGACTTGAGGGATTTTAAAACTAACAGATTGAATTTTGCCTTCCCTTTGCAATATTTTCTTCTTCTTCTTCTTCGTTTTGCCTCATGACTGAGGCGTCGTGACTATCATAATATTGAGCCCTCTAGCCGATGAACCATACTTCCTTGCACTACAATTGAATACTGCCAATTAGCATTATTTTGGACTAACAAGGCTGCCTTAGCACTTCCCTCTACTTAGGGTACGCGTGCCTTATGAGGACACCATTCTGAGCTGTTATTACAAACACCATACCAACTCTTTATAGGTCTTTGGGATATTATCTTCCCACCTCGTATATGCATAACGGGTTTAGGGAGATTATCTTCCCAGTTGTTTCAGAGATTGCAGTTCCACTTGCTAATGTAAGAGGGCAGCACAGTTTCATTTCAAACTTAATAACCTGATCGCTACTGCGACCTAAATCACTAGGTGGGAAGTATATATCCCAGTGGTTCCTAGCGCGCGTACAGTGGCAGTCACTTTGTGTTCAGCTGCAGTGAAACGGTGTTTGTAGGAAGAAAGTGTGGAATACTCAAGGCAGAAGATTTCTAAAGGTTAGTATATACTTCAGAGATACAGTTTATCACGTTTTATTCAAGGAGCAAATCTATTTGTGCCACGAATATCATAATGATCCATCCGTTGTGTCATTCGGAATACTACTGACAGAATCAATGATAATTTCATAGTTTCTCTGCAACTTAGTTAGATGCTATTTCAAAATTATTTACATATTTTTCAAACTTACTACAATTCCTTATTCTAAAACTGTTTTAAGTTTCCCCTTATTATGACAGACAAAGATGTTATTGTCATTTGCACTTAGTCAGTACTTGGATTTTATGCAAGATCTACGCCTAATTTTGCTTGGACTGTATTTGTGTTATTTAGTTCTTCTAATAAGTGGTTTCAAATCATAAACATAGGTAAAGCATGTTTCCTCTAATAGTAGCTTGATAATAATAATAATAATAATAATAATAATAATAATAATAATAATAATAATAATAATTTTAATACAGTATTATATTAGAACTATTTGTAGGCTGATTACTACTGCTCTGAATATGGAAGCAAAGATTGAAGTCTGGGTGGATGAAATATTGGAAGAACAAGCTGTGGACTCGGAGGAAGGTGGAAAAACTGATGCTGAAGATCGTGTCCAGTACTCTGGTAAGAGAAAACATTGTTCAATCCACGCAACCTATTATGATTGGAATTCCTATACATAGTGTCTTATAGGTTCATGTTATCTTTTATTGGCAGGTCAAGAAGTCAAGAAGATGGTGGCTAAAGATTTTTATTACTTCCTGGACATTATGATTGTCAATTCATACATAGTGTACAAAGCGGAAATGAAAGAGAAGACAAAAGATACGTCACACCTGAAGTTAAGGTCACAACTAGTAAATGAACTTATACAGTCATTTTCGAGCAAGAAACGCCCTGGCTATTCCCCAGTGAACGGGCGTGGAAGGAAGAGAAACAGGTCTGATGGACAAGCAACGATCGAAAATATGGTGAGATTATCAGATATCGGCAGCCATCTACCTGAGCTAATAAAAACATATCGTCGCTTTGCACAGTGTAGTATCGAGTAAAAGGAGTAACATGAAATGTAATGTTACATTATGTAAATCATGCTTTGAACCATTTCACAAATCATAGACAGTATTTTCAAATTTTTCTACAACCAAAGTAAATTAGGTTTGAGAGATTTCATTATCATTTTTTAATCCATAGGCCATGTAGTATGCAATGTTATTGTATTATATTGATGTCCATAAAGTAATTAATAAGTAATGAGCGCATTATCATAAATATTTTTAGGTGGGAAATTATTATCCCACTGCCCACACACAGACATTACCTATCTGGAACGGTCAGTGGGATAATAATTTCCCACCCCATATTTTATGAAATAAGGTGCAAATCCATAAACTAGTTGTACATCCATTGTCTTACATATATTTCATGTACAAATTAACCATAAAATATATTTTTTTAATACCCCCAGTCTTTTGCCTTATAAAGGGATAAGGACACCATTCTGAGCTGTTATTACAAACACCACACCAATCCATGCACTCCTCACATCTCTTTGCTGTCCCGTCAGTCACCTGCAGTGTAATCGTCTCTGTCTTCCTCAAGAGACCAAGACTGCTGATACAATGTTTCTATACAGAAACATAAAACTGTACAGTAACTTGCCTCGTTCGATCAGTGGTAGCGTATTCGCCTCACAATCCCAAGTTCTTCGGTTCTTTCCGGCTGAATTACTTGAATTTTGAAGTATGAACATGTTTCTTTGCACTCCTTACCATTGTTGTTGGCATTTTAAAGATTTACGGTGGGTCACTCACAGTCGCCCGACAAAATTACTTTTGTTTACCCATGGAACAGAACAGTACAATCCCGAAACTATTGCCGTTGGAATGTTGAAACTGGTAAGCAGGCCACATACAGAGCAACATTTCACGAGGCCAACAATTTGGTGCTTTTGTCGAGGTTTATGAAAATAAACAATAGGACTGTGACAGGCATATCAAGACGGGTTATCTGACCTATTTATAACGAATGGTGCGAAGCAGCACGGGTCCACTAGTAATACAAGTAATATTACTGTTGTCGAAGTCAATTTTGTCACTTCATATTGAAATTCAGTATGTCCTCGTATCGCTTTTTCCATCCTCCTGCCTGCGTATCCTAAGACTTAATTTTGAATATACCCGTCTTGTAATACCATATCACTTGTTTTAGAAGGGGTGCGAACATACTGCAAATGTTATAAGAAATAATTAGAAATAGCAGACATTAATATGGACAACACAGTTTGACATGGTCAATGTAATCACTCACACGTAAGTTCGCAGTATAGATCACTTTATAGTCTATCATTCAGTCATATCAAATCATTGTAAAGTTTTTCCGATATTTCACACATAATCAAAATAGTTAATAACCTCTTTAGTTAAGGAACATATTGGACATACGGTTTCCAGGCGAAGATATTGGTCATGCACTGACAAGGGTAGGTTCGCTGAAAGCTGCAGTGGGTGCCTTGAGAAGTCGAGGGTGAACGAGATCCAAGAAGAATAAAGAATGAGATGCAGGCTGGACAATTTGTCACCGACCTGCTCCAGCTGACGTGGGGCCGCGGAATGTGTATCTCAACTGTTTACTTACCTGTGTGAAAAATAGTATCACCTTGTGAACCAGAAAATAGGCCAATACTGTCAAACTCCAAAGTGTCCTTTTCTTATCTCTTGCCCATACTTAAAGGGCTATATAAATCACAAATAGTTGTCGAATATTCAGAAAATGGTCGGTTTGATTTATGAAACAAAGTCGACTCGCATATGATGGATCAAAGAGTAGAATGGTACAGTCGCTGTATTTAGTTTCGAATAACTGGAAACTTGGAAGAATTGTGTATTTTACGGTGCACCAAATTTAAGATATATACGATAGTATAACAATAAAATTTAATTTCAGTATTGTTAGCGTGCTGGCCTTTGGTCACAGGGGCCCCGGGTTCAATTCCCGGCAGAGTCGGGAATTAAACCATGATTGGTTAATTTCGCTGGCATGGGGGATGGTTGTATGTGTCTTCTTCATCATCATTTTCATCCTCATCACGACGCGCACGTCGCCTACGGGTGTCAAATCAAAGGACCTGCACCTGCCGAGCCGAACATGTCCTCTGACACTCCCGGCACTAAATGCCATAAGCCATTTCATTTCCATTTCAGTATTGTTTTATATTAACATGTCCGCCAGCATTGCTGAGCAGTCAGTGTACTGGCCTTGGGTTATCCGGGTCGGAGTTTGATTCCCGGTCGTGTCAGGAACTGGGTGTACCGGTGTGTGCTGTGCAGTCTATGTTGTCCCTGTTCCTCTAAGTCATACACAATTCATAACACTACCTATATCATAATAACACTCGCTTTAATATACAAATCACCATAAGACCTATCTGTGTCGATGTGACGTAAGGCAACTTGTAAAATTCTCCTGTCTGATAACAGCACGTGGTCTGTTCAAAGCTTAACCTTCCCATCCGATGGACGAATCAGCGTCATATGCGCTCACTCCGTTTGAAAAAGCGGAGTGGTTTGGAATTAAATTAATCTTTTAGTCCTCCACTGTAGCGTAGTGGTTAGTCTGATTCACTGCCACCCCCGCAGGCCCAGGTTAGATTTCCGGCTTGCCACGAAATTTAAAAAGTGGTACGAGGGCTAGAACGGGGTCCACTCAGCCTCGTGAGGTCAAATGAGTAGAGGGAGGTTCGATTCCGACCATCCTCGAAGTGGTTCTTCGTGGTTTCCCCACTTCTCCTCCAGGCAAGTGATGGAAGGGTACTTAAAACCACGACCCCTTCCTTCCCCCTTCCTTGTCTATCCAGTCCTATCTTCCCATCCTCCAACAAGTCCCCTGTTCAGCACAGCAGGGCCAGGTACTGGTCCTCCTCTGCAGGTGTATCCCCAATTCAAAGTCGCACGCTCTAGGACTCTGCCTTTGAGAGCCTTCGCTGAGTCTGAGAAAAGAAACAACACTGGAGGGTAAACGGATTAAGAAAGAAAAAGATTAATATTTTGACACGCAATCAAATTATTAGAAATTGTATATCACGACCTCTCCTACCCTGCCGGACAACATTGTGACGGTGAGTTACTTACGTCAACGGGACAAGAACCGACTAACCACAATGTTAGACCATTTAGACTTGACATTTTAACGACCTTGACCCGAGTAATTAACTCTAAATCCGGTATGCATGCTCCCTTTATTTGTAACACTAAAATTAAAGCTGTTATTTTGGTTTTCATCTGATAAGGTATGCGTGAAATTACTGTAAAACATTTCTTCCCCGAAAACAGTTAAAATTAGGAACAAATGCATACAAACAGGAAATGGAATTCTATGTAAACTTAGTATCCTTCATTCCTTAATACGACATACCCTTTAGGCAGTGCATTCCTTTTTCAAGATTCCAGGAGTACATTTTCCTTTGAATTGCTTCGTATATTCTTTGACTGAGCAACCCACTCTTTAGGAACTGCCAGACCAAGGCGATATAGACGTGCTCGGTTCACGCGGAAGGTCGTGGGTTCGATTCCCTGTCAGGAAGTCAGAAAATTTAAAAAACGATCATTCCTCTTCCGGAGGTGCATATGATTCTGAGGTTCACTCAGCCTACACCAAAAATGAGGAAAAGGTTAATTCCTAGGTACAAAGGCGGACGGGCCTAGAGCTAATCACTCTACCCCATCAAGGGACGAGGTTACGGATAGTGAAAGCATTTACATTTCACCCCTCCGACGACCTTCATGGCCTGTACGGAGATGACTTTGCTCTTTAATGTTGAAAATGCTTTTTAGCAGATAAAGTAGGGGTCCCCAAACTATGGAAAACGTAAAATTAAGCAATTTACTCAATTGTGCTGAAAGTTGAAGAGCTAAAGGGACCGGATAGGTTTAAAATTGTGAGTCATGGATAGCCATATCAAACTAAAAAAGAAAATTTCGAAAATCACTTCCGGCCTAAATGCAGATCCATAAAAACATCCTAAAGTCGCTTGTTTATTTATTCGTTTTCTTTTTTATTCACATACTAGCTAAACTAACTTATTTACACAATTCTCTATGTAATTTGTTCCTTGGTTCAATACCCTCAGGTGACTTTTTTTTTTGGAAATATGTCCACTCTGTATTGACTCACATTAGCGCTCGTTGTGGTAGAGAAAGGCAAACTGCTAATCTAATCGACCGGATAACGATGATTAAGGAAAGGAATGTAATTTTTAGGAATAAATAAAGAATATATTCTCATACTTCAATGTATTTTATTTACCTAAAAATTTGTAGCTCACATCCGTAGGATGTTTTCAAAATTAGTTTGCTTGCTTGAAGAGTGTGGATTTTCTAGATTACCCATTTCAGTGATAGCGTGATGGTAAGTAGCCTATATGTTAACGGTATGTACTATTTTGCGAAATTTGAGCTATTTACTATTTATGTGAAACAACGAAAGGCAGACAAACAGATCAACATAAAGATTTATATTTACTAAGCAAGGATAACAGAATAAGGCAATGCTTGATAACTTGTTGGATAGGAATCACACTTATCTCCCACTGTAATACACAGTGCTCTATACATTTCATGGCAATTCAGCTGAATAATGAACATTTTTATCAGTAAAAAGCGCGTGTAACAGTAATGATGACAGAAACTGTTGTTTCTTTTTTCTGGTTATAAACCGCTGAACACAGCAGTGGTTCTCGTTGGAAAATATAGCGAGAGAAGTTTTCTTAAACGATTCTTTCATTTCCATTCTCCGTCTCCATGATACCAACTTCAGCGACATTTTAGCGTAGTTCTGCAGGTTTATCAGCAACCGTGTTAATTTCCTTTCTCCCACAGTTGCGGAAATAAAATAGCCTTGCTGCAATTTCTTGAAAGCTCGATCATTTCTCCCCTCGTGTTGTTAAATGAACGGGGCTCAAAAGTGATAAACTTCTATAGAATAAATGTATAATCTCTAGTAATAGGGATCATTATTCGTGTCATTACTTCATGAATTAGTATTGTTAACCTTATTTATTTCTTTATTTTTTATTTATTTATTTATTTATTAGTAATAATAATGTTAATGTTATTTGTTTTACGTCCCACTAAATACTCTCTTACGGTTTTCGGAGACGCCGAGGTGCCGGAATTTAGTCCCGCAGGAGTTCTTTTACGTGCAAGTAAATCTACCGACACGAGGCTGACGTATTTGAGCACCTTCAAATACCACCGGACTGAGCCATGATCGAACCTGCCAAGTTTGGGTCAGAAGGCCAGCGCCTTAACCGTCTGAGCCACTCAGCCCGGCCATTTATTCATTTATTTATTTATTTATTTATTTATTTATTTATTTATTTATTTATTTATGTATTTATTTATTATTCACTAATCGCCCAACTAGGGAGCACGATAAGTCCCATTAGCGTTTACTCAATTTTCAATTGATTCGGTAGGTTTTCAAGAGCTTGCTGTGTTGAGCACGGCATTTATCCGACCACTGTGTACCAGTTGTCTACTTCGCATCCCGGAAAGTCACAAAAGTCACGATATTTGTTCTGAATATTTCTCATTTGTGTGCATCATCTGGTTATAGGCCCATTTTTTCGAGGACTTTCTCGATGTTTACAAACAATGGATATTTTGTTTTTGAGTCTGAATTGTTAAAAATGCGTTTTGTCCATAAAGAGCCGTCCGTCGTAAGTGATCGTAGAAAGGAGACCTGCCTTTGCGCAGTCCGTTTCTTATTTACTCTATCTTAATGTAGATTGCTTGTCTGAATTCTCTTACGTACACCCGATTTTTTTAGCTGAGGGTGAAAATGTTGTGGAGAATAATTTTTTCTTCTTGCTCCATATTAGCATACGATGTGTTTCCTGGTAAATATAATGTGGTAGTATCCCGTTACTTTCTACACATGCAAGAAGCTGTCTAACCTAATGGGGGACTATTCCATTGTGGCCGAAGGTGTTCACGTCCATTGTAATGGCGCCAACAAGTGTAAACTCCAATTCCTAGGCTACGCATGGATGGGGACTTGAGGAAGCGATTCGTGAAGTGCTTTATATGGAGTGTGGCAGTGTATGGAGCTGAGACATGGACACTGCGAAAGGAAGACGAAAGAAGACTGGAAGTTTGAGATGTAGATTTGGAGGAGCGTGGAAAGTATACAATGGATAGATAAAGTAAAGAATGAAAAAGTCTTGAGAAGAGTTGGGGAAGAGAGAAATATATTTAAAAGTAATAAAGAAGAGAAAGCACAGTTGGATTGGTCATTGGATGAGGAAACATTGCTTGCTTACAAATGTTATAGAAGGAACGGTAAATGGAAAAAGACAAAGAGAACGGGGAAGATATCAGATGCTGGACAGTATCAGGATAGAATACAAGTATGAGGAAACAAAGAGGGTGGCAAGAGACAGGATTGCTTGGAGATCTGCCATCTGAAGACCTGCCATTTGGGAGAACACTGATGATTGTGATGCTCCATATTACCGAGCACACATTTCTGAGGGAGGATAAGGCATTCTGACGCATAGAGAGATACAGTCTTGACAGTGTTGTAATGGTCAATTTTGGTACTTATAAATGGTTTGGAAATCTACGTCCATTTCCTTTCGCTCTGGCCACTAAGATCTTTGTATTTAGTCCGATAAGCCTGTTTGTTGAGCCTCCGTGGCTCAGACGGCAGAGCGTCGGCCTCTCACCACTGGATATCGTGGCTCAAATCCCGGTCACTCCATGTGAGATTTGTGCTGGACAAAGCGGAGGGGGGACAGGTTTTTCTCCGGGTACTCCGGTTTTCCCTGTCATCTTTCATTCCAGCAACACTCTCCATTATCATTTCATAGCATTTATCAGTCATTAATAATCACCTTGGGAGTGGCGACCACATTGTGATAACAGCCTATATATGGTTCATTCATTACATTCCTGACCCGGTCAAAGGCTGGATAACAGGTTGTAGGTTTTCAAGCCTGTTTGTTCTGCTACCTCCTTCAGCACACTAATTTCTTCTATTGCAGGTTCAACATTTTCTGTCATCAATGTTATATCCTCCGTAAAAGATACGCGGTAGATTTCTAAACCACTCTTCTTCGTCCCAATCCTTCAAGGTCTGAACAAGTTTATACCTGGTAGTATGTGACGCTTTTGATGTATTATTTATTTCCAGTACGCAGATGAACAAGATTTATGAAATCAGGGCTACAATTTTGATGGCATGTTATCTTTTAATTGGTTCATTCGAGGCATTTCTAACTTTTACAGAAATCCTGAATTAGTTCCCGTATTGTAGAAATGCATATATATTAAGTCTTTTTGTACTTTTAGTTCTAAAAAGTTGTGCATCATTATTTGGTCATTTCATGGAATTTATTACAACATTTTATATTTCTTGAATCCTCCGTGGCTCAGTCAGCAGCATGCTGGACTGTCATCTATAGCCTCCGTGGTTCAAATCCCGGTAACTCCATGTGAGATTTGTGCTGGACAAAGCAGAGGTGGGATAGGATTTTTTCCGGGTACTCCGATTTTCCCTGCCATATTTCATTCCAGCAACACTCTTCAATAACATTTCACTTCATCTGTCAGTCATTAATCATTACGCCAGAGGAGTGTGACAGGCTTTGGCAGCCGGCACTATTCTTATCCTCGCCGCTAGATAGGGGCTTCATTCATTCCATTCCTGACCCGTTCGAATGACTGGAAACAGGTTGTGGATTTTAATTTTTCTTATATGTTTGAGGATTCTGAAGCATTTAAGCCTGTGGTGTTGGATATTACCGTATATTTAAGTGAGGATGAATACGAAGACTTGAGATTATTCACAGCGCTTTGTTAATCTGGGTACTAAAGACATTTTATTCACCACTTACTTTTGAAAATGTCCACATTCCGAGAGAGTCACACCTCCAATTGGAGGTACTCCTCAATAAGAAAATCTAGATTTTCTTCTGAAAACGCGGAGCAAATTTCTCTGCGAAACGTGAAGAATATCACCTGTCTTGACACGGCAAAAGCCCAAAAGCTTGTAATAACGTCTATAACATGACTATAGGCTATACCAACTCGATTAGTAAGGTAACTGTAAAATTTATTATAAAATTTATACCTTTCTTAAAGCTTTCTCAGAATATTACTGAATTTTGCCGTCATTTTATAGGTTATTTTTAAACTTTTTAAGTCATCAAATACCCTGGCAATGAGAGTGCTTTTCCCTGCCTAACACACTTTTAATTTCAAAGGCTGCAGAGTACCATCCCTGGAATTTAAATTTGGACGTGGTGTTAGTGAGGATTGTTGTTGTGTATGTTCAGTCCTCAACCGTAAGGCTGGTTGTATCCTCAACAGCTCCGCTATCAGCTGTCATAGATGGCATAGGCACCACTGAAGAGGCGTACTAGAGAAGTAAGGAGTGAGGTAGTTTCCCGGTGCTTTCCTCACTGAGCCAGAGGTTGCTATTACATATTAGTCTGCGAAGCCCACTGAAACGCATGCACCAACCGACCCTATAAGCAACATTTTCACACCATTGACAACAGGGACTGGCTGCATAAGGAATGGCATTACTAGCATCGCTCATACCTCAGTCAATCTCATATTGTCAAAGCCAAGTATAAGACAGAGGCAGATCTACGCAAGTAACAAAATCTCTCTAGCCTATACCAGAAGACTTAGTGCATTGTAAACAGTAAAGGCCGGATTATTATTATTATTATTATTATTATTATTATTATTATTATGCGACTCGCTGGCTGAATGATCAGCGTTGAAGCCTTCGGTTCATAGGGTCCCGGGTTCGTTTCCCGGCCGGGTCGTTGATTTTAATCGCGTCTGATTAATTCTCCTGTCTCAGACACTGGGTGTTTGTGTTTATCCCAACACCTCCCTCTTCATATTCAAACAACACACTACCCTACCAACCACCCCAGAAACGCGCAGTAGTAGTTACATCCCTCCACAAGGTGCTTGCGTCAGGAAGGGCATCCAGCCGTAAAATAGGGCTAAATCCACATATGTGGGAAAAGCGGTGGAAGAAGAAGAATATTATTATTATTAAGTGATGATGTCTTGCTCCTTGGTTGAATGTTCCGTGTAGTGGCCTTCTGTTCAGAGGGCTCTGGGTTATGCCCCCGGCCGAACCGAGGATTATAGCCAAATCTCTTCTTTTCCTCCGCCTTGAAAACTGGGCATGTATGTATCTTCCTCGTGCACATTTACATCGCACACTATGAATCACTGAAGCACGACGAAGCAGAATACATTCCTCCACATGGGGTTAGCGTCAGGAAGGGTACTCGACTATAAAACGGGACCAAATCAACATGTGCAACACAGATCCCACCCAGGACACCACTGAGGTGTGAAAAAAGTGGTGGAAATAGCAGAAGCGGAAGGATAAGAATAAGAACAAGAAGATTATAACAGGATGAATAAACGACAAGTTGTCTTCTAATCTAAATAACATAAATATAACTTCCAGTCCTTGACTGACGTCTAAATGTGCTCGAATACACATTCTACCCTAGTTATCGCTGTCACTGGAACTCATATTTTCAAGGGCTCTTGTCCTCAGTGTCAAGTTACTTCATATACCTCATCTCTCTCTCTCTCTCTCTCTCTCTCTCTCTCTCACTTCCGGGAGGAGTACGCAAGAGGCTGGGGTCACACATTCTTGTGTCTGACAATCAGAAATATGTACATTTCTTGATAATTGTTTTACGATTTGCTTTTTCTTTGTTTTCGTTTGATCCTCGTAGTCTAAAACAATAAATAGGCTTAATGATTTATTTTCTCACTTATTTTATATGGTGACACGAAAGTTCGGTAACATTTGACGAGGTAATACTTCACGGAATATTGGAGGCAGAGAGGTAATAATTGAAACACATGACATGTGGTTTTACTGACGCCAAAATAAAGTACACAAAATGACCAGCAGATGGAGCTTCATACGATACACAAGCGATGATTAGCAAAACAATCGAGGTTCTTTATACCACATGCTCAACTTGTCGGGCGTCATTCTTAAACAATACCTGTAGACGAGGGACAATGTTGCGAACAGCACTGTACAGTATACTGTATGTGTAGGTATGGTGAGAAATTTCCGTCCGATGTTGTCTTTTAGCATCCTAATGAGTTCTGGTGATAGCAGTAGACTTGCGACTTCAGGTAAGCCCGCAACAAATAATCACGCAGATTGAGGTCGGGGGACCGGGTAGGCCAGGCATGACATTCCGTGATTGCAGGTGCATCTGACACCCTCTCTTACGATAGCTCATTTTTTCTTACAAGTTGTTTTACGTCGCACCGACACAGATAGGTCTTATTGCGACGATGGAACAGGAAAGGGCTAGGAGTGGAGCGGAATGGAAGCGGCCGTGGTTTTATTTAAGCTACAGTACCAACATTTGCCTGGTGTCAAAATAGAAAACCACGGAAAACAATATTCAGGACTGCCGACAGTATTGTTCGAACCTACTATCTCCCGAATACTGGACACTGGCTGCACTCAAGCGACTGCAGCTATCCCATGCCATGCTAATCATGTGTGCCAATTATTACGTCTCAATCTCCAATATTCCGTGATGTATTTACGCGTCAAATGTTAACTGGCTATTGGATCACCCTGTATAATGCACGTTTTAATTTTACTGGGTTTGGTATCCGTATTTTAATTCATTTTTAAGTTTAATTTTTAGTTCAATATTTAATGTTATAAACATTTTTGTGCTCATAAATGTGTATATATTACATGAAGATGGTACATACAGGGGCTTTTCAGCCTCAGTGGGATGCAACTTATCAATAAGTAAAATTTAATTCCATTCTCTCTCTCTCTCTCTCTCTCTCTCTCTCTCTCTCTCTCTCTCTCTCTCTCTCTCTCTCTCTCTCTCTCTCTCTCTCTGAGAAAGGATGAGGTGCGGTCCTTCAAGTAATGACAGTATCGGCAGAGAGAGAGAGAGAGAGAGAAGGGCCACGAAGGGCAGGAGAGTCAAAAACTCGCTAAGCCAGATTAAACTAGGGTGAACTGCGGTCGCCAATCCAGACTCCCAAACGATGAGTCCCTGTTCCCCCTATTAAAAGGTAGCCTCTTACGTCAGGCAGGGGGTACAGTGGGTGTATTACACTAACCCTACCCACGGGGGAAGTGGGAAAATATGTGATAATTCATTTTCATATCCAGTAAGAATATCTGTAGATGTTACGACTTGGGATTTGAATAGGTGCTCCGCCACATGAAGCAAAGTACTGTTCGAGGGAACAGGAAGAAATTACTTAACACAATGACTTACAGTTCCTCTTGGTCCGAACTAATTGGCTCATCTCTCTACATTTCTAGTTCCCTAGCAGACATACATGAACGTAACATTTGGTTGACAGGAAAATGAAACTGTTTTATTACGCAGTTCTGCTTCAAAATCTTTTATTTTCTCTGTCATTGATGTCCTAACTCAGTAAGCAATTCTATGATACTAATTCTACTCCATGACCTTTGAAAGTTCGTTAATTGAGTTAAGTATCTCATTATATTTTAATAATTTGTCCGATATATACTTATTTATCCATAAATGGTATGTCTTTACGAAACATAGTATATAATTAGAAAAAGTTCATCAATTTTTTAGGAGATAAGCGATCGAAAGAGGAGACTTCCTGTGAATTATTTTCAATCATGATTTACTTCTAGAGAGAGCTGATAGCGGGTTTAAAGCTCGACCGAAGTTACTTCAAGCCAAGCTAGTGATCGCTCCAGCTGGCGGGAGGTAATGGCAAACCTTTCTGGTCATGTGATTCATAGCGACGTCGCACGCTACAAGATGGATAGCCTGGCCCAATGGTAATGATGCTTTAGCGTACAATTGCTAACCTGGAGGAAGAAAGTCTTGTACGAACACTTAGCCCCCTACAGCACTACAACAAACGAACCTTGTTAGAAATGTGCATTCTAATACAAGATTGTACTGAAAGATGAATGGCGATACTAATGAGGCATGCAATGCTAGGAATAATTCCCTAATTATATCTTGTACACCTAACCTAATATAATAATAATAATAATAATAATAATAATAATAATAATAATAATAATAATAATAATAATATTTATATTTAGCTTAACATCCCGCTAACTACTTTTACGGTTTTCGGAGATGCCGACGGTGCCGGAATTTAGTCCCGCAGGAGTTCTCTTACGTGCCAGTAAATCTACCGACACGAGGTTGACGTACTTGAGCACCTTCTCATACCACCGGACTGAGCCAGGATCGAACCTGCCAAGTTGGGGTCAGAAGGCCAGTGCTTCAACCGTCTGAGAACCTCAGCCCGCCCGCCACTATTGTAACCGCCGCAATATTTTGAGGGTTACATTGACTTACTTATCAGAAAAAAAAGACAAATTTTTTCCGGCTAATAATTTTCACTCATTAGAACGTGGTACACTTGGAATGTGGCTAAACAAATGGTGTAGTACGGGTCTGTGATACGAGAAATAAGAGACAATTTAAGAGATCGGGAGTAATATTCGGCGTAAAAGTAAGATCAATAAATGATTTGCACAAATGTGCTGGGATAGTTGGTCGGCACAACGTTCAAATGTTTGAGGAAGTTAACCTCCAGCTGGTTACGTTTCCTTTTTTTCTTTCTAGTTGTTTTACGTCGCACCGACACAGATAGGTCTTACGGCGACGATGAGACAGGAAAGGGCTAGGAGTGGGAAGGAAGCGGCCGTGGCCTTAATTAAGGTACAGCCCCAGCATTTGCCTGGTGTGAAAATGGGAAACCACGGAAAACCACTTTCAGGCCTGCCGGCAGTTGGGTTCGAACCTAGTATCTCCCGAATACTGGATACTGGCCGCACTTAAGCGACTGCAGCTATCGAGCTCGGTGGTTACGTTTCCGCCACTGTCGCGTCACGTTATACTCTTTTACAAGCTGCTTTACGTCGCACGGACACAGATAGGCCTTATGGCGACGATGGGATAGGAAAAGACTAAGAGTGGGAAGGAAGCAGCCGTAGCCTTAATTAAGTTACAGCCCCAGCATTTGCCTATTGTGAAATTGGGAAACCACGGAAAACCATCTTCAGGGCTGCCGACAGTGGGGTTCGAATCCACTATCTCCCGGATGCAAACTCAGAGCTGCATGCCCCTAATAGCACGGCCAACTCGCCCGGTCTACAGAACCGTTGTGCAGGTAGTATACACTTGCGCCTTGGTTAAATGCGTTTGCATTCTAACCTATTAATACCTGAAAAACTATTCCCTAATAATAACAGTGTTTAACCATATTAATTTCCGACTCCGTGGCTAACTAATTTTCATGCTGGCCTTTAGTTCAAGAGGTCGCGCGTTCGAATCCCATCCAAGTCGAGAATTTTAGTCATCAAAAATTAACTGAATCTGGCTCAGGGTCTGCGTAGGGCCTCATATTCATAGACGCGTAGGTCGAATATCAGCGTCACCGGGCTTCTCGGTATGGCATACGTCAATATTTACTACAATGATAGAAGACGTTTGCAAGCCAGACTTTCATAAAATTGTGACCAAATGGTATATCAATAAGTTGGTAAATAGCTATCGCCGATTAAGACGATATTTTTAGGAAATAAACTTAACAAGGTGCTGGGGACTCTATTTTAAAATAGATTACTGTGTTATATTGCACGTTGACCTACAACTAAGCATTTATTTGGTCGAGTAACCTATTATTAAAACAGTGGTTGCTGTCCGAGCACAGTGGCTTTTGTATGGTCTGCAAAAGTGCCGGTATTCTATGCCCTTAACTTATAAGAGACAATCCTATGAAGACAGGACATTATAAGTTCTTATTTATCCGTGAATGTCCGGCTCCATGGCTAAATGGTTAGCGTGTTGGCCTTTGGTCACAGGGGTCCCGGGTTCGATTCCTGGCAGGGTCGGGAATTTTAACCATCATTGGTTAATTTCGCTGACATGGGGGCTGGGCGTATGTGTCGTCTTCATCATCATTTCATCATCACGACGCGCAGGTCGCCTACTGGTGTCAAATCAAAAGACCTGCACCTGGTGAGCCGAACATGTCCTCGGACACTCCCGGTACTAAAAGCCATACGCCATTTCATTATCCGTGAAAACCGGTATTTCAGTACAAGTATACTTGTATATATTACAGTACATGTAGGTACGCTTTTTTCTGAATAAATTTACAAATTCCTCTTTCTTTTCAAAATGGTTAACTATTATAGATTAATATCTTGACAGAATTACAGTTCCTCTGTTCCAGGCGATCCATTTCACGACGAGGTCACCGTGAACCAAACTCAGGTAACGATGTCGGCACAGACCAAGGAGGCTAATAGCTGCTACAATTGGCGTGGTTTCCGGTACGGCACGTCTTGGTCATTTACAGGTTCAAGCAGAAGGCAAGATAGTCACGTCGCTAATAGGCTGTATTGGTAGTTCAATTAGTGACTCAGTTCAAAAAAGAAAAGGACCGAAGAGATTTTTGAGATCGATTTCAGCACGATAATGTAACCTCTGATACGATTAAATAAATTTTTAAAATACATACATATTCATTACCCTCGGTTGACATAATGTAATGTATATTCTAATAAATGATACTCCGAATGAAATGTGTACTCATTTCCTGACCTGCCGGGCTGAGTGGCTCAGGCGGTTAAGGCGCTGGCCTTCTAACCCCAACTTGGCAGGTTCGATCCTGGCTCAGTCCGGTGGTATTTGAAGGTGCTCAAATACGACAGCCCCGTGTCGGTAGATTTACTGGCACGTAAAAGAACTCCTGCGGGACTAAATTCCGGTTCCTCGGCGTCTCCGAAGACCTTAAAGAGTAGTTAGTGGGACGTAAAACAAATAACATTATTATTATATTTCCTGACCGACTGATTTAATTTAAGGGAAGGGGCACAAGTATGAATATTGTTAATTCATATTTGAGGATTTTGTCCATCAATTGAAGAGTTTAACTAATCGCGAACAATAACACAAATATAAAAATGTGCACAAACTCTTTTCAGAGTGATAGAGTGATATATTTTTTTCATTCTAGCACCCGTCTTTCATGACAAAATATGTGGTCGGAGGTGTGGGTGAATATTTACAATGGCCAGATTAACACTCATAAAAAATTTAAACGCAGTCGTAAATTGCCCTGATTTCACGAACTCAATTAAATAAAAAGATGGATATAAATGGCTTTCTTCATTTACGCAGGATGCAACAATACCTAGATCTTTCATGAACCGGAAAACGGTACCGTTGTTCATACATTCTGAGCTGATATATATAAACATGAGGAGACCTTTATTTTAGAATTATATTTCATTTTTGTATTTAGGATTATTTTATACTCTAATAATACTTCTGGATTGGATCAATAGTAAAATTACTGAGATCCTTAACTGGCACGTTTCCTTCAACACTCATCACGTTCCCAAACTTAATGGTGTCACTATTATCTTAAAAAATAACATACAGAGATAAATCTTCATTATAGACTTATCTCTTTCAGCGTTCAGTCCGCAATCCTCTGAAAATTTACTAATCGCCGCCAAAATCATCTATTTATAACTAGTTCTGTGGCCTTGCTTACTTCTATATTTCATATATTTATGATCGTTTGAAACTGAATTTAACCATCGTCGTCTTAGTCTCCCTTTACTCCTCCATTCGTTTAACATGATCCCAGCAACGAAGCTGGTTTATAAGTACAGCTCCATCGAGTTTATTCCTAACGTAGACTTTGTATCCTCATTCCGAGTAACCACCTGCAATTTTCGCTACTTTCAGAGCTGTTACTTTTAACTTATGAATAAGATATCCTGATTACACCATTCTTTTACTCCTGTGAAATAAAGCTGGTCTGAAAACAGACCGATATAAAGATAGTTTAGTCCGGGAGCTGACACAGAATCCAGTTGATCGCAACTGCGAACTCACTGCATTAGTTTTGCTTACTACACTACCATTCTGGGAGAACACACATCCTAAATACTTGAAATTATCTAGCTGTTCTAGCTTTATATCCTCAATCTTACACTCAGTTATCTTGGATTTGTTACTTCCTGACATCTATTTAGTCCTAGAAAGGCTAATTTTAATGTTTTTAAAACGGAGAATAATTATTTTAATTTTAATTATGTTGGGGAAGAAATAAAATTCGCATTCGTATTTTCTCCGGTACATGGTGAAGCACAGAATAATTAATATGTTATTCCTGGGTAAGGGAATGAGAGAGGGAGTAGAGATTTTGTGGTTGATTCCCTCGTAATAGCCTCTTACAACATATATGGGGTAATTACAGACAATGCAAAGATTCACTCTACCCGCAAAGGAAAAAGAAGAGTTACGATAAATCTGAAGCAAAATTGAGTGTATCCACAAAATAATCGTGACGCTCAAGAATTGTGAGAAAATGAAAGATATTCTAGACCTCGTAATTATTATTATTATTATTATTATTATTATTATTATTATTATTATTATTATTATTATTATTATTATTATTATATTTTTTAAAATTATATTTGTTCGTGGCGTCAACCTCTGTAGATCTTTTGCCACTACTTTCACAGTATCTATGAACCTGCGTGTAATTGGAATTGCGGAAGTGTAGAGTGTTGAATGCGAGGAAAGGAACGTTAAGGACGACATAAACACCCAGTTCTCAGGCCAGGGATATTAATCATTTACAATTAAAAACCTCTTACCCGGCCCGGAATCGAACCCCGGGACATCGGGTGACAGACGGACGCGATTCTCCCTACACCGCGGGCCCGGACAAAAAGGGAATTGAGCCAACAGCACCTGGTGTTCCCAAGCGGTCACCCATCCAAGTATTGACCACGTCCAATGTTGCTTAACTGCGGTGATCAGACGATAACCGGTGTATTCAACATGGCATGGCCGTTGGAATTATTATATTAGCGAGCACTGTGGTATTGAGTTAGCGCGCTGCCTCTTATTGCGAGGTCCTGGGTTCGCTTTCCGGCCAGTTGAACAATTTTGATCCTGGACTGAGGAGTGTAACGGGGCTCACTTGATAAGTGATTTAGTTACAAGAAGAAAGCGCTCAGTGAGAAGATGACACTTGTGATCTTGTACACAGAGACGAGCTTTGGTTGCCATGGTGTCGGGGAATTAATGAATCTAATTCGATATATGCTAGACTCCCAGCCAAAAAGTATATCCATGTTATAAAGTAACAAAGAACGCCTCATCTCACTGGTATTATAAAATCGATCTGTTAAGAAGAGGGCAATTGTATACTAGAGAATTATTAGTCGTCGGTGGATGCAGAGTGGGTCTCCGTCCGTAAGTGGCCAAGGCTGGTCCGTGGTCCAACAGCCCTGCACTCTGACCGGCCAACCGAGCAGAAGAGGGGTGGCCACGGCTCGATCGTGGCTCTACGCCTCTGCTTTCGAGAGACGGGACAGGCCTGGACCTAACGGCAGGTCCCAACCCTCAGCTGTCCAGAGAATGGTTTACCGTGATTTTCTATTCTCTTGCACTAAGGCGAATGTCGGGGCAGTTCCTAGTATAGGCCACGGCAGCCAACTCCCTCTCCATCTCCGAGCATCTCCTTCACCGTAACAAATCTCCCGGCCTGAGGGACGGCGTCACCGTCTAAGAGGCCCGCTTCCTCCTTCAGGGGGAGGAATGAAAACATTTTTACTAGTATAGAATTAGTTACAGAAGGATTCACATCATCCATGGCATATACAGCCCAGTGAGGGGTTTGTGCTAACAAAAGGACTGCTATCCAGACACACGAGTTTAGTGTGATGATAACTTTAGCCGTATTGCGTGCTTATTGGCGGGTTCAGTAATTCAGGGGGTAGAGCGCTGACCTTCTGAGCTCAGAAAGATGGATTCGGCTCCAGCTAACTCCGATAGAATTTGAGTGTGGTCAAGCACGCCAGCTCCATGTCGGTATATTCACTGACAATTAGATACTCCTGGTGGACAAAATTCCAAACTTCTGCCACCTCGGCGTCTTTGGAAGCCGTAGAAGTAATTAGTTGAATGTGAAGCTATTATTATTTTAATTAACAATACTATCATCATTATTAATAATGCCTACCGGGCGAGCTGGCCGTTCGGTTAGTGGCGCGCAGCTGTGAGCTTGCATCAGGGAGATAGTGGGTTCGAGCCCCCACTGTCGACAGCCCTGAGGATGGTTTTCCGTGATTTCATATTATCACAACAGGCAAATGCTGGGGCTGTACGTTAATTAAAGATACGGCCGCTTCCTTCCTTTTTCTATGCTTTCCTTTTCCCCCTATCGCCGTAAGATCTATGTGTGTGGGTTCGACGTAAACAATTTAAAAAATGCCTGTTACTAGACCTGGGTCGCTAGCTCTAATATCACATAACTCTTCATTTAATCTCACAAGGCTGAGCCATCATTCCTGGATTAAAATAATTACTTGTTCCTGAAATTTAACTCGGTCCATTAAAGTAAACGACAGACACGCTAAGGGGCAGGCTTGTCGCTCATAGGTTACTGGAAGTGACGTCAGATTTACTCCGCATGCCTTTTGGCTATATTTAATGAACAAAAAATATGTTTAGTGTTTCAGAATTTACTGAAAAGGTAATACAGTCAAGCTGGAGTATGAGTCTCTGATTTGTATTATTTTGCCTGGTGTCGTTCAAGTACAAATACATGAGTATTTTTATAGGACAATTTTCATCCACGTTGGATTTCCTGCTGTCTACCTAAACACACATCATGTAGTAATGAACTTTCATTCGGGAGATAGCGGGTTTTCACACTGAAAATATTTTTCCGTGGTTTCCCATTTTCACACCAGCCAAATGCAGGGGTTGTGGCTTAATTACGGCCACGTATACTTCCTTCCCACTCGTCCCCATAAGACCGATCAGTGCCGGGGTGACGTAAATAAAATTATAAAGAAAGGAAGGTTTGTTAGAATAAATTCAAAATTAGAGGTCATTGTATTCTATGGATCTTAAATGAATGGATGTATATCAATAAACTACTCCACCTTTCTTTAAAATTATAGAACAAATTTCACGTTATAATATGACGCCAGGACTTATTGAAAAGTTACGATCACGTCCCTTCCAGTAGTGTTTCTTTTAATCACGTACCGAGTTCTTTATGAAAAATGTAGGTTTCAAATTTTCAAAAGACTTTGAAAAAGTTTAACGACATTTTTTATTAAAAATAAAGGAAATTGAGAAGGTAAATAGATTTAAGTAACTGGAAGAATATCTGTAACCAGTCTTTCAGAAGGGGTAGCACTAATAATCTGGAATTACGTACGATATAGCTAGCATTCCAGTTGAGCAAGTGTCCCTCATGCAATACAAAATTCCACACTTTTGTGCAGTTATCTGGCCAGATATCCCGTTCGACACACAACTTTTTATTTGAAGATCCAGAAGGGAAATACTCATAGAAAAATGCCGAGAGCAGTCAAGGAAGACTGTGGCAATCCATCCAGGAGCTGTACAATTGCGCTATAAGAATCACCGACGTAGCCAGAAGGAGACGTGGAATATTCTGCGGATATATCTCAAAGATGAACCCAACTAGACTATGTTTCCCACCTACTGGAAGAACAAGATGTAAAGTACTCCATGGCTTACGGAAGTAATCAAAGTCCTGCGGGAACTGGGGATAGCAGTGAGTGACATCAGGGACCGTTCACATCTTAGATACTGACACAAAATTAGTTCGAAAACAAACAGCTTTGTAAGAAGACAGGCACTCTGTGGACAGAGGAGAGAAAGGAACTGCATAGCCAGAGGATGCGCGATTACTGAGAGAACATCAAGGGACACTCTCCGTGGCCCATTCGAAATAAGAAGAAAATAAAAAGAAGTAAACTATTAAAATTGTTTTTCTACAGAATAAGGTTTAAATTGAAATTAGAATGTACTGAATGAGCTAATCTCATGACAAATCAGCAATCAGATATTCAGTAACTGTTCTGAATGGTGTGTGTGCCCGGATTTTTTGTCCGTAACTGGTTGGAGTACGAATATAATGAAACGGGTAATAAATGTACGCTAACCTGCACAAAGTTGCTGCTATGAGTTTTGCATAAGTAGCAGGGGTGCGGACCATCAGAACTCCTAGAATGCACGTTATTCTCGCTACATTACGGAATAGTGGCTAGAGGACACAACCTAACAACCAAATTCGTTTGCATTCCAATCTATTACTGCACAAAAATCCTGGACATACGGTAGTGATCCTGTATGAAACTTTCAGCAAACTATTTTATTCGCCGGACTTAGACGATAGAGGGGTCTAGTTGACGGGTTCGATCCCAGCTCAGACCAATGGCACCGTAAGGTGCTCACACACGTCAGTCAAGCACTGCTTCCGAAAAACACTCGGCATTCACTAAAACAGTAAAAGAAGTTAGTGGGACGTAAAATATTTCTTATAATTATTATGATAATGATAATAATAATAATAACAATAACAATCATCATCATCATCATCATCATCATCATCATTCCAGCTCCTTGGCTGAATGGTCAGCGTTCAGACCTTCGGTTCAGAGGTTCCGAGGTCTGATACCCGGCCAGGTCGCAAATTTTAATCGCTCCTGATTAATACCTCTCGCTTGATGGCTCTGCGTTTGTGTTTGTCCTAACACTCTCCTCTTCATATTCAAACAATACACCAGAATACCAACTATCACAGAAACAGTGATTACATTCCTCCTCGTATTTTTGGCGTCAGGAAGGGCACCCAGCATAAAACAGGGCTAAATCCACATGTGCGACGCATTTCTTACCCGCGCCCCCACAAGTATGGGTAAAGTGGTAGAGTGACAGAAATCGTAATAATAATGTGCTTTTGGTTACTTTATATCAGATATGCGCTTTATATTCGCACAGTCCTCATTTCCCACCATTCCCTTACAGAGAAAACGATACTTCATAGCAGTGGTTAGCTGTATTGTTTCGCTTTGACCGAGTAGGCCGCTCCCAAGCTAATGTAATTAATTTTGGAATTTGAAATTCACTCTCCCATAAAATCATGGATCTCGATTTTTTTGAAGCCGTTCTAGCGGTGCGGATATGTCCGTTGTCAGTAATTCAATAATTCATGTGTTAATTTACCTCGGTGTAAAACGAGTGTTTCATCAGATTGGAGTGGTGCAGATTACAAAGTTAAAACCCTTGTAGTCAAAAATCTAATAAGATCACTAATATAAGTTACTATTAACAAGTTTCGGTCATCAAATCAAATTAATAATTTCGATAACTCGCATCCATCTACGGTAAATATCCGTTGTTTGCTATTCGTATGAGGAAATCAGGAAATAATAATAATAATAATTTTAATAATTGTACCGGGAGGTACACCTCTACGCCGCAAGTTTAAATATTGCGCCAATAAGTACTCCTCTACAGGAGAAACTCTGAACTTTAAAAACTGGCTCAATTCTTTAGTTTCTCAGAAGATGTCACTACAGTAAATTTTGTGATTACGAAGTTGTCAATATTGTGTGGAGTTCAACTTGTTTTGTTTTCGATTGATCAAGAAGTGTGGACATTCTCTTGTAGATGTCTCTACTAAAAAACTATGATTATGTCCCCTGGTGCGAAGTTAAGGAACCTTTTAAAGAAATTTTGCATTCATAAGTTTTTTCTTTACTAAATTTCGTTCTTCCATTTGTGGGTTGGCAATATTAATCTTTTCTTTCCGCCTGTTTTGAATTGAGCCAAACCGGAATTTCTGTAATTAATTTTTGACCTATCATGTAGGGCCTATTTCTTCTTCGACTTTGAGTGTATTTTCAAGTCGACTAATAAAGAAAGAGGGTGTGGCTTGATTATTCATAAAAGGTGTCGAATCTTCCACGAGGGTATAAAACTGCTGATTTTCTTGTCTCTGGGCCACTCGAACAACATCTAGCATAGTGTATGGAAGTGTAGCAGGAGGCGGGAAGCGCCTCTTTCTTTCGGCAGCAGCTCTTCAACAAGGTAATAGCCACTTAACATCTTTATTTCTTGCTAGCTCAGCAGTTTAATCCGTGGGGAAGGTCCGAAACCTTTATTATGTAACCTATCTTGAAACATGTAATTCGCCGTCGCTTTTGTAAAACTTCACATATCTTTAACTGTAACTGCTTTACCCTCTCGAGCTCCTCTTCATGTTGGATTTGAGGTGACTACGTTTTTGTAACAGTTTTTCTACTCTTCCTTAATGTGTTAAATTTATTCTGTATACGAGTCACCTCCATAGTTTGGGAATAGCCCCTGATTCATCGGCCTAGTGCCTCTTAGGTTTTAAGAAGTTTCATGTAGGAGTGCAGATTCACGCCTACATTCAGTTTTGCATTTGGGGCCGTTAACTTAACCTATTATTTTCCTACTAAGGCCCAGTAGGTTGGGTACAAGATACCCCTGTTTCATTGTAAGTGGTGCCTTGATGGCTATCTTGTGTAAAAGTCTGGTATTGCCTTTAATAAGCTTGAAAAATTGAGAGCGGGTGAGCTCTTTCTAGTATCTGGATATGTGCCTCTAGGAGGCCTGACATTGCTAGGTGGGAGCAAGTGCTCCATGTTATTAGGGGTTTTCTGCCCTTTGGTAAATATGTGGTTGTGAGCTGAGAGCTCAGGAATTGTAAAAAGTGGGGCTCGAAGCCCAGATCGTTAATTTCTCTCTTCTGGTCTTGTACCTGATTATTTGTTGACTTCTTGTTATTTGTTGAATGTTCAAATTCTATGTGAAAATTATTAAGTTTTGCTTTTTTTTTTTTAAAAAAATATAACCTTTAATGCAATTTTAATCAATATCTCAGCTTTGTATTTAGACCCATTCCAGCCCGCACCTTCTTTCACCTCTGCTGTTCCACGGGTACCCCCGTAATAATAATAATAATAATAATAATAATAATAATAATAATAATAGTCATAATAATAATAATAATAGTCATAATAATAATAATAATAATAATAATAATAATAATAATAATAATAATAACTAAGAACTGCTCAGAGAGGAGAGAGGTCTATGATTGGGTTTACCAGGAGAGAGATAAAGAGGGCCCATGACATAAGAGCAGTCAAAGCTATCGTTGATATCATAACGTGAATTTCATCCTTGAAGTGGCAATGGGCAGGACATGTGGCCCGAAGAAGGGATGGCAGATGGACCATGGTTGTTCTCTAATGGAGCCCAAGAGATAAAATGAGACCGCAAGGAAGGTCACCGGATCGCTGGGACAAGGACATTCGTAAAGTCGCCGGAGTTACTTGGCAAAACATCGCTCAAGATCGCTGGAAGTGGATGCAACTCCTAAATTCTTACTTAAGTTTCAGACTTCAAGAGACCACATCAGTTACTGATAGAACTGGCCGATTGTGATTGTGAATAATAATAATAATAATAATAATAATAATAATCGTAATGGCTGGAACCAAATATGTCAAAGGGTGTAGCACTAACAACCCGGATTAACAAACTAGAGTTAGCATATCGACTGACCAAGAACATTTATAACAAGAAATGTCTATCTCGTAACACCAAATTGAGGCACTACCAGACAACGATCCGCCTAGAAGCCCTATATGCCACAGAATGCTTGATGCTGAACAGGAAAGGATTACTGGACAAAGTGGAGGTCCGGGAGAGGAAGATTTTGAGAAAGATACTAGGACCGATCAAAGTAGATGGCGAGTACAGAAGACGACCAAAGCAGGAGCTATACAGTTATACTGAAAAAATCACAGACGTAGCCTGGAAGGGCCTTCTGACCTTCTATGGACAAGTTACGAGAATGAACCCAACTAGGAATACCTACCGGCTCCTCAACTACAGGGGCGTCAAGGCTAACAGAAGTGAAGAGAAACGTGCAGGAACTGAGGGTAACTGAAAACGACATCAGAAACCGAGCATCAGAAGAATAATGAAACAAAAGAGGTTTCAGGACAGACTATCATGAAAAAATGCGGCGCCTTTTGGACAAAGAAAAGAAGAGAGAAGCATAGCCAGAGAATGCGCGAGTATTCAGCAAATGTCAAGTCCCACTCCAAGAAGAAAAGTTGAACATCGTGGTCATTAGTTGGCCCATTCGAAGAATGATTAATAATAAAAAAGAAACATCCCTAAGAAAACCTTCGTCCCGATATGCATAGTGGTGATTAAAAGAAAATCACTTGAATTATGCCAGCATTCTGATGAAATATCAGATACTACTAGAAAAAGACACACGGATATCCCATAGAATGGACAGTGAAATACTTACTAAAAAGTTACTTAATTATGCCTCCTACTAAAAGTGAAAAAAAACTGATAATCGAAATTAAAAAAGCCCTTTAATAAATCATCATAACGGGCTTGTGACAGGCTTACCACCACTGCATGGACGGTAGAAGAAACATAGCGAGAGGATGAAGGAAGTAAAGCAAAGTGATCTGCTAAATAAGTTTAGTCGTGCTCCTTAGTTAGGCACAACGATGTGAAAAATGTTATAGAAATTATATCCGAATAAATATTTCTATGGTTTCGTAAGACATGGAGGTACCGTAATTTTGCCACGCAGGATTTCCTTTTGCATGCATGTACTCCGGTGACATGGGGCTGACATATCTGAGCACCTTCAAATACCACCGGACTGACCGGGTACTGAACCAGCACTGAAGGCCAGCTTTCTACCGGATATGCCACGCAGCCCGGATGAATGAGACGTATTCCTCATATTTTACGATATTTTTATCTCAGGAGAAATGCCATAATATACTGAGCGCTAAATGTCAACGAACACCAGCTTCTGAGTAACCAAACGTGAAACCCGGGTTTTCAGTGAATAACATCAGAATTATTGAACTGTCCCATTCTACGAAACATGTTGAATGCCAATCGATACGCGACGTGAATAAAATATTCTCTATTCTAGCATTGTGTTCTAAAAATAATTTTATAGGGAAACGCGGCAACGTACAAGAACTTTCAGGAAATGACAACGTTCCCCGACTACATTATTTCTTTTAAGAAGGCTAAGGGAAAAGAAAGGCTTGAAGAAGGATCTGCACGGAGGTCTATTCTCTAAATACTGATAGGATGAAATGATTGAGCTGGAAGTAAATTTCCTTGTGCTCATAACAGTTATTAATGGAAGCCAGAGTTCATAGCATTGGCCATTTAGTGCACGTCCACCCTATGGTCATGGTGGTGGTGGTGGTGGTGGTTATTATTGATTTCAGAGACAATACAACTCGGCAATAATTCTTTATTCACACTAATCAACGGGACAAATGGAAAGTGTACAACACTTCAAAAAATGAAGACAAAGGCAAGAATGGCGTGAAAATTACAGATAATCTAGGATTGGTAATCGAAATACCGTGGGGGTGAGAAAAGAACAAGAGTTGCCCAAGGGAGGTCGGATAGGATAGAAGAAAATGAGGTGACTGTCACGATCAAGTAGGACTCAGCTAAGGATCTCGTGATTACCAACCTATGCTGGTAAGTTAAGATAGACTGGGGAGCCCTTTAGTCGCCTCTTATGGCAGGCAGGGGATACCGTGGCTCTACCGCCCGTAACCACCCTACTGAACTGAGTGGTGATGGCCATTATTGTTTTAAGGGTATGTAACTAAGCAACTATCCCTCTGTTAACACTTCATTGGACTGTACTGCAGGACATGTGACAAAAATTTAAATACGCGAAATTGACATGGTGTAAGATATTAAATGACAAATGGAAATATTGTTTCACTACTTCGGTTTCTTGTCAGAATATGCTAACTAGGAGACACCAAGCATTGTATAACACCAATCAATGTTTGCGCATTTGAGATTAAAGAGACTGCATTTAATTTAGGGTGCCATCACTATCACCCATCCCCCCACCCCACCCGCCTGATTTTAAAATATTCACGATTATTTAAAAATGGTGTCGTATCAAGAAGCTAGTAGGAAACGCTACGCCTCTGGCTCAGAGTTGAGGTGCCGAAATCGCTTTTTATGGACCCAGATTCGAAGTCTGCTGCCCTAATAATAATAATAATAATAATAATAATAATAATAATAATAATAATAATAATAATACATCACCACAAATACATCCCAATTGAGAAATATACCGGTAACAATGATCATTTATAGTAGTATGATAATAAAGTTAAATGTAATTGAAGAAGTTCTACAGAATTCCCGCAGAAATCAGGCGCAATTCAAGGGTCCAATTCGGGTCCGTTAATTAATATTTCTGACATTTATAAATGGTATACTTGATTAATTGAATTATTTTGTTTGCTTGCTATACAGTAAGCTGATGACTTCAAATTACTCAAAAAATCATTCCGAATATTGGTGACTACGAACATTCTCAGTTAGACATGAATAAATATTAACGGAATGAACGATAGAAATTAAAACTAAACAGTCTGAAATGTGTATCCTTGTCCACCCGAAGTAAGTCATCCACCATCTTCACTTACAAGTTAGGGAGCGATGGTCTGTGACCCATAAGAGAATGAAACTACATCCCACTCTTATCAAACGGGGAGCTCACATTCACTCCTCGGGTACATAAGGTGGCCCCTGAAGGATGTAGAACTTTAGGATCTGTGACAAGAATTAAAGTAAAACCATTTGAAAGCATTAAAACGTGTATTAATTTGTACAACACTTTGGTCAGGCCGAAACCAGAATACGCGACCATGGTGTGGAGCCCAACGTGCAAAATGCACGTGTATCGGCTTGAAACAGTGCTAACGAAATACGTGAAATATTTACATTTTAAGACGTTTAGCGCCAGAGTTGATACGGGTGAGTATTTTTGGATATCCTGCCAGGAAACGGTGGACACGGATGTCTGCTTATAGAGGGTAAGATGACGTTTATGTCCAAAGAGCAAAATTGGAGCAAAATGAAAAAAGAGATTGGCGCCCAACGTGTTAAAGGAACCTGTCAATAACCACATGGTTTCGTATAACGAGCTTCTGCTAAGTTTAGAAATGAAGAGTTTAGAAGGTCTAAGGAAGAAAGATGCGATAAAGTGAGTAAAATTAGCAAATTGAAAATCCTGACCTAAATTTATATTGCTGCTCCCAAATTCACTATTTAATTTAAAATTTTAAAATAATAAGCGTTGAAACACCTGACCATCAAAATTTACCTCATAACGGGCTCTAACGTATCTATAACAATGCACCTCAGAAAAACAATTCTCTCGATTTCAGTACAAACATGACAATATATTAAAAACAATTCTCGGCTAGCATTGACTGAACAATGATACACCATTGTATGTAGCGTACAGAAAAGTATTTTGGAAGACTGACTCGTAAGCTCAATCCCATTAAAACGCAATAGATTCGATTATATTAATTATATTGGATTCTATTACACTGCGCTAGGTAATATTACGGAATAAAAACCAAACCAAACCCCAGGGCGCAACAGAACCGAAGGTCCACGGACTACCAAGCGACGGCTGTTAAGCCCGAAGGCTTGCAGGTTACGAGGTGTCGTAAGGCCGGCACGACGAATGCTCCAGGCCGTTATACACCGGGGTCTCTATCTCACCGTCAGATAGCTCCTTAACTTAGGCGGAGCAGACCTCGAACCAGCTCTCAAACCTAGGTAAAAGTCGCTGACCTGGCCGGAGCCGGCGTAGTAAGTAATACTTATTAGTGATTTTACTTTGTATCACACAGAATGCTGCAGTGATTGGGATGAGAATCTTGTAGCAGGCATTAATTTAAATAAGGTACGTACTCCACCCTGCTCACTGAGGAAGCAGACGCGGGACCTTTAAACACGTGGTGGTGTTTTGCTTGTTGCGGGGAAACGGCACTTTTCTGAACATTGATTCCTCTATAAAATATTATCTACCCGATCCCCTCTACAACCTCTCAAATTGTGTAATATGAATTTAGACACACCCGGTATACAACCATGGAAGCGAGCAGAACGTTGTGTGGGTAGGTTGCATCAACAAAGTGTAGCCACTAGAAAATGATAAAATAGTAAAATATTCCCTCTTTACAGTCTACCGAGGCGTATCGGAGGGGTGCGATTCGTCACTGACCAGATATAGAAGTCCAAGAACTTGGGAAATAAAATATTTGACTGACATTGCATCACATTCCATGTACTTCTCTTTCATCTGAATCGACCGGGTGTACGGCAAAATTGCTTCGTTCTCGGAAGCATATTGAATGGCAGCCGTTTAGTAGAATCAATAAAATATTCTCGATTCTTGCAGCTTCACGTCGGGTCAGTTTCTTAGAACAGAGGTTAACTTACACTCTCAATGAAGAGAGAATGATATCGCGGTAAATATGACTGATTTCGGTCCTACCATTTTAGATCATAATATTGACATGGCTCATGATATTGCTCAACTAGATTACGAACAAATCATTGTGCTAAACTTGGCATTACAAGTCATTGTTTCAATATGGCTTAATATACTTGCTAAGTTAGGATTGAGCTTGACTGATGAAGGGGTAGGCATAAAACTGGCTTCGGGGGTGGGGTCATGTGAGGCGAATAGAGGAAGGTAGGTTATCTAGGGAAATAATAGACTCAGTCGTACATGGTTAGATGCGTACAAGGAGACCAAGACGACGATGGACTCAGTTTCCAATTATTTAAAAGTAAGGAGTATAGAACTAAAAAAGGCTACAGACCTAGTTAAAAATGGGAGATTGTTGAGGCGTTTAGTAAATGAAAGTCTTGCAGACTCCAAATAGCTGTTCCAGCCTTCAGTTCACGCCTAAGATATTTGAACTATCCTCCACGTAAAAAAAGACGTGCTACTTTATTATGGTGTTTGTAAGATAGAATACAAGCACCTTTCTTAAAACAAATACCAAACCAAATCCCATGGCGCAATAGCCCATAAGGGCCTTGGCCTGCCAAACGACCGCTACTGAGCCCAGTTGCCTGCAGATTACGAGGTGTCGTGTGGCCAGCACGACGAATTCTCTTTATTTTCCTGACCGGGGCCGTCATCTCACCGTGAGATAGCTCCTCAATTGTGATCGCGTAGGATGAGTGCAGCAACTCTCAGATCCAGGTAAAAATTTGGCTGGAAATCGAACCAAGCACGCTGCCACTACACCGCGCGGCCGACTCTTACAGTACATAGTACTACACTTAATGTTATCGATTTAATAACTAACCTTTGCCTAGTGCGGGCGTTTTAAACACGCCCGCTAGTACCACAGCCGTTCCCTGGGGTTGGCTTGTTTCGACATTCTGGCGCCCTCCACCTTTCGTTGCAGCTTAGAAATTCCTCAACTAGACGCAAGTTCATGATTGTTTTTTGTGAGGGTCCGATGGTTTTACCCTGACCACGCATCTGTTAGAACCTCGGATAAGGGAAATATAGGTCAAATATCTCACTTTCAGTTCAGAGCCACCATTGCTTCTTGTGACAATCTTTAACAGAGTCCAGCTGATCAGCTCGAAAGTGTTGTAAATTAAATTTATGCAGATGTTGTCATTGACGATGAAATAAAGAACTAAATTAGCCGTACAAGGACGAAGGTTTGCTTGTTACACAGAAGACCAAGGGGGGCTTCTGAGGCCCATTCTAAAAAGTATGTGGGATTCTACTGACATAAATTTTGAAACAACATTTAATGAATAATTTGTAAGGTAAACTTCAACATAAAATATTAAACTGAAAATAATTTCGCTCACATATTGGCCACAAACATAAATCAACCAAAAATATCTTCCTCGTCGGTCAGCGTTATTTACGGGATCTTTTTAAACAGATTACAGTTTTATTGCTTCCGACACAACGTTTTCTGTCAGAGAATTTCTCTCATTATCGTAATCATCTTTATCATAATCATCATTTGACGCCAGAATTAAATTCACCAAAATATTAGTCACTAACGCAAATCAGACACGAATTTCTTCGTCTGAAGTGTCTAAAATATTTTGTTTCACCTCATCATCCCCCTTAAGCATTCTGTTTATTTCCTCAATACTAAGTTTCTTTCGGTTCATGCTGACTCACAGCTTATATCTCACTACGGAACAAATCGTCACACTATTTTATCTGTAAAATTACAAGCACACACTTTTTTTTTTACTAGGGGCTTTACGTCGCACCGACACAGGTAGGTCTTATGGCGACGATGAGATAGGAAAGGCCTAGGAGATGGAAGGAAGCGGCCGTGGCCTTAATTAAGGTACAGCCCCAGCATTTGCCTGGTGTGAAAATGGGAAACCACGGAAAACCATCTTCAGGGCTGCCGATAGTGGGATTCGAACCTACTATCTCCCGGATGCAAGCTCACAGCCGCGCGCCTCTACGCGCACGGCCAACTCGCCCGGTACAGGCACACACTAACGGCTAATCTAACAATAACCAGTCTTTGTTGCTCAATAATCTGGTTGTTGTCATTCTAATTTTAATACCATTTTTTTGTGTATTATTAGAACCTACTTGGGCAATGAACGTCAATGGTATTTATAAGTAGAAAAATTGTTATTCACTTGGACTAAGGGAGGGCCACGCAGGCACATAGCGGTTTTCATTACCATTTTAAGGTAATAGAAAAGCTTCAAAATTATTTGGTATCTCATGGTAATTAACTTCTCAGCCTACGTGATTAGAATTGAGGAGCTATCTGACGGTGAGATAGCGGCCCCGGTCTAGGAAGCCAAGAATAACGGCCGAGAGGATTCGTCGTGCTGACCACACGACACCTCGTAATCTGCAGGCCTTCGGGCTGAGCAGCGGTCGCTTGGTAGGCCAAGGCCCTTCAAGGGCTGTAGTGCCATGGGGTTTGGTTTGGTTTGGTAATTAACTTATGACTCAACTAACAATATAAATTCCTTAAAACCATTTCAAAGAGTATAATTGTCTCATTACGAGAAACAATTTATTCCGACTGTGGGCCCCCTTGGTCCTTGTAGGGTTAGCTTCCCTATAGTATAGTGTTGTAAGGTAACAAAGTGATCCTCGTAAGGGTGACAGTGGAAGTGAAGATATCGCAACTACGTCTACCGTAATGTATACATACTTCAGCTTCTTGGACAAGGATCCCGCAATAGACATTTATATGACTCACAAAACTAACCCATTACTTTTTCAAATTTTTCCTAGATAAAGACTTCTTGAATTCAATATACGATAGGAACAAATAGTTACGCACGCCAGTTACTCAATACACACATGAGTTACCACCTCATTCGAGAGATCAAATTACAGGAATGTTAAATATATGAAGTGTGGTCATATCTGGGAATTTCATTTATAATAGGCCTGAAAAAGTCCAGTTATTGAGGAATATTGGTCAACAAGCCCTTTCTTTCGTAACCATTTTATGGACAACATATGAATTTTTGGGTATCTCACTGGATTTCTGAATTTCTTTTCGTATGATCAGCGACAACAAACTGACAAAGTACTTATCTGGTATCAAAATAACTTAAGTATGGATAAATGTTTTAAAGATAATGGGAAAAGAATACACAGTATTAGATTTTCTGATGATATTTCCATAGTAGCAGACTCTAAGAAGAAATTAAAAAGAACGTTGAATGTTCAGTGTGATACATTGAAATATTACATACCTTGTAACAATAATAAGAAAACTAAAATTTCAGTTATGAACAAAGATGCCAGTGGAACTCAAACATAAGAATAGCGAATTCCAAAATAGAACAAGTGCAACATTTCTGTTACTTAGGAAGCATTATCACTGAAGACAATGGGTACACCAAGGAAATTAAATAGCTTTTGCTAAACAGGCCTTTTAAAATAAAATAAATCTTTTAACAAATACCCATATAAGTTTAAAAACAACCCTTTGTCTGGAGTGTACTACTTTTCGGTTTTGAGAGCTGAACTATTAGAAAAAAAGGAAGGATATTCACTGGAAGCAACTGAAATATTGATTTGGAACACAATGACGAAGACATGCTGAACTAAAAAAGACGAGATGTTCTAAAGAAAATCAATGAGCAACGTAGACTGATAAATGAAATGGCGTATGGCTATTAGTGCCGGGAGTGTCCGAGGACAAGTTCGGCTCGCCGGATGCAGGTCTTTTGCTTTGACTCCTGTAGGTGACCTGCGTGTCGTGATGAGGATGAAATGATGCTGAAAACGACTCATACACCAAGCCCCCATGTCACCGAATTTGGCCAATTAAGGTTAAAATTACCGACCCTGCCAGGAATCGAACCCGGGACCACTGCGACCAAAGGCCAGCACACTAACCATTTAGCCATGGAGCCGGAAAGACTGCTAAATGATATGGAAAGAAGCAAGTAAAATCTTGCACGCCATATCCTGAGATGTAATTACTTCCTAGAGATCGCCTTTAAAGGAAAATTACTAGGAAATAAAGGAAGAGGAAGACCAAGGAATACATACTTGATGGGATGTGAGGATTACAAGGAAGTGAAGAGAGCAACAGGTTTGAGACAAGATTGGTTGCAGCGACACAGGTAGGTCTTATGGCGACGATGGAACAGGAAAGAGCTATGAGTGGGAAGGAAGCGGCCGTGGCCCCAGCCCCAGCATTTGCCGAGTGTGAAAATGGGAAAACCATATTCAGGGCTGCCGACAGTGAGGCTCAAACCCACTATTTCCCTTATTCAAGCTCACGGCTGCGCGACTCTAACCGCGCGGCCAACTCGCCCGGTAAATGAGTTCAAAACAAACCCGCAAAAGTATTTTTGGAATGAGAACTCTGAGAACATATGATGGTTTGCTGTGTTGAAGGTTTCGAACTTTAATTTAACGTTGATCAAATTTATTTACCCTAGAAATAAAACGGGTTCAATAAATATTTATCTTTTTGTTCAGAATAAATGTCGTCCTTATGAGACGAGTGAAAGTAGTTTGCGAGTCATTGAAGATGTAGGAATATACTTATCATTTAATATTTTTCATCTCTCTGAATTTTCTGCTCTTATCTCCGAACTTCGTACCGTAATTTAAACGAATATATATCGTTAATAGTTAAATTTTGTAAATAATAATAATAATTCACCCGAGTGAGTGGTTGCGCTTCCATAGGGAGATATTTGGTTCGAATCCCACTGAGGGTAGCCTTGAAATATTTTTTCGTGATTTCTCGTTTTTACACCGGGAAAATACTGAGGCTGTATATTTCCTGTTCCAGCGTCGCCATAAGGCCTATCTGTATCGGTGTGACGTGTGCCTTCAGCTTCAGTTTGAACCACACAGTTTATTTCTAACTTAGTCTTCATCTCATTACACCCCATCTTTTGTTTCCATCTGTTTATACTAGGAAGCATATCTACATTCAATATTTTCTTTTACTTCCAAATCATATATTTAAAATTATGTGCTTCTCAACAACACATAATTCTGACAATGAAGTTTCTACCAATTGGAGTCCCGCTGGTGTCCCTACTGCAGTAGAGCTCATTCGTCTGAGAATCATGGCTACTTTACGATTAGTTGCCCACAAACTATTTCTGGACAAGGAAAAAGTAAACAAAAGTATAGGATAAATTTCTCTCTAAAACCATTTCTGAAGATTAGATAAAATTAACAGGTGGTTTAAGTTAAGTTAACCTTTAAATTTTTTCTAAATGTTAGATAAAATTACTAGGAATGTTCGGGTAAGTTACCCTCTAAAACTATTTCTGAGGATTTGATAAAGAAGTTTAGGTTAAGTTACCCTCAAAAATTATTTCTAAATATCAACAGCAAGTGTAGGATAAGTTTTCCTCTAAATTATTTCTGAAGTCAGATATAGTTAACGGGAAAGTTTGGGTATATTGCCCTCTAAAGTTATTTCTGACATTAACAGGCAATTTAGGATAAGTTACTGTATAAAACTATTTCTGAAGAATAAAGGACTCGTCAAATATTCATATTTGGTGTCAGTACGACATTAATTCAATACCGAGATCGATAGCTGCAGTCGCTTAATTGCGGCCAGTATCCAGGAATCAAGAGATAGTGGGCAGCCGTGAAGATGGTTTTCCGTGGTTTCCCATTTTCACACCAGGCAAATGCCGTGGCTATACCTTAATTAAGGCCACGGCCGCTTCCTTCCACTTTCTAGGTCTGTCCTATCCCATCGTCGCCATAAGACATATCTGTGTCGAGCAAATAGCAAAAAAAAAAAGGAAAATTAATTCAATAACGATTTTTATGTACAAATTTCAAAATAATGTATTCTTGAAATGACATGATACCCTAAAACAACATGCATACATTTTCAATACTGCAATGTCATTGTTTACATTTAATGTATTCACGGTTGATAAACGATCTATTATTACCGTCACAGAATATATCTTCATAAGTCCTGTTAAATTTCATTCATCATTTAAAGTTAAGTTATTTCTAATCTGTTCCGTAACACATGGTCACTGCCTCATAAATCAATCCAATGAGTGCACATTCATATATAATCTGATTTAGTCGCACAGATATTTGTGAATATATAGGTGAAAAGTAAATCACTTTATAATTCCGGACTTTGACATCCGGTGCCATTATCTGTCTCTATAAAATGAAATAATGTAGAACTTATTATTTAACCACCATATCACTAGAATCAGTACACAGTCAAAATGTACTTTCATTTATTAATTGTACTTAAAGTTCATTACAAATATCCAAAGTATTAAAACAAATTTATAAATCAATACCCTAGAGAAGTTTGCTTCTAGAAATGGCCTTGGTGTAGGAGAGACTTTTATTGTACAGTCATGACCTTAAAAACCAGAACACCTTGAAAGACTAGAGATAGGGAGTTCATATTCACAGGACGTATGCATTAGTATGTTCTGGATAAATTATTAGCATTTGAGTCGCCCTCAGGTTCAAGGTCCACATCGATATCTCGGCGCACCACACCAACTGATAAAATTTGCCTCCAGCTCTCATTGTCACTCTAAACCGAAGGTAATGGATCAGTGCAACTTGAGCAGACGTGCAGGATGCCTCGCAGATGTATGCGGGAACCGTACCAACAAATGATTGAGTTTGAAAGAGGGGGCATTATTGACATGGGAGAACTTGATGCATCCATGTGGGAAATCGCTGCTCGTGTGGGACGAAGTGCGTCGGCAGTGCAACGGGTATGCACAGAATGGTTCACAGAAGGCCGTAGAACAGGACGATATGGGTATGGTAGCACCACCCATAACACTCCCCAGGACAGATCTGCGTCCTCCTCGGCTCTGGCCCAACAGTGGAACAGTGTACCACACCACATCCTACATTATCAGGAGTGACAGTCCGTCGCCGTTTATTACGGTCTGGGTTACCGGCGCGTCGTCCACTTCTCCGCCTACGTTTGACTAATGTGCATAAACATACTGTGCTGCAATGGTATATGGAGCGACGTCACTGGGAACACGAATGGCAGCAAAGAGTGCTTGCGGATGAATCCAGGTTCTGTTTGTTTGAGAATGACGGCCACATTTTGGTTCGCCGCAGGCAGCAGGAGAGGCATCGCATTGACTGCATTCGCACAAGACACACAGAGCCAACTGAAGGCCCTGTGGTGTGGGGTGCTATTGGGTAATGCCACAAATCGCAGTTGGTGCGTGTCCAGGGCACTGTGGCCTGTTTGACATCCAGCGACACGTAGCCATACCTTTCCTGCACATCACCCAGGACAACATACAGAATTTCTGCAGGAAAATGCGTGACCACCTGTTGCTGTATGAACACGTGCCTTCTTGTTCTCACAGGATGTCAGACTGTTGTCCTGGCCCGCCCAATCGCCAAAAGAAAATGTGTGGAATATGGTGAAATGACGGGTGCGGCGTTCCGACCCAATGCCAACCACCAAAACCGAGCTGTGGAACTAGGTGATGCAACATGGACGGCTACACCCCAGGACGCAATTCGCGCCTTATACGTGTCGATGCCATCACGCATGGAACAATTTATCAGTGCCCATGCAGGACCCAGTGCCTACTAGTGGCTAGGTGGCTGAAATGCTAATCGTTTCTGCAGAATATACTAATGAACATGTTCTGTGAATATGAACTTCCTATCTATAGCACTTCAAGGTGTTCTGTGTATTGTGAACATGCCATGACGTAGTTCAGTATGTGATCGCCAGTTTTGTACAATTAGAAAAAGCTTTCGAGATGGCCCAATGTCGGAATCTCCTAGAAATTTTCCAAGTGCCTGGTAAAGATGACAATCGGTCCTGGCAAAACAGAGCTAGGATACAAATAGAAAACCAAACATATGATTCGGTACAGTGTTGCAGGAATGAAATATGGCAGGGAAAACCTGAGTACACGGAGAGAAAGCTTGTCCCGCCTCCGTTTTGTCTAGCACAAATCTCACATCGGAATTTGAACCACGGAACTGTGCGGCGAAAAGTCGATGTACAGCACCTGAGCTATGGAGGTTCTCTCGTATACGTATGATACAATCCGAATTTAAACCTTTATGACAGACTCCAAGTCCTTGAATGTTATGTCTTATCCACTTTGTATTGTGGTGCAGATGCTTTGACACTATGCCAGTAACAATCAAATGGTTAAATACCGTTGATCTTCGGTGGAATCGTCGTACGTTCATAATATTTTGGGTGCATTGTGTAACGAACGACATTGGAGAAAACAACTAGTGCAAAAATAAACAAATAAGGCAAGATAGCATACCAAGGACAACTATCCAGGCAATTCCACATTCGTACAAGTCTGCGCCAAAGAGATGCCATTTCACCGTTACTGTTCAACATCGTACTGCAAGAAGCAATCCGAGAGATGAAGTGAGGAGGAAAGAGTGTCAATCTCAATAGGAAAATCATATGAAGACAATAATGCAATCCCGGCTGAGTTGAAAGAGGAAATGGTGGGAACGGCGTCAGATCTAGCATAGAAGTGTGGTAAAGTCGGGCTGACGATAGTTTCAGAAGAGACAGTGTTGATGGAACTGTTCGGAGTAGCCGTACGTATAGCAATCGTCACGTGAGAAAGCAAATATCGCCACCTAGTTTTATTTCTTTTAATGGCTCATCACTGCTGCCAACTGGACTATTTACATCACGAGACACAACCATCAACAAACTAACCTCGTCGTATCAATAATGGATGTACTCTTACTCAAGCAAATGATCATTCAAAATATTCATAATGAAGTCGGTTGTCAAGTTCCATGAAAAATTAAGGAAATACATACTCCCTCCCAACTCCAACTTAATATTATATTATATATTTCTGCCTTGAAAATGAAATGAAATGTCGTATGGCTTTTAGTGCCGGGATATCCCAGGACGGGTTCGGCTCACCAGGTGCAGGTCTTTCTATTTGACTCCCGTAGGCAACCTGCGCGTCGTGATGAGGATGAAACGATGATGAAGACAACACATACACCCAGCTCCCGTGCCATTGGAGTTCACCAATTAAGGTTGAAATCCCCGACCCGGCCGGGAATCGAACCCGGGACCCTCTGAACCGAAGGCCAGTACGCTGACCGTTCAGCCAACGTATTTCTGCCTTTATTTTGATATACCGGTACGCATTTTCGTTTTCTTCAGTGTTTGCCTGATGTAAATAATTCAGCAGCCTTCTTGAAATGTTCTATACTTGTCGGACTTACGTGAAACCATGCTGTAATAATGCACACAAGCGAATATATTACACGTGCATACGCCGTAAGTGAATAAGCGACCGGGCGAGTTGGCCGTGCGGTTAGGAGCGCGCGGCTTTGAGCTTGCATCGAGGAGATACTGGGTTCGAATCACCCTGTCGGCAGCTCTGAAGATGGTTTTCCGTTGTTCCCCATTTTCACGCCAGGCAAATGCTGGGGCTGTACCTTAATTAAAGCCACGGCCACTTCCTTCCAACTCCTAGGCTTTTTCTATCCCATCGTCGCCATAAGACCTATTTGTGCCAATGCGACGTAAAACCACTAGCAAAAAAAAAAAAAAGAAATGAATAAGAAACCCCAAAGAATAAGTATTCAAACCGTACCAAAATCGTGATAAGACAAGTTTAGGTCAGGTTGACAAAAAAAATTACTTCCATTTCAACTGAACTGATCTTTATAGAGGAGGTAATGTTGCTTTCCCTTTCCGAGGTGTTCTAGAACTTTTTATTGCTTACTATGATATTCTATACATACGCATTTGACGAAATAAGACCTATTATTAATATGTCATTCGTCATTTAAAACCAACTATGTACTGTATGGTTAGCGACACTGAATCGAACCGAACAGTTAGCAAATAACTATAAATCAATACGTTCTGTATTAACAGGGAGAAACTGTAAAGTTTTACCCTCAGTGTATAAGTTTACATGGCACGGAGTATACAATGGGTCATTCTAAATAGGAGACTGGAAACTTGCTAAAGTAGAAAACTTCAAATACCTAGTAAAAGTATTAATATGCTGTAAATTCCGTTTTATGCTTTACTGCTTACGAGTGAACACATACAAATGTTACACTCGGATTCAGTTGAAATTTGGTAGGAATATTCGTGGGAGGTAGTAGAATGCTAACGTGAAAACTGCATGTGCCCAGCTCAAGTTAAAATGCCAACACTGAACAAATAAATAGTCGTAAAATTAGAAGTGCCGCGGGAGTATCGGGGTGTGGCGGAGAGGTAGGTAGGAGCGGAGCAGCGGACGTGAACCAACCGGGCTGCGTCGAGCTGCGCTAGCAGCCAGGCAGCGTATAGTTAGCGCGTTCCCCGTAACTTCCCGATCAGATGTGCAAAACATAAATATGAAAACAGCACATGAAACAAGTGTGCAAAGGACGAAGTTTGAACAACGATGCCAATAAGGTTTGGAAAATTCAAACGAGTAACAAGAACTCGGGCATGAATTTTTCAAACCTTATTGGCATCTTTGTTCAAACATCGTCCTTTGTATACTTGCTTCATGTGCTGTTTTCATATATACGTTTTGCACATCTGATCGGGAAGTTAAGGAGAACGCGCTAACTATACGCTGCCTGGCTGCTGGCGCAGCTCGTTACAGCCTGGTTGGTTCACGTCCGCTGCTTCGCTCCTCCCTACCTCTCCGCCACACCCCGATACTCTCGCGGCACTTCTAATTTTACGACTATTTATTTGTTCAATTTTGGTGTTTAAACTTGCGCTGGGCACATGCAATTTTTACCTTAGCATTCTACTGCCTCACACGAATATTCCTACCAAATTTCAACCCGAATCCGAGTGTAACACATGTATGTGTTCCCTCGTTAGTAATGTTGTATGTTTTAAATTTTAGATATTCAGTTCTTTCTAACAGGTTTTTAATAATTAATGTAGCCTATAGTGACTAAGCCACCTGTAATTGGAGAATCATCTCTGTTGGTGATATGAGATATAAATAAATAAATAAATAAATAAATAAATAAATAAATAAATAAAAACCTGATTCAACAACCGTATAGTCAATGCATCTGTATGACATACTGTATTATGGCCTAAAGGAAATAATGCCAGCAATCAATGATCTGCATTTAGGGACGGCACACAGGTGGCAGATACCCTACAAATTGTTACCTAGATTTTTTCTTATACATTTTCAAAGAGCTTGAAAATTTATCGAATATTTATTCCAATCATTTACTCCACTTTCCACAAATGAATATATGCCCTAATTTGTCCTCTTGGATTCCAAATTCATCATCATATTATGATCTTTCCTACTTTTAAAAGCTCCGCTTAAGTTTATTCGTCTGCAAATGTCATTCCACATCACTCCACGCACAGTTGTGAACGTACCACGTAGTCGAGCATCTCGTCTCCTTGCTCTCAAGTCTTCCCAGCCCAAGGTGTTCACGAGAACTGCAACAAAAATTAGGTCAGAGCATATAACGCCATAATAACGCCAGTGTTGCCATATGAGACAGAATCATTGAGGAAAACCAGAAGTGGTTACGGAAATTTGCTGACCTTGGAGTGTTAAATCATGAGAAAGGTCTTCCGACCAGTGCAGTTTTTAAACTGTTGGAGGCGTAGTAAGAACCAGGAGCTGTGCCAGTTTACGCACGAGCCCAACGTTGTAACAAAACATGAAGGCAAGGAGACTGAGATGGGCAGGCAACGTAGTACACATGCCGGAGGGTAGCCGAATGAAAGCAATTGTGGACGGTACATCCGAGGGAACACAACGAATAGGCAGACCCCAAGGTACGTAGAATACAAGGTAGGGATCACGAGAGAGGTGCGCAGTAGCAAGCAGAGCTGTGACGTCACGCAGGACCCTCGCGTTGAATCTGCTCTGAATGAGGTAGAGATAGTTCGAATAAGAATCGCTGTACACGCAGAAGCTAGATGCTAATTATACACGATAGTAACATATCTGTGGTGTATAAGAAACCGTGTGTGTTTATTTTATGTGATAAAACGTAAAAAGCAGTAATAGGGTACACTTTTCAATATGCTTTGTCATGCCATTGTAGGCTGCACAAATCATAACAGGCACGCAAAGGAACGAAACATACGCTTTCATTTATTCCCTAAAGCCACTGACCTAAATGAATGGTGACAGAAGTAATCAAGACATTAGCGAAACCTATCTTTCTCAGCTTCGAGGGTTGGGAAGGCTTTATGACCATCCTCTTCCGACAGCTGTGACGCGAAAGGTGAGATCACTGCTTCTTAGCCTCAATGCTTCCGAGGCGATAAGGAATTCCATCTGTTCTTCGAAAGATTATGAAACATTACGCCCAAATATGTTACATGCTACTGATGAACTCGATCAAAACTCGGATATCGTGTGCCAGTCTAAGGCCATCGTTGAGCACATCCTATTATTTACCGGAGGATGAGCAAGGGTTCGTTAAAGCCCTTGAAGAGCTAGTAAAACAGCTCGAGGACAGTCGCGAAACCAAGGATCGTGATGAGCTGCTTGAATCTTCACAGGCTATATTGTAGCTTTTAGGGTAAAGAAGAAGAACCTCGATATAGAAAACAATTACGGAGAGAAAACAGGTCAAACTACAAGGGGTGGAAATTAGATTTCAAAAAGAGGTCCATTTTTTGCAAGATGCTTTACGTCGCACCGACAAAGATAGGTCTTATGGCGACTATTGGACAGGAAAGGGCTAGGAATGGGAAGGAAGCGTCCGTGGCCTTAAGGTACAGCCCCAGCATTTGGTTGGTGTGAAAATGGGAAACCACGGAAAACCTCCTTCAGGGCTGCCGACGGTGGGGTTCGAACCCACTATCTCCCGAATACTGAATACTGGCCACACTTAAGCGACTGCAGTTATCAAGCTCGGTAGTTTCAATTTTACCACGGGAAAGAACTGAAAGAGGGTTCTAACATCATCACAAACCTTACGGATATCCTGAAGAAGGAATTCCCCGAAATTTATGAGTTTGCAAGTTGCTTCGTGAGAAGCCGTTCTTTTATTCGAATGGGCGCTTTAAAAAAAAAGTAAGACATTCAAGAGACCGGCTTTCAGTTAATAAAATACCGATATAGAAAGAAGAAAAGCAAAGAAATTCCATTGATGCTAGGGATAAGTGTGTTTGATATTCTTTTTTTTTTTAAATATCAGCATTACACTTTGTGTATAAAGTACCTGTTATTTTTTTATGGAAGGCATTTTATTATGTTTTATATGAAACCAGTGCTAAGAATGTTAATATGAAGGCTCATTAATTGATGTGGCCTATCTGATGTTAACGTGGAATTTGTCAGTGCCTGGCACTTGGAGAACATTTACTGTACTGCTTGTGTTGTGGACAGTTTCCTAACATTTGCTGTTTGTGTTGTTGACAGTGTATATAGTTTCCCAATGTTGCTTGTAACAACGGACATATTTCTTGCAGTCATCAAGCTTTAATGTTCGCGTCTGTAACTGTAACTAACAATTAGAGCCCCTTGTTATTGTTATCATAGGTGTTGAGAACATGAAGGTATGGAATGGTCATTCCGCTGCGATCACAGTCTTAGCATTGTTACAACCTTTTATACAGATCGAAATACTTCAGAAATGCAGCTGGATTCACACTGTATTTTTTGATCTCCTATTATTACTCTACTGTAATAGTGAAGTGCAATGCCTTTTGTGAGGTGGTGTTAAAATATCAATGAAGTTCTCTTATCTCTAACTTGTGGCTAAAACAGAATACCTTACAGCTGTGTGTTAGCCTACCTCATGCAGAACACAAGGCGCTGAGGGTTCACGTGACGTCATCGACGGCCGAGCGTGGTGGGGAGACCTGCGCGTGATCCCTACCTCTTACTCAAACTACCTTGGGCAGACCCAAGGAACAGTTCACATATAGGCGTGAATTACAATTCTGTTAAATATCAAGTGCATGCCTAACATTGTTTAACACGGCGACTATGCAACAATCGATGGAAACTATCCACACTTTCTCCTAGTCATTTCCAACCACCTCTTGAAAATCGGCTAGGTTACAATTGTTGCACTTTTGTTTTAGTGGGTCAAGGGTTCGATTGCTGCTTGCACCGAAGATTTTCAGCACTACGCCCGGACGGGATATGGGCGCACTGCTTTCCTGGTTGTGGACGGCGCCCGTATACTATATGGACGTGATTTTCGGGCGTATTATAGGTAGCTAAAGATCCCATATGGTTCCCGTCCTTTGCGTGAGGTCCTTACCATGACCTCTACTGAACCACTCGATGTGTCAGTTGTGTTACTGTACAAACATGTATTAAAGCCGGCTCAATAATAGTGATATCCTGTACATTTTATCGGGAGAAACGTATTAAAAATACTGTAGATGACAGTGATGAATAATCCACTTACGAACCAGATACATATCAAGTTATAGTTCGGGCAAGATTTTTATTTGTTATGTCACTTTAGAATTAAAGTTTTTACCTGAATTACTTTACTCCAAGTACAAAAGATAGAAATATTTCACCTCTCTAGATTTTGGGCTTATTTTTATAATTTAGGCGAAGAGAAACAGCCTGATGATTCACCTGTACCGCAGAAAGTAGATGATTGTGCAAGGAGTGCAAGGTTGGACGTTTTGCTATTCGTCCTGGTGTGATCCATTATTTGTTTAACAATTTAGCTATTATACAGAATTTCTTCTCCCTTTCTCTTGCTATTTTTAATTTATATTCACCACCAATATAATTATTTAATTCTAAGTGCATCAGATCCCCTACATACTCTCAATAGGTGAGCCTCTTCCAATTTTGTCCACACAGTAAGCAATGATTCTCATTATGTTTATCTCTCAGCCAGTTATTTTTATATATCCCCATTAGCCACCACACCACACCTTTTAGTTCTCTATTTGGATATCCCTCTACATACAGTTGGCGTCAGGAAGGGCATCCGGACACAAAACAAGCAAAAATCTACAGGTGTGACATAGTTTGCACCCACGACCTCACCATTATGTGGGAAAAGTAGTAGAAGAAGAAGAAGGGGAATTATTATTACGTCCCAGTAACTACTTTTATGGTTTTCGGAGACGTTTTGTGCCGGAATTTTGTCTCATATAAGTTCATTTTTAAAATCTTCCGTTCTTCAGTCTGCCGAAACTAATTTTGAGCAATAAATTTATAAACTACCTGGAAAACAAAAAAACAACATAATGGTAACAGTGTTCTTCTGCTGCTTCATCTTATCCCGCTTCAAGCAGGGTCGATGTTTCTGGCAAGTCTTTTCCACTTTATCCTATCCCGCACATCACCTTCCCCTAAGTTCTTCTCCTTCAGATCTTCTCGTTCATTGTCTGTCCACTTCCTTCTTGGTCTCCCCCTATTTCTAGTCCCATCCACAGTCATAACCATCACTCTCTTCCGTACATAGCTTTCATTCCTTCGCATAATGTGTCCATACCACACAAGTCTTCTCTCCTGTATTTCTTGGATACTTCTGTCACTTTAACTGTTTCTTTGATTTTCTTATTTTTGATGCGGTCCATTTTAGCGACATCACACACCCTACTTAGGATATTCATCTTTGCAACATTGTGCCTTTGTTGTTGCCCAAGTTTCTGCACCATTCAACATGGCTGGCCTCCCTGCTGTCTTGTAGGCTTTTCCTTTAACCCTTATACCAAGTGTTTTGTCACACAAGATGCCAGACATTCTTCTCCAGTTCATCCAGCCAGACTGCACTCTGTGATAATCTCCGAATTTAGGTTGCCATCTTTAGACACAAAAGATGCTAAATACTTGAAACTATCCACTGTTTTAAAGCATGTACCATCCGTATCTTACAATTCATTCTCCTCATCTCCGAGCCACAGGTACTCGGTTTTCTTTCTATTAATTTTTAGGCCTCTGTCTTACAAGGACTTTGTCAGGATTTCCAACCTCTTTTCCAATTCTATCCTACTGGTGCTAAACAATATTTTCTGCAAATATCATGCACCACGGTGCTTTAGCTCGTAAACCATCAGATAAGTCATCCATCATAAGTATGAATATGTATGGACTCAGTATTATACCTGAAAAATTGTATGACTTTTTAGATATAATACTGTTACCATTATGTTATTTCTATTCTAGTAGTTCATGCATTTATTACTCAAAATTAGTTTAAGAAGACTAAAGAGCCGAGTCGAAACTCAAACGAGATGCCTTAAAATATTACAATTCGTAGGAGATCCTTAACGTGCTAGTAACTTTGCCGACATGAGGCTGACGTATAGTGGAATCTCGATATCTCGAAATCACCACAGGAGCTAAATTTTATTTCAATTTATCGAAATTTCAAGATATAGAGAATACAGTTTTTGAGCATGTATAACTCATAATTGTACCATACGTATCTACGGGCTTATACTGAATACATAATTTTTAACAGTATTTCAAAATATACAAACTATATTTTATGGCATCACTTTAATTATAATCATTATAGTAACTTTTTAGAAGACAAGAATAAAATATATACAGTAGTAAAACAAGAAACATACTTCGTTAACACCATTGTAAAAAAATCCGTTAGTCTCTTCTGTTTGTCTGCTTGTTTCTGTTAATATTTCCTCACTTCACGTTGAAAATTTTCGTGTATAACACGCAGCGAAGTTTCGTAAATGGAGCCTTTCATCCGCGACTTCGGGGGCTGCTTTCGTACGTGACCGGTTATAAATTCACACCCGTGAAACAGCGAGGCTTCCCCGATTTTCCGATCACTAGAAGTTTTAGTATTTCTGTTCCCTTTATATAAGCTCTCAACATCATTATAACCCTCTCTTTACTTGTTATCTGTTCCTCACAAACCACAAGTACCGTATTGCACAATTAATCTTGCACAAAATTCGAGTTACAGTGTATTTTTTGCTTCAAGGGTGGAAATGTTTGCTTCTAGAAATCGAGAAATTCGTGTAACCTAATTTCGATTAATAAATAAATAAATAAATAAATAAATAAATAAATAAATAAATAAATAAATAAATAAATAAATAAATAAATAAATAAATAAATAAATAAATAAATAAATAAATAAATAAATAAATAAATAAATAAATAAATAAATAAATAAATAAATAAATAAATACCGTACACGTAAAGAATAGGACAAACAGCCGGAAAATTTAAGTTACTTCGAGATATCGAAAATTCGAGTAATGGAGGTTCGAGATATCGAGGTTCGACTGTATTTGAGAAACTTAAATCATCACCAGACTGAGCCAGGATCGAACCTGCTAAGTTCGGCTAGGAAGGGCAGTGCCCTACCACCTGAGATTTTCAGCCCTGTCTGTAAATATCTGTGCTTGCAAACATATTGAACTGTTAATAAATACTAAATCGGTGAACAACACTTTTGTAAAATCTTGTCTGCCCCGCCATCATTTATTATTTTGTAAGGTAAGAAATTCAGAGTGCGCTGTAAGACGATAATGCTATTGAAACTTCAAAGTTTGCTCCTAAGCCTTCGTTAGAATAGAACTTTTGACTTTCTGTTTATCGTAAATAAGTTCTATCTCCCATCAGATAAAGAATATGCTCCTTTCCAAGGAACTTGTTCCGTAACAAACGGATTTAGTCGACATCTGAATTCACAGTTGCGCCATCAAATCCGTCAAGAGACTGATCCTCTTAAAAGATTTAAGAAGCAGATCGTAGACTCACTGAATTATATCCGTTGAACCAGCGTGTGATGGCAAGCATTTTTTTTTTTTCACAGGTTCATCTCCTTTATCGTAATGTGACATTGCTTCGACCTCCGCCATGAAGCCTCGATAATAATTCAACTGTCTAATTTAAATAAACTCGCAAGCCAATTAACTCTCTGGCAAACGGTGAACTGTATGGCCGGGCTGAGTTGTTCAGACGGTTGAGACGCTGGCCCTTTTGGCCCCAACTTGGCTGGTTCGATACTGTCTCAGTCCGGTGGTATTCGAAATTGCTCAAATAGTTCAGCCTCATGTCGGTAGATTTACTGGTACGTAAAAGAACTCCTGCGGGATTCAATTCCGGCACCTCGGCGTCTCCGAAAAACTAAAATGTAGTTACTGGGACATAAATCAAATAACATTACTATTATTATTATTATTATTATTATTATTATTATTATTATTGAACTGTTTGTATGTATAACTTATACAGGACATATGGGTATGTTCTACCAACGTCTACTGCCACTTAAAGTGTTTTCGGTTATGAGTGAGATATTTAAGTTTCAACCTGCGGCTCGGACGAAATTTCGAAAGAAGAAACGTAAACTCAGAACAGTACGGACAGTGAAATTTAAACGTACTGTAATTACCTGCCACACTGTTTTGTTATGAATCATCTCTGATTGTTTGAACTCCGCTTCACAGTATTTTAACCACGCATAATCAGAAAGATCATGAATCAAGGAACACATAGGTAATCTTATTGATTTTGTTTAGAATTATCTTTACGTCGCACCGACACAAGTAGGTCTTACGGCAAAGATGGCATAGAGAATGGGAATGGGAAGGAAGCGACCGTGGACATAAGGTACAGCCCCAGCATTTGCCTGAAGGAGAATTGAGAAACCACGGAAAACCACTTCGGGGATGGCTGAGGCGGGAATAGAACTCCCTCTACTCAGTTGACCTCCCGAGGCTCAGGGGACCCGTTCCAACCCTCGCACTACTTTTCAAATTTCATGGCAGAGCCGAGAATTGAACCCTGACCTCCGGGGGTGGCATCACTAACCACTACACCACAGAGGTGGATTGGATCATGATCCTACATATTTCTTACGATTTATGGGAACTTTTTATCTTCGCTGTAGGCGGAGTGGAAATAAGTACTATCTGTAACCAACACCCCCTCCCCACGTGCATGTTGCAACAGGCTGCTTAGAATGTGTACCTGCTTTTCCGTCTTAAGTCCAAAAACGCCCTAAAACATATCCATGAATCTATTCTTTTTCGGTGTAGTGAAGAAATTTGTATACATATTGTTATTTCTTACGATTTTGGTGTGATATTATCTTCCTAAAACTGTTTTGTTTGAATAATTTCTGATGATCTCGATATTTCGACAGTCCAGAATCCTTCAGTTTGTATTGCAGTATTTGTCTGCTTCAGCTCCCAGCCCCGCTCCTGTATATTACGGACCAACTCGTGCAAGCACAGACTCTGCAGTGACATAAATGTTTTGCGGGCAATTTAACACTGGAACATCCTATTAGAAACACAACACAAAGTTCCTGCTTGTTGGGGTTTAAGTGGTTATGTCCAAGGGAGACAACAACTTTTAATTCAATTGGAACATAAATTAAACTTAAAACAATTGCCACATAAAACAATTTACGTTAATAAACTGGAACGAAAGGCACGTGGGACGTTAGGAGAGGTCTGCGCTATGCAGGAGGTCAATTCAAGGAAGAGATAAGAATTTTAATTACACGTACCTTGCACAGTGGGTGAGATGCTACCTGGACAGAGCGGTAACGACGTATACAGTTCATGCAAAGGTACGTAAGTCAATTAATTAATTAATTAATTAATTAATTAATTAACGAATACTCTTCTCTTCCAGTCACGGGTGATCACGAACTGGGAAGAGAGTATTAATGTATTATAAACATACTGCATACCGTATATGCAGTTAGTTTCTTATAATAGGCCTACAGATCCTGACTCAGTTCGGTGGTACTTGAATGTGGTCAGATACGGTAGCGTCGTGCCGTTAGATTTACTGGATCGTAAAATAACTCCTGTTGGCACGTCGCCGTCTTTGTTTTTTTTCTTACTATTTGCTTTACGTCGCACCGACACAAATGTCTTATGGCGACGATGGGATAGGAAAGGCCTAGGAATTGGAAGGAAGCGGCCGTGGACTTAATTAAGGTATAGCCCCGGCATTTGCCTGGTGTGAAAATGGGAAACCACGGAAAACCATCTTCAGGGTTGCCGACAGTGGGTTTCGAACCCACTATCTCCTGATTACTGGATACTGGCTGCACTTAAGCGACTGCAGCTATCGAGCTCGGTACCGTCTTTGTGAACCGTCAAAAGTAGTTAGTGGGATGTAAAAATATTATTATTATTATTATTATTATTATTATTATTATTATGCACTATATTCCTTGCATTTAATCTAGACAATTATTTTCTTTGTATTCGTAATTTTCGTTGAACGTAATGGAACAACTACTAAAGTAAAACCATCAGGAAGTGTTCAAACCGACTTGCACATTAGAAAAAAAAAATTCTGAAATATATGGGGATATTCTGCCTTATTTTATTCGTTTAGCGATTCAGCAGGACACTAACTCAGACAGGCCATGAAGATGGAATAGAAAAGAGAGGTGGCCATAGCCTTACATAACGTACATAACATTTGCTTGATGTTCAAATGAGAACCCACGGGAAAACATCTTCAAGGATGCCGATGATGGGGTTTGATCCCAACACCTCCAGAATGCAAATTAACATTTACGCGGCACGCATCACGCAGCGAACTTGATCGCTAATGTGAAATCTACCAAATACAACCCAACCAATGAGTCAGATACAGTGATTTAACCCCTAACGCCAGTATTTGTTGAAGGTGTGATATTCATCCATCATTACTCATTGCCACCCATACCACATCAGCCTCCATACCTTCAAATTCATAAATGGAACCGACATTTTGCTCTCCTACTTACCAAGAGGTAGATGCAAAAGTTAACCCCTTAGTAGGTAAAAGGTAAAAGTGACCCTGCCAACCAATGATCCGCCCGAAGACTTTATATGCAGCTGAATGTTTGAACCTGATAAAAACAGGATTGGTCAAGAAGTAGGAACCAGTGGAGGGAAAGATTCTGAGGAAGATACTGGGACCTCAAAGAACAAAGGATGGAGCATACAGAAAGAAAGTGAACCAAGAATTATATCTCAAGATGTAAAAGGATACCATCCAGAAAAGGAGAATCATATTCTACGGAGATATCTGCAGAATGAATCCAGGAAGACAGACCAATCAGAGATCAGGAAAATTACAGCGCGATGTTATCAGGAGCTCAAGAAGGACCTGGAAGAAGTGGGAATACAAGGAATGGAAATCATTAACAGGGATGCTCTCAAGTCGAGTATCAAGGCCACTAAGATGTTTCAAGAAAATGTTAGAGCGCGTACCCAAGTGCCATGGACAGAAGAAACGAGATTGCAGAGTGAAAAGCTGAAAGAGTTCTGGACAAGGATTAAAGTCTAGAAACTGATGAATCTGAATTCGAATTAACGTGATCCATAGTCGCCAAAACGAAAGAGAAAAAAGAAGCAGGAAACGTAAAATTTAAAGAAAGAATATAAAATAATAATAATAATAATAATAATAATAATAATAATTGCTCTACGTCCCACTAACTACTTTCAAGGTTTTCGGAGACGCCGAAGTGCCGGAATTTTATCCCGCAGGAGTTCTTTTAAGTGCCAGTAAATCCACCGACACGAGGCTGACGTAGTCCGCCTCTGCGGTGTAATGGTTAGTGTGATTAGCTGCCAACTCCAGAGGCCCGGGTTCGATTCCCGGCTCTGACATGAAATTTGAAAAGTGGTAAGAAGGCTGGAACGGGGTTCACTCAGCCTCGGGAGGTCAACTGAATAGATGAGAGTTCGATTCCCACATCAGCTAATCACTTCTCCTCCAGGCAAATGCCGGGATAGTACCTAACTTACGACCACGGCTGCTTCCTTCCCGCTTCCTTATCTCTCCCTTCCAATTTCCCCATCCCCTCCACAAGGCTCCGTTCAGCATAGCAGGTGAGGACACCTGTGCGAGGTATTGTTGGGAGATCAGAAGAATGCACATGCCAGGTGAGGCACGGGGCGAAGGGGTTTTCACCAGCAGAGCCAGTGGCTCAATGGTTACCATAGCAACTCCGCTACTACCCAGGCGAATTTGTATTATCTTCTACTAGCAGTTCTTCGCTCTTGCCAGTTGTAATCCAGTAAACTTCAAAGTGTGAGTAAATATTTTCGTGTAGCAGATAAGAACAGATAAGAGCCGATCTGTCTGTGCAGAACAGGAAGTTCGTGCTTGCAGGCCACATTCCTCATTCTTGCATTCTTCTCATCTCTACGCTACTGGTTCTACCAAAGTTGTATCCCCCGACCCAAAGTCTCATTCTCCGGAACACTGCCCTTGAAGGAAAGAAGAAAGATGCTGACGTATTTGAGCGCATTCAAAAACCACTGGGCTAATCCAGGATCGAACCTGCCAAGCTGGGTTCAGAAGGCCAGCGCCACAACTGTCTGAGCCACTCAACCCGGCAAAAGAAAGAAAGAAAAAAGAAAGAATACAGGAGGACAGAAGTAAATATAAACAAACACCTAGACTGAGAATGTGAAGTCCTCGAAGTAAAAGAGTCATCTTCAGTGCTGGGTTTCAAACCTGGTATCTCCAGACAGGAACAACAGTGTTCGTAACATCGCAGCGGGTGCAATAATACGTCTATATATTGCGCTCAAGGGGGAGAAAGAACTGAGGGAAACATTTCACGAATGCGATAAATCATTGAGACTCTTTCCGGCAATATGGTGCAGTACTTTCTAAAACCACCTCGAATGTGGTAATTTTTGCTGCAGAATGTGTTTATGTGCGGGAAGTGGAACCGCAGTGGAGCAGGGTATTATAGTAGCAGCGTAATGGTAAGTTGGCTGTACAACCGCACTGGTGAACCCGTAATAACTGGAGCAGCTGCTACAGACAAATAGCGGCCCAGTTAACTTTTTAATGTGTTTTGAATGCCTGAACTGGCTATTAAGTTTTGACGTGATTATTGCCTTACTAATGTAGCTGATTTGCGTGCTATTTACAATAATAAGCTTGTTAAACGTGTAACAGCCTGCTTGTTACATAAACGAGTACGAAGTTAAAAGGGATTAATTACCAACAGATTGACCGACAAAATACCTATTTCCTTTCCACCTGGAAATAATAATCACTCTTCGCTTACCCGCACAGTTATGCTACAATATAATTACTTACAGTATATGAGCTGCCTCTGTGGATCAGTGGTAGAGTGTCGGCCTTGGGATCATAAGATAGCGGGTTCAAATCCTGCAGAGGTAGTCTGATTTTGGAAGGACGGAAAAAAAATCCATTCAACACTTCATGTCGAACAATTTTAGCATTTAAAAGACCTCTGGTGACGCATTTGGTGTATTCCCGACAAAATTCATTAAATTTTAGCCATCTTAGGAAACTAGAACTTAAAAAGGGGAAGATCTTGAGGAAGATACTAGGAGCCATAAGAGAGGAGGGTGCCACCTACAGGATCAGGCACAACAACGAGCTCTACGAACATCAAGAAGACATAGTCACATGTATGAGGAAAAGGCACTGATCTTCTGCGGACACATGAGCCGCCTGAAAGACCGCAGGCTCACTAACAGAATCCTCACAGTGACAAGTAGGGGAAAGGCTTCCGAGACCAAGTGGATCACCTCAGTAAAATCATACATTGAGGAACTGAAGATCACATTAGAGACCGCAGAGATCCGATCTCAATACCGCCAGGCGATCCTATAGGGAGTCTTCCCACTGTCCCATATAAGCAAAAAAAGTACAGGGACCACCTGACCTAAGTGGATGGATGGAAGGATGCAGGCACACAGTCAGGAAATGAAAGCGTAGTGGGCCAAGAAAAGTAGAAGACGATAGTTAAGAGTTAAGACGAGCCCCGTAGAACCTAGTGAACCAAAACAAATAATAATAATAATAATAATAATAATAATAATAATAATAATAATAATAATAATAATAATAATAATAATAATAATTTCACGACTCGCTAACTACTTCTACAGCTTCCAAAGTCACCGAAATACCGATATTTTGTTCCACAGTTCTTTTAAGTGCTTGTATATTTATCAAGACAAGGCTAGCATATTTGAGCACTTTCAGTATGGCCCGTGGAATAATGTTTAATTATAGAATTTTAGCAGTAATAACAACATATTTATATTATGTATATAAATCACTTTTATTACGTGTTTTCATTTGTTATTTAAGTTTTAGAACTTATTAGCTTCATGCATTTCATATTTTATTTATAGTAGTATTTTCTTGCAAATTTGTGTGTATATTTCATTCGAAATAACCCTTACATTTTCTTTAATTTGAGGTTTAAATATTTCTCATTACTTAGATTTATTGATCTTAACGTTTTAATTGGCACATTATGTTTTAAATTTCTTTATCTTCTTCTTCTTATGCTACTTCTACTTCTATCGCCTTTCTCACGCCTTGTGGTGTCGCGGGTGCGAACTGTGTGGCACATGTGGATTTGGCCCTGTTTTTACGGCCGGAAGCACTTCCTGACGCCAACAATATGTGGAGGGCTGTAATCACTACTGCATGTTTCTGTGGTGGTTGGTAATGTGGTGTGTTGTCTGAATATGCAGGGGAGAGTGTTGGGACAAACACAAACAACCAGTCCTCGAGTCGTAAGAGTTAACTACACGTGATTAAAATACCCGATCCACCGGGATTCGGTCCCGGGACCCTCTGAACCGAAGGCCACAACGCCGACCATTCAGCCAAGGAGTCGGCTATTGTTTTAAATTTAACTTACAATATTTTATTTTTAACATTAATATAGTATGTTATTTAATTTAATTCCATTACAATATACAATTTAATTTTAAATATTTTCATACTTACAGAAGATGGTAAACATTATGTGGTTTAGTGTAAGAACCCTAACTTTGCACTTAACAAGGAAATATTAAAGAAACCAATAAATAAATACATAAATAATTGTTATAAAATTGTGTCAGAAAGGAAGTTCGCCACTGTGATGTAGTGGTTAGAGTAATTAGCTGCCACCCCTGGAGGCGCGGATTCGATTCCCGGCTCTGCCACTAAATTTGAAAAGTGGTACGAGGGCTAGAACGGGGTCCACTCAGCCTCGGGGGGTCAAATGAATAGAAGGGGTTTCGATTCCCACCTCAATTATCCTCGAAAGTGGTTTTCCGTGGTTTCCCACTTCTCCTTCAGGCAAATGCCGGGATGGTACCTAACTTTGGGCCACGGCCGCTTTCTTCCCTCTTCCTTGTCTGTCCCTTCAAAGCTTCCCTTTCCCCCCCACAAGGCCCATGTTCAGCACAGTAGGTGAGACCACCTGTGCGAGATACTGATCCTCCTCCATAGTTGTATCCCAACCCAAAATTTTACGCTCCAAAATACTGCCCTTGAGACGGTAGAGGTGGGATTCCTCGCTGAGTCAGACGGAAAAACCAACCCTGGGAAGTGAACGGATTAAGAAAGGAAGAAAGGAGGAAATCTGTGCGTTCTTCTGCTCTTGTTGCTACTTTCTGGTGGGGAAGAAATTGGGGAAATTTGGATATTTGCAATTTTTATTGTAGAGGGAACCGGGAATAAAAATTGATGGCGGGAGGATTCTACAAAACCCTACTGTTTTCCCTTCGCATACCCGAAGTACGAGCATATTGCGAATGTACCAGAAATAACAAGTCCGACTCATTGGTTGAATGGTCAGCGTTGAGGCCTTCTGTTCAGATGGTACTGGGTTCGATTCCCGGCCGGGTCGGGGATTTAAATCGTGATTGATTAATTCTTCTGGCTCTGGGACTGGGTGTTTGTATTTTGTCCAACACTTTCACCTTCATGTTCAGGAAACACACGACACTACCAACGATCACAGGAACATGCAATAGTGATTACATCCTTCCATATAACGTTGGCGTCAAGAAGGGCATCCGGGGGTAAACCAGGGCCAAATACACCTGTGCAACACAGTTCGCACCAGCGACCTCACGGTTGTGGAAAAGCAGTAGAAGTTCCAGAAATAACAAATAAGTGTTGCTGGGTACCTAATAATAATAATAATAATAAAAATAATAATAATAATAATAATAATAATAATAATAATAATAATAATAATAATAATAATAATAATTAAGAGAACTTATAACAAAAAGTGCTTATCAAGAATAGTTAAAATAAAGCACTACAACACAGTAGTGAAACCAGAGTGCCTGTATGCCAGCGAATGTCTAGCACTTAACTACAAGCTCGATAAATTAGAAATATTAGAAAGAAGAATTATAAGGAAAATATTAGGTCCTCTAAGAGTTGCAGAGTTTTGGAAATTAAGAAGTAACAATGAAATTTACCAGAACATAGAAAACATATCAGAAACAATAAGAAAAAGGAGATTGCTATTTCTTGGATACATTTACAGAATGGATGACAATAGACTAACTAAACGAATCTTCAAGTACATTTGGGAAAATAAATCAACTACCACCTGGATTCAAGAAGTCAAGAAAGACCTGGAAAGGAACAACATACGAGAAGAATAATTATTGAAAATAAAGATTTTTAGGAAGAAAGTCTTACAAATGGAAGGATTCCAAGGGAGGAAGGAAAAGAAAACAGGCACAAAGTGGACTGAAGACAGGAAAAAGAAGCACAGTGAAACAATGAAAGAATACTGGAAGAAAAGGAAAGAAATAAGGAGGAAGAATTGAAATTGTAACGTGGCCCTTAGAAGGCCGGAACGCAATAAATAATAATAATAATAATAATAATAATAATAATAATAATAATAATTTTATTTGTCTTACGTCCCACTATTTACTTTCACGGTTTTTGGAGACGCCGAGGTGCCGGAATTTAGTCCCGCAGGTGATTTTTAGCGTACCAGTAAATCTATCGACACGAGGCTGACGTATTTTAGCACCTGCAAATACCATCGGACTAAGCCAGGGTGGAACCTACCAAGTTGGGGCCTGAAGGCCAGAGCCTGAACCGTCCGAGCCAATGACTGAAGAACTCCAGATGATAGCAAAAAAGACTGGCCTTCTACTGTAATTTATTTTGAGAAGACTGCGTTCATGTCATTCATACATTAAAGAGGCCTCTCAGTTCTTGAAGTTAGGAGACAAAAAAATTAGAATAGCCAAGATTTTTAAGTATTTGCAGGAATCATTACAAGAAGACGGTTCGGAAAAGCATGTCATTAAGAAGCGGGTGAGAAAAATGGAACTGGCATATTAACTGACAAGGTACACCTTAATCAAAAAGGCCGTAAAATCGCAATAATAATAATAATAATAATAATAATAATAATAATAATAATAATAATAAGGTCCGCCTCTGTGGTGAAGTGGTTAGTGTGATTAGCTTCCATCCCCGGAGGCCCGGGTTCGATTCCCGGCTCCGACACGAAATTTGAAATATGGTACGAGGGCTGGAACGGGGTCCACTCAGCCTCGGGGGGTCAACTGAGTAGAGGTGGGTTCTATTCCCACTTCAGCCATTCTAGAATTATTTTTCCGAGGTTAGGGGCTAAATTGAGACATCTTGACACCGTTGTCGCTGTATGCAAGGAAAAAATTGGACATGATTGGAAAAGATTGACTTGAAGAAGTAAGGTAAGGTAAGGGTTATTCTGCCCGAAGGCAGGTCCGAACCTCCGCAGAGGTGTATCAAGAAGAGAGGAAGAAAAATGCTAAGAAAAATTTTGGGCACAAATATTAAAAAGTGGGGAGAGGAGACTCAGTAGTGGTTGAACTGATGAGGATGAGAATGTTACAGTTCTATGGATACTTGCTGAGGATGGTTAGTGACAAACTGACGTAGAGAATCATTGAATTCTTCAGGAAGAGGAATACGGAGCTAAAATGGTTTCAAGAAGTGAGGTTGGATTGACGAAGATGGGGGTTCCGGAAGATGACATAATGGACAGAAATTAATTTAGACAACTCGTCAAGAAGGAACGTGGTTTCTAAGAGACTGGGGAAAAGCCAGTGAGGAAAGGGAGGTCATATTCGGAAGAGCAGAAGAAGGAAGTTGGAGAAAGGATGAAAAGATACCGGCAGACAGTGAAACCAGAGAAGCTAAAAATAATGTAAAGACTGCCAAACGTCGTCCACAGACGGCCGAACCGAAAATTAAAATAATAATAAATATCTTCATCATCATCATAATTACCTTCCGCAGCTTATCCCGCTTGCTCCGGGTCCCTGTTAGCACTGAGCTATGAAATATTTATAGCCGGAAATTTAAGGTCGCATGCCCTTCCTGACACTATGGGATTTTCAACTTAAAATCCCGGCGGATTTCCAACTGAAAATCCCACCCCAGCAACACCAGGAATCAACCCACGGTCGCCGGGATGACAGGCACGCAGCTAAGCCGCTACACCATCCTGTTCCCAAATAATAACCATAACGTATCCAAATCGTTGCGGTCAGCAATGGCTGGAGAACTGTTCTGGCGTTTCCACTGCTTAACGGTAGCCCAATAATTCGACCATTGGAGTCTTCCGTTCCCTTCTCAGGCAACGCAGCAAGCTTTCACAAGACATGCAGAAACGTGGTTAACTCATGAGAGGAGTTACGAGGCTTTCATTCCCTAGCAACGACACAAACACACACACACACACACACACACACGCGCGCGCGCGCGCGCCTATAACAGATTTTATAACAAAGAAGAGAAAATAATTCTTCGGTCATCTGTTGAGAACACCTCAAGACAGGTTAATACCCAAAATTTTGGAGAAGCTTTGGAAAGAAATAAAACAACCTGTCTGAATAAAAGAAATAAAAGAAGATTGAAAGAATTAGACGTAACACACGAGGATTTAAAGAATAAGTCAGACAGAGTAAATAACTTGAATAATAGTAAAATGAGATTCCTACCAAAAATTTATAAAAGAGAAACAATTAAGGGGATATTTTCAGAACATGAATGACAACGAAGATCAAATAGAATGAAGAAATACTGGAAGAAAAGGAAGGAAGGAGGAAACAATAAAACATTGTGGAAGACTGGAGAGAAATTGACTACAGTGATCCAATGAGGCCGTAAACTCGCAATAATAATAATAATAATAATAATAATAATAATAATAATAATAATAATAATAATAATAATGGCAGTAATAGTAATAATAAGGTCCGCCTCTGTGGCGAAGTGGTTAGTGTGATTAGTCTCCACCCCCGGAGGCCCGGGTACAATTCCCGCCTCTGACACGAAATTTGAAATGTGGTACGAGGGCTGGAACGGGGTCCACTCAGCTTCGGGAAGTCAACTGAGTAGAGGTGGGTTCTATTCCCACTTCAGCCATCCTCGAAGTGGTTTTCCGTGGTTTCCCACTTCTCCTCCAAGCAAATACCGGGATGGTACCTAACTTAATGCCACGGCCGCTTCCTTCCCTCTTCCTTGTCTATCCCTCCCGATCATCCCATCCCCCATCAAGGCCCTGAAACGCTGCCTTTTGAACTGTTCTATTTTTGATTGTATCTGTTTAATTCTAGCATTTTTCATGTATTTCTCAATTTCAGTGTATCATGTGGGTTTAGATTTGTAACTATTCAGAAGGTTGAAGGTGCGCTTTGTTAGTCTGTTGTCATCCATTCTGTAAACGTGTCCAAAAATTGTAGTCTTCTTTTCCCTGTTACGTCAGTTCGTTTTTCAATTTTTAAATTTAACTCTCTGTTTGGTCTTAACCTGTATTATGCATTATTATTTCGTTTAACTCCCAGTATTTTTCTCAATATTCTTGTTTCAAACTTCTCTAGTTTTCCGAGATCTCCAGTTCTTGTTAGTTTAAGTGTTTGTGCCACTATAAATTTTCAGATCTCACTACTTTTTGTAGTGTCTCAATTTTGTGTTCTAGGATAAGTATTTTTTGTTATATACATTTTTTTGTCTTGTGAAACACCCATTCGATTATGTGCACTCTAGTCTCTATAGCTGTTTTCTCTTTTGTGACATTCGCTATCTACTCTCCTAAGAATTTAAAGCAATTTGTTTTACATATTGTGTTGTCATGAGTATAATTTATTATTAATGCAACAATTATTATTGTACTATATACACTCCTACTGAAAAAGAAAAAAATAAGTTAATGAGTGGATTTGGATACACAAAAAATTAGAAAAGAGTATTGCGGCATAAGTAAACATACTTACGTACGAAATCAATAGGAGGTACAAACTGACACATATTTTAGAATGAATTGTTCGGAAAGGGGACTCCGCGTATTGGTAGACAAAAAGAACTCATTCAAAACAAGATTAGAAGTTAGAAGCTACGATACATTAGCATACCCCTTGAGACGTCCCGCGTACATTTAGTGGTACGCGATCCACGCTTTGAAACTCCTGAATTAAAGGAATAGGTACGTAGATACGATCGACCACACAATAAAAATTCAATGATGAACTGATCTTTAAATCACTCCAATATATCACACAGTACTTCAGAATGCGCCATTGGTATGAACTGCGTATGGAAAGCACGCTTCCATCATCCATATTCAACTGTCAGCCCGGAATAATGGAATGTCGCTGACCACTGGAGGGTCACCACCGTCGGTTGGACACCACTGATAGTACAATACGAATTAGTACCGCTCGATAACAGGCAGCCTCAATGGGCGGCCGAGCTGAGGGACTGGACCACAGGCTTTGTAATTACAATTATAGCTAAGGTAATCGTAATTCCTTGCTTTTGTGTGATCTTATGTCCCGTGTATGACTTGCTAACGGCAGCTAGGGGAAAATGGAGCAATAGCCTTACACCGAGCAAGGAACTTTACACAGGATGCCTCAAAATTAAATATTTATTAATCAATGTTACATATACAAACAAACAAACAAACAAGTAAACAAACAAACAAACAAACAAACAAACAAACAAACAAAGGAACAAACAAACAAACAAGTTGGCAAGACGTAAAGAGCCTTAACTCCACAAAAAATGAAAATTGAGATAAGACCACCATTTCCTGCTTCACATTATTTATCATTGATTAATATTAGCGCAGAGCTTCAAAATGCCTTCTACATTGCTTATTTTGTAGGTTAAAAATCATGGACTGCTGCAGAGATCCTTACGTCCAATCACTACATGAAGTTTCAAGTACCATTATGTCCACATACATAAGCCTCTATATAATAGTGAAAATTATGCAAACACAACGAAATTTATTTCTGATCTCGTTCTTGAAATTATTGACCAAATGAATATAAGAGAGAAAATACATACATACATACATACATATAGACTATACATCATCATTATTGACCTTTATGCCTTTCAGCGTTCAGTCTGCAAGCCTCTGTGAATTTACTCAACGTCGTCACAATCCTCTATTTGCAACTAGTGCTGTGGCCTCATTTAGTTCTATACCCCTTACCTTTAAATCGTTAGAAACTGAGTCTAACTATTGTCGTCTTGGTCTCCCTCTACTTCTCAATGATTCTCTTAGGTATTGTGCCGTTTCACAATTCTTTATAAGAGCTAGAGCAACAAAGATGGAGTCTCTGCGGTCAAAATCTCGAATAAAATACATTTAACGTCAGTACGGGCCAAATTATAAGTCCTTTCGTCAGTCGGTTACAGTAATAACCACGTTTAGAAGGCGCAGAAAAAAAATGACAGATGGACATTATTTGAAACCATTATTCAAGAAAAAAGATGCTCATCTTTGACTATCTAATCTGACTTCGGTGTATTAACAGGACGAAAAACTCATTTTAAAGGAATTATTCAGCGGAGCGATATATTGGAGATTTGGAAACGAAGATTAGTTCCCGACTACACTCTATTTGGCAGAGATCAAGATTTAAACACCGCGAGAGATTTAATACAAGAAACAATAAGAGATAAGATATACTACTGTGGAACTACGTCACGCAGTGACGCAAGCCCTTGATGAAATTTGCCCGACACCGGTTAACATTGAAAGACACTTACGGACCAGTAAATTAAATGCATTTAAGCTGATATAAGACGGCGGAAAGAAATTTATTTTCGAATCAGAATATACTGAATATAAGTCTTAGTCAATTCTGGACTATTTATTGATCTAACTGTTTTCCAGTAAAAACCTGTACAATCTGAGCAACGCAAGAGCTATAGTACTTGAAAAAATGTCAGCAATGAGTCAAACATTCTATCATTGTTCTGTTCCATACGCACGAGTCTTCATCATGGGTCTGTAAGGAAGCAAGGCGATGCTGCTTGGATCCTGACGAGGCGAGACGATGTTGGCTATCCCGGATGACCAGTGAGCGATGATGAGAAGCCACGATGTACCCAACCACTGGTGGAGGAACCAGATGACCAGCTCATAGTCTCAGATGACCGGAGAGGAGGAAACGCCGAGACCATCTTGAGCAAAGTTAAGTCCAATATCCAAGTCGTTTTCGTAAGTAAGAAGATATTGTTTTCTTTATTTTGCTTTGTAATATTTATTGGTGCGAACACAGTGCGTAAACAAACATCTAGCTAAATTCATTGGAAGTAGGTATTCATCTGTACGAAACGTCAATTCCATTTGTAGGCGTGGTCACCAAGTGATGTTCGTTCGTAATGTTTTCCAGAGACATGCGTGAAGAGATCGCTAAAATTATTATTATTATTATTACCAGTGATGTGTAAGAATGAAGTAGGCATTTATATCTGCGTGTCATAAACTTGAGCAACGTCAAATTGTACGAGATCATGCATAGGATTGGTGTTATGAAGGAATGGCAGTAGACTATTCCAAGTTACGTTAAATTTGGTACTATGACTGTAGTAAATAAAGTAGGCATTTTAGTAATGTCGCGGCACGTTCATGTGCAAGCCAAGGTAATGAATTACGTGATAAAGTGGTAGTGTGGGTATATGAAATAAGTGTAATAAATAACGCGTCATGAATATGATATAGAGTTGTTGATGATGTATAATGGTTGTAGTTATTGTTTCTTCGAGAGAGAGTCATAGTTGCACGAAATAAGGTCTCGTGATTTCAAATGTTATAATGGAGAAGATCACTGATTTCTCGCCAATTCCACGCAATGATTTTAAGCCTACGCATTTTATCTAGCTCAGGACATGATCTCAGGACGTCGAGTGCAATGTTTCTTTATCCATATTAAGTTACTTGGAGAAGCAAATGTTTACTCTGGATAGTTTGGAGCCTTCACTGATCCGCTTAGGAAGATCTCGAGAACTCACTGAATAATTACACTTCTGTATGAATTTCAATCTATAGGCCGATCGCTGGTGACCTAGGGTTTCGAAGGAGAATCAATTTCTTTTAGCTGGAGATATTGTCATCCGACTAAGTAGATTTTCCATTGGTAGCATGTGTTGTTATAACCTTGTAGAACCAGAGTGAAGACGTTTCTTGCCATTTCGTACGCACGTAGTTTATGTCAATAAGATAAGGTCATATTACCTTAAATTCATGAATTAAATCTTGTGAAGATGTTACTTATTGGATGATTACGACTTACAATGGACGTAGCTTAGCTCATGATGTGTAACATAAGGAAATATGAGTGTCTAAAAAAGCAACTAAATAGGCAGAGAACAATATTTAAGACGTAAACCTTGTATGTGTGTACTTGTCAGAATAACGCAAGAAGAGTTTAGAATATCCTCATTGATAGTCTTAAAGCTACGGACAGTCAATCAGTCAGTTGAATATTAAGTACTGTGATAGTTTTTTTTTTAGAATAAATATCAAGTATTAGTTAACATAATCTGATGCGATGTCCAAGGACGGTTGACTTAAACAAATAGAACTCCATTTCTTGACTGAAGAATGGCTCAGAAGGTCCACATGTGTTTCTTTATTTCTCAAAATAATACAACTAGAAGGACTATAAATAGTAGTTGATAGGAGTTTTCTTTTCTTTTCTGTGGATGCATCCTATATTTTTAATGTAAATAATTTTCATGTTTTATTTTCTTGCCAAGAAGGCACTTGTAAATACTAGTAGCTGTATCCAATTTAATTTATTTAATCATCACCCGACTCGCTAGGTGAATTGAAAGAGAAGGACAGGGCATTCTATTTTTAAGAATCTTCCCACATGTGTCATGTCGTTTACAATATTAATTGATGATTTCGGAGATGAATGAGTACTGTACTAAGAAAGGAAGCTATGTAAGCCGAGAAGACATTCAATCACTTAGGGTGAAGTGAAAAGACGTGATTTTTCCAATGTTATCGACGGATATGGATTACTAGGTCGACGATGAGTCAGTCAATACTAAGGCTACTTCATTAGTAAAATTTTGAACTAATTGCTTGAATATCTGATTTAATATTTAAATAAATTTTGAATTGTGAAACCTAAAAACTCTTTCTCTGTGTTCTTAGCATAAGGTTTAGTTGTAAGATTGTAGTAGTAGCGATCGACGACGATTTTCTTAAGAATTAATGAGTATGGTACCTAGCTAAATACGAGTAAGAGACGTCTTTCTGCGTTAGTTAGGGAATTCCGTTGTTTGACCTGGTCGTTTTTCCGTTGCGGAACTCACACCCGTAGAACTCAGTCACCCGATTTATTGAAGTTAGAGCTAGTCTGGATCTCTTGTGTCCTTGCCTGGACGCGGGAACGGCGCAGTATCCTATCCTCATCCATTCACCTCATATGACCCCACCACCGAAGCCGGTTTACGCGTACAGATTGATCCATAGAGTTCATTCCTAACTTAGCCTTAATCTCCTCATTCCGAGTGCCCTCCTGTCATAATTCCCACCAGTTTGTACCAGCAATTTTTTTTGCTACTTTCATGTCTGTTACTTCTAAATTAAGAACAAGATATCCTGAGTCTACCCAGCTTTCACTCCAGTAAAGCAAAGTTGGCCTGAAAACAGACCAATGTAATGATAGTTTCATCCGGGAGCTGACTTCCATCTTACAGAATACTGTTGATCATAACTTCGCGCTCACTGCATTAGCTTTACTGCATCTTGATTCAATCTAACTTACTATATTGCCATCCTGGGAGAACACACATCCTAAATACTTCAAATTATCTACCTGTTCCAGCTTTGTATCACCAATCCATTCTCTTGGATTTCGTACCACCTTATATCAATTTAATCTTCGAAAGGCTAATTTTCATAATATACTCATAACCTACTTTCAAGTTCGGCACTATCTGCCATTAAGACCAAGTCGTAAGCAGAGACCAGACTGCTTCCTACATCTCCACCTGACTGAATCTCTCCCTTACACTTTATACCTTTCAGCAGATGATCTATATAAACTACGAACAACAAAGTTGAAAAATTACAGCCTTGTCTAACCCCTGTAAGTACCTTGAACCAAGAAATCATTCTAGCATCAATTCTCAATGCAGCCCAATAGTCAAGGTAAATGGCTCTGATTGATTTTAATATTCTACCCTAAATCCCATAGTCCCCCAGTATGGTGAACATCTTTTCCCTCAGTAGCCTGTCATATACTTTTATACAGCCTGAAGAATGACTACTAGATCAGCTGAAACTTGATGGTTTAAATTAATGTCGGCTACCTGATGCCCTTTAAGTTAATATTTTGTGAAATACTGTCTTGTTTTTCTGTCACAAAATAACGGAAATGTGAGCACAATGAAACAAATGGAAATAATATATGGTATTTAAATGATTTTTCAGTTTGTTATCCTTCCTCCGGTCTTCCTGTGTTTGTCTTTCCAGTACTGTAGCTTATGCCATTAATTTTTTATTCTTTGCAAGTGGATTTTAGCCGCACCGATTCAGATAGGTCTTATGGCGACGATGGGTCAGGAAAGGGCTAGGAGTGGGAAGGAAGTGGCCGTGGCGTTAAGGTACAGCCCCAGAATTTTCCTGGTGTGAAAATGGGAAACCACGGAAGACCATCTTCAGTGCGGCCGACAGTGGGGTTCGAACCCACTATCTCCCGAATACTGGATACTGTCCGCACATAAGCGCCTGCAGCTATCGAGCTCGGTATATGCCATTAATTACATTAAGCTGTTTACTATTGTAAATACCCTTACGTACAATGTAATGCAGCAAAATACCTTATGTCCAAACCAGCATTTAAATATCTAGAGAATCATAGAAATTTCATTTCACTCGCGTATGAATTTAAAATTTTTTTTTTTTTTTTTTTTTTTTTTGTAATTTTATGCTGAAAGAATTGTGATCCTATCACTTGCACATAGAAAAGAGACGTTTTTCTTTGTTTGTGAAAAATATTAATAGACTTAAGGCTCTTTGCATCTTGGTAACTCAAATAATAATAATAATAATAATAATAATAATAATAATAATAATAATAATAATAAGGGATTCCAAGATCAAAGTAGCAAAAAACGGACCGGCAACAACTGGTCACGAGAACGTAAAGAAGCCCACTCCGAAAGGATGAAGAAGTACTGGGCCGATGGAAAGAGGAAGAACCGTAAATGAATGATGCTTAACGTGGTCCATAGTAGACCCATTCGAAAACAACAACAATAATAATAATAATAATAATAATAATAATAATAATAATAATAATAATAATAATAATAATAATAATACCGAGCTAGATAGCTGCAGTCGCTTAAGTGCAGCCAGTATCCAGTAATCGGGAGATAGTGAGTTCGAGCCCCACTGTCGGCAGCCCTGAAGATGGTTTTCCGTGGTTTCCCATTTTCACACCAGGCAAATGCCGGGGCTGTACCTTAATTAAGGCCACGGATGCATCCTTCCACTTCCTAGGCCTTTCCTAGCCCATCGTCGCCGTAAGACCTATCTGTGTCGGTGCGACGTAAAACAAATAGCAAAAAAAGAAAAATAATAATAATAATAATAATAATAATAATAATAATAATAATAATAATAATAATAATACGTCGGCAAGTCATTAGGTATCTGCAATTTTGCTCTAATTGTCTTTAGGTCGCCTCTACGGCGTTGTGTGTTCACCGACTACTAGATGGCACCGTTGTCTACGTATTAATAATAATGACTCATACATACATTCATAGAACTTCATTATAGACTTACGCCTTTCTGTGCTCAGTCTGAAAACCTCTGAGAAATTATTACCCGCTGCCAAAATCCCCTATTTGTAACTAGTTCTGTGACATTGTTTGGTTCTATAGGCTACTTCCTAGCTTTAAGTCGTTAGAAACTGAGTCTAACCATCGTCGTCTTGGTCTCCCTCTACTTCTCTTACCCTTCATAACAGAGTCCATAACCACCGAAGATGATTTATTTCTTGGAATACTGAGTAAATTTGGACCCGTTTTACGACCGGATGCAATTCCTGACGCAAATTCTATGAGGAAATCATTCATATTCCAAATTGATTCGTTCAAAATCGGACACCCAATGGGATTTTGTTGCAATCATACAGATTTGTTTGCAAAAGATGACACATGGATCTAGGTGTCCAGATACGTTCCATATATGTCCTACTCTTCCACTGACATTTTATTATACATTATGTGCTTAGTTCTGTTGATAATCTGCCCGGCTGACTGATTGAACGGTTAGAATAGCTGCCTTCAGTTCAGAGATTTCCTGGGATTTTAACAGGGTCTGGTTAACTGCTTTGGCTTTTGGAACGGGTGCATCCATTCACATAAGAAAGGCATCCAAGTCGATAAATGCGATACGGATTGCATCCACGCTTCCATAAGAAAATTAGAAAGAGGTGAAGATTATTATTATTACCTAATGTTTTTCTTACGTCGCACTGACACAGATAGTTTTCATGACGACTGTGGGGCAGGAAAGGGCGAGAACTAAGAAGGCGTGGCCGTAATTAAGGTACAGCCACAGAATTTATCTGTTTTGAAAATGAGAAATCACGGAAATCATATTGATGTCTGCCGACAGTGGGGTTCGAACCCACTATCTCCCGAATACTGGATACTAGCCGCATTTAAGCAACTGCAGCTATCGAGCTCGGTACCTAATGTTTCCAAGTGGCTAACAATTATTTTTACTACTGACCATTTCAAAATAATATCTGCTCTTTTAATGCCAAATGTATCATTTCACTACCCTTTTTGGCATTTTTTGCCGAGCTATCAGCTAAAGGTATGTTTTTATTATTTTTAGAAACGCTATTCTCTTCCCTTACAAAGGGTTATAAAACTTAAAATAATGCATTAAATTCGAAATGCCTTTCACAAACCTTACTAAATTTCTAAGAAATATATGTTAATGTCTTGTGAATGAGTTTCAGTGATATTAGGGACAGCGCAAACAGCCAGTGTGTGAGCGAATTGAATTAACCGTTCACAATTAAAACATTCCCAGAACAGAGAAAATCAGTATTCTCGATCAAAAATAACTCAGATCTTAAGACATTGTAGTTCCTTTACATGCTAGTCACAAAGAGAATCTACTTCATTATCAGTGAGAAAAGAGTATACTAGACCCATTTCAATAATGTACTTATAATTGCAGACTTCTAAACCTACTGGTCATGAACAGTTGAGGGAACGCCCTGGCTAAGTTACGCTTAGTACTGCGTTTTAGGGTCTAAATTGTGAAACATTCGACAACAGCTAGTATTCCGGTGAGTTTTCCATTGATTCTCATTTTCATCTGTGCTCGTAGAATTCAATTTACCAGATTACATCACGCACTCTACCTAGGCACCGTACTTCCTCTATATGGAAGGCCTCCCTCCCCCGAGGGGAACAGACGTTTGATGTGGACAGTGGGCGTACCGCTTCCCCACTGATCATCTCCATCCAAAATGTTCTTGAGAATGCATTAGAGCTGAATTCCCATGTTCTCTCTCTATCAATGTTTGAAACCAACCAGCTACAGAGCTTATGTCTCCCCCAACTTCCCACCATACACAAATCACGCATGCACGCTATTTAATATAACTTTTGTTACACATTGATTGTTCGATTGATTGATTGATTGTTTATTTTTCTGGAAAAAAATCAGGCCAGTTGGACCGCTTTTTCATCTAACCTAGTGAATAGAATACTGTCAGCAAGTTGTTGACTATGAAATATACAGTAATTATAGAGGGGACAGATGAGCAATTTGTACATTTGTCTATATCACACCACCTTCGTAAAAGCTGCATAATGTTAATATGCTGTAATTTAGGATAATCAGCATTGAGTATGTCTCAATGGAAGCCATTTGACAGGTGATAAACATTCTGGAAGCATTTGTCACGAAGTGGCGGATTAAGATTAACTTTGATCGCTTCTCTGTAACTTTGATGTCATGTAGCGAAGATCACAGCGTCTGGAAGGAAAATGGCAAAATATAGACCTCTATGTGACTTGAAATTACATTAACATGCCCTAATTCTCACTCAGCTATTGACATTAATAGATGTGGTCTGTTTCACAGATCTGACAAAAATAACGCCGTGAAGTTTTTTTCTTTTACAATTAGCTTTAAGTCGCACCTACAGAGATAGGTCTTACAGTGTCGATGGGATAGAAACGGGCTATGAGTTGGAAGGAAGCAGCCGTGAAAGGTGTGAAAATGGGAGACCACGGAAAATCATCTTCAGGGCTGCCGAAGGGGTTGGAACCTGTCCGGCCCCGCGGTGTAGGGGGCAACGCGTCCGCCTGTCACCCGGTGGGCGCGGGTTCTATTCCTGGCTGGGATTAATATCCCTGGCCTGGGGACTGGGAGTTTGTTTCGTCCTTAACGTTCCTTCCCTCACATTCAAAACTTCGTCCATTCGAATTACACGCAGGTTCATATCACATGGTGCAAGTAGGGGCAAAATACCTCTATGGATCAACGCCCCGAACAAATAGCCCGGGTTCGATTCCCGGCTCTGCCACGAAATTTGAAAAGTGGTACGAGGCTCAAACGGGGTTCACTCAGTCTCGCGAGGTCAACTGAGTAGAGGTGGGTTCGATTCCTACCTCAGCCATTCTGGAAGTGGTTTTCCGTGGTTTCCCACTTCTCCTCCAGGCGAATGCCGGGATGGTACCTAACTTAAGGCCACGGCCGCTTCTTTCTCTCTTCCTTGTCTATCTCTTCCAATCTTACCATCCCCTGCAGGCCCCTGTTCAGAATAGCAGGTGAGGCCGCCTGAGCGAGGTACTGGTCATCCTCCCCAGTTTCATCCCGGACCCAGAGTTAAGAAGTTCCGGACACTGCCCTTGAGGTGGTAGAGGTGGGATACCTCGCTGAGTCCGAGGGAAGAAACGACCCTGGAGGGTAAGCAGATTAAGAAAGGATGAAAAGGTGAAGATTCCTGAATCCTACCGGCTTCCCTTTCCTTAAATTTACCATCATTCGAGTTTGAATTTACAGATAAATATGAATTGAAACATAATTTCACTCACGACCAAGGTCAGGCAATCAGAAAATTAATCTCAACAGTCATGTGTTGACACAATAATTTGTCAAGTAGGCAGATGGATCTCGTGCAAAATGAATCAATAAGTACATGCATTCTTCGATTTCGACGAAAGCCCATGTCTTAAACACATCTTTGATCCATAAGAATATCTAACGCATATATTAAAGTGATTTCCCTACAGTACAAGATAGAACACAAAACTCTGTCGGATAAGTCGTAAAAGACAACTGTTGGTGCGATCTCCAGTGGAAGAAGTTCCGTGCGCAGAACAGTGATGTGCTGTAACAGTGTCCCTAATCACAAAAGACCACCAATTCTCATTTTCAAGAGGACGAGTGATGAGCTCCCTGTTAGTGCTCTACCGAGCAGTATAGTAACAATATTCGAAGTAATGCGTACAATCGAACATGTCATTTCCAGTATCTGCCCTACAAACTTGTTGCTTTTTAAGAGTTTACGAACCATAGTTAGTGAAGCTATTGCATGGCTAAGAAACATTATTTGCTGTCCACATCAGGAACCCGCTGGTGATATTTACGGAAGCTATTTCCTAATATTTACCGAATGCAGACTTCCAGAAAATCAGTCTTGTGTATCTTCTGGTGCCTACTTGCGAAGCTTTCTTTAGGCTATCGTATATACAATTTTTGTAACTTACAGTTATAGAGATATTGCTTTTTCTTTCAAAATACACGTAACTGTGTAGTTTGTGTTAATAGAGCCCGGATGTTGAGACAATAATATGTTAGTATGCAAGCTTGCTCATGAACGTTAAAAAGTACATTCTAACTCGGTCAATTAGCCTGTTGCGAGGTTTTGTATAAACCCCCTCAAAGTTATGTTACTCTCGTTACATTATGGAAGAATGGGTTAGACGACACAACATCCTCGACAAATGAGTTTTGAATCCTAACCTATTACTGGCGAAACGTCCGCGACGTAATCATTAACCTTTCAAACATCAGTATTAAGAATGGTAAAATGTAGGTAAACATCCCCTGTAGATCTGTTAATTAATAATATTAAGATGGTATATTACCTAAATGGACTGCCTGGCCAAGGCGGTAAAGGCGTGCTCGGTTCACCCGAAAAGACTTGGGTTCGACTCCCCGTCAGAAAGTCGTAAAGTTTAAGAAATGAAATTTCCTCTTCCGAAGGTGCACATGGCCCTGAGATTCACTCAGCCTACAGCAAAAATGAGTACCACGTTAATTCCTGGGGGCAAAGGCGGCCGGGCGTAGAGCTAACCACTGTACCCCACCAAGTGCCGAGGTTACGGATAATAGAAGCCTTTACCTTCCACCCTTCCGGGGGGAGTTCATGGGCTGTACGGAGATGATATATTTCCTAGTTTTAGTGATTTATAATTATGTTTATTGGAGCCAATCGTCAAATAAAAGTTAATGGTACATCACTGACATATTTAATTAGGAGGGAAGTTTGCATAATGAGCATACGTTATAATCTTATATACTGAGTTCAGATAAAGACACTTCCCTTTCTTGCACTGAAGGACATGGTACCTGTCACATAGGTGGTCACACCATTTGAATTATTAAATGTACATTACGAACAAGAAATGCATATTCTGCTTTAGTTGACAAATGTTCGAGCAATTATTTAAAATCACTAATTAATATATGAATTAATTATAACTTACTAGACTAAAAGTAAAACAACAAAAAGCAAACCTTTTCGAATCATTATTGTACTACATCAATTTAAAATGAGTTAGCGAGTTACGTTAGTAGGATAAAAAGGGGAACCCTTTAATTAGTAAGGTGCAGAGGAGATGCGTTAATGTAGTTACACAAGAACTCCCGAACAGCAGCTCTGCAAACGTTTTCCCTTTGTATGGACCTGACATTCTAAGGAATTTTGTTTCATTCATGGGACGAGAAAACTGTAGGCAGTTTGTGAGCCTCGTAGTTTATTGATGCAAGTAGGTTAGTGATACGTGCTCGGGTACTTGACATTTAGTGTTGTTAAGAATCCATCTTCAAATAATGGGAAATTTCAAAAGTATTGTCTTCTGCAATGAAAATGAAATGGCGGATGGCATATAGTGCCAGGAGTGTCCGAAGACATGTTCGGCTCGCCAGATTCAGGTTTTTATTTGACGACCGTAGGCGACTTGCGCGTCGTGATGAATGTTGATGAAGATGACACATACACCCAGCCCCCCTGTGCCACCGAAATTAACCAATGATGGTTAATATTCCCGACCCTGCCGAGAATCGAACCCGGGGCCCCTATGACCAAAGACCAGCACGCTAACCATTTAGCTATGGAGCCGGACGTCCCCTGCAATGTCAAAGTGGAAGAAAAGAACTGTTATTATATTGAATTAAAGGATAATTTAGAAACCTGAAACAGTTGAATTAATTAGTACCGTGTGATTCAGCCGCCCCTTCCAATATCGTGTTATGCAACCCAAATAACCGACGACATGGTTATAAGGTGGCTATTCCCTTACAGGCTTAATGTATGGTACGAATGTCCAGCAAGCACATTTTCCACGTGATTCTGAACCATACCGGCAGGTTATATCGTCTGCTTGCAAAACACGACGCCTTGAAATCATGTAACGACGTCCTTTGATCATGAAATTAGGGCAATGTGTTGCGCCTCCTGACCGGCTATAACGAAGAGGGGAATCAATGCATAAAACTTAGTAACAGTGCAGTAATTAATCACTAAAACACCGAACCGCATGGCGTACGTACTCTGCTCTCGTCGTACTACCAACAGGTTCCCAGCAGTGTGGCGTAGCGGATGTGGTTAGGCATTAGGACAGCAAATGACAGAATATGCCATCGGTGGTTCGAGTCCTGCATCGCTCAAATATGTTTGCGTTGGTATGATGTTTGAATCCGTAGACACAGGCCCACGTTTGCCAAATTCTAACAGTAGATCAACGCTGTTATTCATCTTGTACCCTGCCCATACTCCGCTGGTTAGGGCCTCAATGTAATATTTGCTGTCATTCGGCATGTTTTCCACTGAGGAATGCGTTGACATGCTCCTCGTCTATGGAAAAGTAAGACAAAAGAGTGCTAGGCACTACGTCTGTACCAGGAACGGTTCCCGATAGGCGACACCCGGCTGCTACGACATTCCGCCCTGTTGAAAGACGCCTTAGGACAACAGGCGTGATTTCCAACCAGCCACCAGTCCGCGATAGGCCCGTTACATCGGGTTAAACAGAAGAAGTCGTTCTGGAGGCAGCTCGTAATAATCCACACATCACTACGAGGGCGACTGCACAGCAGGTGAACACCAGCCAGCCGTCCATCTGGTGAATACTGCATGAACATAAATATCACCCATACCAACTTGAGCTACACCAAGAGCTCCATGGGCCAGATTTCGAAGCTCGAATGGGATTCTGTCGGTGGTTATTAGGAAAGCTGGACAATGATGCAGCAATCGTACCGCATATCTTGTTCTTGAACGAATCGCACTTCCATAATGATGGGAAAATCAATCGCCATAACTTGCACTGTTGGAGTCCGGACAATTCTTACCGGGAGCGACAGGAGGCCCATGAAGTACGATGGGGCGTGAATGTTTGGTGTGGAATCTTGGGGGATCACTTGATTGGACCTTATTTCTTTGAGGGCCATTGGACGGGCCCACGCCACATGCACATTCTGCGTCAGGAACTCGCACTGCTGCTGGAGGATGTACCCTTGCACGATCGTTGGACGATATGGTTGCAACAGGATGGACCTCGCCACCTACTCGAAACTATCTGAACGAGGAACTGCCAGAGAATGTTATAGGACGAGAAGGACCTGTTTCTTGGCCCGAAGGATCACCGGATTTAACGCCGTTAGCCTTCTCCTTGTTGGGGTATTTGAAGAACGTCTTTTAAACTCAAGCGCCGGAAAACCTCGACCAACTCCGGCAACTCATCACGGACGCCTGCCGAGCAATTACACCTGGAACGCTTCAGTGCGCAAGACGATCTATTGAACACGGTGACTGAATGTGCACAAACCCAAACGGTTATCACATCGAGTATCTGCTGCGATAAAACATTGAAAGGAAAGCTGTGTTTCTATTAATTTCCGGTCCGTATGTGTCCGGCCTGCTAACTAATCGGACCTTCTTAGGGCCACAAACGCATTATTCACATACAAATTGCATGAAAGCGGGTATTTAACTTATATTACATGTGGTACATATTACACAAATATTTCAGTACTATGGAATCTTCGCCCCGGACTCCAACCACCCAGCTCACACGAATGCCCCTTCCGTCGTGTCTTTACCAATTACGCCACGGTTTCTTCCGGTACATTGTGCAACTTAAAGCATGTATTCGGTTTACTGCGGTCACAATATCAATGTAGAGTTTCGCCGTCGTGTCGGGTTCGTATGATCTAGAAGGCACACAGATGCCTTTCAGTGTTTAATACGGCGTCCTGTCATGGCGAGCCGGTAAATACCAAGATATCCGGTTGTGTTGTCTGACTATACCGGCAGGGCAGATGTTTTCAGGACGAAATAATATTGAGGGGTTGCATAACACTATTTAAGGGTGGCTGAACCACGCTGTATTTAGAAATAGGTCCATAATTTTCGGCTGCAGCCTTCATTAGTTCATTTTCTTATTTGTCAAATAATTTTGACTTTAGTAGCCATGAATTGTTGAGTATGTAGTTGGTTCGTTAATTTATCATATTTTCTGTAACGCGAGGAAATACTTTCTATATCTTAACATGAAACAGATATATTATAGACTAGCTGATGTACCCTGCTTCGCTACATGATTCTCATAAAGAATGAATTTGCGGTTTTCTTAACTGAAGTCAACATAGGTCATTACAAAAACGTCAATAGGAATGTAGCGACTAAAAGCAATGTTATAATATAAAATACTCGAACAAACGCAAAACCGCACATTTGATCACATTTAATGAACAACGGTGTCGATCTAACAGTCCAAAGTTCCAGAGCTGGGGTGACCAGGTCGCAAACAGCCGTGAACACTCCTCTGCCATTACTCCGTTAAATATGCACACTGCTCACTTCAATCGATGCTTCAGAGTAGGGATTGAATAGCTTGAATGCTATGATGAACCAGAGTGTGTTACGAACCAGTAGTATCAGAAAATTTACGAACCAGAGGAATGGCATGCTAAATAAGATATTTATATAACTCCCCACCTACTTCCCGTCAATAATCAGGCAGGTTGTTACACATTGTACGACCGAGCGAATTAACCGTGTGGTTAGGGGCGCGCAGCTGTGAGCTTGCACCCGGGAGATAGTGGATTCGAACCCCAATGTCGGCAGCGCTGAAGATGGTATTCCGTGGTGTCCCCACTTTCACACCAGAAAAATGCTGGGACTGTACATTAATTAAGGACAAAGCTGCTTCCTTTACACTCCTAGCCCTTTCCTATCCCATTGTCAACATAAAACCTATCTGTGTCGGTGCGGCCTAAAGCAAATAAACAATACTTGGTACGCAGCAGTAATCCTATCTACCGGAGATGAGTGGCAACAGAAGACACAAAGCACAACACAACAAACAATGGTCAATGTAATGTTATTGTTGATCAATGTTATGAGCTTTCTATATTGTAGGCGTTCGCATTTAGTTTTCTTTCCATTCTGCGATTTGTTAAATTATTTATAGCGTAGACCGTAGTTCCTTTTTCTCAGAATTTACATACCGATTTTCATTAAATTCTGTTTGCCCCTTTTCTCGTGACTCGACCCTGAAATGAACTTAGTAACAAAAATCCAAATTCATGAATATCTTCGTGATCATAGCCAGTACGGTAACAATGTATAAGATATAAGTGATCGGAAATTTAATACTGTATAACTTTAGTTATGTAGTATTTATCGATACGACCCCTAATAACAAATATTTGAGAATTAAATTTCAAGCCTTCCCCTAAACTACCATTTTACTCAGTGTGAATAAAGCGGCTTACTCCTCAACTATACATACCGATTTTCATTTAATTCTCTTCGGCCGTTTTCTCGTGATGCGTGTACATACATACATACATACATACATACATACATACATACATACATACATACATACATACATACAGACAGACAGACAGAAATTACGGAAAATTAAAAAATGCAAAATTAAAAAATAGATTTTCTTGTTACTGTGGACATGACTGATTCACAAATGCTATCCTTTTTAAATTCTGAGTAATGTACAGACAAAATCTTATTTTATATATATAGATATATAGCCACCTAATGAGGCGGTAAGCTGCTGAATAACGTAAGACTGAATCCATACGATCTCATACGGTGCTTCAGTCCATCGCAGGCAAAGAATTCGAACAAGCATCTTCCAAGCATCTTTATGAATGAGGATCACGCTTTGAAAAGTGTTTAATAACTACATTTCGTCAATTTTCCACAAATGCTCCTTTGAATTATTTTTTCATCTGTCATAATACGTAAGGCGCTGTCATGTTGTATGCATCTGTAATTAAACTGAGTTTAACATGGGACGTAGCAAATTCGTCTATATTTTGGATACTGTTCCGGTAATGTTTCATTCTTGCAAGAGTATGTACATCTGACAACTGTGTGACGCGATTCTGATAGGTCAGGCCTGTAGCTTTCCCGTGGAAAGAAGATACGTCACCCCGGATGTGATATAAAAATATAAACTGTGATGATGATCATCGGCCCCTAATGGTACGAGATGGATGACATGATATGATAATTAAAATTTTAAAATGTATCCACTGACTAGAATTTAAAACAAAAGAAGGTGAACAATGATTGTGAATTTTGATTGTGATTGTTTAAAGTAATCAGTGGATCTATTTCGCAATGCCTTATTTTCAGCGATATATTAGATGACAAATTATGGTAGAATAAGACATCGCCTTAAAATGCAATAAAATATCATGAAAATTATATTATAATAATAATAATAATAATAATAATAATAATAATAATAATAATAATAATAATAATGTTATTTTGCTTTACGTCCCACTAACTACTCTTTTACGGTTATCGGAGACGCCGAGGTGCCGGAATTTAGTCCCGCAGGAATTCATTTTCGTGCCAGTAAATCTACCGACACGAGGCTGACGTATTTGAACGCCTTCAAATACCACCGGACTGAGCCAGGATCGAAGCAGCCAAGTTGGGGTCACAAGGCCAGCCCCTCAACCGTCCGAACCACTTAGCCCGGCTATTTTAAATACAAGTCAAAATATACAATCACAAACTAAAACTGAGTAAAATAAACGTAGTGAGCAATAATACAAAGTATAATACGAAACACAAGGTTTATATGCAATAAATCAAACCACTCTCCCTCATAAAACGGATGACGAGGTCTGCTGACTGCTCGTCATGTTGCAGGATGAGGGATATGATACTCTGGAGTCTTAGACTACTGCGCAAATCGACCAGCTCCAAAATATATAAATGAAATGAGGGGACATTCTTATTCTTAAAACATTTGCAATCCGTGAAATGAAATTAGGGTTTCCTTCTAGGAAACTTACTTTTTGATATAGGCCAAAGGCAGGCATTTATACAAGTGGAGGCACATGCTACCCCTAGTGCACTGTCACTGCATTGTCCTACATAAGAGGCTTGCAGTTGTGTCTCAATGGTGGACTAGCGCCAGAGTCTTAGAAAGGTGTAGCATTCCAACTGATGAGCCCAGTGCTACACTGGGGCGAAACACTGGTAATTTCACGATTGAAAAGCCTTAAGACTAAAAAAACCTTAAATGTTTTAATATTTGCAATAGATGAAATTAAATTCGGGTTTCCTTCTAGGAACCTTATATTTTGTTATCCTTATTCTTCTTGTGTTGTTGTGAGTGGTACGTTTCTACAGCAAAAAGAATGACTGGAAGGGACAGGTTTCTACACACACACACACACACACACACACACACAGCACAAGAAGTAGTAGTAATATTTATTCAGTTCAGCGTTGTTTACATGTCTCTGTTTCTTATATACATTTCTCCTTCAATACACATTCATAATTAATATTTAAAAAGAATTTAAACTTGTAACTAAGTGTTACATATTATTATTATTATTATTATTATTAGTAATATTATTCCTAACAAAAGCATTCTAAAGTCAACAGAGTGGAGTCACGATATTCAGAATAGTACTTAAAAAGTAAACGTTATATTTAACAATGAATCTTGAAGTATAGCTATGGTATGCAACACTGTTTACTACAGACGTTTAGATTTCCCAATACAGCTGGGAGTCAAACTATTTCATTTAACATTTCGGCAGTGTCTGTTTAAAAAGTGGTATTTCCACTTCACCATTTTATTTTTATTTTTTAGAATTTCGTCCACGTGCATTGCAGTAGTTGAATATCATCGAATGTCATGAGCAATCCAGACCAGAAGGATGTCATTCTTTAAAGGCAATACCATACCTGATCATGGGTATGTACCATGTGCATTTTATTGTAAGTTTCCTTGCATTTTTCTGCAATTTTCTCTGTATGGAAATAGCGACTTTTGAAGAGACACTCCTCCGTTGTGGTCCTCATACTCGCTCATGCAGCGCTCTATTCACAATCCTAGCCCTTTCTTCTCCCATCCTCTTTTTTTTTTTTTTTTTTTTGCTAGGGGCTTTACGTCGCACCGACACAGATAGGTCTTACGGCGACGATGGGATAGGAAAGGCCTAGGAGTTGGAAGGAAGCGGCCGTGGCCTTAATTAAGGTAGAGCCCCAGCATTTGCCTGGTGTGAAAATGGGAAACCACGGAAAACCATTTTCAGGGCTGCCGATAGTGGGATTCGAACCTACTATCTCCCGGATGCAAGCTCACAGCCGCGCGCCTCTACGCGCACGGCCAACTCGCCCGGTCTCTCCCATCCTCACTGTTTTGGAGTGAGGTAAAACAAAGTTTGAAGGGAGAAAATACCACTTTATAATAATAATATATTCTCTTTGTATTCGAACAAGAAATTAATCACGAACTTCGTGAGTTAGGCCCATAGTGAACAAAGTGATGTAACAAAGTAGATCATTGAGTGCGACAAATTGACTTTATACTATTTGTGCGGCAAAAATAACTGTCTCACAGTATCCAGTAAATACCTAGTTTTCAAACCCACAACTGTTTAGGAAAGAGCTAGGTTTTGTTTTGGTAGAGAATAAAAATGCGTGGCTGAACATGACCGAACGAGAATGTATTAAATTACACAGAAAATTTAAATTAATGCTGGGAACAATTTTACCCTTTTCCGCAGACAGGGGGTAGGCTCAAGAACCATTATACTAGCTTTCGCTTTTGATCTTGTTGAAGTACGAAGTGCGAGAGATGCAGACGGAACCCTCGCGGTTAACTGAGACGGTCTGGAGACGCTGAAGTGACAGCTTCGTAGAACCACAACCCGCAGTCCCGTTCTTAGCGGCTTCCGGCTTGGCCAAATTTACGGGACGACTAGCGCCAACTTGCGAGGGAGGTAAACTTTCCATTATATCCTCCTCCTTGCGATGGGGGTCATCTGTTCTCCTGACCGCAGGGGTTTCTCTTCACCTATCCCAATTTATCGTCTTCCCTGGTATTATTATAAAGCCTGGCGCTAAACTTTAAGGAAATGTAACTTACACATACCCCTTTGAAGTGTAACAAAGGATCATGTAAGTGCTGGTAGATATTATTAAATAATTGAAAAACCAGTAATCCCCAGCACTGCGCGATATGAAAGGGAGGTTAGAGTCCAGCGTAACTTCTTATATTGTGAGCTGTAGTAATGGGATTTGCAGCTATATGTAGAATCAGAACCATAGGTGAACTACTTTAAATCATTCATCCCAAGGAATATCAAGATAAGTCAACAACAAAAGTTTTCAGGGGAAGCACGTTTTTGTTTATGAAAATACGAAATCACCGATTCACCAAATGCTGTCAAACCATTTGGCTATTTATTCAATATTATGACGAAGTGACTCATCTCTATTTGCTTTACGTCGCACCGACAAAGAAAGGCCTAAGAATGGGAAGGAAGTGGCCGTGGCCTTAATTAAGGTACAGACCCAGCATTTGCCTGGTATGCAAATGGGAAACCACGGAAAACCATCTTCAGGGCTGCCGACAGTGGGGTTCGAACCCACTATCTCCCGGATGCAAGCTTACTGCTGCGCGCCCCGAACCGCGCGGCCAACTTGCCCGGCGGATTTTGTTTAATTCAAAAACCTGATTGAAGTATCTGCTTTGGCTGGTAAAATGAAATGGAAATGGCGTATGGCTTTTAGTGCCGGGAGTGTCCAAGGACAAGTTCGGCTTGCCAGATGCAGTTCTTTTGCTTTGACTCCCGTACGCGACCTGCGCGTCGTGATGAGTATGAAATTATGATGAAGAGGACACATATACCGAACCCCCGTGCCAGCGAAATTAACCAATTATGATTAAAATTCCCGATCCAGCCGGGTATCGAACCTGTGACCAAATGCCAGAACGCTAACCATTTAGCCATGGAGCCCGACATTGGATGGTGAATAAAAGTGACTTGTCCTGCTGTACTGACCAGGCATTTTCTTATGTGGCCCAGTAAAAACCAAAGCGTGTAAGTCACATTTGTGTACTGTTAGCTGTTGAGAATTAATAGTTCTATTTAACAGAAGCAGCTGGGTAAATTCACTGCCAAATTTTCATTTACGAGACAATAATGTGCACGTCCACAATAAGCACAGAAAATATATTACAAATCATAAAAACTGACTTATCTAGTTGAAGCCACTTTTATTTACAATATTTAGAATTTTAACAAGATAACTCAACTTATCTGGTTCTTACCGGGGACTGTTTTTTATTCATGAATCTTCGTGAAGTAAAATTTGGCTATTTATCAATATTATAACGAAGTGACTCATCTCGTTAATGTCAAAGGATGGAGAGAATTGAACTAAGTAAATTAATGAAATGAGTGAAATATAGAAATATCTCGACTGAGTAAGTGGCTGTGCGGTTTTTGTCACGTAGCGATCAGCTTCCATTCGGGATATAAGCTAGTGGGTTCGAACCCGAATGCCGGCAGCCCGGAAGATAGCTTTCTGCGGTCTCCCATATTCACAACAGGTAAATGTATCTCAATTAAGACCTCGTTCACTTCCTTCCCACTCCTAGCCCTTTCCTATCCCATCGTCGCCATAAAGCCTATCTGTGTCGGAGCAACGTAATGAAAATTTTAAAAGAAATATCTCGCATACATTGATCGGGATTCGAAATCAATCACTTTAGTAAGAGTCTTGTGAAGTTGTCACATGGCCATTACACCTAAATTCCTCGGTTAATCAGTGGTAGCGTTTCAGCCTCCAGAACCCACGTTCAGGCATTCAAACACAGCAGAGGTAGTCGGATGTTTGATGAGAAGACAAATAAATGGGGTTAGGCTGTATCGTTTACATGGTAGCGCGTGCTTTGGGCACGACGCATGCTTTACAAGCCTATCAGGACGATAACAAAGCTTTCCATGAGTATACTTCTGTCTTTCAGCGTTATTTGGCACGAAAAGAAGCCAATAATATGCACATAATCTACTTACGTCAATCGTCTACATCTACCCTGCGCGTTAGATACACAAAGGCACCATGGGATTAATTTACCGTAACCTAGATTTAATTGGGTGAATTAGCTCATCTTCCACCATTACGCTCTCTCTACATAATAATTTTATCCGCAAGTATTGAATGATTTTTGATTCATAAAACACCAAATAATTAACACTAAATATCTCCAAAGGAAGTCTTAATTAAATTACATCGATTGCGAATATTAATGCATTCAATCCCTTTAGGCTTTTTCAATCGTAAAATTACTAGTGTGGGAGTGGGCTCATTTGTTGGATTGACACATAATAATAATAATAATAATAATACCCGTGTGGGGATTTACCAGTTACCTCCATCGGGCGCGTCCCATTGGAATTGGGGAAGCTCGCTGGCTCTGCCGCCAGCAGAGTCAGAGGGTAGTAGGGAAATAAAATACCACCGTGAAAAAAAAAACTGGTCCCTTGCCAGGGTTACGGCGAAGACTGGTAAATGACCAAAAGCCAGAAAACCTCTTGAGGCAACCTCTAGGGCTAACAACCCTAGTTGTAAAAGGATGGGTACCCGTCCAAAGCAAAGTCAAGTCAAAAAACATGATGGCACAACATTTCAAGAAACATACCCCAGGGGGTAAATCTTCGGATAAATCCCTCGTCGTGAACACCACGGCGCACGAGTCTCGTTCGGATTCTGGGGAAGACTCGACATCATGCAAGAGACGAGTCGGAGCGTCTCGGTGTACCCCGAAGAGTCAAAAACTCAGGCCAAAATCTAAAACCTTTCTACCAACTTTCAACATAAATTCACTTACACAAACTGGCAAGCTGAAAACCCTTACCAACGCTCTTCACGAAAATCAGATATCCATAATGGCCCTACAGGAAACAAGGTACCCAGATGAAGAGATTTTTGAATCCGAAGGCTACCGATTTTTCAAGAGCAAAGCGCAAAGGGGAATCCTCAATGGAGCTGTAATGCTTGGAACCGCGTTTGCTGTTAGAACCAAGATCCTTAAATCGGTTGCAAGTTTCGAACCTGTGAATGACAGATTGTCTATACTCACAATTAAATGCGCAAACAAAACCTACGCCCTAGTTAACGCACATGCTCCTACAAACGATAAGAACAAGTCTGATCCAGACGAAGTTGATAATTTCTAGGACCTACTGGATGAAAAATTAAACAAAATCCCCAAACACCATGTCAAGCTTCTTTTGGATGACTTCAATGCCCAACTAGGTCGTGAACAGAAGTACAAGAAAATTATAGGAAATTACCCTGCTCACAAAAGAACCAACCCCAACGGCAAAAGACTGGTGTCCATTTGCGAAAATCACAACCTGCAGGTCATGTCGACCCACTTTCGCCATCTACCAAGAAAGCAAATGACTTGGCGTTCTTCCGTCCAAGCTCTCGGAGAGTTCCAAATTGATCATGTTGCAATCTCCAGGAGAAACAGCCCTGAGATTATGAATGTCAAGGTAAAGAAAGGCATCAATGTGGCCTCAGATCATTATATGTCTCTTATCAAATTCAAACCAATTCCCGCAAACACAAGGAAGACAACCAAACAGATCACACGCTTCGACAATGATAAACTTCGGCAAAGGGTCGAGGAGTTCCAGGAGAAGGCTAGACCAAATGACTGTGACTTTAACAACGCCAAAAGTCTCCTTGTTGAGGCCGCCAAAGACGTTGCAGAAATCAAGAGAAGCAAAAAGCATGCCTGGTGGAATAGTACCTGCGAATCAGTCCTCCAAGAAAGACTCAATGCTTGGAAACAGTACTACTCTACTAAATCAGAAAATGATTGGGAAACCTACAAAACCCAACGTGCCCAAGCAGCTAGGGTGTTCAGAACTGAGAAACGTAAATATGAAAAATCTCTCATTGAAAAGATAGAACAAAACTTTAGGAAGAATGAAAGCAGAGAGTACTACAGAGCCTTCAAACGCCAACTCACTGGCTATAAACCACCATCTCTATGCTTTGAGCGAAAGGACGGCACACTGGCGACGTCAAATGAAGAAAACTGCAGCATTCTGGCAGATTACTTCAAGAATTTACTTAATTGCTCTAAACCGCAAAGCGCCATTGAGACCAAGGAACCCTTACTCAGGTACCCAGATTCCAGACCACCCGACAGAGATGAGATCAAGCGCCATATTGCCCGTCTAAAAAATAACAAAGCGCCGGGGGAAGACTCAGTATTAGCAGAACTGTGGAAATATGCCCCAGAGAAATCACTTGATATCTTGCAAAAGTAAAAAGAAGAAATTTGGAACAAGGAGACCCTACCCGAAGAGTGGAAAATATCTTTGGTCCATCCATTACACAAAAAAGGCAGCATGGAAAACATCAACAACTACAGAGGAATATCTTTGCTACCCGTGACTTACAAAATTCTATCACTTGCCATCCTGGAGCGTTTGGAAGCACAAGTCGAACATCAAATAGGTGAATACCAAGGAGGGTTCAGAAAAGGTCGCTCAACAGCTGAACAGATCCAAAATCTGAAAACGATCATCAGATATTGTACACTAAGATCCAAGCAGTATGTGTCTGTCTTTGTGGACTTTAAGAAAGCGTACGACTCCATTGACCGGGAAGTCCTGAAAAACATCTTAAATGAATTTGGAGTTGATTTAAAACTGCTGCCATTAATTAGAGCCACCCTGACCGATACAAAATCCAAGGTGAAGTTCCACGGATGTCTCTCGCATTCCTTTGACATCAAAACAGGAGTCCGACAAGTTGATGGGCTATCCCCGATACTCTTCAACTGTGTTCTTGAAAAGATCATCAGAACCTGGCGGGTGAGATTACAGGAAACCAACTACAGTCCATTGAGAATAGGAACCAAATCCAAGGGGATCGCAACAGACTGCTTAGCATTTGCCGATGATATTCCTGTTCTCTCAAACGACATAGAAACCGCTATAGCTCAAGTTGAAATTTTAAAGGAAATTGCCGAACAAACTGGTTTGCAGATATCGTTTGAGAAAACAGAAATAATGGCTAACATCAAAGAGGCTCCACCAAAACTCCATACAAAATACGGGGACATCGCCCGAGTAGACAAATTCAAATACCTGGGTGAGATAATGAAAAATGGACTGGACAAAGAAGCACTTCAGGAGCGAGTACGCAAACTGGAAATAGCCTACCAAACATCCCGCACAATCTACAACAAAAAATGTCTTTCCCAAAACACCAAGATACGTCACTATGAAACAGTTCTGAAGCCAGTGGTTCTATAATGCAGCCGAAACCCTGTCTCTAAATGCCAACAAAGGACTCCTTGAAGAACCGGAGAAAAGAGAACGCAAAATTGTGAGAGGAATCTTGGGATCAAAGTACAGAAATGGAATCCATCAAAAGAGATCCAACAAGGAAGTCTACAGCAAAATAGAGAAAATTACCGACACAATCAGAAAAAGACGGGCACGATTTTACGGTCATCTGAAAAGAATGGATGGAAGAAAGTTAACTAAAGAAATCTTTCACTTTTTTGATTCAAACCCCAAAACTACAATTTCCTGGTTTAGAAATACGAAAGAAGACCTGCAAATGCTACATATCTCAGCTGAAGACGCCGTTAACAGAGATCTCTTCCGCAAGAAAATATTAACGAACGGGCTAAACCGAGACGAGCAACCGAAGAGAAGACACGGTGCCCCTTGGACAGAGGAGCTTAAGCAGGCCCACTCACAGAGAATGAGGGAAATTTGGGCTCTAAAGAAAAACAAGTTCTGTGTCAAATGCAACAAGACTTAACGTGGTCCTTGATGGCCCCAGAGAATAATAATAATAATAATAATAATAATAATAATAATAATAATAATAATAATAATAATAATACTTCCTTTGACAACACTGCTTCATCACATCTCCGGAATGTGTGATACTGAATATTACCTACTTCACATTTCCAAACGTGGCAGAACGTTTAATTTTTAAGTTAACAGAAATAAATACTAACCGCTTTCTGTAGTATCGTTTCTTTCGTTCTGTCTTTCATTCTTTTTGATTTACTCCTTAATCCCGCTTGTGTCGGTGTACAGTATATAAAAATTAACTTCAATAAACAGCATAAGTCTATTTCACGAAGAAGAAGAAGAAGAAGAAGACCTTGTTCAGTTATTTTAACCAACGGACGAACTGTAAGGAATCTGGAGAATCTACTCACAAAAAATCAAATTAGAGATAATGGCCACGTGGTTATTGTATGTGATTTAAGTTCAGATGCCAGTAGTACAGTAGTTCTACCTGTGCAGCATCTGTATCCAAAATACTGCACTGCTGAACAATCAGAAAATTTATTGAATATAGACCCTTGGCTAGTTATTGAAGATCAGAAAATGTTATATGGTTACCCAAAGGGAATGGAACTTCGCGTGGGTGTTGAAAGAGAATCAGAGCTATATTTCAAAAGAATGATAAAATACTGAAGTTACTTATTATGGAAGCAAGAAAATCTCGCTACAGTGTAAGTGGAGTAGATGGCGAACCCAGAAGAACGGTCTTTCCCAAGGCAGCGTGCTAACTCCAGCGCTGTACAACATTTATATAACTGATCAGCTAATTCCAGCAAGCACCAGGCTCTTCAACTATGCCGATGACAAAGCGGTAGCTGCTCTGGGATCATCCTTTAAAGAAATAGAAGGAAAGCTGTCTGAACCGATGGATGAACTCTCCAAATATTATGGTGCCAACCATCCGAAGCCGAACCCCAGTAAAACACAAGTGTGTGCGTTTCATCTGTAAAACAAAGAAGCCCGGTGACAGCTAAACATCACATGCCAATGGGAGAGACTGAAATATTGTCCAACACTAGTTTATCTAGGTTTCACACTATACCGCCCTCTAACGCACAGGTACCAATGTTTGAACAGGAAACAGAAGGTCAGTGTTCGCAGTGGCATACTTAAGAAGCTGGTCGGCAGCACCTAAAGAGCCAGCCCGCACAATCTGAGGTACACTTGCGCTATGGGTGTCAGCCGCTGAGTATCCCGCTCCTGTGTGAAACCCCTCAACACGTGCTGAGCAGGTTGATACTGCCGTCAACGATACTTCAAGGATAATCTCGGGATGCCTACAACCAACGCCAGGGTAGAAATTGTACCCGATGGTTGGAACAGCCCTACCCAACATCCGCAGGGCCACTGCTGTAGAAGCCGAGATAACAGAGCAGGATAGTGACCATCGACACCAAGCTGCAAGGTTTCGCCTCTGATCCCGCAAGAGCTTCCTTGCTAGGACTCCGCCGCTGGAGCTAATACCAGATACAACTCGTCTTAACAGATGGACGAGCTCACTGCCCACAGACATGTCACCAAAGGAAGAACCGGCTTCTGGCACCGACCTACCTTACCCCGTATGGAGGTCCCTCAACCGCTTAAGAGTGGGCGTCTCTCGATTCATGAACAACCTGAAGAAATGGGGAATCCTTCCAGCAAACGCAGACACCTTGTGTGAAAGTGGAGCTGAACAAGACCCAACTTACCTATCCTCTTGTGGACAACCCATCCACATCACAAGATGTTTTTAGATGAAACAACAAAGCCATCACAGCTGCAGGTTTCTGGATATGCTGACCGGACACGGAAATGAATGAAATGAATGAAGTAGAAATGGAAAGTGGTTAGAACAAATAAAAAGAGTTAAACTGAAGAGTATGATTTCACTTACAGCTATTAACATTTCGGATAAAAAGATGCCCAACACTGATTGCAGAGTGTATTAAAATGGATTTAATGCATTAGTTAAATGTAGTGTGTTGTACGGAGCAGAGGTCTAGTGAGTTGAAGGAAATTTTATACACTTGATGAAATTACGAGTAGATTTTCTAAAATAGTTATGGGACTACCTAGTTGTACAGCTAACTGTAGAGTGAAAATGATGTGCAATGATGTAAGTTTGCACACATCTATATATTAAAAGAGTTTGTTAAAAACAGCTTTGGCAAATCCATTCGTCCGTTCTACTGGTCCGATTTGCTTCATTTTTGGTTTATTCTCTCCGCACCTATCTGCCGGTGAACCATGAGACATTGTTAGGTCTCTAACTTCAACCAACACTGAGTAAGCATATAATCAAATAATTAAATAATCATTCCAATAATTGCAGGCGAAGGGTTATCCTAACCCGCAATACATTCTGTACTTACTAACACTTCCATTAATATTCTGATACATGTGATTTTCATCCTTCGTAATAACATTGCATGGAGCCATGTTTGATTACGGTACTACCTGTCATGTCAGAGAGTATACGCTTCCTCTGATACTATTTGATTCTCTAACCTTTAACAGCTTTCAAATATATTCAAAAGATGGCAGAGCGTTGCTAACAACTTACATGCTGCTAAGAGGAAAAAAGTCTACGTACCAACAGACCCCATTATGACATACGGCTTAGGCATTATCTGGGAACACCTATTGAAAGGTAACGTACATACATTACTGTAGAAAGAGTCAGGACTATGCAACTTGAAAACTTCTTTGTCTGGCAAAAAAACGTTCCCGCTAGACTAACCTATGAGCTCACAAGATAACCGTTCTGAATAGAAGAACTGCGATTATCCTACGACACAATACTAAGCTTTACATCAAGAACAGCAGGATTTTTAAAAAAACGCAAATATATGAAGAGATTTCTATAAATCCGACGGCATAATGACGTAAGAAGAGATTTTGACTAAGAACTGCGCATCTTATTAAATTTTCATAAAACGACTGAAAAGGGCAGACGAAACAATATGACTAGGGAAAGTGTTATCTGACCTATTTATAACGAACACGGTACTGCGATGCAGCGCGGTCCCTGTAGTGTATTGTTAAAATACTGGCTGAGACTGAAGTTGGGATCAGGTAGCGAAGTGTTACAGAAGGCCTACCAACTTCTTCTTTATCTGTTTACCCTCCCGGGTCGGTTTTCCCCTCGGATTCAGCGAGAGATCCCACCTCTACCGCCTCAAAGTCAGTGTCCTGGAGCTTCAGACTTTGGGTCGGGGATACAACTGCGGAGGATGACCAGTACCTCGCCCAGCCGGCCTCACCTGCTATGCTGAATAGGGTCCTTGCGGGGGGAAGGAAGCGGCCGTGGCCTTAAGTAAGGTACCATCCCGGCATTTGCCTGGAGGAGAAGTGGGAAACCACTGAAAACCACTTCCAGGATGACTGAGATAGGAATTGAACCCATCTCTACTCAGTTGACCTCCCGAGGCTGAGTGGACCCCGTTTCAACCCTCGTACCACTTTTCAAATTTCGTGGCAGAGCCAGGAATCGAACCCGAGCCTTCGGTGGTGGCAGCTAATCACACTAACCGCTACACCACAGAGGCGGACAGGCCTACCAACACTAAATGAAATATCAGAAGCAAGGACACTGGGTGGATGGGATAAGGAACATTTTGGAAACAATAGGAATTGGATACTAATGAGAATTGATTGTACAGTGCAGCTAAGAATATGCAAAAGAATAGTTCTAAGATTTAATGATATTGAAGAGCAACAAATTGCTTCATAGTGTAAAAATAAGAAGTCACTAGGGGAATTTTGTAATTTAATTGGGGTGTTTGTCCTATCCTTGTCCCATTTCCCTACGGGGTCGGGTATGAGGTGAGATGAATCTGTCGTGGGATTTTTTTATCAGCGGATGCCCTTCCTGACGTCAACCTCATCAGAGGAGTTAGTGAGATGAAATGAATGACATGATACATGATAGTAGGGAGAGGGTGAAACCCGGTGCCAGCACATAGCCTACTCCTGTCGAATAGCACCAAGGGGTTTGCTCAAGGTTTAACGTCCCCATCATATGCCTTCACTCCATATGAGCACTGCGGAGAGGTTTGGAATTTAATCCAGGCTTTTGGCACGCAATCTAGTGATGGGAAATTGTACACCACCACCTCTCCTACTCTGCCGACCAACATTCTGATGGTGAAAATTTTTTCGACCAACGGGACTCGAACCGCCTAACTTCGGTGTCAGACCGTTTAGACTGCAACGCCTTATGGAGGCGGGCTTTGTAATTTAATTGGGATAATGAGGATAAATATAAATAATAATATAACAAATAAGGAAGTGAGGGGCATAATATGAAGGTTAATAGGGTTATACAAAAATAAAGCATACATGCAAAATGGAAATGAAACAAATCTTTACTATGTTCTGAAGAAATGGGATGGGCACACCTCATAAAAGATTTTTAGAGACAGGGCAAGTAATGAAGAGGATATGAGAAAAATTGGTAACGATTTCAGCTGTATACGATTGCAAAGTTATTGAACAGAGAGTGAATGCAGCCGGGAAGAACTGAGAAAAATTTCATCATAATTAGGGGAAGTGGAAGGAAGAGAAGTTATACATGCTAGTTACTATCAGAATTGTACCTAACGCAACTAGAAAATATAACTCCGTTGAAGCGTAGAGCAGTTAAGTGCGTAGATTGTAGATATAGCATGTAATTAGTTTGTCGTCCTAGTTCTATTAGTCTGCACCTTTCTTGTTTTTCTTTCGCGAGTCAATATTAATATTCATTTCTGGAGTCGGACATATTGGAGGGACGGATGATAACTAGTGTGATGACCTCTTTGGGGCGGGTGTCATGTTTCCTCGATAGCCTTCGAGATGTTTCACTTCTTACAATAATATTTCTAACACACTTTTCAGGCTATTCTTTCTCTGTTCAATCTCTAAATTACTTACAAATATTAAAGTGTGATTCACATTTTCCGGACACGTTGTTATTTTAGTGCATGTTTTTCATACTATATTCTGTTTTTTAAACTGCATGTATCGAAAATTAAGATTATAATAATCAATACCCTCCCTCGGATCAATGGTTTCCGATATTATGGGAGATGGGTATCATCTTACCTTAAATCCCCCGTTAATACTATGGTTTGAGCTTTCCAAGAACCCATCAGTGTAAATACATTTAGACTTCTTTATTTGAATTTTATTTAGCGAATATCATAGGGATAGACAAAATTATCCTTACATAGATTTTATTACCATCCATTGATACCAACATTTTACAATTGAACTCTTCACATCAACTGAACATGCGTCATTTTGTCGATTCACCGCACGTTTCTTCTTGTCAGATAGTGGGTAGAATTTCTACTAAGTCCATACCACCAAATACGATGAGGGTGTCTTGCCTCCTTGACTCAACCCAGGAAGCTTTCGTAGAGATGATGGCCCCTCCCCGCCATCACCCGTGGCGACCATCCAGAAAGTCGATGCGCTTTGTCGCCCCCGGAATCCTTTCGGACGCGCACCTCATCCCGCGTATTTGTTAATATCTCCGAAGTGTCAGTCGTTACCGACACTCGGGACTGAATCCCCAAACAGAGGAAACCCCTGTTCTGAGGAGCAGTACCTCGTGTCGAGTTCGACTGTCACCCCGACGATGTTAACAAGTACAGCGGGGGAGTACCAGCTGCGATCGCAACAGGCTTCCCCGTAGTGATGGCCCCTCCCCGCCATCACCCGTGGCAACCATCCAGAGAGTCAGCACGCTTGATCGCCCCCGGAATCCTTACGGACGCGTGCTGGGTGAACGGGGAATAGCGACAACTTTTCTTATCCTTCTTATATGAACTGAATGCGGACTGCACAGTAAGCGACCTGTTCAACAATAGTATGTTTCTGTCGTGTCTTATTGTTGACTGTGCACGGAATGTGTTGCGATTATGGAGCAGAATGAAGGCTTCTCCCAATTCCATTATTTCCTACCAGAACTTAAAATTATAGGTATTACACTAAGGAATATGGTCGTAAGAAAACAGAACTCAGTTTCTCTCGTATATTTATTGTTTCATTCCGGAGGATTGTTGAATTGGGCTGTGAAACTTCTGCCCTCGCATTCTGTTCTGGACACACATTCCATTAAGGATATCAGATACTGTAGCAGTGTTTCTATCTCAGTCCTGGAGATGGTGCATCACGCTCAATGATCAGTGATTACTATGTATGGCATGTATTACTAGCTGCCATTATCTCATACATTAATACGTTTTTGTGGCAATAATTAGTTTATACGTTTCCTTAGAAACATGCCCGACATGTCAAGCTTCCAAAACTGAACTGTAATATTATTTAGAGATATTTAGAGCACTTCCTTCGTGATATTCTGTCCGTATCGGGGCTTTATTCGTCCCGCGACTCCACATGCATGTCCCATAAAATCTGAATACATAATTCCTTCCATAGCTACATAAAATAGACATGATATAGGCTTTTGGGCTTGTGCCGTGTCTGGACGGTAAGATAAAATTATTTTTCGTGAACGGTCAAGATATTCTTTTAATGACGAAGAGCAATGTTCTCTGCAAAACTTAAATAATTTTACCTTATTTTCTTGACACGGCGTGGGCCCAATGGCCTATACCATGTTTATAAGTACGGGCCGTGAAAGCATCAATGGCAACATTCAAAACCTCTATGGAGAGGATACTTTTTTTTTTTTGCTAGGGGCTTTACGTCGCACCGACACAGATAGGTCTTATGGCGACGATGGGATAGGAAAGGCCTAGGAGTTGGAAGGAAGCGGCCGTGGCCTTAATTAAGGTACAGCCCCAGCATTTGCCTGGTGTGAAAATGGGAAACCACCGAAAACCATTTTCAGGGCTGCCGATAGTGGGATTCGAACCTACTATCTCCCGGATGCAAGCTCACAGCCGCGCGCAAGAGGATACTTTTAAGAAGGCTTCAAAATATAGCAAATTAAGGAGAAAGAAATCTATTCTCCCTTCTTTATGTTTTCTACTGAGATGCCGTGATCATAACATTATTCCTAACTGTGTGAATCACCGAGCTCGATAGTTGCAGTCGCTTAAGTGCGGCCAGTATCCAGTATTCGGGAGATAGTAGGTTCGAACCCCACTGTCGGCAGCCCTGAAGAAGGTTTTCCGTGGTTTCCCATTTTCACACCAGGCAAATGCTGGGGCTGTACCTTAATTAAGGCCACTGCCGCTTCCTTCCCACTCCTAGCCCTTCCCTGTCCCATAGTCGCCATAAGACCTATCCGTGTCGGTGCGACGTAAAACAACTAGCAAAAAAAAAAAAAAAAAAAAAAGACTGTGTGAATCTGAAGCACACGTTAAATACTCCGATGGCCAGGAGAATATATCAGTGCGCTAGCAACGCTCTTGTGATCGGGAGAGTGCATTACAATCGTAAGGAACTGGACTCAGTCTCCCGAGAATTGTTTCATTTACACATGTTGCTAAAGAACACTCTCTCGCAGGAATTGTGGTTGTCTTTCGATCGCATTACTGCTATTAAGCCTGAACGCAAATTCAACCAGGTGTCATTCGGAGAAAAATCCAAGTTCCTCCGACTAGCTCAGAAACAGGCGGTCTCTCGCACGAATCCGGATGCTAGTAAAACTGTCGTCAATCCTTCCAAGAAATCCTCGGACGAGAACAAAACCGCAGTTCTCGCTAGGGGTCTTAATTTCGCTGTCGCTCCCTCTAAAACTCCCACTGAGGAGTTAATTATTTCCGTTGAGGCAGCCATCCACAAACTACCTACGGATGACGCTGAGGAGTTAAGACAGAAATCTGCGAGACTCATAAGTTCCGCTGTTTGTACACGCACCCAACTTAACAAGAGGCGAGAGGAGAGCTCTGAAGGAACTTAGAGATGATTCTGAACTGACCATTCTCTCAGCTGATAAGGGTAATGCGACAGTTGTTATGGACACTGACGAGTATAAGAATAAGATCTCGGCTATGTTGTCAGAGCCTATTTACAGACTGAGCTCACGTGACACTACCACTCGTGTGTCCAACACCACCGTGAAGCTCTCAAGGCAATATTCAGTTCCAAAGGAGGAGGTTAAACATCTGTCCCCGGGGGCGCAGTGGCACGTAGATTTTATGGACTTCCTAAAATCCATAATGATGTTCCCATCAGACCTACAGTTAGTGCGATAGGTTTTACTACGTATGCTCTGGCTAAATACCTAAGAAAATTACTTTAGCCACGCATAGGACGTACTGAATCATACGTCAGGGAATCTCGGTCAGTCAACAAGCTGTCCAAAACAACCCTTCAACCTAATGCACTTCTGGTGAGTTTCGACGTGGATTCCTTGTTCACATAAGTGCAGATTGACTCGGTCATGTCTCTCATTGAACACCTGTTCCCCGAAGACATCGCTAAGCTATTTTATCACCGCATGACTTCCAGCTATATCTTATGGGGTGGATATTTTTACGAACAGACGGACGGAGTGGCTATGGGAAGTCCACTTTCGCACTGGATCATTTTGAGGAGGAGGCTATTGCTTCGGCGCCCGTCAAGCCTATGATATGGTGGAGGTATGTTGATGATATATTTGTGGTCTGGACAGAAGATACTGAGAAACTTCATCTAATTCCAGACCACCTAAATCAGCAACATCTTACAATTAAATTCACTATAGAGATGCAGTCGGACGGATACCTTCCTTTCTTGGATTTTCTAGTAAGAAAGAAATCGGATGGCTGCCTAGGACATACCTACCGTCTATTGTAAGCCTACCCACAGAAATCGCTACCTTCCTACAGATTGTCACCACCATCCAGCACAAAAAAAAGGCCTTCTCACGATACTCACCAAGAGGGTGAGACGAATTTGTAAATCACCAAATATCCAGGTGGAGAAGGACACACTCAAAATCACGTTCAAAAAGAATGGCCACAGCGATTTGCAGCTCCATAGAACCCTGGTCCCAAGGAAGCGACCAAGCAAAGCTCACAGAAAGAAGAAGTGAAGGGAACTACCTACCTGCCTTACATTCACAACACCATAGATCGAATTGCCAAGGTCCTCCACAAATACAACATAAAAACCGGGTTTGGAACCGTCAGTCCTGGAGTGTACGAACTTCCCTTTACTTGCGGCAAGGTATACATTGGACAAACATGCCTGTCCATTGGTACTCTTATCAAGGCACATGAACGAAATATTCGTCTCAACCAGCCAGACAAATCAGCAATAGTTGATTACGCTCTATCGTCGGCTCTTGATGTCGTGTTCCAAGATGCTCGAGCTCTTACCCACACTAGACACTACAGGTACAGGAACAGGTCCAGTATTATACAGGAAACTGTGGAAATACGTAGAATTCCTAACGATTTCAACAGAGACACTGGCTATCAATTAAGTAATACGCGATTGCCAGCCATTGAGGATTTACATAGGTAGTTCCCTTCACTGTACTTTCACAATTCTTATTTCGTTTCTGTGTTTTCCAAGTTCGTAGGTTCCTCATCGCCAGATGTTTCATATCAGGCTCAAATCGATGTCATATTTTCATATGTGACTCCCCTTCAGACTGATTTTGATGGTTCCGTCAGCTTCCGCTTCTAACTCTGGCATTGTACCGCGTCCGGTGAGCCATCTGGTAACGAATGAACGTAAATCTACTACTTATTTTGGTAAACAAAGTATAAATATGCCTAGAAGTGCTAGTCTATTTGGGAAACATAAGTTTTGTGGCAACCAGCGTACTAAAAACACAAGACCCTGTGGTTCACAAGAGATAGAATCCGCCAACAGTGTTGAAACAGATTTTCAAAATGTGACACCAAACAAGAAGACAGACACGCCCCCTACCAGTGCAAGTGAATCTAAATTAGTTAAACATTTTGAAGAACTGGGATCTGGAAGGCTGAAGTTTCAGAGAGTATATTGATCACAATAGTTGTATACCTGTAGCAGTTATGGAAGCTATCAAGCCAATCTACAGAGACCTAGCTCATCCAGACTTTCACACTCAGAATCCCAACGGGTCTTTCAACAATATTATCTGGACTCGAGTGCCCAAAAATGTACTAATTTGTAGGGTTAAGAACTTTGAAATGGGGAGTCAGTGGTGGTGTATTAACATTAAATGCTGGGTACATGGGAAGAGTAAGAGTGTTATTGCATCTCAACATCAACCCTGGCCGTCATACTATGAAGGGACTGCAACATTTAGACAAATTAAGAATTGCCAAGGCACAGCGTGCAGCAGAGTTCAACACCAAAGCAGCAAGGTCTTCGCGAAAGAAGAGGTTTTTAGAGGAGGAGGAGTACTAGGAAGAGGATACTGACTATGCTGTGGGGTGCTTTTGAGCCTTAAATTAAACAACTGAGCGAGTTCTTATAATATCAAGTTTTGAATCTGATTTCTCAAAATGACTTTTTTTTTAATTTAATGTTCATATATCTCAAAACCTACTTGTGATACATACATGAAACTTTGTGATATGCTTTATTATATCTTCCTGTTCTTACTGAAGCAAAATCATAGCACAGATTTCCATAGACATGAAGTAAGGGGTGTCCATCTCCAAATATTTTGTGTAAAATTTGGCACCTTTTAAAAAATTAATATATCTCGTTCTTTTGGTTTTTATATTTTAATTCTGCTTCAGTACACAGAAATAATATAGAAATTTCATCTGTAAAACATTCGGAGTCGTATCTTCATTGGTTCCAAACATATAGGAACGTAATCTTGGCCTATTTAACCTAGGCAGGATAGGTCTTTCAAACTCCCCTTAACATATTTTTGGTACTGAAGTAGTAAGAGCCCTAGAATATTTAAGGGACCATTCATACCATCAAGATGCGCACGATTTTGTTAATGCAGGTGCCACTATCAAATACATGTTACCAATAAAGAAATGGTTTTACATACATGATGCCCGTAGCACAAATGTAGCTACAATGCACCCGAAAAAGATGCATTTCTTCACCTTGCATAACGAGAAATTGCAGTAGGTGGAAAATGATATTCCCCGGTACCTCAAGAAACTTAGGACCGCCAGTGAGAAAGCCGGAAAGCAATTCCTTAGCAAGGAGACGTATAAGGTCATTCTGTTAACTGCAGCATCAACAGTGGTTATGACATGGTTTCATATCTTTCTGACCCAAGCATTCATTCGTTACTATAGAGATCGTTTTCAGTGCTCTGCGGCAAATGATTTGCTGGATCCGCAGTCTCAAGCGCTCTTTGAAGACGGGAATCTCGGCTGTTCCTGCAAGCAGTAACGTGGAGATGGAGTGTGGCACTTCTGTGATCGGATATGCTTGAGAGAATCTTCCAAACACGCCCCAAGGTCAGCGCATTGCAACACATTTACCAGATCATGTCACGTGTATCCTTGAGGATCTACAAAATTCCCTGGTAATTTACTTCTTTGCCTACCGTAGCTAATGTTTAAATGTACGTATTGTAACATAACCATTTCTTCATTACTGGGTTGAGGTACGATTTAAAATTACACAGTTCTCTCTTTCTACTCTGTGCTACCCCTCTATGAAGTATCTGTCGTATATAGGAGGTTTTGTTGCTCACAAAACATTCCTGTAAACCAAGTATGACAGCCGACTGATTCTGCCGTCAGGGCTAATGGACTTAATTAGTAAAAGATATGAAAACAGCAGGCTACAGTACCTATCTGATTTGCTGTCGGGTGTTTTGAAACTTATTGTTACTGTGCAATGAAAGCACAAGCAAGTATGAATAGAAAAACCTGGTACGTTTATGTGTGACTATGTAGTGCCAGTGTTATAGGATTCTCTTCGCTTCAGTTGTTCTGAAATCGGACATTAACACGCTTACCCTTTAAACAGAGAGGCATTATGTAAGTAGTTCCAAAATAGAGAGGTAAGTTATGTGAAATTATTTCTTTTCTACACCTAGGTAGTATTTACTACCGTTAATATTACATTGTTCGGATTTGTCCACTTCGGAGGGGCACGCTCTTCGCTGAATTTCTTTATTAAGGTGTAGAGTGTGATTTAAATTAAATATGTCTATCGAGTGATTGGCAATATTTTAAACAGAAATATAAAAAAAATACTTTACGTGTGCTGTAATGAACAATCGTGCTTCAATGCCAGCGATGCAGCGCTCGGCGGTAAAAATAGGAACTAGGTCCATATCGCCACGGCCGACTTGATGCGAGGGATCCAGTCGGCCGTGATATCGCCCATATCGCTGTATTGGGAAGGCATATTAGCGAAGACATAGAAGAGAGTGATGTCCATCCTTACACCACTGAGAACCCGCTGAAAACAAAGATCTGCTGGCTGTAAAGTAAACCTGCTAGAACTTCAAACGTGAGACGTAAGATGGCATCAGAGCATAAAGGCGTGATGATACATCCTATTTCCACTGAAATATCAATTTTCATAAACATTTTGCTTACATTATTATTCTGCAAATGTCTTCAAATATAGGACAAACATTATTATGTTGTAACTTAAGGTGACGGAAAGAAAAGATCTTAGCTGTGACAGATGCATTGCGTAGTTCTCCAGGCTCACAGCGTGTTTCTGAACTATGTTACACGGGCATCTAGGATCCCGAAATATAATGAGTTTTCACATCTCTCCTTCTTGATAGTGTACTACCATACGAGGCTGACGTGTTTGAGAACCTTCAAATAATTTAGTACTATTCGTTCACATTGGCTCACTAAGGACCACGGAATTCAATTTTTTTTGTGTGTGTTTAGAGTGGGTCTTGATGTTTTCCCACTAATGATTATGTTACTCTTTTCTCTCCTCCGTTCGTCCACAGAGCATTTGTCTTTTCAGTAGCTAATTTATCCTGGAATTCTTCTGAGAGGTCCTTGGTTCCTGTTATTTCCACACCCTACAGGATTTCAAAGAACTTCCGCCCAACACATTATCTTAATGTTACTGTACTTCCGGTAGGCGAGAATTCTGGCAGGGTACATGCTCGAGATATATCCGTGGTAGAGCTGGAACACAACCGTTCTTGAATGAAACCGTTGCAAGAAATTAACAGTTTGCAGTTTCAGTGAAGCTCTACTGTTGCGTTTTCCATCAGCACACTTTCAGAACTGGTACATACACAAAACCGTCCTTCGCAATCGTTGCATTTCTTGAAACTGGGGGTTCCTAATGTAATAGAATAACTCACAAGGCAGGTATGCCATTCCGAAGATCTGCGCAGCTATTGGCTGAAGAGCCTGACGTCACCGGAGTATTAAACTAGATACAAAGGCTTGAGTGTTACAAGGCATTTGTACTTTTTTTAGTTAATCTTGTCAGTTATTCTGATTACACTCGAACTAATACGAAAATATTCGACTTCAAATACGCCTCTCTAATGACAAAGACACACTCAGTGGTTCGAACAGTGGAACGATGGCCTTCTCGATCCTGGCTCAGTCCGGTGGTATTTGAAGGTGCACAAATACGTCAGCCTCGTGTCAGTAGGTTTAGTGGCACCTTGAAGAATTCCTGTGGGATAGAATTCCGGCACCTCTGCGTCTCTGAGAGCACGTTACCCGATCGAATCCAAACATTAGCGCAATATACAATGGAATGTTTAGTACACTGTTTATCAATTTCAGAATGTTATATTTCCAAGAAAATAAAATTTAAAAAACAACAACTGTTGTCTAATAACTGTTTTGCCCAGGACTAATCCGTAGGTCAGATATCTCTTCCTTGTCACGCCTTTCATCATATACGTGTAATTTGAGAGCTCAGATTGTGTCACATTCTGTGTTTGATCTCCTGTTTGTCTGGTGCCAGTACACTCCCCTCCTTGACCTCCATTTTTTCAGTCGAGACCATTTCTTCTGAGAAGCGTACAGGGCGGATGACTGATTGACAGTGTCTCAGTTTGGTAAGGAAGGAGAGACACCTTATGTAATAAGTGTTGTTTGTCAGTTAATATGCCAGCACTAATTTCGTAATTCAGGTGGTTATAGTCATTACTCCCGAGAGACCGCATTCAGTCCATTTTTCCAGGTAATTCAAATTGTTGGTTTCCTCGATTTCCCCAGTTCCAGCTGTCCTTTGGGGTCCCACCGATTTTAGGAAGGAATTACTTTTTGCTAGGGGCTTTACATCGCACCGACACAGATAGGTCTTACGGCGACGAAGGAATAGGGAAGGCCTAGGAGTTGGAAGGAAGCGGCCGTGGAAGCAGCCCCAGCATTTGCCTGGTGTGAAAATGGGAAACCACGTAAAACCATCTTCAGGCCTGCCAATAGTGGGATTGAACCCACTATCTCCCGGATGCAAGCTCACAGCCGCGTGCCTCTACGCACACGCCCAACTCGCCCGGTGGAAGGAATTTTGCCTTCTCTACACAGAGCAAGGGAATGTGCGGTTTGGATCACATAGCCATCAGCTTGAATTAGGGCGATAGTGAGTTGTAACCACTGTGTCCTCAGCCCGGAATATGGTTTTCTGTGCTTTCCCATTTTCACGCCAGTAAAATGCTGGAGATGTACCTTAATTTAGGCCACGGTGGCTTTCTTCACTCTCCTATGCCATCGATGCCATATGACCTATCTGTGTCGGTGGGACGTAAAGCGGATTGTAAATGTAATATGCTTTCTCTGCCGACAGTTGTAACCCAACCTTGGCAGCCTCATTCTTCTTCTTCTTATTATTATTATCATCTATATTTTAAAAGAATTTACTAAAACAACTTTGGCAACCTTGGCAGCCTCATTCTTCTTCTTCTTATCATCATCTATATTTTAAAAGAATTTACTAAAACAACTTTGGCAACCTTGGCAGCCTCATTCTTCTTCTTCTTCTTCTTCTTCTTCTTCTTCTTCTTCTGCTTCTTCTTCTTCTTCTTCTTATCATCTATATTTTAAAAGAATTTACTGAAACAGCTTTGGCAAATCCGTCCGTCCGTTCTACTGAACCGATTTGCTTCATTTGGTCGTATTCTCTCTGGAATTACCTGCCGGTGATTCATGATGTACCAATAGGTCTCTACGTGCAGCCAACTTTGAGTAATAATAAAGTCAAATCCTTAACTGATCACTCGAATAATTCCAGGCGAAGGCTTATCCTAACCCGCAATACATTCTGTACTTGGCAGGTTGCCAAGCGACTAACACTTTCATTAATACAGGGTTATTCTAAATGATTGTCGGGGTTACAAAAATTCATAACTCACAGTGCAATTGACGTAGGAATATGAATCTTGTTTTATTGTGTACTGTAACTCATAAAGTTATTTTGAAATACATTACAAATGCTCGATATGTGCACCTTGTGTCACTCTACACACATCTACTTGATAGTCCTTCTCTTCCCACACACACGTCAACATGGCAGCAGTGATGCTTTCGAAGGCGACTTGGATGCGCTGCTTCACTTCCTGAATATCCACCGGTAGAGGAGGAACAAATACCTGATCTTTAACATATCCCCACAGAAAGAAATCGCATGGTGTAAGATCTGGTGAACGTGGTGGACAGGGTAAGAGCATCAGATCAGCTTCCGGTTCCGCGACCCATCCATCGTTGTGGAAGTTCTTGGTTTAAAAATGCTCTAATCTTCCTGAGGAAATGAGGTGGTTCCCCATCCTGTTGCAGCACAAAATCATCCCTGTCGTCACTTAACTGGGGTAACAGCCATTCTGTGAGCATGTCCAGGTAAGTCAGGCCTGTTACTGTCTGTTCACTGAAGAAGAACGGGCCATAGCCCTTCGTGTTTGAAACGGCACAGAACACATTGACCGTAGGAGAGTCACGCACATGTTCCTCATAACAATGGGGGTTCGTTGCACCCCAAATGCGAACGTTTTTTTCGTTTACCTTTCCACTTACATGAAAAGTAGCTTCGTCACCGAAAACTACTCTGACAAGAAAACCATCATCTTCTTCAATCCGTACCTGCAGTGCCATGCTAAAGTTGAAACGTAGGACTTAGTCATTAGCTGTTAGAGCTTGACGCAATTTTAGGCAATATGGTTTTACATTTAGGCGCCTTCGTAACACACGCTATACTGTGGTTTGAAGAACTTGCAGTTCCCTGCTACATCTCGTAGTTGATTTCTTTGGACTACGGAGATAAATGCCCCTAATCCGATTCACATCCGCTTCTGACACAGCGGGACGTCCACTGCTTTTCCCTTTGCAAAAACAACCTATATCCGCAAATTATGCGCAGCATCTGGGAAAAGAGTTGTTGGAAGGAGGCTCCTTCCCGTATTTTGTCCGAAAATGGCGCTGGACTCTGGTAACGGATCGATGTTGATGAAATTGAAGAGTACAAAGAGCTTTCTCCTTATCGCTAACCGCCATTTTGTTAAACACTGCTATTACTGACATCAGGTGGTAAATTATGTACTACATTTGATGCAAAACAAAACTTTGAGAGTTTGTCTAACCGGTACTGCAACAATAAAAATGGTGCGTTTTCCACGTTTTCAAACAAAAATTCACGAAACCCCGATACCATTTAGAATAACACTGTAGTCTGTTACATGTGATTTTCATCCTTAGTAATGTTTGATTACTTCCTCTGACTACGGAAGAATACTGTTCCAAGCATGGTACTCTTTGATTTCCCTAACCTTTCCCAGCTTTCAAATATGCTCAACAGATAGCAGACCGTTCCTGATAACTTATATGCTGCTAAGAGAAAAAAGTTTGCGTACAAACAGACCCCATCATGACACACGCCTTAGACATTATCTGGGAACAAGTATCGAAGGATAACCTAGCTACACTACAATGAGAGAAGGCCATGTATCTTAATAAATTTCTCTGTCTGGAGAAAAACGCTTCTTCGAGACTAACCTATGAACTCACAAGGTAACCATTCTTTATAGAAGAACTGCCTTCTACGACATCATCAAGAACTGCAGGATAAATAGCGAATATATGGATATTTTTTACCACACAGATGAATAGATGAATTCTGGCTACGAACTGCGCCATACCGTAACGAGCTTCTTATTAAATGTTCACAAAACGATTGAAAAGAGCAGGCAAAACAACATGACTGCGGCAGGCATATAAAGACGAGTTATCTGAGCTATTTATAACGAATGCTGCCAAGGCGCACGAGTCATCTAGTTATTATTATTATTATTATTATTATTATTATTATTATTATTATTATTATTATTATTATTTTATATTATTCCAAATGGTGAGATTTCCATCTGCTCAAAGACAGGTTAATGATTCAGTAAAGGCTACTGTAGCACCTTCGCCTGCACAAATACACAGCTTTGAAGACGCTTGCTAACGTCGGAGTTCATTTCAGACTCATCTACAAGTGTCAGAAGGCACTGAATTATTTGACATACTGCGGACAGGTCTCACTGGTCACGCAACCATGAGAGGGCTTGAAGGAATAGATATTCTGTTGAGTAATTTATGTGTCCCATAACAATTCTAGATCCTTCAGAACAGAGTTTCTCTCTCGGGCTCTTGACCTACTCATGGTACACAATACATTTAGCAGAAGTCGGAGAAAGAAGTGTCGGGATGGTTCTAGACTACTCTACTAAAAGATGTTGTTGTTGTTGTTGTTATTTGCTTTACGTCGCACCGACACAGATATGTCTTATGGCTACGATGAGATAGGAAAGGCCGAGGAAGTGGAAGGAAGCGGCCGTGGCCTTAATTAAGGTACAGCGCCGGCATTTGCCTGGTGTGAAAATGGGAAACCACGGAAAACCATCTTCAGGGCTGCCGACAGTGGGGCTCGAACCCACTATCTCCCGATTACTGGATACTGTCCGCACTTAAGCGACTGCAGCTATCGAGCTCGGTACTCTACTAAAAGAAACCCGCTTTATGTGTTGACAAAAACCCGTGAGAAAATCATGAGGTAACAGATTATTCATGTCATACTCTTTGTCAGTGTGAGCATTTGAATGTTATAGGTGTTGTACTGTAATAATAATAATAATAATAATAATAATAATAATAATAATAATAATAATAATAATAATAATAATAATAATAGTAATAATAATGTGCGGGATGCTCCTTCATGTGGATGAGGAAATTGCTGAGCAACTAAGCTTAGAACTGAACCTCAGGCTACGTTTGGTCTTCACTTACGTCTTTCCAATCTTGCTCTAAGAAATGGAAGATTGGGCAGTTACCCAATTTCTCTGCAAGGGACTGGAGGCATTCGAATTTTGGGTGTACCGACGGATTTAACGCATTCCTTGGACGGACTGAAATTCCGAGGTGTTGGGCCGCCTGGGAAAGAATACTGAAGGCATGTTGACAATCGATGATCCGAAGTTGGAATATTTAGCAATATAATGTGGAATGATATGTATATAATCCTTAAACGTGTCATTCGGCACGGAATACAAGGACGTACGAGACCTGGCAGACGAAGAATATTGTGGCTTAAGGACCTTGTGGACAGGATGAGCACGGTGTCCCTGTTTCGAACTGCTGCATCCAAATTCAAGATTGCCATGTTGATAAGATTAAGAAAATAATAATATTAAAGAATGAGGGAATTCAGGGCTCGAAAGAAAGCAAAGTTCACTGCCAAATGTAAGGAGACTTAACGTGGTTCTTGATAGCCCCAACGAATAAATAATAACAATAAGAAGAAGAGCAGGAGGAATTAAGGGATTATAAATGGTGGAACAAAAGATTCTCAGGAAGATACTGGGACTGCGATGAAGAGAGGACGGTAAATTTAGAAGACGAGCAAACGAAGAACTTTATACCAAGATAGAGAAAAGCTCGGACATTACATGGACATATCCTGAGAATGGGCCAGTGGAGGTCAACACTGCAAATAATACAGTTTCTTGTGAACAAGAGAACTAAAGTACGTCTATCCAAGAGGTATAAAGGGATCTAGAAGAAATGGGAATACAGGAACCGGAGATATGGAACAGAGTGATTTTAAATAAAAAAGGCTTGCACAAGTTTTAAGAACAGGACAAGGCCCAGAATAAGAAACTCATGGACGGAAGAGCGAAGAAGACTGCAAAGTACGAGAATGAAAGGATATTGGAGGAGAAACACCAGAAGAAAAGGAAGCTGATACGAATTAACGTGGTTCCCAGATGGCCTAGAAGAAAATAAGAAATAATAATAAAATTCATAAATGTATAGTCTAGGCTACTGCACTGAAGAATGATTTAATTGACGCCATTCAGTCTGCGTTCACATCAATTTTGATACGATGACAGAGAAATTGATACTGATCGGTGCCCAATGGCTAAGTGTTAATACATTTTCATTAACTTCGTTAGGTAAACATCAGTTGTGACCCCGAGCTACATTTACACGCCGACATCGTACGACATGGAGAGCCGAGAGGATTTTGATCAACTCTCCAAGCGCTGGACTAGCTCTGACGATATTTGTGGCGGTATCTTGGGATCCGGAATTCGACACTACCATTTATCTACAGAGGGATTGAAATCCTAGGACACACAACAAATTGAAACTGAGATTTCTGGACAAGATGCAGAGGAGCTGTCTCTAATCTATGGGCCTAAGAATAAAATTTTCCTGCAAATTCATGTGGGATTATCATCATTTATCGGATGTCCACAATTAAATTTATGGAATTCAGCGCGGTGCAGCATAGACTGTAATGGTAGTAGGAGTCTGAAATTTCGTATATGTGCTAACTAAGCAATTCGCTCGCGAATTACGGCACAAAAATTATTAGTTCCCAGTTTTGTCACTACGCGAAAATATGACTCTGTAAGCGGTCAGAACGTGCAATATTCCGGAACTCTAACGTCATAATGATCTTCCGGTAGAATTTCGTTGTATCAGTTCCTTGGTTATTGCTTAGTGACGCATGTTGATTTCTTCTGTGCAGTGAATCTTCGATATAACGCAAGAAAGTTGAACTTTTCCGCGTGAAATGTAGTGCCTATTGGGAAGAGAGACCGTGGGCTACTAGTGAAGTTGTTTTACCAGAATGGCATCAATAGCAACGCTGCACTGCGGTAATATCGCCGACAGAAACAACGGAGAAGAGGTCCCATGACAAGTAATGAGCTGAAGAAAATGGTTAAGAAATTCAAGGAAAGAAGTGAATTAGGTGTCACACCAGGGAGAGGACGGTGTTCCATTCCCATGGAAGTTGTTGCTGAAGTTGCTGTAGCTGTAGCACACCGTGCAGCACATTCTCCCAATTCTGTAACCAGTACTCGAGCTGTGTCATGTGATTTTTTCACTACCCCGGTCAACAGTTCACTAGATTTTGCGGCGCATTTAACTCTGGTATCTGTACAAACTTCGCATTGTTCACAAATTGAAATCCCAAGATGTTGCAAAACGCCGTGACTTTGTCCTTCGGTTTCTGGCGCGCGTGAAAGTAGACAACATGTGGCCGGGGAATATTCTGTAGACTGACAAGGTGCATGTTACTCTGGAGGATGCAGTGAATGTACTGAACTGTCGCATCTGGGGTTCGACTCCTCTAAACGTTGTGCAGGAACAACCATTGCATTCAGGTTTCGTGACCGTTCAGTGTGGTTTCACAAACTCCTTCATTCTTGGTCCGTTTTCCCTCGAGGATATTTCCCCTTGTGGGTCTGTTTAGGTGTATAGTGACATCTACACGTTATAGGGACCTCCTTGTGCAACAAGTGATTCCAGCTTTGTAGGAGCACAACTAAGACCACACCCTTATTTTCATGCAAGATGGGGCAACAACACATATCGCTCGCCAGGCGAAAGAATTGCTTCGAGAATCCTTCAGTAACGACCGCATTATCTCTAGGCATTTTCCAGATGCGTGGCTTTTGAGGTTCGCCGACCTAAATCCATGTGACTTCTGGTTGTGGGATATTTGAAAGTTCGTGTCAAACAGGGATATGTGCAGTCTCTGCCCGATTTAAAGGCTAGAATACGACGATATGTTTCTCTGATTTAACTCGATATGACGCGGGAAACTATCGACCATGTCGCGTTACGGATGCAGCAGGTTGCTGAGTTCGGATGCCACACTGAACAGTGTTTATAACCATAAATGATAATAAACGTCCATGGACCACCATTATCACGTGCTTGATCTTTCCTGCCTTTTTTCTGTAACCCCTATAATTGCTTAGAGTGTCATAGTTTCAATTTGTGTCAGAACTTTAAACTAACAACTTTTGTGGCATAATTCACGAGCGAATAGTTTAGTTAGCATGTTGTCATTGATACTTACACGGCCCGTACTTGTAGACATGGGCTTTTGCCGTGTTGAAAAAAAGTTATGTGAAATTCTTCACGTTTCGCAGAGAAATTTGCTCTGCGACATCAGAAGAAAAAACTCGACTGTTCACGAGAAAGGCTTCTCAAGGAATGAAGTTTGAACTTCGAGGTTACAATAGAAGTGGAAATGGTACGTTCATTCATCACCACATCGCTCACCGGACGCGGTACAGTGCTAGCGTTTGAAGCGGAAGCTGACGGAACCATCGGAATCAGTCTCAGAAGGAGTCGCATAAAAACAGAGTACACACATAAGTAAGTATTACATAGATACAAACCTGGAATGAAATATCTGGCGATGAGGTACATACGAATTTGGAAAACACGGAAACAAAATAACAGTGAAGGGACAGGATGGCTGGCAACCACGCATTACTTAATTGATAGCCAGTGTCTCTTTTGAAATTGTTAGGATTTCTACGTATGTTGCAAGAATATGGGCATAAGATGGACACCGAGAATTAATTTTCTGATGACGAAGCTGACGTTGGGAGTAATTTATCTGATATCGATCCGACTTTCGTTTTAGGAAAGGATAATATGAAAATCTGGACAAATTTACTACACAACTTGTTAACTGTCAACATATGAAGAATCCACTTAAAAAACGACCTACATTCTTAAAAATGATCTTGTAAATAATCGCGAAAATTAATAACTCCTTTCCTTTTGATGGCAATGACCAATTTTTTTCACTTTTATTGCTGGGCGAATACACATTTATTGTAGAGTTATGAAAATCAAGGTTCAGTATTTGCGAAGTTATTAAAGGATTTTTGTTGGATGTAGAACGTTTTGGAATTGTGCACTGGAATGAGAGAGTTTGGAAAATGATTCCATCATTTAGATTAAGGCCATATTATAATTATGTACATCCCTGGAACTTCAAGTTGTGTTATCATTATCATAAAACTGCAAAATAATGCAGTAGATTTCTGAAACTGAAACATAAAACATTAAACACGCGTTTCTTAGTGACATCATACTTATTTTTTTCTATGCCATAGAACATGTTTGAATATTAAATCAAAATTAACACAACAGTTCAAAACCTCATGTCATCGTCCTCTTCAGTAGGATGATTTAATTCCTCCCAGTCTTCATATGATTCTAAATTACCCTCCATAGCACCTTTATACATGGTGAAGCGAAATTCGGGTACTCGGGCGTCGTAGCGCGACTCCTCACATGCCAGCAGTAAAACGTTTCTCCCCATTTTCACACCAGGCAAATGCTGGGGCTGTACCTTAATTAAGGCCACGGCCGCTTCCTTCCAACTCCTAGGCCCTTCCTATCCCATCGTCGCCGTAAGACCTATCTGTGTCGGTGCGACGTAAAGCCCGTAGAAAAAAAAAAGTTTCTCTCACAAAAGTTCGTCCTGCGAGTATATCCGGGAGAAAAAGGTCGTTGAAGAGTGACAATCTGGCAACACTGTAACCACATGTAGGGTAAATAACGCTGTGAGCAGGTGTTAGTCGTGCTGTACAGTTGGTGCAGTGGATAGAGTTTTGGGTTAGCATGCAGGGGGTCGAGGGTTCGATGCTGGGTTGAGGCGCTTTTTTATTTGCTGATTTCCATCGGGCATTACATACTGTAACACAGTAAGACACCGTTTCTTAGGTCACATGTATCCTTCATTTACAAAATTTAGTAATGCTGAACACGTAACGCATCTAGTAGATGAAGTAGTGCGAATAAATTCACGGCCACGACGTGGAAAGGGCGTCTTTCAAAGCTGACCAATGAAAACGATTGTTCGTCAATTTCTAGGATCGTAGTATGTAAGTGCGAATGGTTTCTAGAAAACCGGCTGTAATCCCTGTTGACTATTAAGATGCCAGATACCACACCTGGACTACATTTCATCATCATCATCATCATCATCATCATCATCATGTGTTTACCCTCCAGGTTCGGTTTTTCCCTCGGACTCAGCGAGGGATAACACCTCTACCGCCTCAAGGGCAGTGTCCTGGAGCTTCAGACTCTTGGTCGGGGGATACAACTGGGGAGAATGACCAGTACCTAGCCCAGGCGGCCTCACCTGCTATGCTGAACAGGGGCCTTGCGGGGGATGGGGAAGATTGGAAGGGATAGACAAGGAAGAGGGAAGGAAGCGGCCGTGGCCTTAAGTTAGGTACCATCCCGGCATTTGCCTGGAGAAGAAGTGGGAAACCACGGAAAACCACTTCCAGGATGGCTGAGGTGGGAATCGAACCCACCTCTACTCAGTTGACCTCCGGAGGCTGAGTGGACCCCGTTCCAGCCCTCGTACCACTTTTCAAATTTCATGGCAGAGCCGGGAATCGAACCCGGACCTCCGGGGGTGGGAGCTAATCACGCTAACCACTACACCACAGAGGCGGACCTGAACTACATTTACGAAATAAAAAGAACATATGCATCAACCCAGAATCGACCCCTCGCCCTCCCGCATGTTAACCCAAAACTATATCCACTGCACCAACTGTACAGTACAACTAATACGTGCTGACAGAGGTAGTTACCCTACATGTGGTTACAGTGTTGCCAGATTGCCACTTTTCAACGACCCTTTTCTCCCGGATATACTCGCAGGACGAACTTTTGTGAGAGATATTTTTTTATTGCCGGCATGTGAGGAGTCGCGCTGCGACGCCCGAGTGCGCGAATTTCGCTTCACCCTGTATAATGACAAATCATTCATATTCCTCCACTTGGACCCGAATTTATCTTGGTCTATTTTTGAATAGTTGGCCTAGAAGGCTGCATGAACTTTTACGTATATACTGCACTGCAAAATTACCACAACCAAAAGCACACTGTTTTCCATTACATCCTGGAACTTTAGCGAGAGAGGTAGGCCTGTATCTGAAAAGAAATAATTTTAAAATAATCCGTACTGTAATTATTTTGTAATATTTATGTGAACTATTAAATTTATACGAAATTGTTTAAATCATTGTGAGGCGCATCCTGGGAATTACAAATTATAGATACACTTACCTCTGATATATCTCTTGGTTCTTCCTCCATTTTAACGGATCATTCAGTTTATTTCATCCTCTACCAGGAGGGGGATAGCAGTCTAGCTTATACGGTGACAGTAATTGCTGAAACCCTGAACTTAAATTGACCTTTTAGGAAAAACTAAGAGAAGGATGGAGAGAGGATTTTTTTTTTTTTTTTTTTTTACAATTTGTTTTACGTCGCACCTACACAGAGAGGTCTTATGGCGGCGTTCGGATAGGAAAGGGCTAGGAGTAGGAAGGAAGCGGCCGTGGCCTTAATTAAGGTACAGCCCCAGCATTTTCCTGGTTTAAAATGGGAAACCACGGACAACCATTTTCAGGGCTGCCGACAGTGATGTTCGAACCTACTATCTCCCGAATACTGGATACAGGCCGCACTTAAGCGACTGCAGCTATCGAGCTCGGTGAAAGAGAATTTTGGAACCCAAACAAAAAATAATACTAATCTTGCTTATGGATTTAAGAAGCTACGAAAATATTTTAAGTCGAGAAAGAGATTGGAGGAGTACACACGGTGGAAGAAACGATTTATGAAAAGTAAATCAACTTTGAAGCTAAGTTACGCAGAGATTGGAAAGTTTAGGAATGAAATGGGTAACAGATTTTTTAGAGGAGTGCTGAGAGACTGAAATTGTAATTACTTCATTTTGTGAAAGAGTGGAAGAAAGCAGTTTTGAAAGTGGAGTCATCATCTTCTACGCACACAAGAGGAGGGGGTGATAACAATCCTCAGAGAAAGGAAAAATTCGGGACATTGTCTGAAACAGTTTGTACTTCATTCCTTCAATGACTTAGAAGGCTCTATAAATCATGTACACGATGTAGCGAGCAATTTCGACAGAAGAACCAAGGGTGACGACACCACCAACATTCCACCACTGGCGTCAGAAAGAAAGCGCGTCTCACTACGGGTTAAACTTTAGATTCCATTGTTGATATAGCGGTAACAAGTTACACAAAACGCCACACTCATTCATTCACTTGACGGTGAAATTTCCACTCAGCCTAATATTGAAAAATCGCTAAAGTTAACTCATTTCCATCACACCGCCGTAAAAAATAAATCATAGCAATTCCGATGGTCGCTGTTTAGTTATACTGAATTTAAAATGATTCTCAAACAGCCCTTCAAAAATGTGTAAAGAGTTGCCTTAATATTCTAGCTTTACTGTATCTACCTGCAGGCAATGGAAGTTGGCATCAATGTTTCACACTACGTCCACAATGGAGTGAGAGAACAAAAAAAAAAGTGTTTTTCCCAGGGAACGATAGCCGAAGTTTTAATTGACTTAGGATGTAATTTAACATGAGTGACCAGAAAGAGCCCACGAAGTGAGCGGCAGGGATTAAGAACCTAATATGATTATGTGCTATTCGGATTATAGCCCAGCTCACTCTAGCGCATACCTTTAACCTCTAAGGACTCACAACCTGTGAGGGGCGAGAGGTAATCACGGGCCCTCAGTTGAGTCCAACACTGGTTCCTCTCATTTCACGTCCACCATTCCTTTTTTATGCCCGAACTCCTGTGTTCATATCATGTTCTCTAATAATCTCGATGTCGCTAAATTTACGCGGCCAAGGGAGTTGTATACATTATCTTTCTTTCTATTTTGTGCCCCTTCTATTATTATACCAACGGTCGTAGCCGTGTTGAAACACCGGATCCCGTGAGATCTCCAAAGTTAAGCAACATTGGGCGTGGTTAAGATTTGGTTGGGTTGCCACGCGCTGTTGGTGGGGGGTAAGGGATTGGAGGAGCGGAAAGGAGCTGGCCACTCTACCGTACGTAAACTCCGGCTCTGCGGAGGTTCGGATCTGCCTTCGGACAGAATATACCCTTTTTCTGGTATTACAAGCGCAGTGTGCCTGTCAACGCTTCGCAGGCCTTTGGTAACAGCAAGTGGTCGGTGAATGCAGAGTAAATTTCGAAATGACAACAGTTGGTCCTTGGTTCGAGAGCTCTGTATTCCGTCTGACCAACCGAGCAGAGGAGGGGTGTCCACGCAACTACCGTAGCTCTACGTCTCTGTATTCGGGAGACGGAGAGGGAATGATAATCACCGTCGGATGTCCTGAGAAAGGTCTTCTATTCTCCTGCAATAAGACGGATACCGGGACAGTTTCTAGTATAGGCTACGGCCGCCAAACCCCTCACCTTCTCCACACATCACCGTCACCGTAAGAAATCTGCCGGCCGGAGGGATGGTGTCGTAGTCGAAGAGACCCGTCTTCCCCTTCAGTGAAGGAATGAAAAGTTTAGTAGTAGTAGTAGTAGTAGTAGTAGTAGTAGTAGTAGTAGTAACAGCAAGTGAAATGTCAGCAGTGTAGCGTAACATGATTCTACTCACAACACCAATAAGCTGCGCTCATATTTTTTTTTTCACCTAGCAGTAATCCAGCAGTATTTCTAGTCCACCCGGTCTAGAAAGCCAAGAATAACAGCCGAGAGGATTCATCGTGCTGACCACACGACACCTCGTAATCTACAGGCCTTCAGGCTGAGCAGCGGTCGCTTGGTAGGCCAAGGCCCTTCAAGTGCTGTAGTGCCATGGAAGGGTATAGCATTGCAACATTTCGGTATCATAGATAAGTTCCTATTAGTGCTGCCCGTAGTATACCGAATTTGAGTACTCTGTGCGTTAACAACGGTAACATTCAATATGTTGTTGCTTTCGAAAAATGAAGTCGAGGAAACGATTGTACTCCATTTGGGATTCTTATTAAAAACCCGATGATCACAATAGGAAACGTAGAACCCTCGAGTTTAGATTTCTTGCTATGCTACTCGTTAACGAAGGCAGTGTGCGTGTAAAGCCTAACACAATTTTCTCCTTAGACTTATAGATATAGAGATGGACATTTGTGTCCCCCTCCCTCTTTTGCACATATAAACGGCAATCACAGTTACCTCAAACTTCATACCTTGATCATGTGAAAATGGTCGTGTGTTTGTAATAAGGAGTAAAAGTTAACGTTATTCTTGAATGTAACTGTTCAAACTAGAATAAAAATAATTAAGAACTGTTCAAAACATCGATTTACATAAGAAAAAGGGTGAAAGCATCCAAAATTACGATTTGATAATTTTTCTATTATCTCCCCAAGTTACGGACCATGAAATTGTTATGAGGTTGCCTCATCTACCGACGTTGCTTATTTTTTTACCAGGTACTTAAAATAATAAGGATATCGACTTCACGAGATGAACGCATAAAAATTCATTATATACTGATTTGCGCTTTTCATCAATCAGTCTGCAAGCTTCTGTGATTAAGTTACCACATCCATAATTCTCTGTCTAACTAGCTTCGTGGCTACTCTTAGTTCCAAACTGATTTTCCTTCAATGATTAAAACTGAGTCTAATTATAGTTGCCTTGGTCACCGTTTGCTTCTATTACCTTCCATCGCCGAACCCGTTATTACCCTACGTAACTTATCTTTATTCATTCGCCTCACATGACACCTTCCACGATCTCGATCCATAAGCATAGCTTCGTCCATCCTCTTAAGTCCCAAGTTCATTCTTAACTTAGCATTTATCTCGTAATTACGAGCCACCTCCTGCAATTGTTTGCAAATCTTTGGACTATCAATCATCATCTCTACTTTCATGTCTAAGCTGATGGCACAACAGCCCTCAAATGCCTTGGTCTACCAAGCGACTGCTGCTCAGCCCGAAGACCTGCACGTTACGATGTGTCCTCTGGTCAGCACGACGAATTCTCTCGGTCGTTATTCTTGGCTTTATATACCGGGACTGCTATCGCACCGTCAGATAGTTTTCGAATTCTAATCACGTAGACCCTGTGGACCTCGAACCATCCCTCAGATTCAGGTAAAAATTCTTGACCTGGCCGGAAATCAAACCTGGGGCCTCCGGGTAAGAGGCAAGCACGCTACCCCTACACCACGGGTCTACAAGGATAATTTGAAAATACACCAGTTCAAAGGTAATTAAATCCGAAATCTCAATTCAACCTTACAGAATACCGTTGATCACTGCAGTAACGTTATACGCATGCGAGCATGTGATAGCCGACAGCTCAACAACTGAAAATAATGATGTGCAGGTGAAGTAGGATAAATTGTATCAGTAAGCGAAAGCGATTACTTTTTAAATGTGCTGTATATAGGTAGGTTTTATGGCGACGATGGGATAGGAAAAGGCTAGGACTTCGGTGGGAGGGAAGTGACCGTAGTCTTAATTAATTGAGGTACAGCCAGAGCATTTGCTTCTTGTGACAGTGTGAATCCAAGGATTACCACCTATAGGGATTACGACAATGGGATTCGAGCCCGCTATATTCCGAATACCAGCAAATAGCTACGTGACTCGGGCAGCGCAGCCTCTTGTTGGGTGTATCGGGGTATACGAAAGCAACTTCAGTCTTAAGTGAATGACCCAGGGATGCCAGAGCTCGGCTGAGATCGTAGTCACCACAATATGTTAATGTCCCTTCAAACTTTCAATATGCCAATGTTCTATCACAGAACAATTACAACTCATAGATATTAAGGATTTAAAGTCATCTGGACATAATTTGACACACTATTAGAAATTGTTCTGGAATTATTACGAGTAAACTTAAATCTTCTTCTTCTTCTTCTTCTACTTCTTCTTCACCATCTGTTTGCCCTCCAGGGTTGGATTTTCCCCCGGACTTAGCGAGGGATCCCACCTCTACCGCCTTAAGGGCAGTGTCCTGGAGTTTCAGACTCTGGGTCGAGGGAAACAACTGGGGAGGATGACCAGTACCTTGCCCAGGCGACGTCACCTGCTATGTTGAACAGGGGCCTTGTGCGGCGGATGGAAAGTTTAGAAGGGATAGACAAGGAAGAGGGAAGGAAGCGGCCGTGGCCTTAAGTTAGGTACCATCCTGGCATTTGCCTGGAGGAGAAGTGGGAAACCACGGAAAACAACTTCCAGGATGGCTGAGGTGGGAATCGAACCCACCTCTACTCAGTTGACCTCCCGAGGCTGAGTGGACCCCGTTCCACCCCTTTTACCACTTTTCAAATTTTGTGGCAGAGCCGGGAATCGAACCAGGGCCTTCGGGGATGGCAGCCAGTCACACTAACCACTACACCATAGAGGCGGGCCCAAACTTAATCTAATAACATATTATGCCATTACAATTATAAATCCGAATAAACTTTTCTTCTTCTGTTCTAATTCATTGCCTCTATGATATATTGCTTTAAATTCGTGCCACAAGCAATACGTATCTTTAAATGGCTTGAAAGTTTTCTTTATTTTACTGGAATGTAATCAGAAAATCATCTTAGGAAACTAACATGCTTGTTTCCTACGAGCAAACAACTCTTGTGATAGTTCGTTGTTTCCTGAGTACAAATAAAGGAACTATGTGTTTCAGGAGTTAGACCTTAACTTCTGTGAACTATGGAGATATTTAGAAACTCCGAAACTTTTAACACACACTCTGAAATTTTTCTCTAAAAGTCAGACTTAGCAAACACGGTGGGATTTTCATTTCCTGTTTGTCTGAACTACGCTAGAGCTACCAATTACGTACGGAAAGCCACACCTGAGGAAAATATTCTGTTAAACTTGCATGTTTCAGACACCATAACTGTAAAAGAAGCCATTTCCATGAGACTAGTACGTATGGTATGTAAAAAAAGCAAAGCAAAGTCATCTCCGTACAGGCCATGAAAGCCCTTGGAGGGGTGAAAGTTATCCATAACACAGGCACTTGATGGGATAGTGTGTTTAACTCTATACCTCCAGGAATTAATCCCGTACTCATTTTACGTAGGCTGAGTGTACCTCAGGATCATACGCACCTCCTAATGTGGAAATCTCGTTTCATATATTCTGCGACTTTCTAACGGGGAATCGAAACCACATACTTCCGGGTAAACCTAAAACGCCTTTACCACCTCGGCCAGGCAGCCACTTTTACAGTATGTACTTTACCTAAATATTATTCCATAAAATACAAGGTTATGCTGCGTGGTCCTCTAGCCCCGTACATTCTACTTATAGGTATCCCGCATTAACTAGTGATGAATGGGATGCCTATTGCCTGCTTTACTTAGGAGCAGTACAATGTGCTGTACATGTAGGTCATCGGCTAAAGATGTCAGCACTATTAAAATTAGATAATGAATATTGCCATCGCAAGTATTCTCTGAAAGTTATTTGTATACTAAAATTTTTATTGATACGTTTTCCGGCTGGTGGATCTATATGGAATGAGCGTTATCAATGTCCCAAAGCTGCTTCCTTCCACTCTTTTAATGAAGTAATGACAATTTCATTCTCTCAACACTCTAATAAATCTGTTGCCCATTTAATATCTAAACTTGCTTTTCTCTGCATAACTTAGCTTCAAAGTTGATGTAATTTTTCAAAACGATAGCCCGAAAATTTGTTGAGCTTTCCTGGATATTCAACCTTCCAAATTATTTCATTATTGATATTTCACTTTCTGCCCTGAATATTAAAGCAACCGTATACAAATTTTCGAAATGCTGTTTGAGAAACATTTTAAATTCAGTCTGATTAAACAGCGACATACTCTGATTTTTGGAATTGCTAGGAATTATTTTTTTATGGCCGTGATATGGAAAAGGGTTCGCTTCGATATACTAGTAGATACGATGAATTTACTTGATTTTTAAATGGTAGGCTGATTGTCAATTTCACCGTCAAGTGAATAAATGAGTGTCACGTTTCGCGTAACTTGTTACCGCTATCACAGCAATGGAATCTTCGTATTAACACGTAGTGAGGCGCGCTTAACTTTCTAAAGCCAGTGGGCGCATGTTTGGCCTTGAAATCGTCGACAAGTACTTTAAGAAGCCATCTTCGGTGATTTCCTTTAACACCGGACAGTCTTTTATTTATTTTTCCATTTCACAATATTAGCAAAGCAAAGGCACCTCCGTACAGGCCATGAAGGCCCTTGGAGGAGTGGAAGGTAAAGGCTTCCACCATTGTTAACCTCGGCACGTGATAGGGTAGAGTGGTTAGCTCTATGCCCGGCCGCCTTTGCCCCCAGGAATTACCTTGGTACTCATTTTTGGTATAGGCTGAGTGAACCTCAAGGCTATATGCACCCCCAGAAGTGGAAATATAGTTTATTAAACTTCCTGACGGGAATTCGAACCCACGTCTTTCCGGGCGAACCGAGCACGCCTTTACCGCCTCGGCCACGAAGACCCTTTCACAATATTAGTTGGCAATAAGTATAAGTTGCTTTGTCCTTTAGGCAACCTCAAATTGAGTATGTGTTACAATGTAATAAGTATATCATATCACTATAATTTGTTAATCTGCGCGAGCACTTCAAAGTATCTATGTTTTTGGCTGGTGGTTTAAAGGCGCACTAACACATTGAAAGTTTTGGAAACTCATGGATTGGAATAGGAAACCGCACGGGCAACTCGCTCTGTAGGATAATTGCAACAGTTTTCTTGAATTGAAGAGAAAATATTTCCTTCTCGGTCTGGACCTCGTAGCTATCAGCTTGCATTTGCTTCCAACCCGACAGTCGGAAACCTTGAAGATGCAATGGTTTACCATTTTCACACCAGGCAAAATCCTGATGATGTACGTTAATTGGAGCCATGGTCGCTTCCTTCCAACTCCTTGTCCTTTCCTATCGTATCGTCGCCAGAAAACCTGTGTCGCTGGGGCTGTACCTTAATTAAGGCCACGGCCGCTTCCTTCCCACTCCTAGGCCTTTCCTCACCCATCGTCACCATAAGACCTATCTGTGTCGGTGCGACGTAAAGCAACTAAAAAGAAAAGACCTGTGTCACCGGGCGAGTTGGCCGTGCGGTTACGGGTGCGCAGCTGTGACCTTGCACCCGGGACATACTGGATTCGAACCCCACTGTCCGCAGCTTTGAATATGGTCATCCATGCTTTCTCATTTTCACAGCAGGAAAATGTTGGGGCTGTACCATAATTAAGGCCACTGCTGCTTCCTCCCCAACCCTAGGCCTTTCCTCTCGCATCGTCGCTGGATGACCTATCTGTGTTTGTGAGACGTAAAACAAATTGTAGAAAAAAAATACGTGTGTGGGAGCGACATAAAAGAGTGTAAAATACGTATTTTCCTTTTGAAAAGCGAGTAAATGTACGCCTAATGCCTAATATGTACAAATATATCTCTGTTTTCTGTTTACATTGGTTTTAGTTTTGCGAGAGGTAAGTAAGAATATTAGTGTTTAATCCTCAAATATATCTTACATAGCTGCGAGAAAACTAAAGAATTTCGAAGCCACCAATGTGCATCAAAAGGTGATTTTACACAAGCTATACTCTGCCATTCACATCACGACAAAACACACATACTGAGGGGGACACGCACTATTTATACTGAACCCATGCATGTACTGTATGAAGTTGTGGTCGGAAGTTCATACAGGACGTGGTTCATTTCAGAGCAAATACACGGTTTAGCGAATTATTGTCATTTTCGCTGATCTGCACGCTTCTGTATAGAATATTTGCCATTAATAAACATATTTGCTCAAGCGTGAATAATGTGAATTGATGGACCCGTTACCTTTGAACTACATATCATTACGAATTTAAATGTTAACTCTTTCTTCTTGTACCTTTTTTTCCAACACCTTTGTGTCCGCAGGTGACAAATGTGCTGCACATTTGGTCCTGTTTCCCGGCCGGATCCCCTTCCTGACGCCAACACTATGTGGAGGTGGTGCTGATGATTAATCTTTTCAGAGGAAGTACAATTAGGCAAACATCTTCTATATATTATTATTATTATTATTATTATTATTATTACTATTATTATTATTATTACTATTATTATTAACAAATACATCGCAATTGGGAAATATCCCGGTGGGGTCACTTACAAAAGTGTGAAAATAAGGTAAATTTAAAACTTAACTACCCAACATCAACAACAACAAAAATACAACAAACTGTTTCATTGAAATAAAATATTACAAACCGAGCTCGATAGCTGCAGTCGCTTAAGTGCGGCCAGTATCCAGTATTCGGGAGATAGTAGGTTTGAACCCCACTGTCGGCAGCCCTGAAAATGGTTTTCCGTGGTTTCCCATTTTCACACCAGGCAAATGCTGGGGCTGTACCTTAATTAAGGCCACGGCCGCTTCCTTCCCACTCCTAGCCCTTTCCTGTCCCATCATCGCCATAAGACCTATCTGTGTCGGTGCGACGTAAAACAACTAGCAAAAAAATTACAAGAAATACTACTAGTTTACATTCTAGATCCAGCTTCATCGATCCCTATTTTGTACGTAAAAATTAGGGATTTTTCTTCGAGTGAAAAATATTTAAATACGTTTAGAGACGTTACAATGCACTTTATTTTCATCAGACCACTGTAACATATTGTTTAGGTCGAAGGGTATGAGTTCGAGATCTGTACAGCCTTTTCACCTTGATGGTGGAACAAACACACAAACAGACACGAAAAATAAAAACCACCGATTCGGTCTTGAGTGGAGCAAGTCGAGGAAATACTTACTTTTGTGGGACTATGTACGTGCCATAATTAATGCAACATTACCGGATACAAGGAATGATCTTGCAGAAATAATTAGTATCAGCTATCACGTGTAAAAATTTCACCACTCGCATACCGCTGAGGATAAGAGCAGTATTATGAGACCTACAGCGTTTCGTGTGGAAAAATTGGGTAGGTATCTGGAATAAATCTATACTAAAAAAGTTGTAGTGGATCCGCTGTTTGTAATTTCGTTTGTTTTGCCAACTTTGCAGATATTTAACCGTTTTAGGCCAACTCAAGTCCGAATCGGTGGTTTTTATTTTTCGTGTCTGTTTGTGTTTGTTCCACCATCACGGCGAAACGGCTGGATAGATCTCGACCAAACGTCATATTTAGAGTATACTCATTCCAGGAAAGGTTTTGATATCCATATGATTTTAAAATATTTGAAGAGACGAGGGATTTATAGGAAAATCAACACTGTTTTCCTCCATTTCCTCTTATGCTATTGATTTTTCCAAAATCCTTGTACTGTATTTGAAACGGCCCTTCATTATAAACAACTTGTATGTTGTTAATTTAGATTACACTTCAAATAACGTAGAAAATCATTATTTTCTGCGGGCATCGTGCTCTGCATTGAGTGACCGACAGACCGAGAACGAACCTACAGGTTACCATGGCAAAGTCTCTGACTACTTGCCAGCAGGGAAGTGACGTATTGCTATTTTCGTCATCAGTCCTGTAAACTCGTGGTTGTACCTTGGGTAGAAAGCAAGAGAGACGTCAATCGGCCATTCTGCGGGATATTGGCGGAATATCGTTGGAGGTTATAACCGTCCCTGAATAGCTTAAGTAATGACATCATAAGTCATCTCATATGTTTACCTAAGAATCGCAGCGCCTAAATTTCTTCTATTTTACAGCTTTCTTGTATCCGTTACTTTTACCATCATAAATTATTGACGGACATTTTATATCCCAATACATCCATTTGGTATTCACATACTTGTCCTATTCGGATGTCCTCAGTCATAATCCTATTTGCTATTAATTTCTACTTTCCTAACTGTATCACTTTCTTCCTTAATTTCTCCGCATGTATGCGAGTGCTAATCCCGATACCAGAATTCCAAACTGTTCAAATATATAACTTTTGGTCCAGGAAAATATCGAAATAAGGAAGCATTTTAATGACGGTGCAGACCTTCGTTTCGGGATAATTGGTGGCTAAACGGTAAGTCTGTTACAAAACAATTAGCACAATCGCCGTTCCCTTGTTGATAGTTGATACGTTAGATAGACCTTCAATTAGTCATTGTAATCAAATCTTTCGAACTGGATTTTGGGAAAATGAGAATTCTCCACCTCTGTTGTGGATGACAGTTGCCAAGTGAGCCTGCCGTTATAGTAAAAACTGCCAAACTCGATCTTGATTGGCAGTAGGAAATGTGGCCTGCCATTATCCTCAAAACTCCCCCAATGCCTGCCTTACATCGGAAACAGCACAGTCTGTCCTCCCTGTTTTTAGCATAGCGCTAAGAGGCATGCAAAATAATATAATCTTACCCACTGACGTTGGTAATTTACGGAGAAATACGTATACCGTACCGAAGAACGGGTAAATTTTCTAGTTTCTAAATAAAATTATATTATACAGAGGAGCGAATTTGGACTCCGACCACTACCTCTCCAAAATAAAGCTGAAATTTCTACCTAGGAACACTAAAAGAACCAAGTCAGTTAAACTTACTAAGTTTGATTTAGAAAAACTTGCAACTTGCAAACAGTTTACAGAGAAATTGGAAAGAATAGAATGCAGAGATTGGGATGAATTGAGGAAAAATCTAGTAAAAGTAGCAACAGAGACTGCGCCATTACTAAAACAGAAGAAGCATGCCTGGTGGACAGCTAGATGCGAAGAAGCGGTAATGCAGAGGCAGATGGCCTGGTTAAAGTGGAACTCACAGAAGACACAAGAAAACAGACAGAAGTTCATAGAGCAACGGAAGATAACTGCCAATATCATCAGACAAGTGAAACGGCAATTCACAAAAGACCAATTGACACAGTTGGATGATGACTTCAAGAAGAACAATACCAGAAACTTTTACAGAGGCTTTAAACGGAACGTTAGTCACTACAGTCCACCCAGTCTTCATTTCCGTGGACCAGATGGGAAGATAGCCTATAATGACACTGACAATTGCCACCTTCTCGCCAAGTACTTCGAGGATCTCCTTAATTGTGAATCACCTGATACCTTTTTTGTTTACCAAGACAACATCAAGCAACCAAACTCGCAACCACCATCCAAAGAAGAAGTAATACAAATCATCCAGTCTCTGAAAAACAACAAAGCATCCGGAGAAGATTCGATAGTAGCCGAACTATGGAAGCAGGCTGGAGACAAGACTGTAAGCAAGCTGACGGAAATTCTACAAAACATCTGGGAGACCGAAACATTACCTAGTGACTGGACCACTGCACTGATTCATCCCTTGCACAAGAAAGGAGACTTGACTGACATCAATAATTATCGAGGAATCTCATTGGTACCAGTCACATACAAAATTTTCTCTAAAGCCTTATTAAATAGAGCCGAACCTCAACTAGACCCACAATTAGGAGAGTACCAGGCAGGATTTAGAAAAGGACGCTCTTGTACAGAACAGATACTCAATCTGCAATCAGTATTACATCAAGCAAAAATGGCCGGTAAGAAATACGTTGTCATTTTCGTCGACTTTACAAAGGCGTATGACTCGGTAGACAGACCTACTCTTATGAAGATTTTGCAGGAACTAGGACTTGATGAGAAGACCCATAACCTAATCAAACAGACTTTAAGCAACACCAGGTCACGAGTAAAGTTCAGAGGAGTCATATCAGAAAGTTTTGAAATTAAATCAGGAGTGAGACAGGGAGATGGTCTGTCCCCTCTCCTCTTTAACTGTGCCTTGGAGAAAGTAATAAGAGAGTGGCGAAAGGAGTTAGCTAGAATGGAGATTCCAAGTGGCATTTATTTGGGACATAAGCGCAATGAGCTCAATGTTGACTGTCTGGCGTATGCCGATGATCTGGCCCTGATATCTAATTCAATAGAAACTTCAGTGAAACAACTAAATGTTCTCAGACAACAAGCAGCAAAGGTTGGGCTACATGTGTCTCTCGAAAAAACACAATTCATCACGAACATCGGTGAATCTCCTTGTACGTTGCATCTGGAACAGGGAGAGATCAGGAAAACCAATAGGTTTAAGTACTTGGGAGAATGGTGGGAATCCAATCTCTCTGAAGGAACAGCTTTGTCAACTCGAGTTAACAGGCTTGAAATGGCCTACCAACTGACCAAGAATACGTATAATAAAAAGTGTCTCTCTCGTAATACTAAGATGAAGCACTACCAGACAGTCATCCGCCCTGAAGCCTTATATGCTTCAGAATGTCTAACATTCAACAGGAAGGGACTCATGGAAAAACTTGAAATCCAGGAAAGAAAGATAATGAGGAAGATACTGGGGCCAGTCAAGGAAGGGGACAGTTATAAAAGACGGCCTAACCAAGAGCTCTACAAGTACTGTGAAAGAATAACGAATGTAGCAAGGAAGAGACGCCTAGCATTCTATGGGCACGTCTACAGGATGCATCCTACCAGGTTGACCAACCGGATTCTCAGCTACTGGCAAAATAGGAAGACCAAGTCACCATGGTTGATGGAAGTGAATAAAGATCTACAGGAACTGGGAATAACAGAAGGAATCTTAAAGGATCGTACAGCACTCAGGAAGATGCTTAAACATAAGAAGTTCCAGGACAGATTATCAACAAAGAAGACTGGCGCCCTTTGGACAAAGGAGAGGAAGGAGCAACACAGCCTGAGGATGCGCAACTACTGGGCAAACATCAAAGCCCATTCCAAAATGCAATAGTTGAATGTCGTGGTCCTTAGCTGGCCTATACGAAACAAGAAGAAGAAGAATACAGTAGCAATATTGAAAAATGTACGGTATTTGCTTTTTACTATAATATATTACAGAAGCCTATCCCCAATTGAGTGGATAGGCCCACTGAAGATATTTACATAGAGCGCTCGGACTGTGAATTCCCTTCTGCGAAGCCCCTGTTATATTGTACTACCCAGATTTCTGAGCTGTATCTTCCTAAATCACGTGGTATATTACTTGCCCATCTTATGGAGCGTATTCTACGCACCTTTCTTATAGCCATGAACCATAATATTCCGCAAGATAAATACTGTTTCTTCAGCGATATTTCATATTGAACATACAGTACTCATATTACCCCTCAACGCTTATGTTATTTTTTATCAATGAATACATTTTTCGTGCCAGAGAATAAAAGTCATGTTAAATCGAGTCCACATAGCACAAGTCACTGATTTTATGTTCAACAGCTAGCAGAATAAAATGATTAACACAATAAAAAATTTTTTTTAAATATATTCATTTCAAACCCACTACAATTAATACTGTCTCGGTTTTAAAAACTTCAAACTTATGTCGTGAAATGCAGATACTTTTGGCTCATATTCTTTACCTCAGGTATGAAAGAAATATTCATTTATCCATTTGTTATTGTGTACGAGATAGTTACCATTTGCAAATCAGTGAAGCATTCAGATCCAAATGTTGATTATATTCTCGGTTAAAAACCCCCTGAGATTTGAGACGTGACTTAGCTGTTGAATCAGATACTCGTGTTTTAGGAACACCAGAGCTGGAAGACTGATGCACACCACGTGCATAGTAAGAAGGCATGTGTGAGAGGAATATTAAGTTCCATCGTGTACCTTACAATGTGATTTCCCGTCAATTGTGCACTTGAAACCAACACCTTTAAGTCGCTTGGTATTCCTTTGCATTTCACCACCCCTTGTAATATTATGCACCACCTTGTTATGAATGTTAAAGTCTCCGTCATACACAGTGGAATAAAGAAGTCAGTCCTAGTACATTTTCAATTCTTGGCGCTGCTCGTGTTACGTCTGTTTTCTTCCTTTTTGCTGGCGCCAAAGGAAGGAGGAGGCATGTGCCGGCTCATACTTTATTTCTATGACTGTAAACTGTAAAACCAGAATATGTTCTGTCGGTCGATAACAGCGCTGCAAAAGGCTCCAAGTATATTGTGGCAAGATGAGCTGCACAATTTGTCTGATTGCAGGACGCTGTAGCACTCATTAGGTGACCTGGCTTGACTAATGGTTACAGTAGCAAGTGACTGTTCAGAACCTGAGCTCTACTTTAATTCCCGCAACGAATTTAATACTGATTTGAGAGCCTGTAAGTGAGCCCATCTCTTCCGTCTGAATGGCAGTGTCCTGGAGCTCCAGACTCTGGGTCGGTGGATACAACTGGGGAGTATGACCAGTACCTCGCCCTGGTCTCACCTGCTATGCTGAACAGGAGCCTTGCGGGGGAATGGGATGATTAGAAGAGATAGACAAGGAAGAGGGAAGAAAACGGCTGTGGCCTTAAGTTAGGTGATGTGGGGAAACCACGGAAAACCACTTCCAGGATGGCTGAGGTGGGAATCGAACCCACCTACACTCAGTTGACCTCCTGAGGCTGAGTGGAACCCGTTCCAGCCCTCGTACAACTTTTCAAATTTCGTAGTAAAGGCGGGAATCGAACCCGGGTCTCCGGGGGTGGCAGCTATTCACACAAACCACTAGACCACTGAGGCGGATGAACATTGTTACTTGGGCAGTAAAATAACTAATTACCATAGAAAAAGAGAAAACGAATGTTCATGAAAGCAAGGAAGTTTGACGACACAATGAAAAAGATGTTTCTGCGAGAACTCTTGTAAGGAAGTTATTTCAATATTGACTAAAAACTAGACCACTCAGGATAAAATCATTTCTGCACTAAATACTAGGTGGAATCGCTTGAAATGGTGTAAAAATAATAAGTATTGTACTTATCATAATGAAGGTAACCTAGCATGAATCTAGCATTTCCTTAATACGAAGGGAATGCAAAGAACACCACATAAAATCTTGCTGAACATACCATGCATTTTCAGAGTTAGAAGTGCTTTCTTAAAACTAATATGGACTAATTTCGATGAATAATGAATTATTTAATATTTTATTGTCTTCGGAGCTATTCAAAATTGGTCGAAATTAATTCAATGCTCGAAAATTTGTAATTACCATATTTCTTACAATGTTTCCAGAATTATGACCACCAGCGTACACCAGGTCAGTAGCCTCATCTTCTCAATGTGTACATTCTACTTGTAACTGTCCGGCTCCATGGCTAAATGGTTAACATGCTGGCCTTTGGTCACAAGGGTCCCGGGTTCGATTCCCAGCAGGGTCGGGAATTTTAACCATCATTGGTTAATTTCGCTGGCACGGGGGCTCGGTGTATGTGTCTTCTTCATCATCCTTTTATTCTCATCACGACGCGCAGGTCGCCTACGGGAGTCAAATCAAAAGACCTGCACCTGGCGAGCCGAACATGTCCTCGGACACTCCCGGCTCTAAAAGCCATACGCCATTTACCTGTAACTAACGGCTTAAGAAAATCTCGTTTCAAGTTAACTCCGTTCCACTCCTCATTCCAGAATTAAAATCCTTGAACTGACCTGAAAACGAAAAATTGGCCTTGAAATGAGGTCTTTCTAATAATAATAATAATAATAATAATAATAATAATAATAATAATAAATTTTAAGGTTTTTCTTTTAATTTTCTTTTATCGACGCACTCATTCCCATTCCATTTATCGGAACTCTATCTCCCCTGCGGGTGGAGTCCAAGGATGCTTTACTTCAGGGCCTCTCAGAATCACACACCGGTGCACTGCGCGGTGCAAGGTGCGAACGACGACTGCGCAAGGTTGAGCAGAGTGCAGACCCCCACTCCTCGATCTTGAGCAATAGCGCTGTCTCTCTCTCATTGCCTACGCCTGTCTCGCTCACATCTCCTATCTCCCCCTTCCTCACTTGCTCAGCAGCACTCCGCCATGCGAGCCGAGTTGAACCGAGCTTATCCGACTCGCCCCGAGACAAAACGCTGGTCCGAACCGAGCCGAGTCATAAGGATGCATTAAGGGGGGAACGAGGAAGAAATCCGCACTTGTTCTCTCATCTTTTCTATGCCTTTCCTTGTAGCGGAAAAAAATTGGACGAGTGTGAACATTTTGTAGCGCTCATGTGCCCAAGTTTCCTTTTTAAACTATGTTAAACCCACAGTTGGTAGCCCTGGAAGTGGTTTTCCGTGGTTTTCCATTTTCAGACCAGGCAAATGCTGGGGCTGTAGCTTATTTAAGGCCACGGCCGCTTCCTTCCAACTCCTAGGCATTTCCTGTCACATCGTCGCCATAAGACCTGTCTGTGCCGGTGCGACGTGAAGCCATTAGCAAATAAACAATGTTAAAAAGCTACCTAAGCCTCGGAAGCCCAATGCCATCGGGGGTGGGAACATAACAGGAGTTAAAGAAGGGACGTCAGACAGGAAAAATTAAAGTGAGTTGCCTGATACAAGTTAGTAGAAGGAGTGTCAGGTTCAGATTGTTGCTCCGTCCGCAGCAAAACGCTCTCCTTAGCCAGGGCGAGTAATCGTTTTAGCCACCCCTTAGGACAGGTTTGGCACACCATACATAAACTGATAACTGAATCTGTATGGACAAATTTTAATATCTATATATTACAAAATGAATGCTATTTACCCGTATAGAATATCAGATTTCACTCACCGGAAAAAAGACAGTAAATGAATAGTATCAAATTTCAGCATAAAATATTTAATAATCGTGTTTGTAATGTAAAAAGGAATATATTTGTATAATTATAACATAATGTAGTAGAGGCCACTGTTACAGATTCTACTACTAGAGAAACTATTCTAATGCTCTAATACTTGCTACCGTTAGAACGTGGGGGGCAGAAAAAATCTATCTCAAACAAAACCAGTATAGAGTCATCGGAAGGATTGTGTAGGTCTTTCACGAGTAAGGTAATTTTGTCCATTATCTGTTTGATTACCAAGAAAAAGAGACAATGCATTGTGTGTTCAGATACATTTTCTATGATGACTTATGAAATAATTTAGCCGAACATTGCTAGGTTAAAATGTTAATGTACGTTGAGTTGCAAATGCATTTTGCGTTTTTCAAAGTAATAAGAAATCGAAGGGGAATGTCTGTCATAGGGAACAAAGTCGATGTACTTCATTTAATACTCAGTTAATAATCGTACAGCACGTAGCGAGTAGTTGTTTTTGCTCGTGATATGCTAGTTCAGTTTATTTCTTTAATCTAGTGTATTCAGTATATTACTCTGTGTACGCTGTAATTGGGAATCATCCATGTTGTATACCACATGAAGAGAATCCGTAAATGAGAAGCATCAATTAAAAAAAGTAGTTTGTCCGTATAAATTACAGTAGTTAAATACTATCGAATCCCATAATCAATCCAGTCAATCCTGGCAGTCGTGTTAAATTCTTCCAGTTTGTTTTTGAAGCATTGTCCTGGTGGTCAGTGAAACAATCACGGAAGGAACTGCAACTAAATGAACGTCTTATTTTCTTACAATAGCCAATTTTCCTATATAGTAATAATAATAATAATAATAATAATAATAATAATAATAATAATGGCGTATGGGATGCCTGGTGCAGGTCTTTTTCTAGTAGACGGCCTATTAGGCGACCTGCATGTCTGTGAAGATGAGGGACCTACCTAGGATGATTTCTAATGTTGAATACGCCACACACACCCAGCTCCCGAGCCATTGGAATTAACCAATTAAGGTTAAAATCCCCGCCCCGGCCGGGAATCGATCGCGGGAATCTCTGAACCGAATGCCAGTACGCTGACCAGTCAGCCAACGAGTCGGACTTCCTAAATTATTGGGGTGAACATTATTTGATTTTGGCCCAGATTACGACAGGCACCCTTCCGGACACAGACCTGATGTGAAGGTAAGTATTCACTACTAAGTTCATCAGTGGTTATTGGTATTGTATTGTGTGGATACATATATGCGTATTCAAACACCTAATCCTGGAGGGAGAAGAATTAACTACACCAATTTAAAAATCCAGGTGGAGCTGGGAATCGAATCTGGGGCCCTCTTAACCGAAGGCCAGACAAACTTTTTTGCTTATCTCATTCATGTCTGGGCCTTCACCTGTGTGATTTTCAACTTTGACCGGTGGTATAACGGTAGATGACCTCACCGCGTAATTTTCCGAGTTAATTTCCAACACGAGATCGGATAGGAATCAAACCTCGGTCGTCCAGGTAGAAAGCTGGCAGCTAAGGATGTATACTAATCACGGCCCCCTAACAAATATACCATCGTCATTGCGCCTGCGAAATACTGACCTGCAGCACATGTGTCATTAAGAGCGAACATTGTCTGAAATCACTCACACAGTGCTGAAACTTAAATGACAGACTCCCGCCAACCAAAATTATAATTTGAAATATTTCACACAGTTGTTTTCGCATGCGCAAGGACGATATTTAGTGCCTGGTTTTCTTGTAGGTCTTATGGCCGCGATATACCAGGGCAAGTCCATAAGTAATCTGCAATTTTGCTCTAATTGTCGTTAGGTTGTTTGTAATTACGTTGTGTGCTCAACAGCCGCTAGATGGCACCGTTGTTTACGTCTGTGGTAGGTTTCATCGTTATCAGATCAGTGCAGCTTGCGCTGTTGTGACGTAAAATGGCCGCGGCACTCTCTGTTTAGACCACAGAAAAACAGCGTTCCGTAATCCATTTTCTGTGGTCTGAGGGATATCGGGAGCGGAAATTCATAGAACAGTCACTCGTCTGTTTTTCAGGATCATATGACGCATTTGTTCTGCATTGGCCTCAGTTACGGCTGCAGATAGACGCCCGGATCTTTTCTCATTCTTCACGCTCGTGTTACACTTTTGAACTGTTCAATCCACTGGTAAACACTTCGCTGTGGTAAAACATTGTCTCCATATTGTGCTGAAAGTCTTCTACGAATATTCGCTGCTGGTACACCCTCAGACCACAAAAGTACGGATGAAGGAACGCTATTCTTTGGTGCAAACAGATAGTGGCGCGGCCAAATTTACGTCGCAAGAGCGCAAGTTGTACTGTTCTGATAACGCTGAAACGTATCGCAGACGTAGAAAACGGTGCCATCTAGCGGCTAGTGGGCGCGCGACGCCATTGAGTCAGCCTAAAGATAATTAGAGCAGAATTTCATATACTTACTGACTTGCCTGCATAATAGGAAAGAGCTAGGAGTGGAAAGAACCTACCGTGGCCTTAATCAAGTTACAGCCTCAGCATTTTTCTGGTGTGAAAATGGGTAACCACGGAAGACCATATTCATGGTTGCCGACAATTGGGTTTGAACTACAGGCTAATAGGTACGTGACCCAAATCCAACATCTACTTACTCGCTGAGATTGATATCCTAAGTGTTCCAAGTCCCTCATATAAATCAATAATAACACAAAAAATTCATAAGACTTCAAAATATTAAATAGTATAGTACTTACTATATGCAAATAATTATTCTCTAAAATAATAGTCTATCAAAAGAAAGTGAGGGAGTAGTAGTAGTAAGGAACAATAGATGACGTTAGATATGGAATGTATGGTTAGCTGGAATAGACTGCTTGACAATAAGTTATATAGTTTCCAGTTGTCATCTGATGCAGATGTACCAAATCAAGTCTCCGGAATTCATAACCACAGCAAACCAATCTACGTGACAATCTGCTGGACTAGGATGACGTGTAGAACTCATCACATCATCACACATTCATCATTTCCCAGTAATTCACTTTCCAGCACATAAAGCTTCAAGTTCCGCCTATTAGTTCGGCGATAGCATAGCACATATGTTAAATACACGCTCAATGTGATGAATTTCCACGCTGTTAGGTAACGTCAATGGAGCCGGGCGATCCATCTGGTGGGCTTAACAGTCCGAGAAGCTTCGTGCGTTACATAAGCTCTGTTTGCCGGCGGGGTGACCTGTATATAGCAGTTAATTCACTGTTACCATAACATTATGACTACTTATGCCCATGACTAACAGTGACGGAAACACGCATTAAATACAAATTCTTCATATTAGAATGGGACAAAAATGTTTCAAAGCTTGGGCTGGGAAGGTTTGGGAGAAAGGAGACGAGCTGCTCGACTAAGTGGTATGCTCCGAGCAGTCCCCGGAGAGATGGCGGGGAATGACATCAGAAGACGAATAAATTCGGTGGTGTCTTTAAAAGTAGGAAATATCACAATATGAAGATAAAGCTGAAATTCAAGAGTAGAAACTGAGGTAAATATTCGTTTATAGGAAGGGGAGTGAGAGATTGGAATAACTTACCAAGGGAGATATTCAATAAATTTCCCATTTCTTTGCAATCGTTTAAGAAAAGGCTAGGAAAACAACAGATAGGGAATCTGCCAACTGGGCGACTGCCATAAATGCAGATCAGTATTGATTGATTGGGACGAATGAGCTTAAATATGAAGTTAAAGAATCATTAAGTGCTTTTTCCAGGTTGACCGTGTTTTTTTTTTTTTTTTTTTTTTTTTTGCAACTACTTGAATTTATCTGCTTCGGATCACGTAGGTGAACGTTAGTGACCCTGAAAAAGGACACTGCACTGTATTGCAAGCTTTGACTACCTGTATATAAGGTAACTCGTATAACGTAACTACGCGGTCGTCAGACTTAATAATGAGGCATGAAATAATAATAATAATAATAATAATAATAATAATAATAATAATAATAATAATAATAATAATAATAATAATAATAATAATAATAATGCTATTGCTTTACGTGCCACTAACTACTTTTACGGTTTTTGGAGACGCCACGGTGCCGGAATTTAGTCGCTCAGGAGCTCTTATACGTGCCAGTAAATCTACTGACACGAAGCTAATGTATTTCAGCACCTTCAAATACCACCGGACTAAGCCAGGATCGAACCTGCCACTTTGGGATCAGAAGGCCAGCGCCTCAACCGTCTGAGCCACTCAGCCCGGCACGTTAGAACTAATCCATGTGTTAATGTGGGTAACGATTTGAAGCTGGGTTCTATCCAGAATTTACGACATGAATTTATCGACACCATCGTTACCACCGCAACAAGTACTCGTCCATGTATACTAGATCAGTAGCGTTATATTGTCCGGCTCCATGGCTAAATGGTTAGCGTGCTGGCCTTTGGCCACAGGAGTCCCGGGTTCGATTCCCGGCAGGGTCGGGAATTTTAACCATAATTGGTTAATTCCGCTGGCACTGAGGCTGGGTGTATGTGTCGTCTTCATCATCATTTCATCCTCATCACGACGCGCGGGTCGCCTACGGACGTCAAATCAAAAGACCTGCATCTGGCGAGCCGAACTTGTCCTTGGGCACTCCCGGCACTAAAAGCCATACGCCATTTCATTTTTTTTCAGCGTTATATTATCACTGAGCGCTTTCTTCCTGTAACTAAAAACTAAAGATAATCTCGTATCAAATAATGAAACCCGTTCTACTTCTCATTTTAGACGTAAAATCCTTGTACTGGCCAGAAAGCGAAATTAGGGCCTTATAAATTAATAATAATAATAATAATAATAATAATAATAATAATAATAATAATAATAATAATAATAAAGTTCTCACACATCAAAACTGACATTAGGAAAAGAGAAATATAATTTTTCGGCCGTCTGACTACAGTAAATTACCAGAAAATACATTGGCAAAAAGGATAAGAGATTACGTAACTACGTTTAAGAACTCCACACTCTGTTAACGAACATCTAAAGAAACCCAAAAACGCAAACAGAAGTTCAACAGACATCTTAGAAAAAGACAGCCAACAGCCGTAGCCGTGTTGAAACACCGGATCCCGTGAGATCTCCGAAGTTAAGCAACATTGGGCGTGGTCAGGAGTTGGATGGGTTGCCACGCGCTGTTGGTGGGGGGTAAGGGAATGGAGGGGCGGAAAGGAACTGGCCACCCTACCGCACGTAAACTCCAGCTCAGGAACACCTCTGTGAAAGTTTGGACCTGCCTTCGGGCAGAATAACCCTTACCTACCTAGAAAGAGACATCTTTAGAAACAATGTAAACGATTGGGAAGCTACATCAGACAACCACTACAAAAACAGTACAGGCCAATCTGGTCGGCAGGATGTAAAAAAATGCCCTCTCGGAAAACCTGCTGGAAAAACAAGAACAACTCACAAAGGAAATGATTATTTGCTTAATGTCTTCCAATATTGGGAGAATTCCATAATAATAATAATAATAATAATAATAATATACCAGGCGAGAGAATTCGCCGCTGCTTTTCGCAGGACACAAGCTTTCTACAAGAGGAAAGCCATCACAAGGCGACCTAAACAAAGACAATTCAACCCAACGAAGTGTCTGTGTACTAGCGAATGCCTCCGAATGACAGGAATATCGGGAGTAAGAGAAGCCGAGAAATTTGAGAGAAATATCCTCCGTAAGGTAATGCGTCCAAAAATCGTGGATAGCCGGTATAAGAGTCCAAGAGGAAGAGGGAAATTACACTGATTTTAGCAAATGTCATGGGACAGTCACCTAATAGCGTGTGGGGCCTCATCTGGCCCTGCGAACTGCAGTGAGACGCCATGGAATTGAGTCGACAAGTCCCTGGTAGTCCTCTGGACGCAGCTGACACCAAATCCTTTGCAGAGCGGCCGCCAATGCTGGTCTGTTCGTGGGCGCAGGATCCATAGCACGGAGCCTGCGTTTCTGCGTTCCAGGACATCCCAGATATGCTCGATAGGGTTCATATTGGGGCTCCTGGGTGGCCATGGCAATCGTTAGACCTCCGGTGCATGTTCCTGGAACCATTACCGGGCGACGTGGGAGTGATGTGGCGGCGCGTTATCATCCTGAAACATCGCAGAATCGTCTGGTCGCTAGAAGGCCAAAAATGGGTGGAGATGGTCTCCCAGCAGCTCAACATACCGCATACCATTCAAAGTCTCTTCCAGAACAACTAGGAGGCCCATTCCATACCAGCAAAATGCACCCCAGACCATAAAAAACACCAGTGCCCTGGACCACACCATCGAGGCAGGTGGGATCCATAGCTTCATGTGGTCTGCGCCATACACGGTGCCTCCCATCGCCATGGTGCAGTTGAAATCGTGATTCGTCCGACCATAACACGTTACGCCATTGTTCCAGTGTCCATCCCTGATGACTGGCGACAAATGCGCGTCATTGTGCCCGATGTAGTTGGGTTAACAGTGGCACCCGTGTGCGACACCGGCTCCCATACCGCATAGAACCCATTTTCCTACGGATTGTCCACTGAGAGACGTGTCTAGCACTGCCTGTGTTGAATTGAGCCGTGATTTGTTGCACGGTTGCCCGTCTGTCACTATTGACAATCGGACTCAGATGTCGCCGGTCACGGTCATCGAGGGTGGCTGGACGGCCGGTCGTTCGTCTGTTGCGGACGGTGACACCCGCATTCAACTATTCACGATACACCCTGGACACGGTTGATCGTGTGAAGCTGAATTCCCGCACCACTTCCGAAATCGCACTTCCCATCCGTCGGGCACCGACCACCATACCCCGTTCGAACGGTGTCAGCTCACGACGACGTTCCATGTTACACCTGTCACATGCACAGCCACTGCTCACAAGGTCTCCTATACAACTGCCGCTGGCACAGGGGGCGTGTGGTGCGCAGACAACACACTTGCGCACCAGTGCTCCGCTATCCTATGCCATTTGCTCGGTCAGTGTATACCATGAATGCGAAAAAATGAATGAGTCAACGAAAAAAAGAACTAATTTTATGGACGTTGTTTAGAATGAATAAGAAGAGGCTGATAAAACATATTTTGAAGTACATGGTAGTAGACCTAAAGACAAATGGTTCAGGGAGGTAAGAAAGGATCTTGAGCAGTCTGGATTAAATCCAAAGGACATCCAACAGCAGTGTGTCACATTTACTCTTAGCGGCTGGGAGGCAGGCAGCCGAATTTAATCACCACAGAATTATGGTTCGTATGTTCACAATTCATGCAATTTGACACACCTTTAATTTAAAAAGAATTTCTGTATCCTGTATAACCTGAACCTCAGTATTTAGCTTTTCATTTAAAAAAATATTTTTCGTAAATAATGTCATAATTCAAGGTTCCAAAAGAGTTGTTTTCTTTCTCTTACAACTTGAATATATTAGCCAGTGAAGTTCAGCTTAATTTGGCTACTGACTTTAGAGATAAAGAGAAATGGCTTCAAAATTTTAAAAATCTGGGAAAATTTTTGAAAAGCATACTTTAGTGCAAATATTACATTTTCAAATATGTGGCGTGCTGAATTGTATTGTGACACGTCTTACAGGCTTGGACGAAAGTAAGTTAAATAAATTGGTAGTTTTCAAAGGCGAAATCTGTGCGCTTCCTTAACATTGTTCTTCTTCTTCTTCTTCTTCTTCTTCTTGAGCTTTTCATACGCGTGTGTGGTTGGGGATGTGAACTGTCTAGCACGTGTGGATTTGTTCCAGTTTTGTGGACGGATGCCCTTCCTGACGTCAATCCCATAAATAGAAGAATATAATCACTATTGCGCCTTTCTACGGTGGTTGGTATTGTGTTGTCTGAATATAAAGAGGAAAGTATTTGGACTAACAAAAACAGCCAGTTCCCGAGCAAGAAGAATTAATCAGACGCGATTAAAATCCCCAACCCGGCCGGGAATTGAATCCGGGACCCTATGAACCGAACGTTTCAAAGATGACCATTCAGCCAACGAGTCAGACCTCCCTTAAAGAGAAATATTTAAACTGAGACTGAGTTGTCCTTCTACTTTAAACCTAGCGTCTACTTCATGCAGCAACATCGTTGCTCGTTCACTTGGAGAATGTCGTTAATATGGTGCCTTCGTCTATTTTCATTCATCGTTAACCTCGCGTGACACGTGTTGACATAAAGAATGTGCGAATTTGTTTCCCTCGTGTCATCATGTAGGATCCCCTTTTTAGATCGAAGCAGCGCTTCCACTGTGGAGGGAAAGTAATTTCGTTTCGCGGAAGAAACATGATTGAAGATTTAAGGTTAGTATTTATAAAGTTCTTAAGAAAATGAAGTCATGAATGCATAACACAGGGAGTTTTATGAGGATGTGTAACGACTTCGCGCGTAAGAGAGAGAAGAAAGAGATTACTTTCAGATCAATAGCGACTGACATGCAAATATCGCTGGGGATGAAATTCAAATCGCTGGCTTAGCTGTGGCGCGGCATGATTAGCTCGCTGCCACAGACCTAGGAGGCGTCCTGTCCGCCGTGGAGAGGTGTGTCTCTACAAGGGGTGACTAAACGAAGTACACAGGTTAGATATAGCTCCTCTGTGGAGGAAAAATACTGTATGACCGTAAGAAAATCCACTTCAAAGTTAATATTTGCCCAACATTTTTATATGTTTTATTAATCTGCCTGAAATCACAGATGAAAAAAAGGTTGCGGAATACTACAACACATTCAAAATTTAGAAACCTGCAGCATTCACGAGTAAATGAAAAATCCACAGCAACTCGGTGTCGAAAACATCCTAGGGATATGAGCTACGAGTTTTAAGTAAATAAACTATAATAAAAATGATAATATATTATTTTTATTCCTAAAAACTAGAATCCTTTTCTGAAACATCGTTATCCAGTAGATTCGATTAGCAGTTTGCCTCTTTCTACCACTACGAGCGCCAATGTGAGGCAATGCAGAGTTTCACTTATGCCTATAAAACTACATTTTATGTGAACATTTTTCAATAAATCACAAAAATACCTGAGGGGACTGAACAAAGGAATACAGTACAGAAATAATTATATAAAGAAGTTAATTTGGTTAGTATTTGAACAAAAAAAGAAACGAGTAAAGAAACAAGCGATTTTAGGCTGTTTCTCTGAACTGCTTTTAGATCGGAAGTGATTTTCGATACTTATTTTTAATTTTGATAGAGCTTCCAAGACTCATAATTTGAAATCTTTTCGGGCCATTTAGGCCTCCAACTTTCTGCACACCGGGTGAGTTGGCCGTTTGGTTAGGGGTGTGTGGCTGTGAGCTTGCATCCGGGAGATAGTGGGTTCGAATATGGTTTTCCGTGGTTTCCCATTTTCACACCGGACAAATGCTGGGGCTGTACTTTAATTAAGACCACGGCAGCTTAGTTTAAACCCCTAGGACTTTCCTATCCCATCGTCACCATTAGACCCTATCTGTGTCGGTGCGACGTAAAGCCACTAGCCAAAAAGAACTTTCTGCTAAATTGAGTAAACTGTATAATTTTACGTTTTTCGTTGTATGGAGATCCCAACCTTGTCTGCTAAATATGTTTTCAATGTTTATATGGATAATAGTGAATTATAGAATGTAAATATTCTTTCAATACCCTGATCGATCTCTTCAACTTTTGGCGGACAGGGTGTGGAGGAAACTTCTTGAGTTTGGGTCTGTTACAGAATTTGACAAAGACATGATACAATTTCAACGTTTTTCACGGGACTTTCTTTTTACAGACCACGATTGTAGACATAGGAAGATGTATCCAGACAGCAAAATTCAGGAATCGTGTAAGGCAGTGCTGTTCTCTGTCATTGTAACTTTTTAATGTATTCATCGAAGAAGACATAAACAAGTTTAAGGCAAATACAAAATGAGTAAAAGCAAATGGACACTATATCCAGTGCGTTCGATTTGCAGATGACATACAAATTGTAGCAGACTGTGAGAAAGAGTTGTCCAAGGTGCTGAATGTATTATCATTATCAGATTCGCGCTTAAACATTATTGTTAAGAAGACCAAGGTATTAGTTGTGAATAAACATCCCGGACGAGTTCACATCAACAACAAACACTGACAAGATCGTGGAACAAGTCACCAATGACAACAGGTGCATCAAAGAGATACAAAGGTGACTAGCGTTGCGATAATATGGGACATCTTCCAATCAGTGCAAATTTAGATTTTGGAATCAGGAATACATTTGTGGTTTCTTTTGTATGGCCGAGAATCTTGGACAATCAGAAATCAGGATTGGAACCGACTTGAAGCATTCGATATGTGGTTCTGGAGAAGAATGCTGCGGATTAAATGGATTGAAAAGAGAACAAACATAAGCGTTCTGCAAGAAATTGAAGGGAAAAGAGAACTGATGCCAACGATACAGACAAGACCTAAATTCACTGGCTACATCTTGCGATATAATGCCATCCCTACTAATCTTCTGGGAGGAAAAATCACTCTGAAGAATGGCCGAGGACGACCTAGGAAAAAATTCCTTCAAGACTTGGCACACGGTCCTTATGATTTATCCTATTTTGAATTGAAACGGGGAGCTGAGGACGGATAATTTTGGTTACCTTTAGACGCTGATGATCATTACGTCGTACGGACACAAATAGATCTTACGGCGACGATGGGATAGGAAAGCGCCAGCAGTGGGAAAGAAGCGACCCTGGCTTTATTAAGGTAGATCTACGTTACTGCCAGGAGTAGTAACTGGAAACCACGGAAAGTCATATTCAGAGCTGCCGACAGTGGGGTTCGAATCCACTACCTCCCAAATGCAAGCTCACAGCTACCTGCTCGGTGGAATATTTTTTAAACTTGAGGAGGATACATGGATTTTATCTATTCCTTTTGACTTAGTCGAATACTAATGACTGTGCTGGTCATATTGTGAACAAGTAATAACAAATAACTATTGTCGTAGTATTCAACCGTCACATTAACTAATAGAAATCTTTCTGTACTTATGTAATCTGCTAATTAACAGTCCGTCACCTTCAGCAACTGCTTCCGGACTTTGCCCATGGCATTCCCGAGTAGCTAAGCTAATCATTGACAAGCAAGGGCAGGATTTTGATGACCTAAAATCTCAAAAGAAATTATCTATAAAAATAGAGTGAAATGATCCGATTTTTTTAAATACATAAATTTTAAATCAAATTTTACAATCAATTTACTGATCGAGTTGTAATATGCTACATTTATGTTATAGATAAGATATAGGCTTTTGGGCTTATGTCGTGTCAAAAAACCTACAACCTGTTTTCCAGTCGGTGACCGGGTCAGGGGTGGATTGAATGAAGCTCCCATCTTGCGGCGAGGACAGGAATTGTGTCGACTGCCGAAGCCTGTCGAACTCCTCTGGGGCAATGATTCATGACTCGCAGATGAAATTAAATGGCAGTGGAGAGTGTAGCTGGAATGAAAAATGACAGAAAAAACCTGAGTATCCGGAGATAAAACTGTCCCGCCTCCACTTTGTCCAGCACAAGTCTCACATGGATTGACCCGAATTTGAACCACGGAACCAACCGGTGAGAGGCCGATGCACTGCGTCCTGACTAACGGAGGATCCACCGTGTCAAGAAAATAACGTGTAATTCTTTAGTCCATTCTCTGTCCCTTCATTACTGTTATTTCGTTTCGGTGTTATCCAAATTCGTACGTTCCGCATCGCCAGATGCTTCATTCTAGACTTTTGTCAATGTCATGCCTTCATATATGTATACACCTGTTATGTTATGTGACTCCCTCTCAGAGTGATTCTGATGGTTCCGTCAGCTTCCGCTTCAAAAACCAGCGCTGCACCACGTCCGGTGAGCCATCTGTTGACGAATGAACGTACTATTTCCACTCCTATTATAGCGCCTGAATTCAAACCTCATAAACAGTCGACATTTTCTTCTGAAGACGCAGAGCAAAATTCTCCGCGAAACGTAAAGAATGTCAAGTTATTTTCTTGACACGGCATAAGCCCAAAAGCCTGTATCATGGCAACATATATTTATGTTGTAGACATAGACTATAATTTTTATAGACCTTATGATAAGCTTTTGGACTTATGCCGTGTGGAGAATACGAGGTGAAATTATTTAGGTTTCGCACAGAATTTTGCACCGCGTTTTCAGAAGAAAATCTCGGCTGTTCACGAGAAAGACTTCTATTGGAAGTGTCTCTCCTAGAATGCAGAAATTTCCAAGAAGTAATTTGGTGAACGAAGTTATTTTTGGTCCCCAGATTGAGAATGCGTTGTGAACATTCTCAAGTCTCCGTATTCATACTCACTTAAAGTTGCGATAATATCCAATACCACATGCGTAAATGCTTCAAAATCCTCAAACAAGTAAGAAAAGGAATATCAAAATAACCTAGTCTGATAAATTCCATAAAATGACCAAATAATGACCCAACAAATTAGCATTTCTACAATATGGGAACTATGATCACGATTTCTGTACATGTTAACAATCTCTGTTGCGAGCCAATAAAAAGATGTTAGGCTATGTCATTAAAATCCTAGAGTTGTTGATACTATAACCTTCCAATGTATGTCAGGATGAGATTGGTGAACACATTGGAAGTTTATTTTGAGAAATAACGTCAATGAAATGTTATGTTCGGTTATCACACCTCCGGGTGAATTTGAGTTCAGTTGACTTGTCTAATTATGTGAACGGCATCGCTGAATTGAAGATAGCGGCGGTTTGATAACAAGCTCTAAACCCCGTGGTGCCTTGGAAATATTGGTAGACGATTAAACATCGTGGAAGATAGGGCAGGATTAAATAACCACATTCCTCAAGTATAGTTACTGAAATGAGTATGAACGGCAGAAAATATGACAGAACGTTACTGAGGGCCATGAAATGTGTGAATAATAAGTTTATATGAGAGGGCCATACCTTGTACATCTAGTCTCGCACGATTCGACGATCGAGATGAATAAATGAAACTGTCGATTAATAACCTAAATACGAGGCGGTAATTATTAAATAAGTTCCTTTGCTAGTACAGCTGATTTATACGAGATCATTACGCATTATGTGTCAAATGTTTCCAATTGTCAAGAACATATGGGAGCTGGAAGCAGAGAAGAATTCTAAAAGCAAACCGTCTGCGATTATTATGTTGTTGTGGAATTTGTTTTTGTCTCTGAGGAAGTTGACTTTCAATCTGTATCTTAGAAGGATCGGAAGCAAAAATTCGTAGGGAAAAGATTGTGTTGAAGAGATATATTAGCGTGATATTGGCATACTATAAACACTTATTATATTGTAAAACAAGATATCTTGTTATTGAAAGTGCAAAGGCAAGTGTATCAATTGAACTGTAAAATTGTATCAAGGTGTATAACTCTGTCCTAATTGATATCTCTAAGTTTCAGGTAACATGGAACCGTCAGTTATTGGTTATACATATGAGATGACTGCACGTATTAACATGAACAAATAAAATAGAGGGACCTCGAAGGATCTGGCCAGGAATGTGATGGACATTAATGAATAATATTTATGGTTGAGAGCTGAACACGGAAGGTGACACTGTCGTGGAGCAACAACCCAGGATGAGTACTTGAATATCATATATATATTCCGCCACGTAATTGCTTATTTTAGATGTAGAGTAGTATTTATTTTTAATGTCGATTTAAGACATGTTCAATTTTCAACTTGAAGGCGACCGTTATTTGTTAATCATTGCGTTGTATTAATTATGATCGTTGCGTCTAGTGCAGTGAGTCAATCTACGTTGTGATAATATGCGATGGGTCGTGTAAATTTTCTTTTAATATCTGCTAGCAAGGTTTTACGGAATGGTTTTTCGGCATAGATATTATTGGTATCGTAATGGTGTTATGGTGATGAGCATTAACCTAACTCATGGCTCAAAATACCCCGGAGGAGCTTAGTATTTGCGACGTGCGATTCTGTGGTCTTCAAATATTATGTGCTTGTGCAGAAATGCGGTGTTTGATAATGGAAGTGTGATATTCTTGTGGTGATATGGTGTTAATGCGGCAATGTATTTAGTAGTTTGACGTAATTGCCTGAATAGATTATTCCTAAGTATTGTGAATTCACTGTGCATGACGATTTGTGCGACGTGATAAGGTGTTTGATACGGTAGGATCTTTGAAAATATGTACGTGGATAGTGAGATGTGGATGGTTATAGACGTGTCATTAGGATTGCGTATTTTATGATGATGTAATGTGAAGGTCCTGATGATGGCATTGGCGTTAGGAATTGTGTTGGTCATGCGTGAATTTTGATGTTGTTGCGATGAATGATTTATTTAGGCACGAGGCCGTATTTTAGAATAATGTTATGGGATTTTGCACTAACGAACACCAATAGATGGTCGTCACATTTATCCTATTTAAATACAAGATTGACCAGAGCGCACGGTATTAAAGGGATGTTTAGGATCTTCACAAAATAAACGATAACGTATAGATATTCGGTCATGTCGCAAAGGGAATATGATCTCCTATGGTAAGTAAATCATTTCTTTGCTAGTTGGATATTTTGTAGATCATTTGAGTTGATGCCTAGTGCTGATGTAGTTATTTCAGGCCAAACGTCGCAGTGGAATTCGGAGGTGCAGAATCAACGTAGTTAGAGAAGGTTATTGTAGGTGTTGCAATGTCTATTGATGTCCTTTATCTAGGTGCAGTCTTCGATGAATGTTCGAGAGGATCGAGTCTGCCTTTTAAATGCATCATTTTGATGGATAACATATTATGTTACGATCCTGTATCTTTCAAACATTTCTCTTGCATTTATGATGATTTTATGAATTTAGAATAACGGTGTTTTCAAGTTGCTAGGTAGACAGTTTACCAATAAATAAGGCGATGATTTAAATTAGAATGACGGAATATTATGAGATATTTGAGTAGGAACAGCATTCTGAAGTGGACGATTCTATAATTCCCAGTAATTTATTTCGAAATGCGTGTTGGATAATAGATCTTTCACTGTAAGCCTTCAGCAATGGGATACTTTGTCTCTTTTGTTTTGTTTTATTTTCTCTTGATTGACGATGTTATAATTTCTTTGTAACAAGAGCATGAAGTTAGGTGTTCATTTCAATTTTAACGTAACATTTATTCTTTCTATTCCCGTTTGTGTTGCTAATAATTTTGCTCATAATGTAATTGACATTCGAAGTTATTTTGAATCATTAAACGGAAAATCCTTCCATAAATGAAACATTTTACAGAGTTCTCATTTGATATAGCGTAGGAATACTAGGATAGTTATCTAATTTAGGATGTAATGAAATGATGGTCAATGTATCTTGATGAATATGCCAATATCCTAGATCTCTTAACATTCTGTTGCGGAATATTCACGTAATTTTAGGCAGAAAATGATTATTATTTTCTACGTTTAAACCAAACTGATAACAGTCCACTATATAAACCTGTGACCCGACTCGTCGGACTTGCACGTCCCTAGAGTGGAGGCTTCATGGATCTCCGACTGCTTTGCTTTGCCGCGGCGCTACCCAACACTGAGATACAGAATTAAGATGTGCAAAATGGTCACAGGGATTGCTGTCAGGGCTCAATACGTTTATCCATCGCAAACAATATTGTACGTATATACACACGATTTAAAATGTTTTGATTGAACTTGGGGATTTTTTTGCAGAAATGCTAATTTATTACGTCATTTTTTGCCATTTTTCCATTATGTACTTTAAGGATATTTTCTAAAATTAGGCGTCATTATTTGGTCAGTTAATGGAATTTATTGGACTAGTTTATATTTTTAATACATTTTCTTACTTGTCATTCTTTCTTTAATAGTGTGTATTTTTACAGGTACGGTATGTTATTCTGTTATATAGTATATTGTAAACTCGATAGTTCGACAGTCTTAAACTATTTAAAACTATTTCAAGGTAGAGAAACTCGTAGTGGTATCGAATGCACAGGTGTAGGTACCGGTACACCTTTGGAGAGGTTCAGACCCATGCCGTTTGGATAGCTACCCACAGTTTCCCGCAGAGTCTTGGGTGTGAATGGACTTAACCAGAAAGACCTATAAATGATCTTCAATATTCATATCAGGACAACGAGGTGACTATATCAGCCGCTCAAACTCTCCAGAACGCTCCTTGATCCAGTTCTGGATTATACTGCATTATACTCCTGGAATAATCGTTACAGAGATACTTCAGGTATATGAGGGGCTTTAAGTGGTCACAAAGCAGTTCAACGCAGTAGTAGAGGTCAACCTGATCAGGTAAGACAGTAAGTCATAAGTGTACCAAGTTTGGTTGAAATCGGTCCAGTGGTTTCGGAGGAGATGTAGAAAGGTACTTCATAAATCATGGTGGCGTGTTCCATAATATCATGATACTGAGTAAGTAACTGTCGCCTAGTTACAACCTGTCCATGAAGGTCGATCCAATCTTGGTGTGGCTTTGTAATTATATTTGTACCGGGCGGTACACCTCCACGCCGCTAATTTAAAAGTTGCGCCAGTTGAAACTCCTCTGTTGGAGGAAGTCTGAACTTTATTGACGGTATTAATTTTCAAGTTTCTCAGAAGATGTCACTACCTGGAAATTTTAGAGTTTTTGAACTGTGTCATTTTCGACGTATTTTGTTTTGCTTGTAGTAAGAAGTGTGAACTTTCTCTTCTAGAGGACACTACTGAAGATCAACAATAGTGCACCCTAGTGCGGAGTGAAAGAACTGTTTTTTTTGGAGAAATTTTTTATTTCAAAAGTTTGTTTCTTGTTAAATTTCTTTCTGTTACTGTTTAAGTTGGCTGTATACCCCTCTCCTTCCCCTTGTTTTGTACTTAACCAATCCCGAATTTCTTTTGTTAATTTCTGACCAATCCGAGGTATCTTCCCCCAACTTGAATATGTTGCTGTATCCTACCCAATAAAGAGTTTGTGGGAGGGTGTTTTCATTCCCCTAACGCCTCGAACCTTCCGCGAGAGGATCTAAACTGCTGATTTTAGGGTCTCCGGGCCACTTCTGTTCCATCTTTCTGTGTGTAAAGTACATAGCAGGGGGCGGGAAGCGCCTCTTTCTTCGGCGACAGTCAAGAACCAGGTAATGGCCGATTAATTACTTCTTTTCTTGCTTGCTCAGCAGTTTAACTCTCGGGGCGGGTCCGAAGTTTTTCCATTATGTAACCTTCCCTAAAATGTAAAGGAACTTGTATCTATTCCATCTTTTAAACTGCATATCGGGATAGAGAGTGCTTAACCCTCTCGAGTTCCCAATCATATTGTTTTGAGGTGAACTTATTTTTCTCAACCTATTCTTAGTTAACGTAAAATAAATTGTTCTTTTCTAAAGTCACCTCTGTAGTATGGGATTAGCCCTTGCATTAGTGGCCTAGAGCCAGATTAGGTTTTTAAAAACAAAGTGTATTAGGAGTGCAGTTCGCCTCCTCTCAAATTGTTATTTTTGAGGTCATGTAATTACCCCTTTTCATTTAATAGACCTCAGTAGGTTGGGTATTTTACCCCTGTGTCTATGTCCAGTGAGGACAACTTGAAGGTGGAGTTTGGTGTGGCCTTTGAGAGGCTTAGAGTTGAGAGCGAGTGGCTCTTTTTTCGAAAATTGAGTGTTGTATGCCTCGTGGAGGCTTTTCAGTGTAATTTGGAGCAAATGTTCCTGAACATGAATGGGGTTTTCTGCCCCTCTGGTAAAACTTATTTTGAAGTAAGGTTGGGCTGATTGCCCACGAATTGTGAAGCAAGGGCGCTGAGCCCAAATCTAGTAAATATTGTACATACATTTTGTTGACTTGCTACTCTGTACCTGCAATGCTTGTTATTTCGTCATTTTAAAAGAAAATATAACCTTGTTAAATTTTACATTAACTTTGATTCCGTAGTTTGAGACCCGTTCACGCCCGCACCTTCTTTCACCTCTACCTACCACTAAAACTCGGTAACAATATTAATTACATAAAATTACTCATAATAAAATCTATTTATCGGATTTCGTTCAAACAACATCCTAAACTCTCTCCGGAGTAATAAAAACAAATTGTGAAATTTTCAGCGAAATCTGCCCAGTAGTTAACGAGTTCATTCGAGACGAACAAACAAATATTCATTTTTATGTATTAGAAGATATTTCGACTGATGTAAGTTAAAGTGATTTTCTCTCCTTTTTTTTCACATCAGTTAATATTAAAGAGTATTCTATTTTATCATAAAAGTGGTAGTGACAGGTCGCACCATCCATCTTTATTTGGTGACCCCGCCACCGGGACCGGATGAAAGAGCAAATCCCTCTACTGTCTGGTTAAACATATTCTTAAGCAATCATTTCTAAGAGGGAGCAGTGAAGCTTTAAGCCTTAACGTGATTTATTAATGTCAGGTAGGTCTGAGATATTTGCGGCCTCTGAGGAAGAGAACCACTCAAGAAATACAATTTATGTTTTATAAGATAACACGGCGAAACAGAAGAGATACGACCTCATATATACGACACCATTTCAGGGTGCGAAATGCTAAGGTAGGTGAGTAATTTCCATTCTTTGTTGATAGAAATAATAATAATCTAAAAAAATGTATAATAATTTGGATATGGAAAAATGAAACGAACAAAATAATATCCGTATACGTATCGAAATCAAAATTCATCTCAATTGCCTAGCATTTGCTATCTAACAACAGACAGGAAGCAATCCAGTCTGTACAAAACCTCCATGTAATAGCAGCCAAAACAGGATACGAAATTTCTTATGGAAAGTCGAAGTATATGGAAGGGACTAGATCAGGTGTGAACAGTTAACTGTTAATCACCAAATATGGGAATTTCGCTCAAGTAGAAAACATTAAGTATCCAGATGAAATTCTCCAACCAAGAGGGTTAAATTAGCAAGCTAATTAATAATTTATTATTATTATTATTATTATTATTATTATTATTATTATTATTATTATTATTATTATTATTATTATTATTATTGCCGGGCTGAGTGGCTCAGACGGTTAAGGCGCTGGCCTTCTAACCCCAACTTGGCAGGTTCGATCCTGGCTCAGTCCGGTGGTATTTGAAGGTGCTCAAATACGACAGCCTCGTGTCGGTAGATTTACTGGCACGTAAAAGAACTCCTGCGGGACTAAATTCCGGCACCTCGGCGTCTCCGAAGACCGTAAAAGTAGTTAGTGGGACGTAAAGCAAATAACATTATTATTATTATTATTATTATTATTATTATTATTATTATTATTATTATTAGATTGTGATCACTTATGAGGATAAACAGGAACGCAACCCACTCAGGAGGAAACTTTTTTTTGTTTTGCTATTGGCTTTACGTCGCACCGACACATATGTCTTACGGCGACGATGGGACAGGAAAGGGCTAGAACTGGGAAGGAAGCGGCCGTGGCCTTAATTAAGGTACAGCCCCAGCATTTACCTGGTGTGAAAATGGGAAACAAAGGAAAACCATCTTCAGGGCTGCCGACAGTGGGGTTCGAACCTACTATCTTCCGAATACTGGATACTGGCGCACTTACAGGAGGAAACTAAAAGACCACCAGGGTTTTCAAGAAAGGCCCAAGTTGAAGACAGGAAAGACGTGGACGGAGGAAAGAAAACAGCAACACCATCAACGAATTAAAGAGCAGTGAGCAGACAGCTGAAATGGCGTAGTCCTTAGTAGGCCGATACGAACGAATACTAATAAGAAGAATTAGAAGAAGACTGATGATAATTTTACACAAGTGAAGGCCAGTATTCAGGAATGTTAAACTGAGACTACAAAACAATCCCTCCAGCAGCTTTATATGCAACAGCCTTTGAATACCTTTCCAGATAGAAAATAAGGAAAAGAGAACCCTAAGGAAAATTATGAGATGTATTTGGGAAAATAACATATAAATTGACACCACAACAAGATTTATACACAGCATCAGAAAAAGTAGGTCATGTTATAAACAGTATAGAATAGACAAAGAGATTAATAAAGCATATTTTTAACTTTATGCAAATAAGAAAACCAAACGAACATATTTTCAAAGAGGCCGAAGAACCACTCAACATTAAAAAAGAACAAATTGGAAATAGAAAAGTGTGTATAATAATATTACAGGCTTTACGTCCCACTAAGTACTTTTACGGTTTGCGTAGACGCCGAGGTGCCGAAATTTAGTTCCGCAGGACTTCTTTCATTTGTCAGTAAATCTAACGGCATAAGGCTGACGTATTTTTAACACCTTAAAATACCACCGGACTGAGCCAGGATTGAACCTGCCAATCTGGGGTCAGAAGGCCAGCGGTCTACCGTCTGAGCTACTGAATACGACAGAAATGAATTTAGGAAAGCAATATCGGTACTTGATGATAAATTTCCAGATAAAGCCAAGAAGAAAGAAGGCAGTATATGGACGGAAGAAATAAAAAACAACACCGAGAAAGAATGAAGTTTTGGGGAAGACAAGAAGAAGAAAACTGTCTCATGTTTTCTTAAGATTGCCTAACTGACTCACTGAATAATAATAATAATAATAATAATAATAATAACAAGAACCTCTGTAGAACGTTTAATGTGGTCATAAGAAATATAGAGCACATCTTAAGAGACTATGTAACGTTCCAGACGTTACAGTGTAATTATGTTAATTTTATTATGTGTAATTAATTCAGGAATTTAACGTCATGATATTTATTTGGTATGTAATTGTATTATAATTCATGTTTAATCATTTGCTCACTATCATTTCATTACTTTGTAACTACGACTTATAAACGAGGGCTGAATATCCTAATATTCACTTAGATTCTTGCGACAGTTGGTTAAAATTAACTTGCAGTAGATTTCAGTTATCTTGCCACATCACCGAGGAGGAAGGAAGGACAAATTTAGACATCAAGTTCTGAGAAATGCGAGCACGTGTTCACGCGTCCTAACGTAAGCTACCGTATTTCGACCAGAATTATTCGAACTGATCAACGCCTATATTTTCAAAGGAGCGTCATGTTGCCATGGATACTGAGTGAAAGGACGAATAGAAGAACAGTTGATATCATGATTTTGGCCCGTCAACTCTAATATCTAGAGTGGGGAGAGAAGTGTCATCTGATTGGACCACGTGTAGCGGCCTGTAATTAGCGCGAGAGAAGGTTATAAGAGGGCGTGTTGGAGCTCCTGGAGTCTCTCTACAACGTCTTATTCGCTTCTGCGAGTCTCTCTACATTATTCTACGAGTTATTCTACAGCTTCTACTTGATTTTCTACTTGATTCTTCGTCTCGATACTTAGAAATTCTGAATGAGGGGTGTATAGCCACTCTTATCAGGAAGTACGTACAGCACGGCTATAAGACCGGTTTGAACCAGTCTAAGTCAATAGATAGTTTTAATCTAGATAGAAATGAAACTTCAGAGAACATTATCAGTAAAGTTGGAAGGATTCTTAATTGAGTATCCTCTCCATATAACCCAAGGTGGTTCTTCTAACTGTGACATAGGGCTTATCTCCAATCTATGGGATAAAGCATAATAGGGAGTGTTAGTTTTGAAGTCATCTTCCAATTAGTGGTGGGTGCAATTGGCAAGGCAGGAATGGTACTGAGCTGCAGATGAAGAGATATCAAAGACGACCGGTGATGTTCCAGCTGCAAGGATGGAAGCTTTCCAAGGACCAGCAGAACAAGACGACATGGTGAGCAAGCGAGTTAAAGATATTGCAAGTTTTCGCGAAGTAGAGTCATTCAATTTTTTATTAAATTCATTTTCTAATTTAAATTCAGTTCTCGTTAAACCGTCGTCATTCATATTAAATATAATAAATAGTATTTTTCTAGTTTACTTTAATCTGCCTTAATTAGCCTTTTGATTTCTAATTCTCCTGCTTAATGATTAGTGTACTATCACCTCACCCCTGTGATAAGAGTCTGTCCAAGCTTGATTATAAATTTTATCTTTAAGTCCTCAACTTAAAGATTGGCGCCCTTTACTTGCTTGGTTGCATTTCTCATTTGATGATTGTTCTCCGAGAGGGGAAGTCACATAAATGCCGCTCCAACGTGTGGCGAGAAAATCATTAAGTACGGAGCAGTTAATAACAGTAACAATATCAGAATTCGTATTATGGGCAAAATTTGGATATCCACGTTTCATTAAGAGTGTTTGATTGTGGGAAGGGTCATGGCTGATCAGACGAAAGAGGAGAGGATGTTGCGCAGTGGACGGGCGATAAAAGGCAATAACGTATTGAGTTCAGAGGAAGAGTTGTGTAGTCTTGTAGAGGAAATTGAAGATAGAAGTGTAAATAGTATGGAGAGTGAAGGCAAGCAGAAAGAAGTCAGTATGGAGTCAGATGATAGTAGGATGGGGGGCGAAGCGGAAGTAAACACTAACAATGAAAGTAATAATAATGATCAGTTAATGGGAATGATGCAGTTAATGTTAAGTAAGATAGAGGACACTAAATCTGAGCTTAAAAGTGAATTGGAACAAATTAAAACAGATGTAGAACAAAATAACACTAAAATTGAGAGTATTAAATATGAACTTAAAGAACAGTTAGAGCAAACTAAAGCTGAATTAAGTAGGGAGATGAGGGAAAATAAGGAGGAAGCGAATCGGAGAATGGACGAACACAGTAGGCAGTTACGCGATCTGGTGTTAAAAAATAAACATTTTAATAAGCGATTAGAGGACCAGGAAAGTGAATATGTACGGCAAAGGAAAAAGGTAGAAGAAAAGTTTGCGGAACAGAGAAGTGAATTCCTGGAATTAATGGGGAAGGAAAACAACTCTACTAGGGAGGAAGTAATGAGGCAGGTCACTAGTATTGATAAGAGAGTTGAGACTCAAAGAGGGGAAATACGGGTATTTAAAGACCACGTCCAACAAGAGATTGACACGGTAAAGCTTAGAATAGAAGATGAGACCCGGGCAAGTGAAGAAAGGTTTGCGATAGCTGAAGAGAATAGGATTGAAATTCGGACATTGAGAGAGAAGCAGGTTAATTTGGAGAGAGAAATTGATAGGAGAGACAGGGATGTAGAATGCCGGATGGAGAAAGCAGAAAATAAGTTAAAACAGGTGGCAAAGGATAAACAGGTTTTCACGGGAAGGCAATGTCTAGGAAATAGCTACATTAGGGAAATTGAACTACCTAAATTTAATGGGAAACAAACGAACCCGCTAGATTTCCTTAAGATGATAGAGAAACGGTTTGAAAAGCGTCTAGAGGAAGGGTCTATGGACTGGGAAGACGTTATGGAAAATATTGACCATGCTTTTGTAGGAGAAACTCGGTCTTGGTTGATGGTATATAGGCAAACGATGACGAACCTGAAAGAATTCAGAAATAAATTTAGAGAGAAATTCTGGAATGAAGCGATACAAGCTAGGGAGAGAGAAAGGGTGGTATTTGGGAGGTACAAACAGCATGAGGGAGTTACTATGACCGAGTACTTCCTGGCACATGTCATGATTTGTCAGAACTTAGATGGTATAACCGAGGGGTCTGATGTAGTAAGACTACTTTTGAGACATTTTCCGGACAGGGTGAGAGAAGCGGCCTGTATGCAAAAAGTTGGAACTATTCAGGAGATGGAGAACCTACTAGGCAGTTTTGATGCTTTAGGTAACCTTAGGAGTAGAACGGAGAATATTCAGAACTTTAGTCATCACAACGGAATGAGACATAACGGTAGTACACAGAATCACGAAACTCGCAATCAGTTCAGACCTCAGCAGAACAGCAGGAGAGGAGCAGCTGAATATAGGACAGGAAATTCCCAACGGAGGCCAGAGCAATGTACTAATGAGTCCAACGTCAATACACAAAGGGAACCTTTAAACTAACGAGAGGCTGTAATGTTAGGTCAGAATTCCAGCCTAGTAAGAAGGTAGCGAAGTGTCTTGCCATGAAAGTGTTACCATATGACCTCGATGTTAGAGACGATTTGTTGTATGAACCCGAGCAGAATAATGGAGATTCAAGTAATAAAGTAGTCAATCCCGTTGTTAAATTGAAAGTCTGGGGGGCGTGGGTTAAAGTTTTGATTGATTCTGGTAGCCAAATATCATGTATTAGTTCTCAGTGGTATGAGTCATTAGTGAAACAGGGTATTCAGTTGGAGGAAATGCCTGTTAAGTCTACTTTCATCATTACGGCTGTTGGAAAGAGGTCTAAGCAAATTTGTAAACAAGTAGCTGTCCCGATCTGTATTAATAATTTTATTAGCGTTCAGATATGTTTGGTAATTCCGCATTTAATATTTGATCTTATCTTGGGATCTGACTGGTTAACGTTAAAATTGGCTCAGTTAAATTACAATGATCTAGTGCTAAATTTGAGGTGGAATAATAAGGATATCAAGGTCAAGTTTGAGGAGGAAATTCAGAGGAAAACGGAAGTTAGTACAGTGTGGAGAATGAGAGAGGTTTCTAAAGTTAATGAAGAGGCTAGTAAGGGCCTGAAGTTGTGTCAGTTGTGGATTAATGAGGATAAAATATGTGGCTTGAAAGAAGCCGTAAGTAGAAATGAGTTGAATGAAGTCCAGGAGGACAAGTTATTTGAAGTGTTATGTGAACACGTGGAGATTTTCTCCGAGAAACCTGGTGTTACCCATCTGTATGAACATTCTTTTTCTGTGCTGGATAAGACTCCATTCAGCGGACCGCGATATCCGATACCACACAAATATGCAAAAGCCGTAGAGGATCAAATTCAAGCTATGTTAGCAGACGATGTGATTGAATTATCAAACAGTCAATATGTTAATCCCTTGATTGTCGTGCCTAAGTCTGATGGATCAATACGTTTGTGTATTGATGGCAGGGAGATGAACCGACGTATTGGTGCTGATCAGTTGAGATCACAAACCATTGAAGAGTTGATACAGAATTTTCAGGGTAGGAGTTGGTTTTCTACGTTAGATCTTAGGAGTAGTTTTTGGCAGATACCTTTGAGATCAGAAGACAGGCCACTTACTGCTTTCAGCTATAAGCATAGTTTGTACCAATTTAGGCGTGTTCCTTTTGGGACCCGTACGAGTTCGGCAGCTTTAATTCGCGCACTAAGTATTGCCTTGGGAGATGATACTGGAGATTATGCTACTATTTATATCGATGATTTGGTTATAGGATCTAGTACCTTTGAAGAGCACTTGGACCACTTGGAGAGGGTTTTTTCTAAATTAGAGTATGCTGGTTTTACTCTGAAACTTGACAAATGTGTTTTCAGTAGACGAGAGGTGACTTTTTTGGGGCACCGTGTATCGGCAATGGGAGTGACGCCTGAGAGCACAAGAATTGAAAAAATATTGAATACTACGACACCTAGAAATATTAAGGAGCTCAGATCGTATATTGGTGTATGTAATTTTTTCAGACGATTTGTAGTGAGATTTGGTAACTTACTAGAGCCTCAGAATGAACTAGTGAGAGTGTTAGGTTTGCCTGAGGAACCACCTCGTAATGCTGAATTTTACGTCCGACTGGCACGGGAGAACCTGATTAAATCTGGAGATAAACGTAAAAGGCAACAAAAACGTAAGGTACTTGATAACTTTGAGGTAGGTGATATCGTTTTGGTGAGAGTTCCAATGTTGTCAAATAGTGAGGATAAGGTGACAAAGAAATTTTTTTCTTTTATATCAAGGCCCGTATAAAGTACATAGAAAACTAGGACCCTGTGCTTACAAGTTAGCGGATGGCGAGAGCGTAATGAATGGTTCGTACAACATTAGTAGTTTAAGGAGATACCTGTCGTGTGAGGTGGTTGAACCGGATTGTGAGATATAGGTCAGTAACTCGGGGAAGTTGCTACTTGTTATGTCAGACTACGAGCGGTATGTGTTTACGTCTCAATTGTGGTGGTATTTCCTAGTTGTGTTTGTAAACAAGGGAGATGTTTGTGTGACGGTAGATTTACGCTCGTTCATTAACGATAGATCATCTGTTTTCCGTATGTGAGGCCATGAAATTTTATATATTTGTTTTCTGAGATGTTACATAAGGCTAATTAAAGCTGACGACGGCAAATAATTAATTTTCCCGTATGTGCATTTCTAACTTGCAATAATTTTACCGTGAGCTTAAATCACGTGTGTATTTGTGTGAAGTGTATTACATCCTGCTTCAAGATAGGGTTGAAACATTCGAAAGAGTGATAAAAGTGTAAATTGTTTGTATCATATGTTTTCCATTTTTTAATGTAAAATATTGGAAGAGAACGTGTTACTGCTATCTGGCAAAGAATGTCGGAAAGATGGGAGTAAAAGGACAAATAGACACTCGGCAGAGTTTGTAATCTGAATTGTATATATTATGTTATATTCTCTAGGGTAATCTTGTTTTTTTTTTACAAAAGTGAAAAGTTGCTTATGATGGGCATAATTTAGCATCTAAACCTCAAGATGAACTGAAATAACAGACAGTCGCAATGGGAAGCAGTCTAAGAGAGATATGGAAAGAGTGAGATATAATTAAGTGTATGAAAATAATGTCGCTCGTTATGGGCAGGTAATAGAGGTATTTCAAGTCAATGTGGGAGTAAGTGTGTGAGTTCTCAACTCGTGTAATATTTGTTAAGAACTCATGGGGGCGTATGTAACGTTCCAGACGTTACAGTGTAATTATGTTAATTTTATTATGTGTAATTAATTCAGGAATTTAACGTCATGATATTTATTTGGTATGTAATTGTATTATAATTCATGTTTAATCATTTGCTCACTATCATTTCATTACTTTGTAACTACGACTTATAAACGAGGGCTGAATATCCTAATATTCACTTAGATTCTTGCGACAGTTGGTTAAAATTAACTTGCAGTAGATTTCAGTTATCTTGCCACATCACCGAGGAGGAAGGAAGGACAAATTTAGACATCAAGTTCTGAGAAATGCGAGCACGTGTTCACGCGTCCTAACGTAAGCTACCGTATTTCGACCAGAATTATTCGAACTGATCAACGCCTATATTTTCAAAGGAGCGTCATGTTGCCATGGATACTGAGTGAAAGGACGAATAGAAGAACAGTTGATATCATGATTTTGGCCCGTCAACTCTAATATCTAGAGTGGGGAGAGAAGTGTCATCTGATTGGACCACGTGTAGCGGCCTGTAATTAGCGCGAGAGAAGGTTATAAGAGGGCGTGTTGGAGCTCCTGGAGTCTCTCTACAACGTCTTATTCGCTTCTGCGAGTCTCTCTACATTATTCTACGAGTTATTCTACAGCTTCTACTTGATTTTCTACTTGATTCTTCGTCTCGATACTTAGAAATTCTGAATGAGGGGTGTATAGCCACTCTTATCAGGAAGTACGTACAGCACGGCTATAAGACCGGTTTGAACCAGTCTAAGTCAATAGATAGTTTTAATCTAGATAGAAATGAAACTTCAGAGAACATTATCAGTAAAGTTGGAAGGATTCTTAATTGAGTATCCTCTCCATATAACCCAAGGTGGTTCTTCTAACTGTGACATAGGGCTTATCTCCAATCTATGGGATAAAGCATAATAGGGAGTGTTAGTTTTGAAGTCATCTTCCAATTAGTGGTGGGTGCAATTGGCAAGGCAGGAATGGTACTGAGCTGCAGATGAAGAGATATCAAAGACGACCGGTGATGTTCCAGCTGCAAGGATGGAAGCTTTCCAAGGACCAGCAGAACAAGACGACATGGTGAGCAAGCGAGTTAAAGATATTGCAAGTTTTCGCGAAGTAGAGTCATTCAATTTTTTATTAAATTCATTTTCTAATTTAAATTCAGTTCTCGTTAAACCGTCGTCATTCATATTAAATATAATAAATAGTATTTTTCTAGTTTACTTTAATCTGCCTTAATTAGCCTTTTGATTTCTAATTCTCCTGCTTAATGATTAGTGTACTATCACCTCACCCCTGTGATAAGAGTCTGTCCAAGCTTGATTATAAATTTTATCTTTAAGTCCTCAACTTAAAGATTGGCGCCCTTTACTTGCTTGGTTGCATTTCTCATTTGATGATTGTTCTCCGAGAGGGGAAGTCACAACTATATCCGCGTCTGTGCTGAGTACACCCAGTGTCGTGGTAACGTTAGCAAAGTAATAACTTCTTCAGCGCACATAATCGCGCAAAAGTTCTACCACCGATGATACATCCTAGTTCAGATACCATCCGCAGCCGGTTTACGATAACCGGGAGTGGAAAGTTTACTGGAAGAGATAATAGAGATCAGCAGAACGACTCACACCCGACTTGATATTGTATTGATAGACAGATTATCAACGTATCTGAGCGACACTGCAATGCTATCTCGTGATAAAATTCAGAAAAATATCAGCGAAAAGTGCAAAAACACATGACTCTGGCAATCGAAATAAGAAATACTGAGCATCGGGATAGCTATTGTCGTAACTCCGCTAGTGGATGAAGCACTAGGACAAATTATCCACCAGTTGAACAATGCACTTCACTGAGTTGCAGAAGGTAGTAGTTTTTGAAACCTACAGCGTTGAGGAGAAGGTTCTGAATAGGGATTTAAGGCGAGCTTACATTCGGCATTCACACCCAACTGTTAGCATGCCTTATGCTGGGTTTCCCACTTTTCTCACCTCTTCATCTACTTCGCCTACTTCCCAACCCTCTTCCTTTCCTCTCCCTTGAGCCACTGAAATCCCCATTGCATCAGTGCGACTTTCAAGCACTACCAAAACAATATAACACCGGTAACAACTTAGATAACCATAGTAAAACATTTAAAATAAATGGAAGGAATGTTAAGGTTGTAGTATATTGGGCGTTGAACCACCTTAGGGCTTTGAGCGTTCAGAATAATTTTCTCCAACCGTGACCTTGTTTCCCTTCTATTTTATATGTTTCCTATTTCAGAAGATGAAACCACAAAAGGCTACTTCAAATGATATCCCAGCTTGAGGTAGAACCGTGGGGCAGTGATGAACATAATAGGGAAAATGATATTAGAATTCGGAGAAAAACTGGTTGCAGCACATATGTTAGGTACCAATCCGGTATTCAACGGGAGTTGAAATGAAATGAAATGTCGTATGGCTTTTAGTGCCGGGATATCCCAGGAAGGGTTCGGCTCGCCAGGTGCAGGTCTTTCTATTTGACACCCATAGGTGACCTGCGCGTCGTGATGAGGATGAAATGATGAAGACAACACATACACCCAGCCCCCGTGCCATTGGAATTAACCAATTAAGGTTAAAATCCCCGACCTGGCCGGGAATCTAACCCGGGACCCTCTGAACCGAAGGCCAGTACGCTGACCGTTCAGCCAACGAGTCGGACTCAACGGGAGTTGAAGAAGTAGAACTGTACATAGTACATGGGAAACTCGCAGATACAGAACGTACCTGTATACCACATATAACTTTTTTAAATATATATATGACATGGTAATAATAATAATAATAATAATAATAATAATAATAATAATAATAATAATAATAATAATAATAATAATACCGGGCGAGTTGGCCGTGCGCGTAGAGGCGCGCGGCTGTGAGCTTGCATCCGGGAGATAGTAGGTTCGAATCCCACTATCGGCAGCCCTGAAAATGGTTTTCCGTGGTTTCCCATTTTCACACCAGGCAAATGCTGGGGCTGTACCTTAATTAAGGCCACGGCCGCTTCCTTCCAACTCCTAGGCCTTTCCTATCCCATCGTCGCCATAAGACCTATCTGTGTCGGCGCGACGTAAAACCCCTAGCAAATAATAATAATAATAATAATAATAATAATAATAATAATAATAATAATAATAATAATAATAATAATAATAATGTAATTGGCTTTACGTCCCACTAACTACTTCTACGGTTTTCAGACACGCCGGAATTTAGTCCCGCAGGAGTTCTTGTAAGTGTCAGTAAATCTACCGACACGAGGCTGACGTATTTGTGCACCTTCCAATACTGCCGAACTGAGGCAGGATCAAACCTGCCCAGTTGGGGTCAGAAGGCCAGCACCTCAACCGTATGACCCACTCAGCCCGGCAGATGAGATGTTCTAAATGTCCCCCGTTAGCTTTGATACACACATAAACCCTTCTTCGTAATCGGGAGATAGTGGGTTCGAGCCCCACTGTCGGCAGCCCTGAGGATGGTTTTCCGTGGTTTCCCATTTTCACACCAGGCAAATGCCGGGGCTGTACCTTAATTAAGGCCACGGCCGCTTCCTTCGAATTCCTAGGCCTTTCCTGTCCCATCGTCGCCGTAAGACATATCTGTGCCGGTGCGACGTAAAGCAAATAGAGAAAAAAAATCCCTTCTTCGGAATGTCTCCCGAATGCACTGATGTATGCCTGGAGTGTTTTGCTTGCATGCATCAATGCTAACACATCTCATACACGAACAACCTCCATGTGGAATGCTGGTACGTTACGTTCCTATGTGCTTCCTATGACTAATACAGGTGTTACATAAACTTAGTCCTAAGACGGAAAAGCGTTTCCAGACCACGTCCATACAACAAATGTTCTTCTACGTGTCAGGAGAATGTCTTACAAGTTTGACCGTGCCATAGTGTTAAACCCTGTGTGCAGTCTACGTCAAAACGAACAGTAGTGAAATAACGAACAGTAGTGAAATACCAAACATACTCTGAACATCGAACAGTACTGACCATCAGAAATCCTCCACTGCAAGAACAGGCAACACAGCAAAGAACCAGAGCCCGGCTACCACGTGCCCTTCTCCAAATAACACTTTGCAGATCAGTTAATTTTCAATGGAACAGAATTTCCGCATCCATTCCATTCCTTAGATATCACGCACCCAGATGCCTACATAATTATGAGGCACGCTATAATAATTTCGTGCGGCTATTTCTAGCCGAGTATAACCCTTGCAAGGCAGACCCTCCGATGAGGGTGGGCGGTATCTGCCATGTGAAGATAACTGCATGTTATTGTGGTGGAGGATACTGTTATGTGTGGTGTGTAAGTTGCAGTGATGTAGGGGAGAGCACAAATACCCAGCCCCCGGAAAAATGGACTTAACAATGATGATTAAAATCCCCGACCCGGCCGGGAATCGAACCCGGGACCCTATGAACCGAAGGACAGTACGCTGACCATTCAGTCAACGAGTCGGACATGAGGCACGCTGAAAGAACATATTCTGCGGTCAAATGGCATACAGTCATTTTTAATTCAATGTGTAAACCTGTGTTCGCTAGCATGTTCCACAATCTAAATGCCGTCATGAACAATGCATGGATATATACTGCACCAACGCCCTTCGGTACACGTATGCATAGAAATGGTGTCCCGATATAAACAAAGCATGACGTCCTCCCCAGTCCACTTCCTGCAGGTAGACATCCCGCTACAAGACTGTTGTGATAGAAATTGGCACAGTGAGGGATGTATAGAAATACTGTACACACATCGTGCCTTCAGCACTACCCGTTCATTCCCTTCCCCTCCTTTTCGGTACTTTAATGGTCTTCAACACCACTCCTTCAGTAACTCCTCTCCGTTCAGTACTTGAGTGGGGCAGTGTTGGTTGTTTATGTGGGGACATCTTTTTTGTGCATGTGTGTACACGTTAGCATCATCACCTTGCGTATTATAATCACGTTTAGAGCATACTATATTGACTTAAATTGTTCGAAGATTTTTCTTTCTTTATAATTTCAGATACGGCATTCCCAGCTGTGCTCACTAACACTAAAGTCAACTGTATCGATTCATCTCCTGTCATTTTTCTTCAGGGTCTATGTTTTCCAGCAGGAAGTAGTTACAATTGTAACGATGGCACTGAATAGACTGCATTTGGTTCTCTCACTGATGAATCTAGTCTAGATAATTTTCAAGATTTGCATTGGGTTCCTTCCCAGTACCATTCATCCTTTGACTTCAGGGCGCGGAGTTACCTTCGTGGGTAATATTAGATCCAAGGAAGAAGAAATTCTTAACCCTCAAACACACGCGCCGGGGTGAAATCCACCCCAGCTGAGTTAGATACCTTGACACAGTGCGCAATTTTCCAACTGTTTCTTCTTTTAGGTACCTTCCTAGCACCTCCCCCACCAAACGCTCAGCCAAGTGCAGGCAGTTCCCGCGCAGTCGTCAAGGAGGGTACACCTTCAAATTTGGACTGGGGTGAAATACACCCCGCGCGCGTGCTTGCGTAACACCTTTGTTTTAGTGTATTGTCGAGATATGTGCCCCAATTGGTTTCAACACAGCTGTGTTAGGTATATTGTATGAGTTCAATTTTCATTTAGCATTTCCCATTGGGAGAAACTTATCTGACAAGAAAATGGATAATTTTACCACGGAAGAGAACAGAATAAGACGTTATTTGATTCCGTTGACAATGGCAGTGACTTCAGTGACGGTGAAGAGGATAATTTAAATGCTAGTTGTTTTACGTCTCACCGACACAGATAGGTCTTACGGCGACGATGGGACAGGAAATTGGCTAGGAGTGGGAAGGAAGCGGCCGTGGCCTTAAGGTACAGCCCCAGCATTTGCCTGGTGTGAAAATGGGAAACCACGTATAACCATTTTCAGGGCTTCCGACAGTGGGGTTCGAACCTACTATCTCCCGAATACTGGATACTGGCTGCACTTAAGTGACTGCAGCTTTCGAGGTCGGTCTTCTGAGTCTTGTGAGTGTTGTTATTTATATCAGGCACACTAACAAATTCACCAATGAGTTGGAAGTCTTAATATATTGTAGTCGATACATTCTGTTTCTGTAGCTGCCTCCTCATGGGGAAATTTTTATTAATAAATAAACTTTTGTACTGTTTTTAGACTCTTCCACGCTAACTAGCATTTGTTTACACCACCATAGTCCTCTCGTCGTGACATTACGAAAGGGATAGTTTGTAATCAAATTCAGTGCGAGGTAGGAATGGTGATGCAATAAAGCAATGAGTTAAGACCGGAACAATTCTCTGAGAGTGATATCTTGGTCCTCCCGAGTGACTTGGTTATCCTATTTCGTTTTATGAGCTATAAAGCGAATGTTACAGCCCCAGTTAAACTATTGAAATATGTTGTAGCTTCAGCTTCAAGCGAGGTTTATTACTTAAACTTGGATCATTTGCACCCTGTAAATAGCCATGTCCTTTACCAGTACAATGTAGGTTTGCGTTTGAACAATACCACAAGCTGCTCTTCACAAAGTTTGTGTGTTATCTCAGTCCCATGAGGCATGTTTACCAGGAAGATAGAAACCGGAAGTAAATAACGTGTGACACTCCAGTAGGATATGCAACGTATAACGCTGAGTTACTTCTCTCCTATATAAGTTGTAAACAATTATAAACATCGTTCTTCCATCTTTCTGGATTATCGACCCGTGAAGATTATTCCCTTAAATTTCTGGTCTCCAGCCACAACTTAGAGCAAAGGGTTTCCGAATTTCGTAGATGCGTGAGTTTTAGGGGCATCTGGACGTGAAACCTGTATGGTTAAAGGCCCATTTTGTTCATTCCTAATCTGTTTACCTTCCTGGGTTGGTTTTTCTCTGGGACTCAGCATGAGATTCCATCTCTACCGCCTCAAGGGCAGTGTCCTGGAGAGTGATACATTGCGTCGGGGATACAACTGGGGAGAATGACCAGTACTTCGCCCGGGCGTCCTCACCTGCTATGCTGAACAGGGGCCTTGTGGGGAGATGGGGAGATTGGAAGGGATAGACAAGGAAGAGGGAAGGAAGCAGCCGTGGCCTTAAGTTAGGTACCCTCTCGGCATTTGCTTGGAGGAGAAGTGGGAAACCACAGAAAATCACATCCAGGATGGCTGAGGTGGGAATCGAACCCACCTTTACTCATTTGACCTCCCGAGGCTGAGTGGACCCCGTTCCAGCCCTCGTACCACTTTTCAAATTTCGTGGCAGAGCCGAGATTCGAACCCGGGCCTCCGGAGGTGGCGGCTAATTACACTAACCACTACACCGCAGAGGCTGGCTTTATTCATTCCTAAAAGATTATTATAAAGATTATCAAATTTTGTAACTTCCGCTAGGAAAATTTTCTCACCATCAAATATCTACTGTATCACCTTTACATCATCAGCGGGGACAACAAATGCGAAATTTGCGCTATATTTCAAGTACAAATTTTACACAAGATATTACTTTCAGAGTCATAATTCACTTTTTATGCTTAAATGTATTGCCTATTTCCGTCATGTGCATGGAGATTTAATCGGGAATTTTCTGAAATATGCCTCTTCTATGGATCACTTGTGGATTAACTGAAATAATGTGAACGTAGACACGACAGTACTTTGTCAGCATTTGTTTTTGTTATGAATGGTAGGTAAAGTTTTTCTATCAAAACCACAACCAGGAGTACCGTAGCCATAGATAACGTCTGCTACATTTCGTACATTGAAGTTCAACAGATTACGAAGTCCCTTAGCGGCGCGGCACTGGTTTCTCACAACGGAGTATTGTAGTTGTAACTAACATCTGTCTTTATCGTAGCCCAGATTATTCAAAGTCAGCAGCCCCCCTGTTTAGCCCAGGGTAGACTTGTACTCCCAGGGCAATGAACGCTACCAAGCAAATCCCATTCTTTTTCCATCTCTGCGTCGCTGTAAACCTGTGTGTTAATAATAATAATAATAATAATAATAATAATAATAATAATTGTACCGGCTGGTACACCTCTACACCGCACATTTGAATTTTCCGCCTTCAAGTACTCCTCTGCAGGAGAAACTTTGAACTTTAACAACTGTATCATCTTATAAGTTTTCTCAGATGATGTCACTACCGTAAATTTTGTGATTACGAAGTTGTCAGTACTGTGTGGAGTTCAACTTGTTTTGTTTTCTATTGATCAAGATGTGTGGACATTCTCTGATAGATGTCTCTACAAAAACTATGACCATGCACCCTGGTGCGAAGTGGAAGAACTTTATTTGAAGAAATTTTGTATTCATAAGTTTGTTCTTTACTAAATTTCGTTCCTTCATTGGTGGGCTGGCAATGTAAATCTTTTTTTCCGCCAGTTTTGAAGTTAGCCAATCAATTATTTCGGTAATTAATTTTTGACCAATCGCGTCTTTCTTCTCCAATTTTGATGTGTAACTTTTAGCCAGCCTGTGGGTGTGTTAATTATTCATGAAAGTTCTCGAAACTTCCACGAGGGTATAAAAACTGCTGATTTTCTTGTCTCCCGACCACTTCAACAACATCTAGCTCAGTGTACGGATGTGTAGCAGGGGGCGGGTAGCGCCTCTTCCTTCGGGCAGCAGCTCTTCAACAAGGTAATGGCTGTTTAACATCTTTATTTCTCGCTAGCTCAGCAGTTTAACCCGCGGGGCAGGTCCGAAACTTTTAATATGTAACCTATCTCTTGAGACATGTTAATTTCTTTCAGTCTTTGTAAAACTTCATATATCTTTAACTATAATTCGGGGATAGAGAGTGCTTTACCCTCTCGAGCTCCCCTTCATTTTGATTTGAGGTGACCGTTTTCGTAACCGATTTTCTACTCTTCCTTAATGTGTTAAAATCGTTCTTATACGAGACCTCCCTAGGTTGGGAAAAGCCCCTGTGTCATCGGCCTCGTGCCTCTTAGGTTTTAAAATTTGTTTTTAGGAGTGCTAATTCACGCCTCCATTCCTTTTGCATTTAGGGCCATTTAAGTTAACCTATTATTTTTCTATTAAGGCCCAGTAGGCTGGGTACAAGATACCCCTGTTTTCTTGTAAGTTGCGCCTTGAGGGCAATTTTTGGAAAAATATGTTATGGCCTTTAGTAGGCTCAGAAAAACAGAGCGGGTCAGCTCGTTATTTGTGATAAAAGCGCCTCTAGGAGGTCTGATATTGTTTTTGGAACTAATGCTCCTTGTATGAAGGGGTTTTCTGCCCTTTGAACAAATGTGTGTCTTGGTAAAGTTCGGCTAGTAGTTTAAGGATGTGGAATTGGGGCTCGAAGCCCAGAACTTGTTAAGACCCCAAAACTTGTGCTTTCGTTAGTAAAATTAAACCTTGTCCCTGATTATTGGATAGCTGTTGACTTGTTGTACTTGTTAAGTTTTCAAATTCTATAAAAACAATTTTGTTAAATCTTGCTATGTTCGAAAATATAACCTTTATTGAAATTTTGATTCATCTTCCGGCCTTGTAGTTAGACCCATTCCAGCCCGCACCTTCTTTCACCTCTGCATTCCACGGGTATCCCCCTAATAATAACAATAATAATAATAATAATCCTAATAATAATCATAGTAATAATAATAATAATTCAGCTCTTAACTATTCAAATTTTTTGATTCTGAGAAACGTTATGAGCGCACATTCAATTTGACGTCCCATTTCTTCAACATTTTTTTCTCATTGAAGCAATCATATCCTCCGTTAATAATAAAGTTTTGAGTTAATAAAATAAAGCACATGATCTGCTGTGGTAATATAATGTAATATTATGTCAACAAAACACTTCAAAATACATCACACAAAGAAATTGAATTAAACGTTTTTTGGAACAACACTACGCGCCAAACTGTTAAAAAGTCCTTCAAAGATCTTCGTCATGGAGACAAATGTACTCATAACTTTTCTCAGTATCTACCAATTTAATTAGTTATTCTCTCAAAAGAAAGTGCTTGCTCCACTGAGTATTTTAGACCAAAACGAACTGCGTACCTCAATTAGAACCAAAGATATGATTGCTTCAAAGATACAAAAAATTGAACAAATAAAATAATTTGAGGAAGGCAGAAGTTAAGTGATTTATAGTACCCGATGACAATTCTGTGCATGAATACTTTTAAGTTTTAAAGAAAGGGAAATCGACCGGATAGAATGACTGGACTGACTGACTTTAGTTTTCCTAAACTTTTTTTCTTTTATATTGGGGGTATGTACAAGAATCCAGCCTAAGAGTAGAGAGTTCTGGAAACTTCCCCTCAAATATACTATAAAAACTGGGCGCTTTGTGGCCGTATTGTCTTCATTGCTACAGTTATTTAAGTGCGGCGAGTCCTAAGGGAGGCAGTGCCGCGGGCGGCTTTCGGAAGGCCCAGTAACTAAAGGTAATGGAAGAAATTTCATAAACATGTGATGGCTCCTGCAGATAGATTGAGGGGAAGGTTTCAACCTCTATTTTCGTGTAAATTTCTAAAATTGGTGGTTTAAATGTAGAATTTTCGGCAAGTCTGAGGAATCTGTTCTATTCCCTACTATGTAATGGAAGGGAACAAAGCGTGACTACCCTTGTTGGTTCCCATTCAACTTGGCATGGGGTGACTAAAGTTCGTAAACCTCTAAAATTATTAACACTTATTTGGTAATTAATGTTTCTCATTTAGTCACCTCCGTGTAGAATAAGCTTAGCCTCTGTATCATTGGGCCACATGCCCACTCAGGGTTTTATCTATTTCTACCAGGAGGACAAAAATTTCACCTCCTAACCTTTTATTATGGCCAGTCATGTTCAACCTTTCCCTTTTATACTAAGGCCAATTAGTATGGGCAATTATGCCCCTGCAAATTTATTGATGTCCTTCTGGAGTTAGTTATCTTCAGTAACTGTGTGTTACAAACTGTTGAACAATAGATAAACCCACATCAGGGCAACGGTGTGTAAATACTTCAATTAATGGTAATCGATATATTGTAAGTGCACCATAAGAAAATTGGTGCATCTTTGAGGCTGCACTATGATATAATGGCAGCGCAGAATCGTCTGTAGTATAAAGGATTGGAGCAAATAGTTCTCTCGTAAATTTTGTACCTGCCAAGAGCAATCCATCTCTTTTCTCTGTAAATTTGCATTTATAATTCTCTCAAGTTTTGTACCTGGTAATCGGACACCCCTGTGATCCACGACATTTCCTTAACAATAATAATAATAATAATAATAATAATAATAATAATAATAATAATAATAATAATAATGAAAAGCGTATTCCAACAGACAAAAGTTGCTTACCGGCACTAGCTTCTGTTAAAATTGAAGTCCGTTGTGACATGTTTTTCACAATTTCACAATTTCCTTTTAATGACATCATTAAAATATATACTAGAATTACAAAGTGCACCTAGAATTCCCTTGCTCAGTTGTTGCTTCTTCATTAACTTGTTTAACATCCCACGCGAGACAAGCGTGTTTCTACCTTGACCTCATTGCAGCCAGATCTGGAGATGGAGATGTTTCGTGCTGACAGAAGGAATTCGCACCTCCCCACCTCCAGCCTCAAGTTAGATACTGAATGTTCGACCAGCCACAAATTGATTCCTCTACTTTCCAAGGATTTCTCTTCAATTCTCCCGCTTCATTACTGAGAAATAAGGAACATTTTCCCATACTATGGCCGTATTGTCACAAGTATATTTCACTCTATTTTAGTTTCCGAAAATATCTCTAAAGTTTTCACACCGTACGAATACATAGTATGCGCAAGACTCGCAGTAGTATTAATTGGGAATTAAAGGTGTTATGTTAGATTACATAGATGACCTTATAAAAGAGGCGCAGCTTAACTGACCGGGAAGGTGTACCGCCGGTACAAATATTATTATTATTATTATTATTATTATTATTATTATTATTATTATTATTAACACACAGAAGGTTTACAGCGACGTAAAGATGGAAAAAGAATAGGATTTGATTGGTAGCGTAGACAGATTACAGTTGAGGAGTTTTTATTATAATAGCAGGCACTTCCCTACTGCACAAAAATTTGTGGGATAGAGAGTGGAAGGGGTGAGGGATATACCAAATTTGAAATAAACTACAAAATGGTAAGTTTTTTTGATGCTCTCTGAGCGAATTTCGACAGAGAGGTCAAGGTTACCAGTCTACCAACTTCAAATACTATACAATAAAACTTTCACCAAAGGAACAATAATTACTCACGTATCAATCCCTCACTACTGATCTGCATTTAGGGCAGTCGCCCAGGTGGCAGATTCGCTATCTGTTGTTTTGCTAGCCTTATATTGGTAAGTTATTCCATTCCCTAACTCCCCTTCCTTTAAAAGAATGTTTGACTCAATTTGACCACTCGAATTCCAAATTTATCTTCATACTAGCAAATTTACCCGTGCTTCGCAACGGTATTTTACATTGTATGAGGATAACGAAGTAAATTACTGTACATGCAGTGAATAGGATTTATTTTAAATTGCATTTCCCTTAGCGTTATCCAGAAGCAGCAGGGTGAGGTCCCCATACGTTGTTTCCAATGTAAAGTTCGAGTTGCGGAGTTGTGATGATAACAGCACGCTCACTTGCCCACTGCCATTCACAATCGAGTAGGTACGTTTTCACTATAATGGTAGGCCCCATTACCTACTGCGAGGTCACGATCGATTTGGAAAGTTTTCGTTACAATGTCAGGCGCCCTTTCCTACTTTTAGACAGATTACAATTGAGGAGTCTTGATTGTAATAGCAGGCACCTTCCCTTTCTTTCTTTCTTTCTTTCTTTCTTTCTTTCTTTCTTAATCTGTTTACCCTCCAGGGTTGGCTTTTCCCTCGGACTCAGCGAGGGATCCCACCTCTACCGCCTCAAGGGCAGTGTCCTAGAGTGTGAGATTCTGGGTAGGGGATACAACAGGGAAGGAGGACCAGTACCTTGTCCAGGCGGCCTATCCTGCTATGCTGAACAGGGGCCTTGTGGGGTGATGGGAGGATTGAAAGGGATAGACAAGGAAGAGGGAAGGAATAAGCCTTGGCCTTAAGTTAGGTACTATCCCGGCATTTGCCTGGAGGATGGCTGAGGAGGGAATAGAACCCCCCTCTACTCAGTTGACCTCACGAGGATGAGTGGACCCCGTTCCAGACCTCATACGACTTTTCGAATTACGTGGCAGAGCCGAGAATCGAACCCGGGCCTCTGGGGGTGGCAGCTAATCAGATGAGCGTCTACACCACAGAGGCGGACATGTTATCATTATAATGACTGGCCCATTTTCTTAATGACAGTCAGGAAGCGGCCGTGGCCTTAATTAAGCTACAGCCCCAGCATTAACCTGGTGTGAAAATGGGAAACCACGGAAAACCATCTTCAGGGCTGCCGATAGTGGGATTCGAACCTACTATCTCCCGGATGCAAGCTCACAGCCGCGCGCCTCTACGCGCACGGCCAACTCGCCCGGTAGTCACATTTTAGTTGGGTATATTTGTTTATAATAGCGGCCACACTTGCCTACTCCCAGACACAATCGGTTAGGGGAGTTTTGAACAAAATTTTGAAGAAAATTGCATGCTGCCTTGACAGTCAAGTCGTGAAGGGAATTATTAATTATTACAATGGTAGTCTTTCCTTATTAAGGCTAGTTAGAAAGGAGTTGGAGACGGACCCCATTCCTACTGCCAGTCAAAGTCAATGTGGAGAGTAATGATTACAATAGCAGACGCCCTCCTTCTGAGATTCACTATCGATGTAAAATATTAGGTATAATTGAAAACCCACCCTTTCTATATCGTTAAAAATCAACTTCAATAAATATACGTAGATCGACATACGATGTATATGCTTGTTAACTATATTGCAAATCTACATTTACAGATTAACTGCTGATTAACGATACATTATATCGACAAAAGGCTTGTACCATAAGACATCTCATGTATGGGTCTAAATAGCTGGTCCTAAGATATTTTTTCCTGTCTTATCTATTTACGAGTAAAATTGAGTTACAAACGTTGAGTAGGGTGAAATTAGGGTATGGTTTTCTCACAAATATGGAACAAATGTGACAGCTACAAACATAGAATTTGGCTCACGTATGGATACTGTGTGGGCCAATGTTCGTGTAGGTTTATATGATTCTTTGATTCATATACGTGATTCCAAACACGAATTATACGTGCACAAACAGCAAAATATAGGAATAATCGAGAAATAGAAACAAATCTAACACATACGGTATAGAGATACGACGAAATGTCATAGAAGCAAAGTTGTAGATCACTTCAAACTAAAATAGGTTGTGCCATCTCTACTGCGATACGACTTACCGTTTAGCCGCGAAATACCTCGAAACGAAGGTCTACATGGACATTAAAATTGCCCCAATATTCAGATACTTTTCGGAAATAAAATTGGGAAATATTTAAAGATCTTGGAAGCTTTCAGCCTATTACAGACTAAGACATATACTTTTGCCAAATTTCAATTTTCTAGCTCATCTGGAAGATTGTGCCTCAATCGTACTTGGAGAGGGAGGGGGGTAAAATGAGGACTTTCAGAAAAATAAAGCTAACAAATATGCAGATGGTCATTAATACATCTGAAACGGAAAACTCTAAGAAAATTTCGCCAAAATCGTCAATGTCCAGACACACGATGGTTATGATTTTATTTATATGGATAAGGAATCTGCTCTACGTACAAAACTTCCGGAGCTATGTCCACTGGACTTAGCCTGCAAAACCGACGGTTCATTATATATATCTTATTAATCCTCCTATCGAAAAATGCACATGAGAAAAAGTTTTAGAAATCGATTTCCATCAAGGCTGGTTGATTCCTGGTCAGATTGGTTTTGTATACATTGTGGGAGAGTAAAATCTCTATTTCGGTTCCTAATAAACCTCCAGTCCATTCCAGGAAAGGTTATAATAATAATAATAATAATAATAATAATAATAATAATAATAATTGCCTTACATCCCAGTAACTAATTTTTACGGTTTTCGGAGACGCCAAGGTGCCAGAATTCAGTCCCTCAGGTGTTCTTTTACGTGCTGGTAAATCTACCGACAAGAGGCTATGGTATTTGAGCAGCTTCAAATACCACCGGACTGAGCCAGGATCGAACCTGCCAAGTTGGAGTCATAAGGCCAGCGCCTCAACCGTCTGAGCCACTCAATCCGGTGGTTATCTCAGTGAAGTTCAACTTGAAGGATCCAGCAAGATATACCAGATATTTTGGATTCAGGAGATCAAATGGACTGTATCGCGATTTACCTCTCTAAGGCATTTAATAGGGTAGATCATAGCAGACTAATGTCCAAAATGAGTGCAATTAGACTCTACCAGACCAGTTATTAATTTCGCAAACAAATCAGAAAAAATGCTTCCCTAAGCTTACATGCAATGCAATTAGACTGCAGAAGAAAAGAGTGACTGAATGGGTGGCAATATTTGTAGAAAATTGAGCTCAGAGAATTAGAGTAGGCGAAGATTTATTTGACTAAACTTTGTATGACTGCCAATTATGCTTGCCATCATGTTGTCCTTAGTTGCCTTCTTTGCTAGATTAAATTTCCTAGCAAGTTCCTTCAAATTCTCATTACTTCCACAGCCATTTCTAAATATATTTATTTCCAACCCGCACCTCCTTCTTAGTCTCCTTACTTCACAGTTATAGTGGGTCTTTACCATTCTGTGCCATCTTTATAGGTACAAAACTATTTTCACATTCCTCAACAATTGCTTTAAACCCATCCCAGAGTAGGTTTACATTTTTATATACCGTTTTTCCACCTATAATTCTGGTTTATCAGCCATATGGTACTACCTTTTACTCCTACTTTTAAGACATTCCTTTCTATCATATTTATTTTTAAATACGACAAAATCAACTTAGTGATCAATAATACTATCTATTACTTCGTTTTCCCTATGGATCAATCAGGTTTTACCAGCACCACGTCTAGAATATTCTTCCCTCTAGTTGGTTCCATCACTTTATGAATCAACTGTCCTTTCCATATTATCTCATTTGCCATTGGTTGGTCGTGCTTCCTGTCGTTCGCATTGCGTTCCAAATAACATTTGGTAAATTTAGATCACCCGCTATAATCACGTTCCTTTCCATATCGTTTCTTACGTAGGTGAATATCTTATCAAATAATTCCGGATCAGCGTCAGCGCTACCCTTTCCCGGTCTGTACTCTCCAAAGATATGAAGTTACCTATTATTTTTAGAGATGTGATTTACACCTAAAAATTCATGTTTGTAATCTTACAAGCTTGTAAGCTTACAAATCCTTCCTTCACCCCAGTGAATACTCCTCCTCCTCCTCCAACAATTCCTATCCTACCTCTGCAATACACACTCCAGTTCTGTGAGAATATTTCTGCATCCATTATATGAATTCTCGGCCTTGATTCAACTCCTATTACAATATATGGTGAGTATATATTTATTAAATTAATTCTATTCATTTCTTTACAGTATTTCCAAAGTTCAACACTAACATTTTTATGTCATCCCTATTTGACTTCCCGATCCATGTACCCTTATCACCGCTCCCTAGAACACCCCGTTTCCCTGAATGTACCTCCCTATAACCCTTCTGAACAAATTTCCTAACTTATACGTACCACTGCGGTTTTTTTCTTTTTTGGCTAGGGGCTTTACGTCGCACCGACACAGATAGGTCTTATGGCGACGATGGGATAGGAAAGGCCTAGGAGTTGGAAGGAAGCGGCCGTGGCCTTAATGAAGGTACAGCCCTAGCATTTGCCTGGTGTGAAAATGGGAAACCACTGCGGTTTAAGGGAAGGCCTATCTTCTCTCCACCCACTAGGATCTAGAAATCTCACTCCCAGTTTCCCACATTCGCATTCCATAGTCTCATTGACATCCCCAATCACTTTCCAGTCAGAATCCCTCCTACACAGTAATACACTGATAACAATCTCCGCTTCCTTAAACTTCACCCATGCTGCACTTACCAGATCCCGCACATCCCCAAATATGTTGTACTTATACCTGCTTGCCTTACGTTGTTGGTACCAACGCGAAACACTACCACCTTCTCCTTTCCCTCCTCCTTCGCGTCTACTTTCCTCAACATCTGCCTGAACCTAACTCCTGGATAACACCCTACTCCAGTTCCCTTTCGTCCACACACTTTCCCCACTTGTCTAATAATGGAATTCCCCATGAACAGAGCCTCAACCCAACACACCTCAATTGATGCCCTCCTATCCTGGTCAGCGCTGTCTTCCCTGACGCTGAAGAAGCTACTTCTCCTTTTTCTCCCTCCCATGACCCTGTTCCACCTATCTTTTCCTATCCTCTACTCTACATTTCCATTTCTTTCCTTTTCCTTCCCTCCTGATTCCCCACTTCTCAACAACAGTTCCCTGTTCCTCATCTTCCCTCTGTTGTTCTACCTGCAGTGATTCGTACCGATTTCTCACAGACACCTGTCATGACTTCTGATCCTGAATAGAGCCGTTAGCCTGCAATGTCTTTCCCTATAAAACAGTAGACCACCTGTCTTACAAAGACATAGAAGTACGGAGTGATTATACAATAACAATCCATTTAGTATTTGACTATACACCAACAAAGTAACAGAACTAGATAGAACTACAGGGACACATTGAATGAGTGAGACTGCCAGACAGACGAAAGCGCGCGGCAAGCGGGTGACTCACACCTCAGTGTCCATGACTTTGGCAAAAATATACCCCTATGGCTCTATAGGAATCAGTTAGTCGTAACCAACAATATTTTGTGGGTATTTCTGTTAATTATTTTTCTTGATAATTAAATAAAGTCAATAATTAGCAGGTAAGAAAACAGGGTTTGTAAAATTTTTAGTAATCATACAATTCCTCTTTTCAGGTGGCAAGAATGGAAGAAAAACGTAATGTTTTAACACTTTTCGATCTGAGTTTTCTCAATTTTACTTCACGAGCTACTTAAAGGAGAGATAGCGGTCCGGCCTAGAAAGCGAAGACGTTTCAAATTCAGAAACACACTTCCTCCACTGCCGATTCTGATTTTGAATTGTTATGTCCTTATAAAATTCTTGTCTCATCCATTATCCTTGGTAGTTGCAATTCGACACCCTTCAAATGGTGCTCCCATTCAAGGATCAAATAGTGTTGTATATCCTCTGAATAATAATAATAATCATCATCATAATAAACATATTTTCTTCATTTCTGGAGTGCTGTTGTGAGTTAAGAGTAATTCGCAATAGGGGTTAACCGTTACTGCATATACCAATCACGTGATCTGACGAAACAAAGGTTCAGGAACTAATGGATGGTAGACTGATGTAAGGGAATTGAAGTGAAGCCTGGTTCATACCCTATAAACATTTTGTACTGTATTTACAATTATAATCCTGCAGTACCGAGCGACTTGGTCGTGCGGTTAGGGGCGTGCAGTTGTTAACTTGCATTCAGCAGATAGTGGGTTCGAACCCCACTGTCAGCAGCCGAGAACATTGTTTTCCCTGGTTTCCCATTTTCACACCAGGCTATACCTTAATTCAGGCCATGTTCGCTTCCTTCCCATTCCTAGACATTTCTTATCCCATCGTCGTCATAAGACCTATGTGTGTCGGTGCGACGTAAAGAAAACCTGTAAAAAAAGAAGACCTAGAGATTACAGGGCACTATATGTTCTGGTATGACGATATGAAAGTAACCGAGTCGTGGTGATTACTGTCTGAAGAGGAAGTACAACTGGGCAATCATCCTCGATTAACACTACTCAGAGGGTAAAAAGGGAAGTGTCCGACACTTCGGAAAATGAGGGTATTGCCAAAGAAAGACAAGGGCCACGAAGGGCGTAAAAATTAAGTACAGTGGTCGCTATATGAGCTTTTCTCTCACATCATTTTGTATTGTGAGTATCAGCGATGCAAGGGAGGTGACTGTTCCCTCTTCTAGCTGAGTTTATAACTGCCATGAGTAAGGCGATTCACATTTCAAGGGTAAGCATCCCCTCCTCTAGTCGGAACAAAAATTCTTACGAGTTGATGCGCCCTGTGTGAGAGGTTCTCTCATCGCGCGACCAGTGGCGTTGGTGTTATGTTGAAGTCGAGAGGGAAATTTTAGGCGTTAGTATTTGACTTAAGTTGCGCGTGGATTGTTCTCCATTTTCAGTTACTGATAAATGAGTATTCAAAAATTATGAGTCGAGGAAGAATGCTGGGTAATAAGTGTTGTTACATACTCCAGCTAACTCAAATGTTATAGAGAAGACCTATTGTACTTCATTCTTGCTTTCCTATTGCGACTGTCAAAAAGTTGTCTATTAATAACAATGCTATTGGTTTTACGTCCAAATAACTACTTTTTATTTTTTCGCAGATGCCAAGATGCCAGAATTTTTCCTCACAGGAGTTTTTACATTCCAGTAAATCTGCGGCTGACATATCTGAGCACCTTAAAATACCACCGGACTGAGCCGGGATCAAACCTGCCAACGTGGGCTCAGAGAGCCAGCGCCTTAACTGTCTAAGCCAATGACTTAACATGTTAATTCGTCTGGCTCGCGGGCAGGGTGTATGTGCTTTCTACATAATTAGAAATCATCTTAGGTAGAGCCCCATCCTCACAGTCATGCAGGTTGCCTAATGGGCAGTCTACTAGTAAAAGACCTGCACCAGGCCTCACGGGATGCTATACGCCATTGTTATCTCGTGGATTTGCTAAATAGCGTTCCGTTTCCACAATGCAGAGGTTTCATCACAGGCTGCCTAAAGTGCAACGAAGTTGCAAAGCATCCCAAGACATGTCCCCAAGGCAAGTTTCAAGTGTATACAGACTCCGATGTGGACATCTAATTGTGTCTCGCGATAAGATTTGCAAATTTGCGAACTGAATTGATCTAAGGCGCAGTGCAATAATTAAGTATGCGATAATATACTATATTCCTATTACATAACCTACTTAAGCAACGGGTTTGTAATAATCTTTACGTACCGAGCTCGATGGCTGCAGTCGCTTAAGTGCGGTCAGTATCCAGTATTAAGGAGATAGTGGGTTCGAGCCCCACTGTCGGCAGCCCGTAAGATGGTTTTCTGTGGTTTCCCAATTTTCACACCAGGCAAATTCTGGGGCTGTACCTTAAATAAGGCCACGGCCGCTTCCTTCCCACTTCTAGCCCTTTCCTGTCCCATCGTCGCCATAAGACCTGTCTGTGTCGGTGCAACGTAAAGCAACTTGCAAAAAAAGAAAAGTATTTACGAAGCGCTCTTAAATCATAATCATTCCTTCCTGTTCACATGTATGTAACATTAAACTGTTTACATCACACTCATTTCCGCTCCAAAATATAGTGTCTCAATGGGATGTATTATTATCCTGTATATTACACAGCAAATCAGTTCCGACCTTCCACAGGGTTCGTGTCGATCCATTTGTAATGAATATAGATTGTGATACTTGGAATAATCTTGCTGTTGTCCACTTTGTGTTCGATTTCCACTTCGCATGTCTGTTAGCCAGTTCCTTCATGCTACTTAAAGGTCAATCGTTTTCTTTGAACACTTGTCCAACCTTACTATTAGATTACAAGAACTTATTTTCAGACTGCACTTCAGCAGTGCGATACAGAGATGTTTAAATATATAGGCGCTTGCCTCCATATTATTATTATTATTATTATTATTATTATTATTATTATTATTATTATTATTATATCATCAATAACACCAAATATTGAAGAATATAACTAAATGTGAAAATGAACAATGCTTGCGTTTAAACTGAATTTTGGTAATAATTGGACGAAATACCGCCTCATCGCTGGTTATATTCGCTTCATTGTTCCCCTCTAAGAATTTAGGAAGAGAAAAACTAAAATAATGGTTGAAGAGCACCTGCAAGGTCGTCAATACGATCCTTGCTCTCCATCCCCACCCAACACAGCAGTACGTAAAACAACTCATTTGTACCGGGGACCATAAGTACCTGGAATTCTATCCCAGCTGAAATTAGCGCCATAAGGAGCTTAAAGCTATTCTGAAGAAAGTGTTGGAAGTTGTACCTAAATTGTGATTAATGACACTAAGAAACATCGTCAAATGTTAGATATTAAATAAATATTATATAAATGCAGTTTCAGACAAAAATATAATTAACATCCGATTGTTTTTCATATAATAACACGTGTATTATACTACAACAAGCATATCTTCATGAAATGGGTACGAGGTCACAACGGCACTAAAGGGAACGATGGAGCTGATGAATTGGCCAAAGAAGCTGCAACCGCACCTGACTCTTAATACTGTATATGACAAGTGCCCTATGTAATCTGTCAAAAAAAACTGAAAACATATACGGAGAATATGTGGAATAATCTATGAATAAGTTACTCAAGAGGTCAGTTTATATGGAACTTGCTCTTTCTGACGATGATGCTTGTTTAAAGAGGCCTAACATCTAGGTCATCGCCCCCTAGTGGTACAAAATGAGACGAAATGTAATGACAAATTAAAAGTTGAAAATCCTCCACTGACCAGAATTCAAAACGCGAGGACGAAGAATGAATGGATGGATATGAATTTAAAACAATCAGTGGATTCGACCCGTAATGCCTCCCATACAGAGAAACGGACGTAAAACAATAATATTACTGACCAAGAGACAGCTTCGATAGCACAGTACTGAATCGATTATACTTCTAGTCTAAAGGGGTCCAAACTCCAAGTCATCGGCCCCTCATAACTGTCCATATTGCTAGAAAAATAGAACCACGGTATATGTCCTGTTGCGGTACTAATCAAAAGTAGCGTAGACTCGCGGTATTCCACACAAGATGGTACTACTCACAGGTAATGAAATTCGCACATGTAATACAAACCTATGGTGTTTCGCACATTGCGCCGCCATTGACAGGCAACCCAAACCTATGGTGTTCATCACATAAGTGTACTAACCATAGGGACTCGCGCTATCCCGTGTTTCTCCTCATACAGTGGCCAGTGGCAAGCCAGAACCATCGTGCCGCTCCTGAAGTGGTACTAACCACAGGTACTGTAAAAGCCGGCATCGCACTCTGTTACTAATCACAAGCTATTTTGTACCTAACATAGTGGTAGTACGCGCAAGTAAAAGTGACCCATGGTGTTCCCCGCGTGGTGGTTCTAATCATAAGTAGTCTCATGGTTCTAATACAATAATAATTATGTTATTTGCTTTACGTCCAACTAACTACTTTTACGGCTTTCGGAGACGCCGAGGTGCCGGAATTTAGTCCTGCAGGAGTTCTGTAACGTGCCAGTAAATCTACCGACACGAGGCTGACGTATTTGAGCACCTTCAAATACCACCGGACTGAGCCAGGATCGAACCTGCCATGTTGGGGTCAGAAGGCCAGCGCCTCAACCGTCTGAGCCACTCAGCCCGGCTCTAATACAATCATCCCTTGTTCGCCCCCCTTTCGTCACATCTTACGACAGGCAGGGGATACCGTGAGTGTATTCTTCGTCTGCGTCCTCCACCCACAGAGAGTTGTGTGTTTGGTCCGCGGGAGGTATTTTATTTCCCTCAAATCCACCGGCAAGCCGGTTAGGACCCCCCCCTCCTATCCACCACCAGGGACGTGCTACGTGGGAGTATCACCTCTCCCCCTGATTCTTTGCTCTTTCTGAAAATTTAGGATAGATCGGAAAGTTCATTAACACGCAAGCATATCTTAGCACTTTTTATATCAGAACAAGGAATTTTGGATCATATTTTCCGAGGTCAAGAGGCTTGTACCCATGAAATGCAACGAACTGTTGATCATCTTTTATTTGAGCATCCAATTTTTTAAAGAAGTGGAAATGAATGAGAAATGCACCTAAATATGTGTGATATACAATGTCAAGCACCTTTTCATGCTTTATTGAAAAAAAAGTTACTCATAATAGGTTTGCTAAATTCTTCTATTTTATTCACAAGTCATCCCTGTTTTATGTTTTAGTTGTTATTTTATGTATTAATCTAGTTTTGTTACCTATAGCCATAATATAAAACGTGTAAAATAGGTTTTACATTGGATAATAATAATAATAATAATAATACTATGTAAATATTATAGTTTACATTTGTCAATATTTAGTTTTTATTAATAATAAATACTGTACATCCATTTAATAATTTTAAAATTTGCTTCTTATGATAATCTAATTTTCAGTTACATTACATTTTATGATAAATTAAATTTTATTAAATTTACTCTTAATTTTTTGTAGTTATAATGCTCTGCATATTATGTTTATGCAGGTGTATAATTATATGGTTTGACATAATAGCACGCTTCATAGCCTGAGGAGTCCCGCCGTGTACAGAAAGTCAATAATAATTGTACCGGGCGGTACACCTCCACGACGCAAGTTCAAATCTTGCGCCAATTGAAACCCCTCTACAGGAGAAGCTCTGAACTTTACAACTGAACTAGTTCTACGGTTTATCAGAAGATGTCACTGAGTGTTTTTGATTTACTTTTGTTTTTCAGTGATCAAGAAGTGTGGACATTCTCTAACAGATGTCTCTACAAAAAACTATGGTAATACACTCTGGTGTAATGGAATGAACTTTCCTGAAGACATTTAGTATTCATAAGTTTTGTTTTTACTATATTTTGTTCTGTTATCCTTGGGTTGGCAACATTAATTCTTTCTATCCGCCTGTTTTGAATTTAGCCAATCCCAAATTTCTTTAATTTATTTCCAACCAATCATGTATGTCTTCTTCGACATGGATATGTTGCTCTAAGCTATCCAATCAAGTTGAGGGGTTGTGTCTACTCATTCCTGAAAGGTCTCGAATTTTCCACGAGAGTATAAAAACTGCTGATTTTCTTGTCTCGGTGCCACTAGTATAACATCTAATTCAGTGTGTGGATATGTAGCAGGGGGCGGGAAGTGCTTCTTTCTTCTAGCAGCAGTTCTTCTACAAGGTAATGGCCTTTTACCATCTTTATTTCTTGCTAGCTCAGCAGTTTAACTCTCGGGGAGGATTCGAATCCTTTAATATGTAACCCATCTTGTTAGAATGTAAAAATTCCTTTCTGTCTATGTAAAATCTACAAATCTCTTTCACAGTAAAGCGGGAATAGACAGTGCTTTTCCCTCTCGAACTCCCCTTCATTTCGAAACTGAGGTGACCACGTTTTCATAACCGTTTCTTCTCTTCATTAATGTATTAAAGTTCTCATACGGGTCACCTCCCTAGCTTGGGATTAGCCCCTGTGCACCGGCCTAGAGGCACTTAGGTTTTAAAGGTGTTATTTGGAGTGCAAGTTCACGCCTCCAGTTCCTTCTGTACTTTGGGCCAGTAACTCATCCTGATGTTTTGTTTTCTTCATGCAAAGGCCCTGTAGGTTGGGTATTAGATACCCCTGTTTCACTGTATGTGTGCCTTGAGGGCAGTTAGGAGTAAGGGTTGTTGTGGTCTTTGATAAGGCTGGTAAAAAACGACAGCAGGTCAGCTGTTTCTGGTATTCTGGAAAGTGCCTCTAGGAGGCCTGATATTGTTAAGCGGGAGCAAGAGCTCCAGGTAATAAAGGGGTTTTCTGCCCTTTCTTGAATTGTGGGTGTGAGCTGGGAGCTCAGACTTTGGGGCTTGTAGCCCAGAATTATAAAGTTGCTGTGTACCTGATTTAACTGTTGTTATTTGTTGTACGCTCAAAATTCAATGTTACCATTGTTAAGTTTTGAAAATATAACCTTTGTTAAAGTTTTAAATTAACTTTAATTTTGTAGTTGAGACCTATTCCAGCCCGCACCATCTTTCACCTCTAACTACCACGGATATCTCCGTAATAATAATAATAATAATAATAATAATAATAATAATAATAATACATTCCGTTCTGAGTATAGGACACGAGGATTTGAGACATACCATGGCAATACGTCCTTCTCTTATTTCATGCCAGAATACTATGAGCAAAAGATTCTTATCACTGAAAATATAATGCTGACAGTTTCAGAACTATTCAACTAGTGACTGGCCTGTGTTTCCTGGAACTAACTGTAAGTTTAAATCTTAGTATTCTGTATTATAATTATTGGCACCTTGAAGGCCTTTGGTGACAGTCTCCACATCCACCAGTTATAAATGGAAATTAATGACCACTATAACTTCATGAAGTAAAGAGAAAGCCAATCGTGTTCGTAAAGACGTGTTCGGTGGGTTTAGTTCCTCGGCAGATAAGGGAAGAATTTAGGAACAAATTTTCTACTTTCCAGGAGGCACATTGTTCTGACGTTCATTCAGCGTGCACCGGATACCATTCTATCGAACTTAGCGCCGAAATTACGGATGTCTTCACCTTGCACTCCTCCAAGGGCCTTCAAGGCCTGGATAGCTTGACTTTACTTTGCTCTCGCGTAACTTGAATTTTGATGTTCAGTGTCAATTTGCCAGGTCATTTGGGCACTAGAAGTCGAACTATGATCATTTCTAAAAGTTATCACCCTATCGACGAAAATAATTATTCCATCGGATAAGTTATACGCCTTAGTGTTGTACTGTTGTGTTGCATATCCACACCACACTCTTCCCTAATGACTTTCGTGACTAAGTGGAAACTTATATACATTACCAACATCAATTGCCTTCCATTCCCTTGGTGAGTGCCGACGTCAACACAGCAAATAATGGACAGATTCAGGTGGGAAGAGGATAGTGTTCCCAATAATGATAATTAGGTAATCGATCAGCCTAATTCGGCCTGTGGTTGGACGAACAAGCTAGCGTCTTCCAGAACACCGAAGACTAAAAGAACTCGATGACTTAATGACCGTTAGAAAAAACAAAATAGGCTAATTCACATCTGTAAGGTTGTATTATGTATTTACTAAAAATAAGGATAAGAGAAATAAATCAGAGTAACGTAAAAATATTTAATTCTAATATGGTCATGGATTCACTGTTCACGTCGTCATTCGCATTAGGTAATAATAATAATAATAATAATAATAATAATAATAATAATAATAATAATAATCTGTCACCCAATTGGTTTAAATAATAATGTCATTAGCATTAGCCCTACTAACTACTTTTTGAGGAATAACTGTTCGGTTCATTAGTCTACCATAACTAATTATGAATAAATGAATTTATAAACTACCTAAAAGAGAAAACATATGATAACAGCATTATATCTGAAAAATATACTGGCGGAGAAAGTATCTAAACACCATGAAATGAGGAATGTAGAATACGGAAATGTTGGCAATACACTAGAGTCCCGTTAATCCGAACCCCGTTAATCCGAAAGTCCGGTTAATCCGAACTGAATTTTTTTTAAAGCTCTCCTTATTGAAATGAAAGAACATATTATAGAATGAAGACTTACTTGCACTTTATTAGTCATATTTTATTAGAATAACTTAATGTAAACGTAATTACACCTCATAAACCATCAATCACTGCGCGTTCATCTTTACAAAGTCTGTTAGTTTATTTTGCCGTAGTGGTTGGGACCTACTCGAAGATGCAGTGTTAAACCAGAATGCCAATGGGAGTAGTAGCGGAGTGTTGCTCGACGTAGCGTACGGCAAGTTCTAGGCGGCCCCCATTAGTTCGGATTAACGAGACTCTACTGTATATTTGTCCAGGTAACAATTTTAATTGATTAAAGGTACAAGACTACAGGTTAACATCCGCGCGAGTACAACCATCGCAAATGTGCCATGCTGGTCCATTAATAACCGGTGTAATCGGCTGACTGTTGAATACAGGCATGCAAACGTGCATGCATTGTATCGTGCAGGTGCCGTATGTCAGCTTGTGGGATGGAGCTCCATGCCTGTTGCACTTGGTCAATAATGGACGGTTAATGCAGGTTGTGGATGACGCTGGAGTTATCGTCTAATGATGTCCCATACTTGCTCGATTGGGGACAGATCAGGGGATGGAGCACGCCAAGGCAACATGTCGATACTCTGTAGAGCACGTTGGGTTACAACAGCGGCATGGGGGCGTGCATTATCCTGTCGGAAAACACCCCCGGCAATGCTGCTCATGAATGGCTGCACAAGAGGTCTAATCGCCACATGGACGTACAGATATGCAGTCAGGGTGCGTGGGATAATCACGAGAATGCTCCTGACGTCATACGAAATTACTCCCCAGACCAGAACTCCCGATGTAGGTCCAGTGTGTCGACGCCGCCGACAGGTGGAATGCAGGCGCTCACCTGGCCTCCTAACCAACACACGGCCATCACTGGCACCTAGGCAGAAACGGCTTTCATCGGAAAACACAACGGACCTCCACTCCATCCTCCAATGAGCTCTCGCTTGATGAACTGCATATCCATATGTATCTGGGAGGCGTGACCAGCCTTACGGAGAATAATGGAAGAAGAGAATTGTGGGGTATTGCTCGCGCACCAGCGTTATCTTGAACATAGGGTTCAAACTACACAATTGTGTTTTTGTACATCTTACTAATATCAAGGAGTAGATCGCTGACGAGTATATGCAATAAACGACGATCATCTACACACTCAACATAGGAAAAGGAGTAATGCTTTTGTTCCACACCGCTGTCATCGTTGATAACTGGGCATATGACGTGTCTTTCACTGAAAATCTGACTCAAAATCTGCGCCATATGAACGATGTGTGGAAGGCACATGGGTAAGGTAGTATATTATAGCACTAACTTGGTAGGATCACTCTATGCTTTTGTTGCCGTAAGCACACTGACAGTATCACTTGAAATGTGAGTACCAAAATGAATGGTTTGTATAATCAATATAACATTTGACTCTTAATACTAGAGGATCCGTACTACTCCAGAGCCAGAACGTGTCTTTGTATAAAGTTCCTAAAAGCGCTGCAGGGTTTACTTTTAGCATTTGTATTGCCTGTTGTGGCGTGCACTGAACCCTGCTGGGGTAAATAACTCTGTATTTACGTTTTTCGTTGTTCCTTAGAACGCTTGTTATAAAGTTAAAAAAAACTGCGAACATCTAAGCCAAGCCAAGTACAGTTGTCTCGACAATCCGCTCGCACTAGCGCACTAGGTTTCCTTGCCGGCGTGAAAGAGTGCTCCCCCAGAGAAATTTAAGTCGTTTGGATGACTCATGCTCTTGTCCTGGGAACGGGGTGGGATTGTGGCTCCTACCCCGACAGAAATATTTACGGAGACAGGCCAGCTAGCTTAGGTAAGGTCTGTTAGTTTTAATACTTGACACTCGAAGTGTTCAGCGCCACACACTAGAGACTACAAGATGAATTTCAACATGTTAACAGTAGGCCTATAGCCACTTGCACATCGTCTTGCTAATAAAAATAGAGCCAGTTTGTGAAATCAATTGTAATGTAGAATAATATGTTTTATTCTTGGATTTCGGCATGTATAAAGTTATTTCGAGCAATTCATTGATGACACGTGTAGAAATTGCCCAGCATGAACACGGAACTAAGCGCGAAGTAAAAGAATTTTGTAGTTGGTTATCTGTGATGGTGGTATGTAATGAATTTTTGTAGCGTTCCACTTGAAATATAGGTGAAGTTTCCGTGAGTCCTGTGCCATTCTTCATGAATATAACGTGTGTTATATACGACGTGACGAATATTTTCCCTCGTTTGTGGTTGATGCACGTGCACTCAGTAAGCGAGTGAAACTATAAAACTTCGGTGACTGTAAAATACCAGTTAATTTTTTCAATTCGGATTAGGTAGCGTTTTTAAGTTAAAAACAAAATAGTCCCAGTGTATTTTTGAGAAAACCATGACTGTACTGTACTATCACGAAGTGTCGCCGGGTGAAACTATAAGTATATTGTTTAAACTCTGCTATAGGTTAAATTATGATGATGTCGTCACTACCGTGAATATCACTTTGGAAATATGTGCGAGAATGTGGTTGAAAATATTCTTAAAAAACCTCTCTGAGGTAGACCATTCTGCGAAAAATGCAGCCATATAAAATGGTAATGTTGATTTTAGATAATGTAGTGTGGATACGATTGCTTGTATTTAAACTCATTTTTGCCGCTGGTGTAACGAATGTGTTCACCGCACTCCACTTGTGGCAAGTGTATTTTTATGGATTTATTATTGTGATATCCACCGATATTTTACAATCTATTTTATAGTTTAAGAGTTATTGTTATTTGTTTAATTAAAATTTTTACGTTCAGATTGTTTTGTTTCACGAGCAGGTTTGTCCTTGTTGCAACGCACATTGGCAAGTAGTTGATCTCTTCAACCCGCTAAGTGCAGAACGTATTGCGGGCTAGTGTAAGCCTACGCCTGCCATTATTGAAGTGGTCATTTAGTGCTTTGATGTTAGGATCACTCAAAGTTTACTGAACTTATAGGCCTATCAATGAATGGTAATTCACCAGCAAGTATTTCCGGAGACAATGAAACAAAAAATAAGCACATCGGTCCAGAAGAATGGGCGGACGGACTGTTTTAGTAAACATTTTTAATATATAGTTGTTACGATCTTACTATGAATTTCATAATGTTGGAGCATTCGCCTAAAAGAATGGTGTCACATTTCCTTTTGGAAAATCAAAATTATCATAAATATTTTTTTTTCAATAAATGAAACTCAAATTGATTAGGATTAATTTATGGTTTCCGAGAGACTTCTGTATCGAATTTGGAGTTGACAAATGTAGGATTCAGCTTATCCAAAGGCGGAAAGTGACTATGAAACTACCAGGAATGACGTAACCAGTTCAGTAGAGTGTGATGATTTGAAGCCTCTTTGATAAAATAGCCTTCTCAGTGTTTCTCAGTCACGGCCATCACGCATCACAGCCTGCACTTGCCTGTGGTAAGAGGCGGATAAAAATGGACCCAGAGGCTGGTAACTTGAGAGAGTGGATTGGCGACCACAGGCTCCTTACCTGGGTCCTGGCGATGCTTCTGCTTACTTGTACTAAGCTCTTCACCTTCATCTAACCTCTCCGACCTCCCTTGATCAGCCCTTGTTCTTTTCCAACCCCGACGGTATCGGGTATTGAGGCCTAGGGAGTCTTTCATTTTCATGCCCTTCGTGGCCCTTGTCTTTCTTTGCGATACCTTCATTTTTCGAAATGTCGGACCCCTTCCATCTTTCTCTCTGATTAGTGTTGTGTAAAGGATGGTTACCTAGTTGTACTTGCTCTTAAAACAATAATCAATACCACAACCACCATAACAGCCTGCACTTTTGCAGGGCAACATCGCATCACACACTTTTTGTCGCTAAATTCGTGAGGCAAATTTTCAAATGAACCCCATCTATAAGACATATTTATGTCAAATGAACTTTAGTGAACATTACCTCCAATGAACAAAAAATATTTGGTGTAATGCCATACCTAGAATCAGTAAAGCCATTAACAACACGGACCAAGCAGAAGGTTATTATTTCTCTTTAATTTGTGAGCATAAAAATATACGCCTTTACAATCGATAAGAAAAATAACCTTCTCCCTTCAAAACGTTCATGTTATTACGGGTTTCATTCCGCACTGTCGACTTTCTCTTTCTTCCTTTCTGTCTTTATCGCGCTTTATAACAATTTTAACTTGTTGAAGTCCAAGTTCCGCCAAGCATGTCGTACGCTGAATTACGAGAAACTGTCATGATAATCCAGTATAAAGCTAGAGAAATTCTATTGACGGGAAACACGCAAACCGCTTAGCTCTTATTATCTTTATTTACTTGCGACTAACTTCTTGGAACAACTTTAGCTGGGATATTCACGAAGCGAATGTAAATAAAAAGTTCGGCTTTCCAGAATACCAGGGATATAGACTGGCGTACCTTTGAAGGAGAGTGCCTCACCTGCGTCTCTACAATTGACTATGGATTTAAGAGAAAACTGATGGAAGCCATTTACGTAATTATTTTCTTTCCCATATCGTAGAAGTTAAATTGATTTCTAATTTTATTTTTAGGAACAACAGGTTAGTTCTAAATTGGTTCGGACTGAGATTATGTACGACTTAATTTTAACTTCTGCAGCTGTTGCTTGTATTCGCTAACATTCCTTAAATAGTCCATTATTGATAGCTCAATTTCACGAATGTTACCTTTGGTGTAACAAGAACGACAAACATTGAGAGAATAAACAGTTTGAATTGACTTCTTTAGAAGTAAAAATGACAAGAAAAAATAAAAATCCTCAGTTCTAGCCTTTTAGGCAAGCAACTCAATCTTAAAAACATCCGAGGGATATGAGCTACGAATGTTAGGTAAATAAAATATAATGGAGTATGGGAAAATATTCTCTATTCCTAAAAAATTCCATTCCTTGCCTTTTTCTACAACTACGATCGCTAATGTGAGTCAATGCATTGCTTCACTTAAGCCCTTATAACTACATTCGGTGTGGATATTTGTCAAAAAATATAAAAAAACTCTGCTGAGGTTATTGAACCAAGGAACACATTACAGAACAATTTATGTAAATAAGTTAATTTGGCTATGATTTGAATCAAAAAGGAAAAGTGTAAAGAAGCATGCGATTTTAGGCTGTTTTTCAAGAACTACATTTAGGCCGGATGTGATTATCGAAATTTGTTTTTTAGTTTGATAGAGCTATCCACGACTCAATTTGAAACCTCTTCGGTCCCTTTAGCCTTCAACTTTCGGCACGATTGTGGAAATTGCATAATTTTACGTTTTGTCGTATTATGGGATACTCTACTTCGTCTGCTAAGAAATGTTTTCAACATGAACATAATGAAATTATACAGTTCTATTTACAAAGTCTCACCCGGAAGGACGTGGGTTCGAATTCCTGCCAGGAAGTCGTAAAATTTAAGAAACGAGATTTCCACTTCCGGAGGTGCACATGGCCCTGAGGTTCACTTAGCCTACACGAGAAATGAGTACCATGCCTGGCGTAGAGCTAACCACACTACTCCACGAAGTGCTGTTGTTACGAATAGTGGAAGCCTTTACCTTCTACCCCTCCAAGGGCCTTCATGGCCTGTACGGATATGACTGCCTTGATTTGATTTACAAAGTTTGTATAAATGTTCATAACTATAGAAATCAAAAGTTCACACGTTCAGGTCTCCATGTCCAAACCATCAGACCATTTGCCTGCTTCACCAGACGCGTGGTGCATGAAAGCCCTTGTTGCCCGTATTGTATAGCCGGAACCAGTGCCATGCTGGGCATTTCTGAAGTTGCTATTTGCAGAAATACCCAGCCCGATTTTTCATCGGGAACCGTACCCACGTATATATACCGCATCCCGTTCGGATCCGGTTGATGGGTGTAACGGTAACGTTATTAACGTTCATGGCATTCATTATAGGCTATATCACGAATGCCCCTCCGTGCTGGTAAATGACCAGCAGTTCTAGGATGACAGTAGTGGAGCAACAGCGATTCTAAAACAATGGGTGCTGAATTAGCATTTTTTCCACGAGGTCATTGACTCCTGGCAAGGTCATTGACCCCTAGGACTACGTGCTATTGTTTACAAACAAGACCACGTGCTTTTGTTTACAAACAAGACCACGTGCTCTTGTTTGACAGGTGTGAGGGGCGGAATTTGAAGAAGAGTGCAAGGCTAACCTCACAGACGCTATCTTGGAGGGGCGTAACTTCACTCCACGTGCTTTGTACTGATTCAGCACCCATTGTTTTTGAATCGGTGTTGCTCCACTACTGATGTCACCAAGCTGTTCAAAAAGAACACCTCATAGGACAATGCTCAGGAACCATAATTTAGCAGAAACGGGCCAGCCCTTCGCATTCGGCAGCTCGAAGTTGAAGGTATAAGCCAAGTGATATGTGAATATCTGTACAACAGTCTTAAGACCTATGCGTCGACGTTATAACGCTTCAAGAATAACACGTAGTGGATGATCCCATGGATAAAAAGCAGTGGAAGAATGTAAGATTCCACATTAGTAGCTTTCAATAACAATCCGGGATAGAGTCGTGTGACCTATGTCAATGACCACATGAAATAAATGGTGTCAAATTTTCCTATGAGAAGTCCAGCTCCACGGCTAAATGGTTAGCGTGCTGGCCTTTGGTAACAGAGGTCCCGGGTTCGATACCCGGCATGGTCAGGAAATTTAATCATCATTGGTTAATTTCGCTGCCACGGGGCTGGGTGTATGTGTCGTCTTCTTCATAATTTCATCCGCATCACGACGCGCAGGTCCCTCTTGGGAGTCCAATCGAAAATCCTGCCGAATATGTCCTCGGACTCTACCACCACTAGAAGCCATACGCCATTTCATTTCCTATGAGGAAAACATATGATGATATATCTCCTGGTCATGCCAATCCATCAACGGTTTTAATTTCAGATGACCATAAGCCATAAGACGTAGCCATCACGGTTGGTAGGTTACACTTCCATCACACATTTCATTACATACGCTATTTCATTACACATATTTTCGGATGAGCCCCTGCTGTAAGATATTTTTATATCAAAACTACTAATAGTTGTCGGTAAATTCCGAATAATATTTTAAGGGTAACTACTTAAAAACCTACATTTCTTAAGGGCGTGTTATACAGTATTGTTTCGTAACAGCTACGAGACAATCGAAGACCACTTGCTGTTTAGGAGAGAACAGTGCTTGATTAAAAATGGAAGACACTCGTGCTGTCAATCTGTTCGAAAGGGTGAGAGACGAAGAGTAAGAAATAGTTTCTAATACTTAAAGAAGCTTGAGTTACAACGAGAGAACTTCAACACCCGATGTTACTTGGAGAAATACTACAATGTTCATCTCTTAAGACGTTACGGATTCATTGGAGACGAGAAGGGAATCAATGTGGACTTAATCCGAGAGGAAGTGAGGCCTTACTTTCTATATTTTCCATTCTTTACAGCCGAAACTATTATGTAAATGTTTCCCGACTAATCAAGCAAATCTTTATCACCTTTCTTTCATAGTCAGACCAAGTTTTCATCAAAATAATGTAGCAACAATGTATTTGGATGTGGATCGTGACCGTGGATAACTTACACAATGCATCCACCTTATCGACCACAAGCGCTCAAAGAGGCGTTTCCTGGATCTGACGATGAATTTGTCAATGTCACAACGCTTGACATAAAGCGGGTAAACCACATTGGCTTGTCACATTAAGTGTCAATAATAGGTTTAGATTTTTTTTTTACTTTTATATAGTCATAATCTAAATAAAATAAACGACTGCCGTGACTTCATCATTTTTCTGTAAAAATGCATAACATTGTTCCTACTTATTTATATGAAAACAATTCACGTCAGAAGTTTTGGTAAAGGAAACACTTCGTAGGGAACGTTTTTTTTACAGACCATGAACCCTGCAGTGATAAGAGATCTTAAACGAATGTTCAATGTTCCGCCTATTTCGAGATTTACATTAATTCTATGCAAAGTAAATGGAATCCTCAGAACATAAAGTTGAGTCTCAGTCCGTGAGTCTGCCTGCAAACTCATTTCCTCTTCCCATCCAAGAATGTTCGTGTTACGTTTAATAGAATCCTTCTCGAGATATAAAAGACATAGGTGCACATCCATAAGGTAGTGCGCTTGTTTCAGTATTATTTAAAAAAGAAAGTGATGACTAAAAAAGTGTTCAAGACGTGAATACATCCTTGCCCAAGTCTTTATATTTCTGAGGTCCTCTGAAACAGACAGTACATTTTAAGCCCAAATAAATGTGTGTGGTAGATCGACGTCTTAATGGAGAAAATCAACTGGATTACTTCTCGTAATGTTTGTATAAGTTGTACTGAACACATGGTTAATTACTTCCCATGTCCAGGTCAAGCCTATTTCTTCCATAATTTTGCAGTCTCAAATACCCTTTCGACGACATCGAAAAGACCTAGTCTCATGCAGACAGGATGTGCAAGATTATGGATGTTCAAATGTTTGTACAGTGAACTGGATAACAGAGGAGCAGTCCGCAGTTCTGAAGGTTCGTCTAATATCTCAAGACCCCTACTCTTGTCGGGACAGCGACCTCCTGACTGGGTTGTAACTGTATTGTACTGTACAATGGGAGTCGAAATATTAATTATAAACATATTGCTGATCATGTTTAAGGATTTTGGACTTTCTGAAAGTTAGGATAAGACTTGATAGAGTAAGGATGGAGTAAGGAGTCTTCTAGTCCTACGTCTTCTGACTTTTTCATTCCTGATTTCATCCCTCCGGTCTTCTGGGTCATTGTGCGTAGGAACTTAACTTCTGCTGCTTGGAGTTTCGAGTTGTCCTTTCATGTTAATGTAGCGGTTTCCAGGCTGTATGTGAGGATAGGGGTGTAGTATGATTTATACAGTGTCATCTTGGTTTTGAGTGCTACTTGTTTATCCCATAGTTGCTGTCTTACTTGGTGGTAAAAATGTATTGCTTTGCTGATTCGACTGTTTACTTCATATTTAGCTGAGTTATCCTTGGACATTATACTACCAAAGTACTTAAATTTTGTGACACTGTCCAGCTTAGCGCCATTTAACATGATTTCTCGCCGATTGCCATCCTTCTGTACCTTCAACACCACCGTTTTAGCCTTGTTGATGTTTAATCCATATCTCTCAAACTCCTGACTCCACACCTGCAGTCTCGCTTCTACATCTTTCTCTGAGTTACACAAAATTACTACATCTGCAAATGCAAATGATTTTAAGTCTTGTTGCTCCTTTTCTTTTAGCGCCTATAATATGGTATCCATTACAATGATAAACAATAGGGGTGACAAAGCACTACCTTGTTGTACTCCCCTATTTGTCTGAAACCAGTCTGACAGCCCAGAACCGACTTTTACACTGCTTCTGGTTTTCTCGTAAAGCACCTTAACTTTTGAAATTAGACTGTCTCGAACTTCGAGCTTTCTCGTGGTTATGTGAAAAGAATGAGTGCCAACAGGTCTGCACGAAAGGAGTATGAAAGGGAAATCAGGGGAAAGAGACCAGTGGGCAGACCTAGAGAAAAATGGACAGACTTAGTGAAGAAGGATGTAGAGGAGAGAGGTCAGGATTGGGAGCGGATTGTGAACGAAGAATGGTTCATGGACAGAACAAAATGGAAGGGGTTCGTATACCACACGTGGTTAACTGGAGTTGGTCAACGATTATGATGATGATGATGATGATGATGAGAGCAGAGGGAGACATTGCAAACGATGGTCTCACCCATTAGTCAATGATTTAAAAATAATAAATGTGGAAATGAACGAAGCCACAGTGCTAGTTGCAAATAGAGTACTGTGGATGAGTTTAACTCATTCTCAGAGGTTTGCAGACTGAATGCATTTTTTCTTTGCTAGTGGCTTTAGGTCGTACCGACACAGATAGATCTTATGGCGACGATGGGATAGGAAAGGACTAGGAGTTGTAAGGATGCAGCCGTGGACTTAAATAAGGTACAGCCCCAGCATTTTCCTGGTGTGAAAATTGGAAACCATGGAAAAACCGTATTCAGGTCTACCGACATCTGAATTCGAACCCACTATCTCCCGGATGCAAGCTCACAGCTGCGCGCCCCTAACCGCACGGCCAGCTCACCCGATGACTGAAGGCCTAAGGGCATGAAGGGTATTGTACATTATATCAGGTAATGAATACTCAACTAGTATCCATTTTCTGTTTTGTATTCGAAGCCACAGTTATAAGTGGGGTAGTGAAGTATCCATCTCAGTCTTTAATTTAATTAATCCCAGGATTGTGTGATACCGGAGAAGAAGTGTGGTCTTACATTCCCCATATTGCCTTGTTTACAGTCGACCCTGGTATCTAAATGTTTCCTGAGTAATCAAGCACAGCTTTATCACGTTTCTTTCACAGTAAGATCAAGGGATCGGCAAAATAACGTTGTAGCAGCAATTTATTTGGTTGTGGATTGTGTTTTCCAGATGACTCAGCCTCAGACGACTAACAAATTAAATTTATCACTTTATTTTAAGGGACTGTTCGTGTATTTTACTGTTAAGTTATCAAAACGAACGTTGGTTAGATATTCGATTAGTACAACTAAATATCATGTGCATACAGGGAAACTGCCAAAAAAAAAGTTGGCAGTGGCAAAATGACGTATATTAGGTAGAATGAAGAGCGAGCTAGTTTACCATTGCTTTCCTCATTGGACCAGAATGCGATATTGCAGCACTATTGACCCTATGCGTATCACCTTTCGTAACATCCATACACACAAGTCGTGCTCCGAATGGCAATACTGAGAACCTCCTAAACTTAAGCACTTCCATGGGACGGGATTTCGGTTGAAGCTACATTCTACTATGGTCTGTGCCAAGAGACATTTTAAATAGTTATTTACGCATCAGCAGCAGAAAGTGAACTTTTACATTACGAGTATGATGTTTACGGAATTTCTAAACGAATAACGAAAACTTATCACTTCAGTGGATATTGTGTACAATATTTTATTTCATCCTAGAGAGAATTTACTTTGTTCAAATTAAATTAATTTAATTATAAATAATTTTGTTTCCTCGAGACGCGAATCATCCATGTTTGATCCATCTATTGATGTTTTCTTGTTCTGAGTTTCCTGTCTTGCTATGAATAATGTAAGAGATGTGTATATGGGCTTATGTTGTAATGAAACACGGAAATTTATGTTATTTAAAGCAGTGAACAGTGCACCAAGCTACGAGAGTCGTAATCACAGACCTCTAATCCCTTGTAAATTAAGGTAATACGAACTTTATGATATGTGCGAAGTATGGGGGCAGTGGGGCTCCTACAGCCCTCCCAATAGAGGCCGCGCAGCGGGTCACGTGACTGCGCGCGCGAAATTTGAATTCTATGTGCTTTTTTGACAGCTGTTAAGGTGATGGCAGCTTAAACAACAGAGCATCGCTAACCTCAGTGCTGCCATTTTAACGGTGCTAAACTTCTTGGTTGCTACCTTATGCACGTGGGTGCGCGAAATTTGATTATTTTCACAAACAAGAGCACGTGGAATTCAAATTTCACGCGTGCAGTCACGTGACCCGCTGCGCGGCCTCTGATTGGTGGCCTGTGAGAGTCCCACTGCCATACTTCTATGCGATATTGATCTGTTGGAAATGGATGGCAGCAGATTACTCGAGCCGAGAAAAAAGAGACGCCATTTCTTGTGCAGATGGGTACAGGACCTCGGTGCTGCAATCAAGCGGAGAAAAAATTCAGCAAAGTTTCTTGTTTCATGATCTCTCTGAATATACATGTTTACATTACTGTGAATCGGAGTTCAACCAATTAGAGATGATTTCTAGTAAAACACTACGGAATGTAAAAGTGTCATTTTCCTCACTCGTTTCAGTACGGGAAGAAGCCAATTACTGTACGTCATAGTATGAAACTAAAAAACGGAACATAAATTTTATTCCTCACATTCTGTGGCATGAAGAGTTTCATTGTAACAACATTTAAGGAAGAACTGCAGGAAGAAGAGGAAGAGGACGAGCCAGTGTCTTATTTCAAGAATGAACTGCATGTCATACGCCGAGTTGACAAGACTGGCTCAAGATAGACACCGATGGCGGCGGCGACAAGGCTTACCTTTAGAATATGACGATCATGATATGAAATAAAACACGAAAAAATTGAAACAGGCGGTTATTCATGTGTATTCGAAACAAATTCTCAAGATATTCAGGTCATCGTCATCTGCTAAAGGAAATGCCTTGTCGCTATACGCACATCTGACGATCTTCTGCTACCCTCTTCATGTTGCTATGCCTGTTCACCGACGGAGCTCCTGATCTATGACATCCTTGGTCTCTTTCCCATTACTTTACCTTCAATGGTGGTTTGAAGAAGAGAGTAATGTCTTAGTACGTGTCCAAGGAACTTAGTTTTACTATTCTATATCGTATCTAATAAATATATATTCTCCATTACGTTCTATAAAACAAGGTCATTTGTGTTTCTATCCATCCAACTGGTTTTTGTATTTCTTCTCCAAAACCACATTTCTACAGCCTCAAGTTTTGTTTCCGTAATGTCCAGGTTTCGCAACCATACAGAGGCACACTCCAAACAAAGGTCTTGAGATATGATTTTCTGGTCTCCAAACTGAGAGGGTTGTTTAACAATAAAATTTTCTTATTTCGCAAGACTTGTTTTCCACCACTATTCTTTTCTTGATTTCCAAAAGGGTCCTGTTATCAGAGGCAATTACACTATCCAAATAAAATATTTCTGCGACTTGTTCTACCGGTGTGTTATTTAATTTTAAGGTTTTCTACCTATATGCTTATTTTTGCCTACTATCACGGATTTTTTTAGTTTAAATTTTTCTAAGGATCCCTTGAATGTTCTTAGCATCAGATAGGTCTACTAAATTTGTGATTAAAGGCTTATTTCTTTCAAATGATCAATCTTCGAGATATTTCGCGAATAAATGTCAGCTAGTTTATGTCAGTTTTGTTGACAATCGTCTTTATTTCTTTTTTTTTAAAATAAAGCTTTCTAGAAAATTTTGCATACATCGTTACATAGAAAACAATCACGTATCTACTGAATATTCACACTACATAGCCAGCATTCTCAGTGAGAAATAGCTACCCGACATGATTTAAGTTATCCATACACAGCATTTCCATCTTGTGTGCGAAATACATTATATTTGAAGACATCTAATGGAACTCAACTCTTGCGTCGTTTACTCCACTGTCGGAGATAATGAGAAGAAAGTAATAAGACGCTCGCAGAAGGGACAATTTTCGAGAGAAGAGTCACCGCAGATTATGAATGGCAAGGCTGACTTTGCCTAAGGTGGAGACACAACTCGGGTTTTGTAATGAACTGAAAACTCACTGAATACAAGAAAGTTAGACCAGGGATCTGCGAGAACAAACTTGAAGCACCCAACTTTGAGCAAGAAGCTTAGCAGTAAATACGCTGGACTGGTCAGGTACAGAGACGCACGTCAGGCCATTGAAGAGTGGGTCGATACCGTCAGGCTTATGATTAAGAATTCTACTGTAATGTGAAATTCATTTTATTTCCATTCACTGTAAGAGTCACTGATAATACGTAATTAATATCCTCTATTTCCAGAAACAAAGCCATGGATATTAGAGGACACTTCACAGAAATATGTGGTTTTTCATACGGTTGTGATGAATATGTTTGAAAAATGTTGATATAAAATAATGAGTCAAATCTTACAGCTCAAAACCCATAGCCTATTTCCAGTCATTCGATCAGGTCAAGAATGCAATGAAGCCCCATCTTGCGGGGTGAATAGGAACTGTATCGGCTGTAGCCAAATTTAGTAGAGAATTAGATTTGCGAGGCCTCGAGAGTTTTTATTTCGATCCTTCATGGCCTATTGTTTCGCTTTTACGAAAATTCCATTATTATTATTATTATTATTATTATTATTATTATTATTATTATTATTATTATTGGTTTTGCTTCCCAAGAACTACCTTTATGGCTTACAGAGACGTCTGAGAGTCGGAATATTGTTCCACATGGATTATTTTACCTGCCCGTAAATCTATCGACACAAGGCTGGCGTACATTTGTTCCTTCAAATATCATTCGACTGAAACACTATCCGCTTCTACCGAGCCACTCTAAGCCCATCCGTCTTAAAGACAAAATCGCTCCACCAATTTAAGGTACTACTCCCAACACGTTATTCGGATCTGATTCAAAGTGTTAATTATTTAGAATATCTCTTATAGGATTTTCTGATCTTTCTAAACCCCGCCCTAATCAACTTGAGGTAAATAAATTAAATTTATAACGTAGTCCAACAACAGCTTGGTTTACAATCTTCGCTGAAAATAAACATCTATTAATGCGATTTTAGGCAGTTAACGGAAGGAAGATTACTACTTTTAAAAAAAAATTACCTTTTATTACAAGTTTCAGACATACACAACAAATAAATGTAGGTCTACAACTAGGTTTTTAAGACATTTTAGATATGAGGAAATGTGTTTACCGTACGATGCCATCTGTAACACAAGGTATCTTACGTCAATTAATCATTCCAGGATGGACATTAAGTCAACCTCACTGCCTCGTGCTGACACACACAATCCATTAGAATGTTATTCATTTCATGTTATGTTGTCTTGCCCTTTCTTCGAGGCTATCAGCGAGCGAGAGAGAAAGAAGAGTGATTCGTTAAATAGCCAGCTGTTGAACTTTATGTCCTGTTGACAGTTCATTACAAAAAGTATTTACTTTCTGATGTTTTCGTTATTAGACACTAATCGATATGTCACTCAGCGCACGGGACAAAGATGAATTACTGAGCAAACTGTAAGTGGTTCGCATGTCACAGTAATTTTTATGGCAGAATAGTAGGCTACTGCTAACGCGCTCTCAAAGTAACGTATAACAAGGACATGCACTTTGGATGTGTGTGGAAACACCTCTAAGGGACAGAATTGAAATGCGGACCTCTACAACTTATAGCTCTTACAGTGACCACGGAAAGTATTCGTACACCTATGGAATGTGATGGAACTTCTTTACGGCATACGAGCTGAAGTTAGATTTATAAACGGCATAACGACAGACATCAGATATACACGCTGCACATACAGATCGTTTAAAAATGTGACATGATCGGCACGATACTGTATACAGACGGCAGATCATACCGCCAAGAAAGTATTCGTACAATGCGGATGTACTGAGTTTGTGATTGGTTAAACCAGTTGTCGCACAGGTTTACGTCGCTGTGCCTGCAGGAGGGGTTGTTATCTCTTCAGTCATCACTGTGCTGTAGTTGCCGCAAGGTTATTTAGTATGGGGCGAAAGAATAGAGAACTTTCAGAGAGTCAACGAGAGAATATAGTGTTACTGTATAAACAAGGTAAAATTTATCGTCAAATTGGAAAACAGCCGGACATTAGCTATACTACGATGAGTTCAATAGTTAATAAATACAAGCACAGCGGAAAAATGGAAAACAAACCAAGATCTGCTGACAGTACGAGAGTGACGCATTATTGTTCATTTCGTGCCGAATGCACCGTTCCGCAGTGCTACAGAACTCGCTTCAAGGTCCAACAAAACGGTGAGTGTGCAAACTATAAGGAATGTATTGCACAGTGCGAACCTGCGTAGTAGATGTACACGCACGCACATTAATGGTGTCCCGACATAAACAATCAGCACTGCCCCACTCCAGTACTGAAAAGGAGGGGAGAGAGTAAAGGGATAGTGTTCAAGGCCACTCCAGTACTGAAAAGAAGGGGAAGGGAGTGAACAGGTAGTGCTGAATACACAGAGTGTGTATTCCGGCGTTATACTGTAACATTGTAACAAGATGGCTCCTATCCTATCACAGGTGAATCGAGGACGTATTATTGGCATGTGGGAGGCTCACATGGTCCCCCAAGCAATAGCACAAGCAATACCATGCAGTCTTAGGACAGTTTTTTTGTTATTTGCTTTACGTCGCACCGACACAGATAGGTCTTACGGCGACGATGGGATAGGAAAGGGCTAGGACTGGGAAGGAAGCGGCCGTGGCCTTAATTAAGGTACAGCCCCAGCATTTGCCTGGTGTGAAAATGGGAAACCACGGAAAACCATCTTCAGGGCTGCCGACAGTGGGGTTCGAACCCACTATCTCCCGAATACTGGATACTGGCCGCACTTAAGCGACTGCAGCTATCGAGCTCGGTTTAGGACAGTTTGGAGATGGATAGAAATATGGCAAGAACGAGGTGAAGAAGGATTGGTAGACCCGATATAACGCAGCTACAAAATATTCCTAACTAGCATAAAATACTTTTCGGTTAAAAACCTCCTTTACCTCTTAATACTGTAATTATCAGAGTAGGTTACTTTTTTGTGTGTGTTAAAATGCTATTTGTTCGGGGCGTCGACCTATAGAGTTCTTTTGCCCCTACTTGCACAATATATGAACCTGCATGTAATTGGAACTGCGGAAGTGTTGAGTGTTGAATGTGAAAAACGTTAAGGACGACACAAACACGCAGTCCCCAGGCCAGGGATATAATCATTTACAATTAAAACCCCCTGACCCGGCCGGGAATCGAACCCGGAGCGGCCGGATGCGTTGCCCCGTATACCGCGGGGCCGGACGAGTAGGTAACCTAATGCTGTACTTCAATATATCCGCCACAGTGCCCATTTCGATCACAACGAAGTCTTGTAGCGGGCTGTCTACATGCAGTCCATGCAGCAATGCGTTAAGCGAGAAGGTGAGTCATTGTGCCTTCGACACTACCCCTGCACTCCCTTCCCCCATGTTTTGTACTGGACTGGCTTTCAACACTACCCCTTCACTCTCTCCCCTTCTTTTCAGTACTGGAGTGGGGCAGTGTTGATTGTTTATGTCGGGACACCATTAATGTGCACGTCTGTACACGAAAGAAGCCACTGACAAGTGAAAGAAATAGGCAGAAGCGCCTACAGTTCGCGAAAGAGTACTGTGAAAAGTCAATGAACTTTTGGAAGACAGTTATTTTTTCTGATGAAGCGAAGTTTGGAAGCTCAAAATGTAATCCCCACGGTAAAACACGGAGGAGCGAGTGTGATGGTTTGGGGCTGCATGGCTGCGAATGGAGTGGGAAACCTTGCATTTATTGATGGTATTATGGATGCTGGAAAGTACATAGATGTGTTGCGCCATAATTTAAGCAGCAGTGCACACACGCTTCCAACAGGACAATGATCCTAAACATTGTGCCATGATAACCCGTGAATGGCTGTTGTACAATGCCCCAAGAAGACTGTTCACTCCACCGCAGAGTCCAGATCTCAATCCCATGGAGAACCTATGGGATCATCTAGGCAAAGAACTGAAAAAACGCCATCCTACTAGTGAAGAACATCGTAAAGAGATACTCTCAGATGCATGGTCCAACATATTTGCAGAGTACACCAAACGTTAATTAACTCAATGCCAAGACGTCTGGAACAGGTCATCAAAGCTAAAGACATGCATACAAAGTATTAAGACTGTGTTTGAACAAAGACTTCGGCAAGGGTTAGAATTATCTAGTAGTGTAAGAATACTTTTTATTGTGTTAAAAGACGAGTTTATTTGTTTATTATGTTGAGCGCTGTGAATCTCATAGCAAATGTACAGCTAGGTTTCTTTTCCTTATGCATATGTCTCACTGGATGTGTTTATATTACTTCATGGTGCTTAATAGACAAGGTATACATTGAAATGTTGGTGTACGAATACTTTCTGTGGCTATTGTACATTTAATCTTAGCCTCCTTCTTCTTCTTCTTCTTCTTCCTCTTCCTCTCAATTAGCTGGGGTCGGCAGTATGTATGAACAAAAGCTCAATATTAAGACTGGGTGCCTCTCATGACACCAACCCTATCTAGAGGGATGAATTTGCTAATGCATGTTCCTCTTTGGTTGGTGCTGTGGTATACCGGGTCAGGAATAGAATGAAGCCCCATCTAGGGGCAAGGGTAGCAATTGTGCCGGCTGTCGAAGCCTATCGCACTCATGTGGGGCAATGATTAATGACTGACAGATGAAATAAAATATTAGAGAGTGTTTCTGGAATGAAAGGTGTCAGTGAATACGGAAGAACCCCGAGAAAAACCTGCCCCGCCTCCGCTTTGTCCAGTACAAATCTCACAATGATTGACCAGGATTATAACCACGAATCCAGCGGCGAGAGGCCGCCGCGCTGCCGCCAGAGCCACGGAGGCTCATTTACAGATCACAATAAACCGAAGGCCTACCAATCAGTAGTTTAACCCTGGAACAACACCCTGTCACATTCAGGACGCAAGCCACACACTGGGGTCATGATCCAAGCAAAAATCGTAATTTAGGGAGCTGATTAAAAATGTGATCAGCCTCTGTGGTGTAGTGGTTAGTGTGATTAGTTGCCACCCCATGAGGCCCGGGTTCGATTCCCGGATATGCCACAAAATTTGGAAAGTGGAACGAGAGCTAGAACGGTATTCTCTCAGCCTCGGGAAGTCAACTGAGTAGAGGGTGGTACAATTCCTATCTCAGTCATCCTTGAATTGGTTTTTCCGTGGTTTTCAACTTGTCCTACAGGAAAATGCCGGGATGGTAGGGCCTATCTTCGCTGAGTCCGAGGGAAAAACCAACCCTGGATGATAAACGGATTAAGACAGAAAGTAAGAAAATAAGGCAGAATGAAAGAAGGAAACATACATACATATTACCATTATAAACAATTATGCCCTTCAGCGTTCAGTATTGCAAGTCTGTGAATTTACTAAACTTTCCCACAATCCTCTATTTGCAACTGGTTCTGTGGCCTCATTTAATTCTATAGTTATCATCTTTAAATCGTTAGAAACTGGGTCTAACCATTGTCGTCTTCGTCTCCCTCTACTTCTACTACCATTCATAACATAGTCCATTATACTCCAAGGTCACCTACCCTCCTTAATTTGCCTAACATGGCCCTACCACCGAGGCCGGTTTATGCGACAGATTTATCCATCGAGTTCATTACTGGCTTTATCTCCTCATTCCGAGTACCCTACCACCATCGTTCACACCTGCTTGTACCAGCAATCATTCTCGATATTTTCTTGTCTGTTACATCTAATCAATGAATAAGTTACCCTGAGTCCACCAGCATTCACACCCGTGAAGCGAAGTTGTTCTAAAGGCAGACTGATGTCCGGGAACTAACTTCCTTCTTACAGAATACTGTTGATCGCAACTCCGAGCTCACTGCATTAACTTTTCTGCACCTTGATTCAATCTCACTTCCTATACTACCGTCTTGGGAGAACAGGCATCCTAAATACTTGAAATTATCTACCTGTTCCAGCTTTGCATCACCAATCTCATTGTATTCTCTGGGATTTCTTACCAATTGACATCAGTTTAGTGTTTGAAAAGCTAATTTTCATACCATACTCATTGCACGTATTTTCAAGTTACAAGATATTAGACTGCAGGCTTTCGGAACCATCAGACTTTAAGACTAAGTCGTCAGCATACGACTGACTTCTTACTACATTTACACATAACTGAATTCCTCCCTGCCATTTTATACGTTTCAGCAGATGATCCGTGTGAAATACAAACACCAGGTGAAAGATTACAGCCTTATATAACCCCTGTAAGCACCTTGAAACAAGAACTCTTTCTACCATCAGTATTTACTGTAGCCCAATTGTCTACATAAATGCCTTCTTATTGATTTTAATAAGCTATCCTTAATCCCATAGTTCCCCAGTGTGGCGAACATATTTTCCTTCGGTACCCTGTCATTTCTCTAGATCTACGGAATATGTACACAACTGTGTATTCCTCTCGTAGCAACTTCCATTTACATGGTGCATACTGAAAATCTGATCCTGACCGCCCATCTGTGGCCTGAAACCACACTGGTTTTCATCCAACTTTCTCTCAACCAGTGATTGCACCCTCCCTTCCAAGATACCAGTGAATACTTTGACTGGTATACTAATCAACGAGATACCTCGATAGATGTTGCAATCCTTCCTGTTCCCTTGCTTATAGATAGGTGCAATTACTGCTTTTGTCGTCGCCATAAGACCTATCTGTGTCGGTGCGACGTAAAGCCCCTAGCAAAAAAAAAATTACTGCTTTTGTCCAATCTGAAGGTACCTTACTAACACCCCATGCTAATTTCATTATTCTATGAAGCCAATTCATCCCTGCCTTCCCACTATACTTCACCATTTCAGCTCTAATTTCATCTATTCCTGCTGCTTTATGACAATTGAGTATTTACCATCCTTGCCATTTCCTGAAGCGTAATTTCACAAAAATTATTTCCCTTCTTCCCAGGAGCTCGGTTATTTGCGATACCACCAGGAATATTTCCTTTTATGTTGAAAGTATTTTCAAAATATTCCCTCCACTTGTCAGTGATTCCCTGGGACTTATTGTGAGTTGACCTGAATTACCCAAAACATTGTTCATTTCCTTTTTCCCTACCTTCCCAAGATTATTTATTACTGTCTAGAATTGTTTCTCTGGTGCTTGACCTAGCCTTTCCAGGTTCCTTCTCTAAAAGCTTTCCACGACTTCTTTTTATATTCGACAACTATTTGTTTCGTTTTGTTTCTTTCATCTACATAAATTTCCCTGTCTGCATCAGCCCTTGTTTTGAGACATTTCTGATAAGCCTTCTTTTCACGTTTACAAGCTGCTCTCACTTTATCATTCCTCTAAGATGGTCGTTTTTTCCCCATCTTTACACACAGTTTTTCCTAGCCATTCCCTTGCTCTTTCTACTACAACATCCCTATATACTACCCATTCTCTTTCTATATCCTGAACTGCTTACTATCCACTCTTCGGAACTTCTCACTAATCATATCCATGTCTATTTTACTTCGTGGAGATTATCAACCCTTATCCGTTTGCAGAGAGATTCCACTTTCTCTATCCAAGGCCCGGAGATGCTTAGTTCACTACAGATCAGATAGTGGTCTGTATCATCGAAAAATCCCCGTACCCTATCATATTTCCTTAATTAGAAGTCGGTTGAGGTATAGCCTGTTATGGATCTGATTACCCTACCCTCTCATGCGTGCCGATGAATAGCCTTATCCTTAAATAATGTATTCGTAACTGCTAAACCCATACTAGCACAGAAGTCCATCAAAGGCTTCCCATTCCTATTAGCTTCCATATCTTGCCCTCATTTACCAATCACCCTTTCGTATCCTTCAGTTCTCTTTCCAACTCTCGCATTGAAATCTTCTATCAGCACTATCATATCCTTGCTGTTAACCCTGACTACGATGTCACTCAACGCTTCATAAAACTTGTCAAATTCAAGCTCATCTGCACTCTCACATGGTGAATACACTGAGATAATTCTCCTCCTAATTCCTGCAACTGCCAAATCTACCGATATCATTCGCTCATTTGCGTGCCTAACAGAAACTATGTTGCGTAAAAGAGTATTCGTGATGAACAGCCCTACTCCACACTCCGTCCTTGCCTTTTTAACACCGGTCAAGTACACTTTATAATCTCCTATTTCCTCTTTATCTCCCCTTACCCGAATATCACTTACTCCTAGCACATCCAAATGCATCCTCTTCGCTGACTCAGCCAGTTCTACTTTCTTTCTTCCATAAGTCCCATTAATATTGATAGCTCCCCATCGAATTCCATTTCGTTCGCCAAGTTGTTTCCAAGGAGACTCGCCTGTCAAATGGGAGTGGGACTCCGTTACTCCCATAGATCCGAGGCTTGCTTAAAATATTCTGAGCTCGGTAAATTCTGTGAAACAGGATGATACCCTACTTACGCATAGTGAAATTGTGGAGCTCCCCTCTAACGGGTTAGGCACCACCCGTGGATTGCATAGTCCTAGCCATTTGAGCCCAAGGGAGGCCATGACACAGAATATGTCCAAATGCCCACCTCCATTCCGTAGCGACCAGTATCCCGACTCTCAGGACCACTTACTAGGCCATTCGGCCGCTGTGCATGGTTAATGAACTGGGACGTGACTACAGTAACCCACACACAAGAAATAAAAGGAAGAAAGAAAGAAAGAAAGAAAGAAAGAAAGAAAGAAAGAAAGAAAGAAAGAAAGAAATACATTTTTGATTCTTTGTTTATTTTTTTCTTTTAGAAATAATATGCATATAGCATTAAAATATTATTTTCCAATTAAATATTAATTGTTAATTAACTTGGTCGTAAAATTGGCTTCATAATTACCTTTGCTGCACAGATGATTTTCAAAGTTATTTTTATATTATTTTTATATTTTGCAGATGAGTTATCACAAAATTTAACGTCATTGTTTATTGGCTTCTAGATTGCAGTATAGCATTTGATTCTTGTACCTTGAATTAAACGGTTTAGTAAACCACGTGTGACCATCTCAGCGCCGATTTCTTCCGGTTTCGACCACAACCAACGCAGCATTTTCTCCTATAAACACACTACTCGTTATCTACAATGTCCAGATCCAGCACCACAGTTATCCATTTTAAATATGAACATAATGTGATGAGTGAAGAAAAACTGTCCTCAAGAAATCACTGTTACACAGATCGCAGAGTGTGGCCATATTGGACCCAAATGCACAAGTAACTCAAAATGTACACTCATATTCATAAAAAACAGACACCGTGAAAGAAGAGATAGGAAGTTCACATTTACAAAACATGTACATTAGTATGTTCTGAAGAAATGACTAGCATTTGAACCATGTCGGCCATCAGGTTCAAGGTCCACATCGATATAACGGCGCACCGCTACTGACAGGTGAAGTGTGCCTACGGCTCTTGTTTTCGCTATAAACCGAAGGTAATAGACCAGTGTGAGTTGAGTAGACGTGCAGGATGCCTCGCAGACGTATGCGAGAACTGTACCGTCAAATGAGTGAGTTTGAAAGAGGGCGCATTATTGGCATGAGGGAACGTGATGAATTGATCCGAGAAATTGCTGCTTGTCTGGGACGAAGTGTGTCGGCAGTGCGACGTGAGTGTACAGAAAGGTTCACAGAAGGCCGTAGAACAGGATGAGATGGGTCCCACCACCGAGAACCCCCCCGCCCCCCCAAAAAGAAAAAGATTGACATCCTATCCGATCGGGATTACAGGACATATCTGCGTCCACCTCGCCCCTGGCGTAACAATAGAATAGCGTAACACATCGTACACTTTCAGGAGTGTCAGTACGTCTTCGTTTATTACGGTCTGGGTTATCGGCGCGTCATCCACTTCTCCGCCTACATTTAACTGATGGCAATAGACATGCTAGACTGCAACGGTGTATGGAAGACGTCACTGGGGACAGGAATGTCAGCAGATAGTGTTTTCGGACGAATTCAGGTTCTGTTCGTTTGAAAATGATGGCTGCATATTGATTCGCCGCAGACAGGGGGAGATGCATCACATTGACTGCATTCGCACAAGACATACTGTGCCAACTCAAGGCCTTATGGTGTAGGGTGCTATTGGGTACAACCACAAATCACAGTTGTTGCGTGTCCAGGGCATTGTGACCAGTTTGGCCCACGTGAATGACATCCTGCGACCCGTAGCCGTACTCTTTCTGCACGACACCCCAGGTGCCATATTTCAGCAGGACAATGCCCGATCACATGTTGCTGCACGAACACGTGCCTTCTTGTTGTCACAGGATGTCAGACTCTTGCTCTGGCCCACCCGATCACCAGACTTGTCACCAATAGAAAATGTGTGCGATATGATGAAACGGCAGATGCGGTGCCATGACCCAATGCCAACCACCAAAGATGAACTGTGGAACCAAGTGAATGAATCATGGATGGCCATACAACAGGATGCCATTTGCGTCTAATACGCGTCGATGCCATCACGCATGGAACAAGTTATCAGTGCCCATTCAGCACCCAGTGCCAATTAGGCAATAGGACTCAGTCTGAACCTGCATGACTGAAATGATAATCGTTTCTTCAGAACATACTAATGGACATGTTCTGTGAGTGTGAACTACCTATCTCTAGTCTTTCAAGGTGTTCTGTTTTTTTATGAACATGAGTGTATAAAGGAAAACGCCTGGTTATAGTTGGCACTCTGTCACCCAAACACGGAAGGTAGAGTGAATAACAATGTTGCCATCTGTGGAACAGGATTACCCACTAAAACGGCGGCTTGAAAACCACTATTCTGCGGACCAACGCTATGAACAGACTAAAGCGGAAGTAATGTCATTGTCTCGCCACACTCGCCTTGGTTGCCAAATGACAGGCGCGTGATTGGAATTTGTACTACAGCATTTATTTATTTATTTATTTATTTATTTATTTATTTAATTAATTATTTATTCATTTATTTATTCATTTATTTATGTCACATGTCTGTAACAGAGTTGCACTCCAAGTAGGCCTACAACATACATTACAAAATATAGTACCATGATTTATGTTGCAAAACAGAAAAAGATCTGTTTCTACACTATGTGACAACACCGTAGCCGCCAAGAATTTAAATTTGAATTATTACATAATACATCATTATAGACCGTTATGCTTTTCAGCGCTCAGTCTGCAAGCCTCTGTGAATTTACTAAATGTCGCAACAATCCTCTATTTACAACTAGTGCTGTGGCCTCATTTAGTATTATCTCTCTTGTCTTTAAATCGTTAGAAACTGAGTCTAACCATCGTCATTTCGGTCTCCCTCTACTTCAGTTATTTTCCTAAGTAACCTATCCTCCTCCATTCGCCTCACATGAACCCACCACCGAATACGGAATATGCGTACAGTTTCGTATTTCGAGTTCATTCCTAGCTTAGCCTTTATCTCCTCATACCAAGTGCCCACCTGCCATTGTTCCCACCTATTTGTACCAGCAATCATTCTCGCTACTTTCATGTCTGTTACTTCTAACTTATGAATAAGTCATCCTGAGTCCACCCAGCTTTCGCTTCCGTAAAATAAAGTTGGTCTGAAAACAGACCGATGTAAAGGTAGTTTCATCCTAGAGCTGACTTCCTTCTTTCAGAATAGTGTTCATCGCAACAGCGAGCTCACTGCATGAGCTTTACTCCACCTTGATTCAGTCTCGCTTACTATATTACCATCCTGGAAGAACACACATGCTAAATACTTGAAATTATCTACCTGTTCCAGCTTTGTATCACCAATCTGACATTCAGTTCTGTTGAACTTCTTTCCCACATTAATACTCTGTATCCTATTTCATAAAACTTCAATTAAAAATCCACCAAAGTAGGCTATCCAATGACATGAGCATGAAAAAGACTATATTTCCCGCCGCTCCACCATGTGTTAAATTTTGCCCAATAGGAAAAAATGAAACTAATTTGTTTGGAAAACCATCGTGTTGGTAGCTCTGATGAATAACAACCACCTAATGTCATATGGCGCGTGCGCAGAGACGGTCTTTGGTTAAGAGAGTCCCGAGCAACACCACAGTGTAGGTGGTGATGATGATGCCTAACATCTACGGTCATCGGCCCCACAGTGTAGGTCTAAGGTTAACACCAGTATACAAAATGATAGGAAAGTTATTTAAAAACGAAATAATACCATACTTTCCTAAAAACTTACACGTACCTCGTGATCTTGTTAAGAAATTATGACAAAGGTTGATCCTTGACGCGGTCTCGTCATAAATAACGTTTCATTTACTTATTGTGTTCCTAACACATGCTATACCAGGTGAACGCCTAAGATTTTGCCTGTTTTTGTGGTAAAGAAACACGTAATTTTCAAGGAAACTCATTTTTTTGTTTATTTGTAATATTGGCCATCGGCTTCTACAAACGTCGCCCATCTTTCAGGTAGGTTATGAATACCGTGGCAGAAAAACTGCTTGTATTTTGCGGCAAACCGTTCGTCGAGCCATTTTCCAACTTTCTCGAAATTGCTGAAGTGCTGCTCTGCAAATGTGTTGCGAATGTGATGCGAAGAGGTGATAGTCAGATGGCGCCAGGTCGGGGTAGTACGGCGGGTGCGGAATGATGTCCTATCCACGCGATTTCAAGGTGTCTTTCACTGGTTTACGCAAGGTCGCGTAAAAAAAAAACACTTCGCCATTTCTTCTGGCCCATTCCGGTCGTCTATCGATCAATGCGTGATTTAAATTAATAATTTGTTGGCGACAGCGTTGTGCATTAACGGCTTTAAAAGTTCATAATACACAATACCGCTACCAGAGCGCGCACTATAGTTCACATTGTAATCAACACATTAAAACTGTCGAAACCTTGTCTCACATGGTCTAATCGATGGAGCGTGTTCACCATACGCTGTGTTTCTACCAGCAAACGATGACTTTCTAAAGCCGTTCCCTTTTGATTAAATAAGAAAAGCAATGCGTGCTGCAAATGTTCTTTTTCAGGCACAAACGTCGACATGATCACAACACAGACGCCAGTGTTTGGCGAACGCAAATTGTGTGTCTTGGTAGGTTAATGTCAGACGAACAATCTGACGTATGTGTTAAATTCATTCGCTGCGTACTGTTCGCTGGCGCTATCTCTTAGTGAAACAGGAAAATACTTATGCATACACCTGGTATTCACACTGCACTGCTGTGTTGTTCCTCTTTGAGACTATTCCACTTCCTGGTCTTGACCATGATTTGAGATTTAATTTAGATATGTCTTTGGCATTATCTGAAGCCATTTTTTTCCCATTTCCGACTTAGTTTGTTTTCAACTGTTAGGTCCTGCAGTCTGCCGAAACTAATTTTGAGTAATAAATTTGTAAACGATCTCTAAATAAATACATATGATAACAGAATAAAACTTGAAAAGGAAACAATATAATTAAAATAGAATCACATGTTCCGTTATTGAGAGACCATCATCAGATTCTAACAAATCACATTCAAGTGTTTGGAAATATATGAACATTTATTTTCTTACTCTTACATTCTTTGGTTGCCTGCTGCCATTTCTTGATGGATACAGTACTTGTATATCCATCCCTTGGCACAAGCCAGAGTCAAGTGTAGCTTCCACCGAAGTCCCAGTCAACATCCATGGCTGTGATAATATGGAAGCTGCTGGAGTATGGGTGGTGCTGAGTATTGACATTCAGATCACGACTAGTGCATCTGAGTGTTATGAAAGGTGTTGCTCATAGGGTCAGTCGTGCTGCAATAGCAATGGTTTTTTGCGGTTTCCTTATAACCGCATAACCTTTGGTGGTGCTATTTGAGGATCCAACCAGCCTCTGGGCTGATGACCTAACAGACAGACAGACAGACAGACATTCTTTGGAACTTGAAATTTAGAATTTATCTTAATGAAATCCTATTTTCTCCTCACTCTAGCATAGAATACCAATATTTATACATTTCTAAATATTTGAGATTGATTTGATAGAACCTGATGATGTTCTTTCAAGCACGAAACATATTGTTCTATTTTTTAGTTGTTTCTTTTTCAAGTATAATTCTGTTACCATATGTTTTCATTTTCATGTAGTTTATAAATTTATTACACAGTATTAGTTTCGGCAAACAGTAGAAACTACCAATTATAAAGAAAGAAAAGCTTCCAAAAGCATTTTTCTTCAGAACGAATTTATTACTTCTTATTGCCGTACATGGTGCTGCAAGGGTGATGATCAAAACAAGCAAACATACTAAATACACAATATAAACTAACTGCTTTCGTAGGTCTAGAGGCTTGAAATTGATTCCCTGTTACAGCCTGGACTCTTGACTTCCTTTTTTTCTTTTTTTTTTTTTTTTTTTTTAACTCCTGCCAGGTTACCGCTGAGTGAAACGCAGGATTGATTACGGAGCATTCTCTTTATGAGCTGACTCAGTTTGTACGCGGGATTTTATTACAGTGGCTATAAAATTTCGAGTGAACACCAAGGGGGTAGTCCAGGTCATCTTTGTGCTATTTCTTGGTACCTCCTCCAGGACCGCATCACCCTCAACATTTCTCAAACCAGTGCGAAGCCAGGAATGGCCTCAAGCATCTCATTTCCCATTCTATTGCGCGGCACTATCTTCTCTCCCAAATTAAGCTGACAATATTCTCCTCTCTGTGCGTTCAACCTACAACGAATTATGTGGTTCACAAAGAAGAGACCGAAGGTTCTTAAATTCTCATTACTGGAATCTTTCAGCTACACTGTATCTTGCAGTCTATTATTAGATGTAAGGCTTTTCAGGTGGTTGCTCTATAAACAAGCGTTTCGTCTTAGGTGTGAGTGGGAAGTGTCAGGCCCTACCCACTGACGCTGGGGTGTGTGTAGGAGAATTACTACTACTACTACTACTACTACTACTACAAGCAAGGTTTCATTCCACTCCTCGAAGGGGAGGGGTGGGCTAGCCAGTAGGCTACACCTATTGTATGGGTGATGGTTAATGGATGTGGTAGGATTGGTGATTGGGATGATCAGCCTCCTGGCTAAGTGTTTTAATGATTCTTGGGTAGTGTATAGATAATTAGATATGCTCGATATGCAGGTTAATTCATCAGAAGCCCATCAGTAGAGGCACAATCTTGATAACTGCATATGGGACATAAATCTTCACAATGGAGATTATAAATCAAACGGCTTAAACGCGTGACGTATAATTTTTCAAATGCTTTATTGGTGGAAAATGTAAACTAGATCCCTGATCGTGAACTTAGACTTTCCATTATTCCTACAATCAATACAAAATAGTAAAACTGTCTATCCCGGAACATGATGGTTTATTCCAAAATGTTCTTTTTCGGAAGTTTTCCTTTTACAGAGATTTCATTTCTTCCTTCCCATGTTTCTCTTACATTACTGTTCTCCTTAAATAAAAACGTTTTACAGATTTTTTCAAAGACATCTCTACAAAACGGTATACATGAAAACACAGAATTAAATCACATGAAAGGTGCAGCTCAATTAGTTTAAAACTTAGTGGCGTGGCGATTTCAAACTTAAAAATCAATTGTTGAAGCAAAATTTGTTCTCGCTTTTCGCGAATACAAATTTGAACATATGGTTATACATATTACAAACATAAACTAACTGACCCCACGTAGACCAGACGTGCCACCTCATCAGTGTTCGGTGTCGCAAGGAGAAGATCTTTTACTGTACAGGATGCAGGGCACGGCAGGCAATCCTGTAGGTGCTCCATGATCTCGGGTTCTCCACAGTCGCAGTCGCAGGGAAGTGCCGTTTCAGGAAATTACTCTTGGATTTTCCAACTCCAGGACGAAGACGATTCAGTGACCTCCACACAATCCAATTTTGTTCGTGCCGAGGTGTGAGACGTTCCGAAGTCAAGAAATCTGCATTCGTTTCCTTGCTGCAGCTGCTGTAGTTTGCACGACTGCCGTGGTTTTGAGGAAACTGCTGGTGGACAATCTACGTGTAGCTGGTACGTAACCATATAGCGCGTGGGATTATTGATGTAACTGTCTGGTAGCGCTATTCACGCAAGCTGGTAGAGTTTTACAAAAGGTGTAAACCTCAAGAAACCTGTATTCATCCAAAATATTTCATTGAGTGCTTTGTCAACTTTGTTCGCGAGGATAGATTTGTAACAAAATAGGCTCTCATAATCTGCAGTACTGTAACTTGGTGAAAAAGCTGTCGTTCTTTGGGTTAATGGTTGAGAGCCCGACGTGCTAACGGAGATCTTACGAAGAACTGTTGTTTATTTCTAGCCTTGTATTCTGGTAATACTGCGTACAGGTCAGAGTACGATAGACAGTGACTGCCAGGTATTTTACGGGTTGCTGTAAGGATGTAAAGGAGAAGTATGGTTCCAGTGTATGGAACCCTCACCAGGATTACTACATTCGGAACTGAAAGAAATCCAGAGGAAAGCAGTTTGATTTGTTCTGTGTTATTTCCGATAAAACAGTAGCGTTACGAAATAGTTGCAAAGTTTGGGCTGGGAAGACTTGAGAAAAAGGACACGAGCTGCACGAATAAGTGGTATGTTCCCAGCTGTCAGTGGAGAGATGGCGTGAAATGACATTAGTAGAACAATAAGTTTGAGTGGTGTCTTTGAAAATAGGAAAGATCATAATATGAAGATAAAGTTGGAATTCAAGGGGAAAAATTGGGGCAAATTTTCGTTTATAGGAAGGGGAGTTACGTATTGGTATAATTTACAAAGGAAGATGTTCAAGAAATTTCCGAATTCTTTCCGATTATTTAAGAAAAAACTAGATAAACAACAGATAGGGAATGTGCCACCTGGCTGACTGCCCTAAATTCAGTCAGTGGTCACTATTAACATTATTATCAATGTGGGCGGGGCCACTGTGATTATCAACAGATAAGGAACGTTCCGTTCTCAAAAAACCGTTCTATATTACGGCTGTATATTTCATGTAATCGAGGTTTATGTCATCACAAAATTGAGTCATATTCCACTATTCCGTATCCCACTATAGAAACTGATTTCCTTCAGTTGTTATTATTGCTGAACTGTATTTAATATGTTGGAAAACTTTCCGTTCCGACAAATTTCATACATTCTAACATACTCCCTTTACGGTCCCTCGTACTTGTTTATCAGAGTTAACAGTAAACCGTACAAGTTGTTTTACTATCGCGTGACCACCGTCTCGCTTTGTAATGGACTTGTGCTAAATCATAAATTCATAAACGTATTTATGACGAATGTGGGTTATAAAACTTCACCTGAAGCACTGTTTTATTTTGAATACTTAAGGATGAAAGAGATGTGAAAATCGTTGGCGAATCTGTGTAAAGACTTCCATTCAGAAACACCAGAAATCGATTCCGGACTGGGACTCGAAATTGATCTGTCTTATTAATTTCTATTTTTCCAGGATGAGGTGTATGTATTCACCTTCTTACATCCTCTCACTTCCCACAAAACATATCACACTGACAACAACAGGAGATAAACCTAATATTTAAATACATTCCACCAAATAGGGTTGCCTCCAAGAGGGGGAGGGGATCGTAAAACTGGACCAAGTCCGTATACAGTACATGACATAGTCGCATCCTCGAACCTACCAGTTGTTATTATTGCTGAACTATTCAATAACTGAAAATATCAAAGGAAAGCAGCGCGCTTTGATCTGGGTGATTTTCGACTAAGAAGTAGTGTTACGAAAATGTTGCAAACTTTGGGGTGGGAAGACTTCGGAGTAAGGGGACGAGCTGCTCGACTATGCGGTATGTATCGAGCTGTCAGTGGAGAGTTGGCATGCAACGACATAAGCAGACGATACACTTGAGTGGAGTTTTCAAAAGTAGGAAAGATCATAATGTGAAGAATTCAAGAAGAGAAATTGGGGTAAATATTCATTTATAGAACGAGAAATAAGGGACTGGAATATACTATAAACAGAAATGTTCGTAAAATTCCCAAGTTCTTTGAAAATATTTAAGAAAAAGTCTAGGTAAACAATTGACAGGGAATCTACCACTTAGGCTACAGCCCTAAACGCAGATCATTGATGACTGACTGACGGAAAAGGAGAAATAGAGAAAAAGACGTACACAATAATTTAAAAATATTAAGAGATTTTCTTCGTTGGGCCTGCCTCTTACTCAGAAGCTCCAGGTTCGTTTCTCGGGCACGTCAGAAATTTTTACCCGAATCTATAGGCTGGTTCGTTGTTCACTGAATTGGCGTATGGCTTTTAGTGCCGGGAGTGTCCAAGTACAAGTTCGGCTTGCCAGATGCAGGTCTTTTGATTTGACTGCCGTAGGCGACCTGCGTGTCATGATGAGGATGAAATGATGATGAAGACAAATACACCCAGCCCCAGTGCCAGCGAAATTAACCAATTAAGGTTAAAATTCCCGACCCTGCCGGGATTCAGACCAAAGGCCAGCACGCTAACCATTTATCCATGGAGCGGGACGTGGTTCACTCACCCTACGTGATTACAATTGAGGAGCTTTCTGACGGTGAGATAGAAAGCCAAGAATAACTGCCGAGAGTATTCATCTTGCCAACCACACGACACCTAATAATCTGCAGGCCTTCGGGCTGAGCAGCGGTCACTTCGTAGGCCAAGACCCTTCATGGTTGGTGCGCCATGGAGTTTCGTTTCAGGAGATTCCCTTCAGAATCTCTTCACCTATATGGATGTGATTTCTTATATTTTATTATGTTCAGAAATGAGGCAAGTTACGATGGTGATGGTTTTAGATTTTAGAAGGAAAGTCAGCTATATATTAAAACCCCTTAATATGAAATGCATCGTTTATTTTATTCAGGGACGTTTTATACGGTAGCATGAAATTGCCTAGAATACAGTGTGCGCAGGATTTCAATTAGAAGACTTTTAGACCGATTTTGGATAGAATATCAGAGAAACATATATAGGCCATGGATTTTAGGTTTTATAAACCTCCATTATAGCTTTCATGTATGCTTAAAATATATATTCAGGGTAGTAGGAAACAATGCGACTCGGGAGACAGTGGGTTCGAACCCCGCATATAGACGGGCTGACGCGTCCCGTCCACCACTCCTACGCCCGTCTATAGACGGTGCATGAGAACTTTACATCTGTGATGTAAACAAGCATGGTGGAACAACGAGCTAGTTGCACTGACAGCGATGTTATTTCGGATCAAAGAATATTTCAGTTATTAACCACAACGGAAAGCGACGAAAAAGATGATGATTTTAATGAAATTTTAAGGGAGTTTGAAAATTACAGTGATACAGAAAGTGCTGAAAATATTGTAAGTGAGAAAGATATAGTCTGCTTTTAAACGGAGGAAGAAAAACTCGGTGAGTTCAAAGGTTATTTCATCACTATTTTCGTGGTGGACGGATGACTTTTCCCCACAAGACTTTCAAGTAACAGTTACAGACTCTGCGAAGTAGTGTTTGATGACAACCCCAAAATCAATGATTTTTTAAAACTACTCTGCCAATGGAGTTGGTGAAGCTGGTTGTTGATGAAACAAATCGGTATCACAAACAACTAGTGGAAAACATTGAGCTGTCACATTCCAGGTTTAGAAAATATTTTAAAACATCAAATTATGTACATGTAAGGAGTTACATGTATTAGTTGCCTACAGATTTTTAGGAAATCATTTTATTTTGGGATCTTTACTTTGTATAAAGATGATGAACGCGTGGGCACAAAAGGTGCAATTTTGTTTTATCTCAGAATAATGCTGAACATAATTGTAGGATCTTATATTTGCATTTATCTTTATAAACAACCAACATTTATAAACATTTTAAGCTAATCACCCCACTGATAAGTTAAAAATTGAGGCTTCTACAATTTTTTTCACATACGAATGAAAAACTCAGCACTGAGTTACCAAACAGTCAACTACTAACTCAGCACATAAAAGGCTATCGACAGTCCTGAAGATAGTTTTCCGTGGCTTTCCATTTTCACACAAGGCAAATGGTGGGGTTGTATTTTAATTAAGGACACGGCCGCTTCTTTACCACTCCTAACCATTTCTTATCCCATCGTCGCACGAGACCTATCAGTGTCGGAGCGACGTAAAGCAGATCAGATTAGTGCAAATGTAGATTTATGCTCCTAAAGAGGATTTATGCTCATATTTAACTTGAAATAAGGAATAGAAATCTCAAGTATACTTCAGTAACCGTGTTAGGGTATTGCAGTGCAGATTTTAGGTTAGTTACGAGAAACCTACTTGCTTGAAGCATTCCTGACAGAAGAGTACTCGACCATCCGTAGTCAAGTTTCGATTTGTAGCAATCCATTTTTCAATTTAGGCATTGTTTCATTATACAAGAATTAGAGTTAATAGATATTTCAGCAACCATTCACCACGATTTTTCCCTGCTGCACACTCCTTGAATGACTGGAGTAGGAGGAAATAAGTTTGCGGTAAGTTTCACCAGACAAATAATATTATTCATTTGAAGAAGACAAAACAGCTATTTAGTTTATTTTAGGTGCCAAACCCTCATTTAGGTATTACTGTTGAAACATTTCTTAGCCGACTAACTAGGGGTCCCCATACAAAGAAAAACTTAGAATTAAGCAATTGCCTCAATTTTTCCGAACGTTGAAAGGCTGAAGGACCCGGAAATATTACAAATTGTGAGAGAGAGCTCTATCAAACTACAGTAAAAAAATCGAATACCACTTCCGGCCTTTTGTCAGTTCCGGAAAACAGCGTAAAATCGCTTGCTTATTTAATCGTTTTATTTCTTATTCAAATTCTATCCAAATTAACCTATTTACATAATTCTTCTTGTAATGTTTTCTTTGGTTCAATACCCTCTGGCGATTTTTGATTTTTCAAAAATGTCCACACCGAATGTCGTTATATAAGTGCTTAAGTTATATTCTGCATATACTTAAGTTAGCGCTCGTAGTGGTAGAAAAAGGCAAACTGCTAAACTTATCGACCGGATAACGATGATGAACAAAAACAAATTAATTTTTAGGAATAAATAAAGAATGTATTCTCCTAACTCATATTTTATTTACCGAAAATTCGTACCTCATATCCGTAAGATATTTTCAACATTGAGGTGCTTGCATCTAGATTTAATTTAGCTACAATGAAATTCACATTGTCTGCTTCGATGGTGATGATTGTTGTTTAAAGGGTCCTAACATCTTAGGTCGTCGGCCCCTAATGGTACGAGACGCGCGATATGATATGATAATTAAAATTTTAGAATATATCCACTGACCAAAATGTGAAACAAATGAAGATTAACAATGATTGTGAATTTAAAATAATCAGTGGATCTAATTTGCAATCACTTATTTTCGTCAAAATGAGAGATGATAGGTATATTATGGTGTAATTATACATTGCCTTCAAATGCAATATTATATTTTAAAAAGGTCATCAAAATACACAAACACAAACTAAAACAGAGTCAAATTAATAAATTAATAAAACATAGTGAACAATAATATAAAGACTAATACGAAACACTGCGTTTACATGCGATAAAGCAAACCACTATCCCTCATAAAACGGATTACGAGGTCTGATGACTTCTGACTGGTCATCCCGCAGGATGAGGGAGATGATACTCGTGAGGTTTAGACTTCGGCGCAGATGGCCAGGTCCACGCACACTTTAAGGATGTGTACCATGGTGAGATAATCGCCGCAAGTGCACACGATAGGGGTTCTCCTTTCAGTAAATAGTAGTGCGTTACTATACCGTGGCCGATTCGAAGACAACACCACCGCTTCCTTCCGAGAAGCTCGAAGGGAAGTCCTCCATTCCTTCGTTGTACCTTTATCGCTCTAAGCTTATTCAGAAGTGGACTGGCTTGCCACTCTTTTTCCCAATGTGACATAACCAAATGTCCCAGCAGAGAGCTAATATCACTTGCTGGAACCTTGTAGGGCAACGGGGGCAATGTTACAGCCTCCATGGCAGCCTTATCAGCTAACTCGACTACCCGTATACCCATGTGGGTTGGGAGCCACATAAACGTGATTCTGGTGCCGGCATCCGAACACCCGGCCAGCAAGTTCTGGATCCGCTGCACCAGATGGTGCCGAGGAAAACGTGTATCAATAGATTGTAGCGAGCTCAAGGAGTTGGTACACAGCAGAAAGCATTGGCGCTCATCGGACAGTGAGTATCGCAGAGCTTCACAGATAGCATAGAGCTCGGCTCTGTACACACTACAGATTTCCCGGAGACCGAAATGAAACCTATCATTGTCGACAACGAACGCAGAGCCCAGATTCGTTTCTGCCCTCGAACTATTCATGTAAACGACGACTGAATCTTAATACCGGTCAACAACGGACAGGAGGAGCCTCTAATAAATCGAGGAATCCGTGTTTTCCTTCAGGCCTTTCTGGAGATCCAGAATTATTTCAGGTCGTCGAATTATCCACGGAGGTATCCCTCTTGGTTGTCTGACAAGACAGGGAACCGAAGGCACATTAAACAATCTGCGACTGATATCCAAGCGTATTCCAACAGGCCGCGTTGCTCGAGGATAAGCAGAGTACAGCCGACGGTAAATACGTAAAGATAGGTTGGGTGTAGTGGCATCTGTCGCAAATTTGCAGCGTAGGACAGAAGCATTTGTTGGCGCCTCAGGTGTAAAGTAAAGGCGGCACACCAGACTCAGCAAGCAGCCTAACCATGGGCCTTGTACGAAAAGCTCCTGTTGCTAAACTAACCCCGCTGTGCTGGATGCTATTCAGTTTCGCAAGGACGCTTTGCCAAGCTGATCCATATACTGCACTGCCGTAGTCTAACCTGGATAAAGTATGTGCCCTATAAAATCCTAGGATCACCCACCCCCCAAGTAGTGCAACTAAGAAATTTCAAGATATTCTTAAAGGATTTCGCTTTTAACTGCCGCACGTGTGGCTCCCGTGATAATTTGATGTCGAAAAGGAGCCCAGTAAATCGGTGTCAACTACGGGTAGAGCAACATTCCCTAAATGAATCTGAGGATGCGAGTAAAGAGTGTGCTTCCGGCTAAAGTGTACAACAGAGGTCTTTGCGGTTGCAAACCAAAATCCATATTCTGAAGCCCACTGGTCTACTCTCCTAATAGCTTGCTGTAATTGTCAGTCTGCGACTACCATATTGTGCGAACTAAGATGCAGAGCAAAATCGTCCACATATAGTGATTGTATTACTGCTGAACCAGCAGCAGTGACAATGCCGTTTATGGTAATCACGAAGAGAGTGGCACTAAGAACCAATCCCTATGGAGCTCCATTTTCCTTAACGTGGTATTGCGAATATGCCCTTCCTACTCGGACACGGGATAGACGGAGGGAGAAAAAATTTGCAATAAATACCGGCAAGTTACCCCGGAATCTCCACTGATGCAGGACTGAAAAGATACCCTACCGCCATATGGTGTCATAGGCCTTTTCTAATTCGAACAAAACAGAAACAAAATGCTATTTGCGGAGAAATGCATCCTCTTCAGGCGTACCGAGTGGTCAGTGGTCGAGAGAGCGGCTCGAAAACCACACTGGTACTAGGACAAAAGTACTTTTATTCTCCAGACAGCAAACAAGTTGGCGATTTACCGTCCTCTCAAATAGCTTACACAAACAGTAAGAAAAATAGGTCTCTAACTTTCTGCATACTTAGGATTTTTGTCAGGCATGAGGACAGGAATGATTATGCCCTCTCGCCATTGAGACGGTAACTCCCCTCTGTCCAGATTAGGTTGAACACACGAAGGAGATATAACAGACTATCCTCATTAAGGTCTTTCAACATCTGGTTATAGACATTGCCTGGTCCAGAAGACTGTCCTTGCAAAGTTCCGATCTCGAGGAGAATGAAGACCAGGGCAGTTAGCGCACCTATATGGAGTTGTGCAGTCTTCCGCGTCATGAGCTTCTCCCCCACACGTCCCACAAGTAGATGGATCAAAAAAACGAGATATAGTGTGTCCGAATCTCTGGCATTGATAGCACCGCATAGGACGCTTGATGTACGGCCTCACCTCGCAACGATAATTTGTTACCTTGACTTTCTCTAGTAACACTGACAATTTGAAGGAGACTACGAACGCACCCGTGGCAACGTCTTCCCCGTTGACTTTGCGCGTGATGGACCGGACGTGTGTCACGCTACGGTGCTTCATGTCTTCCATCAATTCATCGTCAGTTTTCAGAATGATATCACGGTGGAAGATAACACCGCGAACCAGATTCAAGATTTTGTGCTCTTCCACTCTGACTGGGATTTCGCCAAACAAACCACCATTGTGCATTTTCTTATGATCCTCAAGTTCGCCGTATACACCTACAATCTGTCGACTGAAAATGATCGACTTTTCCAGCTTGAAATCTTGCCGAAAAGTTCTGGTAGCAACCACGAACCTAGGGAAGCTGGAACCCAAACTAATACGCTGCGTTTGTTCCCAAGGGGTTGCCCCACTTAGGGAATCGAGTGTTAAGGACTTGGATAGGGAACTACCCGTGGCAGTCGGAAGTTGTTTCGACGCCACACCCGAAACCATCCTCCCCGAATGCCAACTAAGCAGCCAAGGCAATAACCACCTGGTCGAAGCAGGTATTGCCCGGCGTTCGATGTTAGAAGATGTCTATTACGGAATGACTGAGGCAATTATCACTAGGACTCCCTTCCTCCAATCACCCGCGCAATCACATGTACCCCATATCGTGTACAGGGAAATAAATATGGAGAAAATGAATAATTATGAATATCTCCCCCTTGCATTTGGCTCTGCGGGGACCTGTGTTGTCAGGCGGATACTACAGCACGTGTACATGGCGCTCCCAACCGAAGGCTTCCGGGGGTCACCAGTGGGCTTTCAAGCGTAACCACACACGTAACAGGCCCATCTCCGAGCAGTAAGCACATCAAGAATTTTGAATCGATGTACAACTAGCCCTCAAAAGAATAAAAGATAAATTAAAGAGGGGACCGATGGCCACACGACCGTTTTATTCGCCTTCTACAACAGGCAGGGTTTACCTGTGAATCTATTCATACCCTTCCATCCGCAGGGAGTCCAACACATGATACCAAACCACAATCCAATTCCGCGGCTAGGTCACCCCTTTTGGTTGCCTCTTACGTCAGGCAGGGAATATCGGGTGTATTCTGCATCTGCGTCCCCCACTCGCAGGGCGTATATTCTACTTCAGGAAGTGTGAAACGAATGCATATCTTGACACTTGTTAATTAAATACCGAGGAAAAAATTAGATTAAAACCTAAATTCTGAGCCCTACTTATTACAACTATAAATTTAACTGTGTTTACTTACTGAGGAGGAAAATTTTGCATTTGATCTGCAAAAATTCTTACATTACAATACACGTAGATGAGAGAACGATAATGTTTGGTACACAATCTGGAGACCAAACTTACAACGTTACTCTGCAGTAAAAAAAGATATAATCACTTAACCATTGAAATACACTGTCAAAAATTAATTTAGTAATTCCAAACATAGCTGAACTTGGAAGGTCCAGAAAAGGTAAACGCAACAAAGCGAACGGTGGTTTGGAACGCGAATAAATCTGACACAGCATCAAAGGGTGTTCTACATTTGCATGCATAAGAGAAGCGGCACAGAAGTACGATGAATGAACACATTTTCCATACTTATCAGATGAGCAGTAGTACAACACACGTAACCATAAATTAGCCACTCAACATCAAAGGTAGACGCGTTGTTGCACTGCGGTCAGCTCGTCTTTCGGGTGTACCACTGTTTGCGTGGCCCAGTTTTTATGCACGGTCACAATGCTTTCCCGCAGAAGCTAATATAGGGCGCAGAGTGGGACGAGAATGGGGCTGTACTAATGAGGGATGCTCGACATTGCTGTGTGAGCCCCCCCCCCCCCAATTTATTTATGGATGAGCCTCCGACCCCTTCACCCATCACAGGCACTAATAGCTTAACCACACTGGTGTCCGGGATTGCTGTTTAACCGAAGTTAACAGTCATTTCAGACAGACACGTTTCAAATGTTAATGAGAGGGTGGTGAATTGTTGGGTCAACAATTAACACTTTGTCGGCATCACTGGAAATATGGCTACCAAAGTGGCCTCTAATTAACAGCTTTCAATCATTGACTGCTAACGAACTGAACGATGAAAATTCTTCAATTTAACCGCCAGTAATTGCACAGCAATGATTTCATACAATCAAAGGCGGAATACGATGAATGGGATTTTATTGTGCGCACGACGTAAACCGTTTCTAAATGTAGATAGTATGAATGTCAGAAACTGCCATTAATGATGCAGTCCTCGCAAAAAGCGATGGCTGCATATTTAAGCGCCCTACTAGATTAAACAGTGAAAATACATTCAGTGGGCAATGCCTCTGATAACGATGATCAATTGCTAACATCAGCACAGCTTTTCAGAGAAGAGTATAATGTACTACGAATCCACTGGCTTAGATTTGTTTGAAAAATAGATGACACATTTCTGTGTCAATGGTGTAGGTTTGTAATCAGTTCCTTCAATAATAATAATAATAATAATAATAATAATAATAATAATAATAATCTATACCTATAAAATAAGAGTTTTGTCTGTACATTGCTCAGAATTTGAAAAGAATGGTATTTCTGTATCGGCCATGTCCACAGTAACAAGGAAATGCACGTTTTACTTTTTCGTTATGTCTGTCTGTCTGTCTGTCTGTCTGTCTATCACGAGAAAACGGCTGAAGAGAATTTAATGAAATTCGGTATGTAAAGTTGGGGGATGAGCCGCTACAATCTAGGCTATAAATAATTTAATTCACGCTCAGTGAAATGGTAGTTTAGGGGAAGGCCTAAAATTCCATTCTCAAATAAATACTAAATACTCGATAAATACTAAATAACTAAAGTTATATAGAATTCCGGTCGTTTATGTCGTATACATTTTTACCGTACCGGCTATGATAACACAGATATTCATGAATTTGTATTTTTGTTGCTACCGTCCATATCAACGCCGAGTCACGAGAAAATGGGTTAACAAAATTTAATGAAAATCGGTATATAGAGTTGGGGAATAAGAATCTACAGTCAAAGCTATAAATAATTTTATTCACCCTGGATGAAATTGTAGTTTAGGGGAAGGCACTTAATATTTAATTTTTTAATACCTATATTATTGGTCCTATCGAAACGTACTACATAACAAAAGTTATAGAGAATACCATTTCTGATCATTTACGTTTTATTCAGTTTTACCGTACCGACTATGATAAGAGTGGTATTTCAGCGTGGGAAAAAGACAAAGTTAAGGTCTACAATATCGAAAGCGCATAACATTGATCAACAATAACATTACATTGACCATTGTTTGTAGTGATGGTCTTTGTCTCCTATGCTGATAATCAACTCCGATAGATGGGATCACTGCTGCGACCCGAGTGTAACAGCCTGACTGAATATTGGCGGGAAAGAGCTGGAAAGTTAGAAAACTTTAGAATGGCATTCCTCTTCATATATTTTCTGATACTGCTGGCACGTAACATAATGGTTCATCATAGTATTCCAGCTATTCGACCCCTACTCTGATGCGCTGTTTTAAATGAGCAGTGTGCACACGTAAGGCAGAGGCTCACTTATGACCTGGTCTAGAATTACAATTTTAGGCCTATTCCAAATTATAGCACCACAATTCACTAAGTAACTTAAAATTCATCCCTGAAAAGAGCCGTTTCTTAAGAAAAGCTTCTTCATCTTCACTTTTATTAAATTCTACATTCATTATATTCCAAATCAACAGTGAAGAGGGCGTTTCTCCTTTGGCTTGTCCGGCTCCATGGCTAAATGGTTAGCGTGCTGGCCTTTGACCACAGGAGTCCCGGGTTCGATTCCCGGCAGGGTCGGGAATTTTAACCTCAATTGGTTAATTTCCCTGGCACGGGGACTGGGTGTATGTGTCGTCTTCATCATCATGTCATCCTCATTACGACGCGCAAGTCACCTACGGGTGTCAAATCAAAAGACCTGCATCTGGCGAGCCGAACTTGTCCTCGGACACTCCCGGCAATAAAAGCCATACGCCATTTCATTTCATTTCAGTTGGGAAACCACTAAGACAGTCTTTCTGAGGATGTAACACAGCAGGTGGGGAGTGAGTCTGCCATTATAATGAAAAATCCCCAAACTGATTGTGACTGATGGTAGGAAAGTGGGTCTACCATTACAATGAAAATTCCCTATCCCAGTCTTCATAAGAGAAAAGACGTTTGGCTGTGAGCTTGCATCCGGGAGATAGTAGGTTCGAATCCCACTATCGGCAGCCCTGAAAATGGTTTTCCGTGGTTTCCCATTTTCACACCAGGCAAATGCTGGGGCTGTACCTTAATTAAGGCCACGGCCGCTTCCTTCCAACTCCTAGGCCTTTCCTATCCCATCGTCGCCATAAGACCTATCTGTGTCGGTGCGACGTAAAGCCCATAGCAAAAAAAAGACGTTTGGTGACTTCCCCGTCGCGGTTCTAGGGTAACGTTAAGAGCTATGCAATTTAATACAATCTTGCTCACAACGTGTACACTACCTAACCTGGAATTATGTATACAATGTAGAATTCCGTAGCGAAGCATCGGTACATCAGCTAGTAGTAATAATAATAATAATAGTCATAATAATAATAATAATAATAATAACGTTTCTCTAAGAAACTGCAGTGTTGCAACAAGACCCATACCAGTACGACGAGGGATCTTCCAAGGGGACTTACTGAGTCCATTATGGTTCTGCATGGCATTAAATCCACTATTCTACCTACTGAACACAAGTAGGTATGGATTTAGCATTAAGAATAAGCGAGAAGAGCTATTCAAAATCAGCCACCTACTCTATATGGATGACATTAAGCTGTATGCCTCTACCAAACCCCATCTCCAACATCTCTTCTCAATTACCAAGACGTTTTCTTCACATATAGGCATGCGGTTTGGATTGGACAAATGCAGAACCCAAACTGTCATCAGAGAATCCTACTCGGCACAAGGGACACCTTCGAGTTTAAGCGACGAATCCATACAACAGCTGGAGGAAGAAGAAATGTACAAATACCTCGATTTTCATCAGAGCACTCGTATGAAACATGCCGACATCAAGAGACATGTCACGCAGCAATATATAACACGTCTCAACAAGGTACTATCATCAAAACTGACAGCTAAACATCTTACCAAAGCAGTCAATACGTACGCCGTACCACTGCTCACATACTCCTTTGGTATCATAAAATAGACCCAAACAGAACTTCAGCAGTTACAAACGAAAACAGCAGTTTCACTCACCCGGTACCATATGCACCATCCTAAATCTGCAACCGAACGTCTTACACTCCCGAGATCAGAAGGTGGTAGGGGCTTCTTGTCCATTGTCAATTTACACAGCAATCTGATATCAAGTCGAGAATATTTCCACTCGAGAGCTGACATATCGTGTCTTCATCATGCTGTTTGCAGAGCTGATATAAACTATTCACCTCTCAATCTGTCGTCGCCAGAAATGCCTGTTTCTACCCCACCTACAAAAGAGATGAACATGGCCATGTGGAAGCAATAACCTCTTCACGGGAAATACCCCCATGAACTGGATCAGCCTCATATCGACAAACCTGCGTCGCACGCTTGGCTCGCCATCCAAGATCAAGTAATTGCTACACGGAACTACCGTATATTTATCATGAAGGATCCAACAGTTGTCTCAGACAACTGCCGCCGCTGTTCCAGAACTACGGAGAGCATACAGCACATCATCTCTGGTTGCCCACACTTGGCCAACACCGATTATAAGCACCGACATGATCAGGTAGCAAAAATCATTCACCTGAAACTTTCTGTAAAATGTGGGTTTCTTCAGTCATCAACTGCATATTAGAAATATACACCTCCACCCATTCTCGAAAACTCTTCATATAAACTACTATGGGACCGAGAAGTCATAACTGATGTCACGCTCAGCAACAATAGGCCAGATATTATTCTAATTGATAAATCAAAAAAGATCCGCATCCCTTATAGAAATTGCTTGTCCAAATACCTCCAATCTGCAAACAACAATAGCCACAAAGATATCAAAATACACAGAACTGGCAATAGAAATACAACGCCTGTGGAAACTAGAGTCAGTCACCACAGTTCCAATAGTAATATCATGTACCGGTGTTATTCCAAAATGCCTGCACAACTCTCTGGCCGCATTAAACCTGCATCATCAGACATACGTAGAATTACAGAAAGCCACCCTCCTGAGCACTTGCCACATTGTGAGAAAGTTCCTAGGAACGACGTTTTCTCTGACTCACGCCAAACAGCATGAAGTTCCAGGCTGCAGTTCCAGTAATACTGAAGAACAGATTCCCAAAACGGGGACATAAGAAGTCTGAAGTTGTTTGTATTTATTGTATAAATGTAGATGTTGTAATTATTTCTGTTGTAAATATTTGTACATATATGTACCACACGGAATGTATAAAACAGAAGATGCTTTTCTATAAATACCGGAATTCATCATTACAACACTGTCGTCAAGCCGGCATCTCTCTATACTTAAAAATGCCTTATCCTCGTTCAGAAATGTGCCCTGGCTAACTTAGAGCAAAAAAAAAAAAATTGAGAGAATTATTATCTACAAAATGCTTGGCCCAAACTGCAAAAACGGAACGTACGTAAGAAAATTCTGATCTAAGATAGAGAAGATCATGAACGCAATGCGCAAACGCAGGGCTTGCTTCTATGGTCACTTACGATGAATGGACGACTCTCAATAAACAAAACGCATTTTTAACAATGTGGACTACAAACCAAAACTAACAGTTCCCTGGTACGTTACCTTCAAGAAGTACCTAGATGAAGTGGGCCTACTACCAGATGACGGGCATAAACGAGGCCTTTTTTCAGAATTTTTTTGAGTGTTTCCTGGATGTGAAATGAACAAGTGGCGCAAAGTGGTCGGATGAAGGCCATGCACGACTCAGCGATCTAGTGAAAGCCTACTGGATCAAACGAAAATTGACGAGACGCCGGATTGAATAATGAAACATGCCGTGACCCCTAGATGGCCGACTAGCGAATAATAAGTGAAAATCAAAACCGACAAACTGTTTTCCAGTCAATGACCGTGTCGGGGATGGGATGAATGAAGCCCCCAACTTGCGGCAAGGATAGGAATTTTGCCGGCTGCCGAGGCCTGACGCACTCCTCTGGGGCAATTATTAATGACTGACAGAGAAATGTTGGTGAAGAGTGTTGCTGGAATTAAAGATGGCATAGAAAACCGGAGTACCCGGAGAAAAACTGTCCCACCTCCGCTTTGTCCAGCACAAATCTCAAATGGAGTGACCAGGATTTGAACCACGGTACCCAGCGGTGAGAGGCTGGCGCACTGCCGCTTGAACCACGGAGGCTTACGAATAATAAACAATAGGTAATAATATAGAGTTCAGTCATATTTTATTTTATTTGATTATTAAGTTTGTAAAATAACATTTAATGTAGATATCGTATATTTCTACATTCGCGTTAAATGCGAAATATGGCCAAATACTGTAGTTTTTATTTATTTATCCGAATTCGGCACATGCCTTCCAAATGACGTGAACACTGGGGTCCACGACTACAAAAAAAAAGGGAATACATATTAAATTAAGATACTACAATCAATAGATAAAAATAATTTTATCAACAGTAAATTTATTCATTGTTATACAAAAGGCGAGTTAAAATATATACTGAATCTTTCAAAATACCCTTGAGTATTTCTGTAACCTATGTTTTTGGGCGCAGAAGTCAAGTCTTTGAAGGTGCTTCTTCGTCTAAAGGAACCGACGAGGAAACCTTTCATCACGAATGTATAACTTAAACAGTTGTATCATAATTCTCACTTAGGTGAGGAATATACGAGATATAGATGGCTCGCTTCTCGCCATTAACTCCTGTAGCTTTTTGCATACCCATCTGAAAGCGAATTTAGGGGTCATGTTTGAAAGGCAATTAAGTGCATTATTGTACTTCTTTAATCCTGAAGAAGTAGTACGAAATGTACCTGTAAGTAAGAAACAAATTACATTTTGAGAATTAAATAACTTTTTTATGAGACATTCTCATGTATAAGAAAAAAATAGCCATCAGGAGTGTGCCAGATGTCTGTATTACACTTTCCACCGATTATAAATCGCAAGAGTGGAGAAGGTTTTGACTTTCCTTCGAGCAGTCTCTCTGGTGTAGTAGTTATTGTGATTAACTGCCAACCCAGGAAGCCCGGTTTTGATTCCCGGCTCTGCCAAGAAACTTAAAGTGGTACTATAGTAGGAACGGGTTCCACTCAGCTCCGGGAGGTAAACCGGATCAAGTGTGGGTTATATTTCCCACCTTAGCCATCTTCGATGTGTTTTTTTCGTGGTTTCCCTCTTCTCCTCCAGGCAAATCTTACGACCACGGCTGCTTCCTTAACTCTTCCTTGTCTATCCCTTCCGATCTTCCCATCCCCCCACAAGGCCTCTGTTCAGCATAGCAGGTGAGGCCACCTGGGCGAGGTACTGGACCTCCTCCCCAGTTTCATCACCCACACTCAAAGTCTCACGTTCCAGGACACTACTCTTGAGGAAGTTGACGTGGTATCCCCTTGCTGCGTCCGGGGGGAACACCAACCCTGGACGGTAGACGGGTCAAGAAAGAAATAAAGACAGAAAAGTTTGATCACTCATCAGTGCATTGGTCACCTACCAATAACGTGGATGAAGAGAAATAGTTTCATAAAATGTAATTGTCACAGACAGACGACGCAGACTAAAGGAAATCAAAGTAGTAGTTGTTTCTTCGTTAAATGTTTGGCGAGTGCGAAAGGGAGCATAATTGAAATAATTTGTGGTAAACATTCAATGGTTGTTTTCAAATTACAAAATAAGATTATATATAGCCTTGAATACTGATTTTTAAAGCAAGTACATTTATTTCTTGAGTGAATAGGTTCGTATCAATTTATACGTTTGTGAATATTCACAGTTTCCCTTCAATTTTGTATGTTCCTTCAGTCTTCTTCTAGCGAAATATGTCAAATAATTAAAAACAGAATAACATGTTAAAATAATATTTTTTACTTATTGTTATTTTCACAGAGTTATGCCCAACTAAAGAGAACGATTGAACTTATTTAGCTGATGGCGTTGCCTTTTATTTCTTCCAAAATCTCTTCAACTTCCCGCTGTTGCTCTTCTGCTGTGCTCTTCTGACCACGTTTGGTTGCTGGTAGTGCTTGGATGATGTTTAAAACAGTGATTGTCGATTAATTTTCTGAACTCAGATCTGTCTAACACAATGTCATCCGCGATGCCTATTTGGAGAATATCTTCTCCAACTTTGAGCAGCCAATTGTTTCTTGCCTTCAATGATACGGCTAGGTTCAGAATTCTTTTGGTCAATCTCTTATTACTCATTGTGCGAATATGTCCATAAAATTTCAAATGTGTTTTCCTAAACGTGTCTGACATTTTCTCTCAGTGTTGGTACAGGTTGTGAGATTTCCTTATCTTCCAAATTCTCCCTGTACACACTGCTCCAAAAAATTTCTTAAGATGTTACATCTTTAATCAATAATCTGCCCCAATGATCAGTGTTCCAGATGCATATAGTCCTTCAGGCTTCATTACAGTGTTATAATGTCTTAATTTTTCATTTCTGTATATAGATATTTTATTATGTCCGCTCCAAATGAGTATGTACACTCTTTGTAGTTTAGGGACCGTTTCTTTGTTTGCCTCACGGTTGAGTCTTGAAGGATAGATGACTTCTCCCAGGTATTTGAATTTAGACACCTGGGATATTTTGCCATATAAGTGTTTTCATTGATTGTCCATCTAGGTACCGGAGAGATCCTTTCATGTAGTGAGTTTTATGATATGAGATCTTGAGTCCTGTTCTGGATGAAATTTCATGGAGTTCTTCAATGGATGTAATCGCTTGCCTCTGTTATTGGATAACACTGCTAAGTCATCAGCGAAGGCCAAACACACTAAATTAATTTTGTTTTCGCGTAATCTGTCAAGAGCTATTCCTTCAACTTCCTTTCACCAAGTTCTAAGCACTTTTCCAAAACAAGATTAAACAATACATGGGACAAACCATCTCCTTGTCGGACTCCTGTTTTAACATCATATGGTTCAAAAAATCCCTCTAAGAATTTAACATTGGTAGTGGTGCCTGTTATTTTTTGCATAATTCATTCTATTGCTTTCTTGTCTACTTTGAAACGGAAAAGCGTCGGTCTATCTATAGAATCGCATCCCTTTTTGAAGTCCGCATAAGTAATCACCGTTTGCCTACTTTTACGAATTTGTAGGATGGTCTTGAGGTTGAGAATCTGTTCTGCGCACGACCTGCCTTTCCTGAATTCTGCCTGATATTCTCAAGTCGTATGATCTGTTTGGATTTCAAGTCTCTTGAGTAGGCTTTTAGTGCCGGGATGTGTCTGAGGACTTCGGCTCGCCGGGTGCAGGTCTTTTGATTTGATGCCCGTATGCGAACTGCGCGTCATGATGAGGATGAAATGATGAAGACGACACGTATACCCAGTCCCCGTGCCAGAGAAATTAACCAATTATGGTTCACGACCCTGCTGGGAATCGAACCCGGGACTCCTGTGACCAGAGGCCAGCACGCTAACCCTTTAGCCATGGAGCCGGACTGCTAGAAGTAAAATACCTCTGTAGTTATTTATTTCAGGTTTATCCCCTTTCTGATGTAATGGGTGAATTATTTCACACTGCCAGTCTTCAATAATTGTTTCTCTGGTCCAGATATATGTGAGAATTTTATGGATTTTCTGACCGAGATTTCTGCCACCTAGTTTCCATATTTCTGCACGTATACCAATTTCCCCTTGAGCTTTATTTTTCTTAATTCGTTTATTATTTGTTTATCTTCTTCTATTGTTGGAGGCCCTGAATCTGGATTTCGTTCTGATGTTTCAAAAGTGAGTTGGTCAGTAGGAGGTTCGAAATTTAGAAGGTCTTTGTAATGATCTGCCAAAAGTTAACAGTTTTCTTCATTATTTATTTCTAAAGTCTCATCCGGTCCTTTAAAACAGAGTGGGTGCCTTATAACTCGTCAGTTCTTCTTAGGTTCTGTAAAAGTTCCTAGTATTGTTTTTCTTGAACTCTTGCTCTATTTCTGCCAGTCTGATCTGACCATAGTGACGTTTCTGCTATCTTATAATCTTCGATGTCTCCTTCGATGTCTCCTTCCGAATTGTTATGAAGGTATGCCACTTCTCTATGGTTTTCTGTGTATTCTGGTCTTGCCATGCCTTATCTCAGGTATTGTTTCACCACTGATGATTACGTTTCTTCGGTGGTATGTTAGTGCACTTGCCTGCTTTTACAAGTTCGTCTTTAAGTTCTGACCAAGTAGTAGCATTTTGCTCGGAGATATTGACCAGGAAAAAGCTTGAGTTTTGCTTCAGAATCTCCAGGTCAATTTGTGAGTTTCTCCGTGATCTACATTTGGGTCTGTCAGGTTGAAACTTCCTTTCATTATTATTATTATTATTAGTATTATTATTATTATTATTATTATTATTATTATTATTATTATTATTATTAACTGGGTTGGCTGATATCTGACACGTGTGGGAAACGTGCTGCGTTCAACTTGCCAAGAATAATCTGGGCTTCCTTGAACAGAGTGCGGACCGGTCTTAGAAGATGCAACTTCTGGCTCCACAAGTGGAGAAAAATATCTAGCCCTCAGTGCGACTGCGGTGAGGCGGCTCAGACAGTCCATCACGTTGTAATGATGTGTCCACTTCGGAGCTTCCATGGAGGATACCACGAACTTCATGCTGCAAGTGAAGAGGCAGCGAACTGGCAAAAATTCTGTGGACATTACATTATAAGTTAGATTACCATCCATTGATCCTTTGTCCGATTGTTGTTCTATCTGCTTTAAGTGTATATATAGTGCCTATGTGCCCTCTATATGCCATACGAAATAAATAATGAACTGATGAATAATATTATCAAGTGCAAAATCATTTGTGCCAATTTTCTGTGTATACCCTCCTAATAATTTATTGCTGAAATGTTTGAAATTGAATTAATGAAGTATTCCTTTTGTGCTTCCTTTCTCCTCACTTGTCCAGGTAGGAGGTTATAGGTTCGGATCTTACTGCTACCTCAAATAAAATAGCTCTAGTGATACGCCGAGCGGACCGCAAAACCAGATAAAATTCCCTGACCTTCCTTGTAATCGAATCTGGCTACTTGACCCTTACACGCGTAAAAATCTCTCTTTTTTATTTCAAAATATGATAATTATCCCCTTTCGAGTTTCATACTTTGAAATGCTGTATGAAGAAATCTAAATCTGTAAGCATTTATTCGTGAACAATTATGAAATCTGAGAATGAATTTCCTGGGAAAGGTATTTTTATGACTCCCTGTAATTTACTCATTGCACTTAAAGCATTCAGAGAGATCAGGTACCCATACTGAACTTTCCCGCTTCCCATTTAGCATTTTTAGGTTGTCAGGGACACAGGAAATTAAACTCCCCGTGTCTTCTTTTTTTCCAAAGTTGCGTGTTTACATGACGTAGGAACTGAGGAATAAAGAGGCATAAGCAGCGATAACCTCAGTGAATTTTAATTGCCCCGTTGTTTTGTAGAGGGGATTTAATTCTGAGGGAAACCAGAAGCGAACAGCCTTCACTCTCCAGAACTCCATTCATGGATTAAAACAAAGAGGATTTAAACTTGTGTAGCTCTGTGCTAAAGTGAACAATGCACTCGGAATTTTCCATATAACGACTGTTTTTATTTATTTTTAATACTGAGGGAAAGTTTGTTCAGTAAGTAAAACTCCTTTGTACTTCAAGTTCTTGTTTGTACTGCGGGTCCAGTTTCGGTCTCAGCGTGTAATCTCAAAGAAGGATGTAATTAGGCTTTGAAAATATAAAGGGTACATTCTTCAGCGTAGATACCATTGAAATGATCATCTAATACAAAGCCAACGAGTGAGTAGACTAAACAGTACTGTTCTCGAAGCTGTTTGCTCGAATTCGGCAAGGAATGGACTCGAGCCCACCGCTGACAGCCCTGGACAGGTTTTCCATGGTTTCCCAGGCAAATGTCTGGCTCCTTGGCTAAATGGTTGACGTGCTGGCCTTGAGTCACGGGACTCCCGGATTCAATTCCTGGCAGGGTCGGGAAATGTAACCATAATTTGTTAATTCCCCTCGCATGGAGACTGGGTTTATGTGCCGTCTTCATCATTATTTCATCCTCATCACGACACGCAGGTCGCCTACGGGAGTCAATCAAAATACCTGCACCAGGCCTCTTCGGAGGCCACAAGGCATTTCATTTCATACCAGGAAAATGTTGCGGCTGAACTCTATGTCCATGACTGCTACCTTCCCAGTCCTATGGTGTTACATAAACCATTACAAATTCGTTACAAAATGGATAGGGTCCCGCCATGTGGTGTAGGGGGCCCCGGGTTCGATTCCCGTCTGGGTAGGGGTTTTTGATTGTAAATGATTAATATCCCTGGCCTGGGGACTGGGTGTTTGTGTCGTCCTTAACGTTCGTTTCCTCACATTGAATACTCTACAATTCCGCCATTCCAATTACATGCAGGTTCATATCACATGGTGCATGTAGTGGCAAAATATCTCTATAGGTCGACGCCCCGAACAATTAGTTTAAAAAAATTTAAACCATGGATAGGAGGTGCCTGGTCGAAACGGTAAAGGCGTGCTCGGCTCACGAAAAGGACGTGGGTTCGATTCACCGTCAGGAAGTCGAAAAATTTAAGAAATTAGATATCCACTTTCTGACGTGCACATGACCCTGATGTTCACACAGCCTACACCAAAAATTAGAAATAGATTAACTCATAGGGGTGAAGGCGGCCGGCAGCAGAGATAACCACTCTACTTCACCAAATGCCGAGGTTACGGATAGTGGAAGATTTTATACTTTCCACCCTTCCAAGGGCCTTCATGGCCTGTGTGAGGATGACTTGGCTTTTTATTAACATTGATGTTTTAGGAAAGATAGACTGTGTGAAGTTAACGTAATCAATTTCTCGCCACCGTTGTAATCATGGCAACCAGTGCTCGTCTATGCATACTAAGTCAGTAGCGTCATCATCTTTCTTTCTGCAACTAAGAGCTTGAAAAAGTCTCGTATCTAGTGAACCTCGTTTTGCGCCTCAGTCCAGAATTAAATTCCTGGAACTGGCTGGAAAACGGACCCAGGTACGTTACCTCTACACAAAGGGTAGCTAATAATAATAATAATAATAATAATAATAATAATAATAATAATAATAATAATAATAATTGTACCGGGCGGTACACCTCCACTCCGCTAATTTAAAATGTGCGCCTGTGGAAACTCCTCTGCTGGAGGAAGTCTGAACTTTATTTACCCTATTAATTTTCTAGTTTCTCAGAAGATGTCACCACCTGGAAATTTTTGAGTTTGTGAACTGTGTCATTTTCGACGTACTTTTGTTTTGCTTGAAGTAAGAAGTGTGAACTTTCTCTTCTAGAGGACACCACTGAAAAACTACAATAGTGCACCCTAGTGGGAAGAAAAAATAACTGTTCTTTGGAGAAAATTTTATTTCAAAAGTTTGTTCTTTGTTAAATTTCTTTCTGTTATTGTTTAAGTTGGCTGTATACCCCTCTCTTTCCCCTTGTTTTGCATTTGACCAATCCCGAATTTCTGTTATTAATTTCTGACCAATCATTGGTATCTTCCCCCAACTTGAATATGTTTCTATACCCTAGCCAATAAAAAGTTTGTGGGAGGGTGTTTTCTTTCCCCTAACACCTAGAACCTTCCGCGAGAGGATATAAACTGCTGATTTTTGGGTCTCCGGGCCACTTCTGTTCCATCTTTCAGTGTATTAAGTACATAGCAGGAGGCGGAAAGCGCCTCTTTCTCCGGCAGCGGTCAACTATAAGGTAATGGCCGATTAATATATTCTTTCTTTGCTAGCTCAGCAGTTTAGCTCTCGGGGCGGGTGCGAAGCGTTCCACCATGTAACCTTTTCCTAAAATGTAAATGTAACTACTCTTTTCATCTATTCTCTTGGAAAGCTACATTCTGGGATAGAGAGTGCTAACCCTCTCGAACTCCCACTCATATTGTTTTGAGGTGAACTTATTTTTCTCAACCTATTCTTCGTTAATGTAAAACAAATTGTTCTCTTCGTAAGTCACCTCTTTAGTATGGGATTAGCCCTTGTATTAACGGCCTAGCGCCAAGTAGGTCTTAATCTAGTGTATTAGGAGTGCAAGTTCGCCTCCTCTCAAATTGTTATTTTAGAGGTCATTTAATTAACATTCTTTTCGTTTAATAGACCTCAGTAGATTGGGTATTTTACCCCTGTGTTTATGTCCGTTGAGGACAGCTTGAAGGTGGAGTTTGGTGTGGCCTGGGAGAGGCTTAAATTTGAGAGCGAGTGGCTCTTTTGAAAATGTGTATGTTGTATGCCTCGAGGAGGCTTTTCAGTGTAATTTGGAGCAAGGGCTCCTAGGTATGAATGGGGTTTTCTGCCCCTCTGTTAAAACTTGTGTTTGGGGTAAAACGGGGCTGATTGCCCAAGCATTGTGAACTGGGGGCGCGAAGCCCAAATTCTGTAAATATTGTAACTACCTTATTTTGACTCGCTATTCTGTACCTGCCATGCTTGTTACTTATTTATTTTGAAAAGAAAATATAACCGTATTAAATTTTAAATTTACTTTACAGGCACTATAATTTCGTAGCTTGAGATCCATTCACACCCGCACCTTCTTTCACCTCTACCTACCGCTAAAACACGGTAACAATAATAATAATAATAATAATAATAATAATAATAATAATAATAATAATAATAATAATAATGGGGAGCCTCCGTGGCTCAGGAGACTGCGCGCCGGCCTCTCACCGCTGGGTCCCGTGGTTCACTCCATGTGAGATTTGTGCTGGACAAAGTGGAGGCGGAACAACTTTTTCTGTCATCTTTCATTCCAGCAACACACTCCACTAACATTTCATTTCATCTGTCTGTCACTAATCATTGCTTCAGAAGAGTGCGACGAGCTCCGGCAGTCGGCAGAGTTCCTGTCCTCGCCACTAGATGGATGCTTCACTCATTTCTTTCCTGACACGGTCGAATGGCTGTAAACAGGGTATGGATTTCATTTCAGTGATCACAATACCAGACAAAAATTGCTTAACTAAATATACGCTCCCACTCGTGTAAATGGCATATGGATTAAAAGGAAAACGACTGCCCTTCACACAGCAACAACAGATAAGTTTACTAATGCCGTACGTTGCAGACGCTTGAAATTCTGTGTTCACATCTGCAGAATGGACAATAATAAACGTTAATGGATTTCCTAGAAGAAAGTTAACTGTAATCTATTCAAAGAAGCCAAAAATTGTCTGGTTGGAAGAAATTGAGTAGAATTTACAAAAAATAAACGTTACACACACACACACACCACACCATAAAAAGTCGTAAAGATTTCGGAAGTCTTGTTTCAGATTACATGTTCGTGGAAAAATCTAAAAAAGACCACTAGAAAACTGTGGAGAGAAGAATGCAAGAAACAACAGCGAAATAATGGAGAGATTTCGGGAAAAGGAGAAGAAAGAGAAGCCGTAAGATCAAGCTAACAAGTTGAAAAGCGTATTTTAATTGGACATAACGAAGATATAATAATAATGAACGGAGGAAGGTTAACTAAAGAGATCTTTCACTTTCATATTCAATCCCCAAAACCAGAGTTCCCTGGTTTAGAAATACCAAAGACGACCTGCAAATGCTATATATCTCAGCTGAAGACGCACAGAGATTGCTTCCGCAAGAAAATATTGACGAACTGGCTAAACCGAGACAAGCAATCGAAGAGAAGGCACAGTGCCCCTTGGACAGAGGAGCGTACGCAGGCCCACTCGCAAAGAAGAGCAATTGGGGCTCTAAAGACGGCCAAGTTCAGTGTCAAATGCCACAAGACTTAATGTGGTTCTTGATGGCCCCAGCGAATTATATAATAATAATAATAATAATAATAATAATAATAATAATAATAATAATAATAATAATACCAAAGAAGACCTGCTAATGCTACACATCTCAGCTGAAGACGCCCTTAACGGAGATCGCGGCTACTGAGGCTAGGGCTACACTTGCGTGATCTCACGCTGCGTTACTGCTTGAAATCTGGCGTCAAAAATGCACTGCACTAACTCGCACAGGATCTGCCAAACAAACACACACACACACAACATGATTTCCCGTCGCGAGACAAGAGACAAGGCGCGTCTTCACTGTTGCCCCCATCCAGAATGGTCTGTGGTCCATTTTGTTTGCGCGTTTTCCCGTTCAGTGCGGAAGATGACCAGAACGAACTGGACGGAAAGAAAAACCAACCTGGAAGTCTTAAAGGAAGTTAAAGAAGAGAGAAGATTTTTTAAAGGAAATGGATAATATGAAATTAAAATTTATTGGACGTGTCACCAGGCAAAATACTTTCATCACTAACGTTCTTGAAGTGAGAGTGCTGGGAAAATAGTGAGAGGAAGACCTAGGATGAAGTATTTCGAAGACATCAAGGAGAGGTCAGGCTGTGACAATTACATGGAACTGAAACGAACAGCCAATGAAAGAAGAGAATGGTTGCATTGACAAGGCATTAGCCTTTAGAATATTGATGCCTGGCTACACTTGTAGGAAGAAGACACTGCGCTAATGTGCTCTTGTTGGAATACTACGCGTAGTCGATCTGCCCCATTCGTTTTGTACTTTCACTTTGCAGAATGAAATTAGACAGTGAATTAATAATTTTGGAGGTACCCGTGCAATTGCCATACAAAAGACCAATTGATTAAGAACAGGGACATGAAGAGAGCTGAGCGGTTAGCGGTAACGGACCCATCCTTGTATTTATTTTGCTAATACGATTTTTCAAAAAACCACAAAGCATTTCAAATGTGGTCAAGGGCATTCTGTAAAAAAAATCTTGGTTTTCTTTTAGTTTGTTGTGTAGGAACACAAATTGTCCACTTAATGACCTGCCGCTTATTCTAGTTTGGATCCAGTATTTCCTTTGACAATGACTACCGACGACGTCAAACAACCTACACAGCATTTAACGCAACAACGGAATTAGTATTTTATATAATTCCTTCCATATGCACAGCAATGGCGTTGGTATGCTACTTCACAATATACAACACCCTAAAAAAATCACGCAGTACAAACATGCAAGTGTGGACACGTACCCTAAGATGTGAATAATCAAATAATTTGAATTCGCTGTCTCGCCTTTGGTGCGCAAAAATATATCTGTGAGGCAACGTGAGTTTATTAAAACGTTTGGTCAATCTACAGCACCGTAATGAACAATGTCCGAGTGGTCATTGTGCACATTTTGACCACATATTGTCATGCTGAGGACAGGCGGTTGTTGCTTTTCGTAAGATTTCTTATTATTTACAACAACATGCTGAACACCATCTTCGCTCGTGTTGTTTGGAAAATATTCGGAGTTTAATACTTTCATGTTTTAGACGCACAGCGGCTAATTATGGTTCAGAAAGTATGGACGTAGTATATCCTACATAAATATATATTGAAACAGAAACCGCCCGTGACCGAACTGGAGCTTGCAAGGCGTTTTTCATCAGTTTAAATTGTGCGCGTTGTGGACTGTGATGCAACGCTCCCTGGTAGCGAGCTCGCTGCAGCTTGCTAAGGCACGACCACGACGTCACGGAACATGTGGCCCGCACGTCAGAGAGAATCATCTGGATTTTTTTTTTAAATCTCCACTTCCTGATGGAATATCAACAAATGGATAACAAGACCATATACTGGCGATAACAAATAGCTAGTGTTCAAGTTTCAAGTACATAGCCGTATCATTTTTTGAGGAGATATTGAGATTTAAAATTCATGTAATATCAATGACGTTTCCGCTCAGGGTCAAGCTCCGGTATAAAAGGCGAGCCTAAAATCTCCAACGAGGTCGGTAGATGCAGAGTGGGTGGTTGTCCCATATGCTCTGTACTCTGACCGGCCAACAGAGCAGAGGAAAGTTGGCCATGGCTCTACCGTGGCTCCACGCCTCTGCATTCGGGAGACAGGTCTGGGGTACAGTGCCGGACTTCACGCCTGGTCCCACCCGTCGGCTGTCCTGAGAATGGTTTTCCGTGGTTTTCCACTCTCCTGCACTAAGGCGAATGCCGGGACAGTTCGTAGCATAGGCCACGGCCGCCCACCCCATCACCTTCTCCGCACATCTCCTTCACCGCAACAAATCTCCCGGCCTGAGAGACGGCGTAACCGTCTAAGAGGCCCGCCTCCCCCTTCAGGGGAGGAATGAAAACGTTTAGTAGTAGTAGTAGTCTCAAACGACACAGTGACCGACAGCAGGGACCGGTGATGGTCTGCTGCATGAGATTGTGCCGGTAATTGTGTGACTTAACTTAGTACGTGCGTGCCAAGTTCCGAACTTTGAACTCAGTACCGATGAGGTACGGTCTAGGAATTTTACAGCGGTACAACTCTACATTCTAAAGTTTTCCGTCCTTTCTGAAAACTCATGTAGAGCGTTCGAACACTTAAACATTTTGTGTGATTTGCTTATAAACACAAGCGTCATACGTTGGAAATTATGAATTTATGCAGTGTGCTATAGAACACTCAATAAAACTTGTAACTTGATGGGACAAGTTTACGTGTACAATTTCTGCAAGTAACCAACTAGTTAGGACTTTGTTTATTGAAGTTACGTGGATATTAGTTCACGCAATGGGAAATAGACTTTGAAATCGAATATTAACACTTCTTGGTGCTAGATTAACAGTAGACGGTTTTCTTAAATTTACGTAAGGGAACATAGACTGAATTTCAATACATCCTGTATGAAGTGAAATGCATAGACTCTGCTTAAACTTTTCGAACTGCATTAAAACGTACATCGGAATATAGTGCATTCAGTGCATCGTCAAGGTTCGATCACCTTATTAAGTGGAACGTTGGTGCAAAATCACTCCGAACGTTAGACTTGCTAATTAGGAACTGACAGTGCTATATAATTCGAAGTTGCATGTGCAATTTGACGCCGCATACATAATTCAACCACCCGCATCATCGTGTGAATTTCCGTCCCTGGGGGCGCGGTAGCTTCGGGGGATGCGTGGTGACTGTGTTCCGGTAATGGTGTTCCTGATCGCCGGTGGACATGGTTCTACGGACCTGTGAGGACACAGGCAAACGGAGCCAGCACTTCAGAAATGTGATATATCTGTGTTATTAAAAAACAGTATGAACTGAGACTTATTTAATTTTCTGGTCTGCAAGTCATTTTTAATCTTCCAAGCAGCCTTCTAGTGACTTTCAATATGACTTTCGAACTCTCAAGTAATTTCTAATCTATCAAATAACTTAGAATTGTATAAAGCCAGTGTAGTATTAAGTCATTCCAATGAACTTGGTAATGATAGGAGACTTCGAAGAACATTTATAGCACAATTGAGACTTAACCCCTTCATAAAATAACTTTCCAGTAATTTCATAAAAGTCGACCAGTTAGTTGTTTCATGAGTGACCTTTCGTTAGTTTCGATAATTTTGAACTAGGTATTTCATAAATGAACTTTGTTTGTTCTTATAGTCAATCAAACTGACTAATTCTTTCAAGAAGAAACTTGGTTTATTTTGTTATTTATTTCGAATGAATTGAGCATTTGAAACTTCAAGAATGAATTTTACCGAAATTAAACGTTTATCACTACTGAAATTTAACGTCAAAGTTGAACTTTATCTGCTTTTTAAACATTAAATTTTGATGCTAGTTCAATTTGATACTGATTTAATAAAGCCACAGGGAACCCATTTACGTTTGCTAACTTTAATAAAGTTTATGTAGCCCGTGCATGGAATGTTTATTCCCTCTCTGTACGCTCACTGATCTAATACCGCACACGCCCTGAGTACTTCTCACGCTCCATTACACGCGTAATTTAGAACGTGTCAGTTACGGGTTCAATAAATATAAATATAATTAAATAAACTAGTGGATCCGTTTGCTCCGCAGCATTCGTTAAAATCGTGTCAGAAAACATTTTTGATATCCCTGTCTTTGTAACATTGTTTTGCGTGCCCTTATCAGTAGATTTATGAATATTTAATACCGGTAAATAATAATTTGTAATGTACGTTATAACACTTCTCTCCATACGATACTCACTGTGCTTCAACCATTCGGGCTTATCTGGATTTCAACATTTTCAAAGGATCTTTTTCTTCTAGGGGCTTTACGTCGCATCGACACAGATAGGTCTTATGGCAACGATGGGATAGCATAGGCCTAGGAGTTGGAAGGAAGCGACCGTGGCTTTAATTAACGTACAGCCCCATCATTTGCCTGGTGTGAAAATGGGAAACCACGGAAAACCATCTTCAAAGGATCTTGCCCGAGATAGTGCACCATACAATTGGCCGTGACTGAATATTGGTTAGGGTAAGTAGAAACCCACTTTTTTTTTTCAGAGTTTCTCCCAGCGCTTTATTAATGGTCAAAGAGAAAGCAAGTCGTCCTGATACCTCCCGGCTGTGCGTACCTAGACTGTTTCTCCTGGCAGCATGTAAGTTATTAGGAACGTTCTGCCATCTGTTGATTATATTTAGAAGCTGAGGAAGGTTAGGGAATAAAAAGAGTATTTAGCAGTGAATGTTAATCATCCATCATGTAGTAATCAAACACGACCGAATGCAGTGACACTACTGAGGATGAAAATCACATACATCACAATATTAATGCAAGTGTTAATCGGTTAGCAACCTGCTAAGTACAGAATGTATTGCGGGATAGGGTAAGCCTTCCTCTGCACTATTGGAGACATCATTTGATTTTTGGATTACTCAAAGTTGGCTGAACTTAGAGACCTATCAATATCTCATGATTCAACGGCACGTAATTCCAGAGAGAATAATAGAGGAATGAAGCAAATCGGTCCAGTAGAACGGCCAGACGGACTGGACAAATCCGTTTAGGTAAACTTGTTTAATATAGAGATAAATACTTTTTCAATTTTTTTTTTACATCCCACCAAATGGCGACGTTTGGATAGTAAAGGCCTAGCAGTGAGTAGGAAGTAGCCGTGGATTTAATTAAGGTACAGCCCCAGCATTGATATGAAAACGGTAAACCACGGAAAACAATTTTCACGGCTGCCGACAGTGGGATTTGAACTCACCATCTCCCGGATGCAATCTCACAGCTGCGTGCCCCTAATCACACAGCCTCCTAGCCCGGTATAGATAAATAAATCACATTAAATTCTATTCTGTCTGTCCATATTCATACTGTTTCTCGAACTGGAAAATAAACTTCGTCGACACCCAGTACGATAAAATGGGGTGCGTGCGTTGTGAACAGAGGCCCTGACAAAAGTAGTGCGCTGGCTGATTTACCGTGCGCTTTACGACCTAATACGGTGATAATGTTATCATACGTGATTACTGTGAGCATGGCTATGTACCGAGACTTATCAGATAAACTGTCTCCCAATACTATGTATGCATGTTTGCACCACACAAATGATTATAAATCATGTCCGGAGCATTTAACAGGTAAATTGTTTCTTCCAAATTTTTGTGTACATTTACGCACACAAGTAAGGACAGCTCCCTTTATTTCTTAGTCAACCAGCGTGGCTCAAGTGGAGAGTTTAGAAGATCCAAGACACGATGATGCGGTAAAGATCATTTACAAAAATACCGTGACAGTATAAAGAGAGCAGTGGGAATTTATTTGAAAGAAGCAACCGCTGCTCGGCTCGAAGGCTTGCAAATTACAAGGTGTCGTGTGGTCAGCACGACGGATGCCCTAGGCCGTTATTCTTGGCTTTCTAGACCAGAGCCGCCATCTCACCGTCAGATAGCTCCTCTATTGTAATCACGTAGGCTGAGTGAACCTCGAACTAGCCCTCAGATGCAGGTAAAAATACTTAACCTCTCCGCGAATCGAACCCGGGGCCTCCGGGTAAGAGGCAGGCACACTACACCTACACCACAGGGCCGGATTTTTCCATTTAATTGTATTTTTTGTGAAAAAATGCTTTATTCTGTTTGGACTGAAATTTTGGACTGAAAAAGATTGTTTCGATCTCATAACTCTGGACCTATCCAGAACATTTTATATTGACTGTTTGTATGTATGTTCAGTCCGTCAGCGATTCCGCTGGTGGGATCCTTAACAACTCTGCCATCAGCTGTCAGATGACCTAGGCATCACTGAAGAGGCGTACTAGGGAAATGAGGAGTGAGGTAGTTTCCCGTTGCTTTCCTCACCGAGCCAGAGTTGCTATTACATATCAGTCTGCCAAGCCCACTGAAATGCATACACCAACCGACCCTATGAGCAACATTTTCACACCATTCAAAGCAGGGACTGGCTGCATAAAGAATGGCATTACTAGCATCGCTCATACCTCAGTCACTTTCATATTGTCAAAGCCAAGGATAAGACAGAGACAGATCTATGAAAGTAACAAAATTGCTCTAGCCTATACCAAAAACCATAGTGCACGTAAACACTAGGTCCTGCCAGCAAAGGCATATTGACCGTTTAGAAAAACGTATTTATGTGTTGTACCAGAAAATATCATTAATTTGTGAATTTCAATAATTTCGGTTTTGGTCAAATTATTGTGAAACATCCTATACATACACGCGCAGTTTTGGAAGTGCGTTTCCTGTTGCGGAAACGAAGACCGTTCTCGAACATTTATTATTTATATATCAGCAAGAAAGAAGCCTTACCTAATTGGTCGGAGTAACGGACATTTTAATTGGTGACTCAAATTCGAAGATGAATTCAGCATTTTGATTGGTTTTCTTTGGTGGTTGTATCATTTCCCCTTTCTAGATCTTGCCCCATTTCTTCGGTGGGATCGAAGTAGTGTCTGTGTCTTTGATCATCTTAGCGAGCGAACGTGCTCGACCTTCGGTCCCACGTGGGTTACCATGTATCATGGTAAGCACTTCTTCTCTGTTTCTTCCTCTATTTCAGTTTTTAGCTTCATTCAAATGTGATAATTCATATTTTATCTTACGCAGAAGCTCTTCCTCGAATTTCACGCTCACCGATAATTTTGTCAAAATGGTTTTAGCTTCTCATCTAAGACCATCTACAATTTGCTGGAGTTTTAGTTATTCCTCGGATTTGCCTCCCGGTATTTCTGTCTTTCCTTTCATACGGAAATTCTATGCCCATTAACTGAAGTGTTTACGTTAATGATGCAATTTTAATAAACCTCTGTCTGGTTTAGTTACCATATTTTGATTATGCGTCATTGGAATAGAATTTCGATAAATTTGATGGAGTGCCAAACTGCTTGTAATTTATGAAAATTTATTTGAGCACATTGCGCATGTCTCCAGGTATGTCAACGAACACTTATTTCCCTTTTGTAACTATGCGTCTAAAAGTTTTTCAGTTCTTGAGTTTTCTGATTTTCTGATTTTACGTTTTTCTTCAAAATAAACGTTGTAATCCAAGGGGAGTAAAATTTACCCTCTCCGTTTCCTTTTGTAGCAATAGGCTGCATTCCATTACCTCTCATAGTTCCATGCTGCTTCCCACATCCGTTCCGTAGCTGTCATGTTTCCTAATGTTTTTATTGTGCTGCGATGCTTTGGTTGAGTCGTAAGATTTTTAAAGCTTAAATTTCCTTCTTTATTTATTACTAGCAAATGTACCCGTGCATCGCTACGGAATTCTATATTGCATACGGATATCGAAGTAAATTACTGTACATGAAGTGAATAAGATTTTTTAAATTGCATGTCTCTTGGCGTTATCCGAGATACAGCATAGGGAGGTCCACAGATGTTGTTTCCAACGTAAAGTGCGAGTTGCGGAATTGTGACGATGACAGCAGGGCCATTTGTCCACTACAATTCGCAAAGGAGTTGGGAATTTTCATTTAACGGCAGGCCCCATTGCCTACTGCGTGGCCACAATCGAATTAGGGAATTTTCGTTACAATGGCAGGCCCCGTTTCCGACTTTCAGACAGATCACAGTTGAGGAATCTTTATTACATTGGCAGGCACCTTTCCTACCGTCATTCAGAATTGAATTTTGTTGTTATTATAATGACAGACCCATTTTTCCTAAAGCCAGTCACCTTACTGCCATTCACGCCGAGTTTGTGAGTTTCCATTATAATAGCATTATAATAGCCTAACATTCACCACAATTTAGATGGGTAATTTTTTTTATAATAATGGGAGGCACCCTTGCCTACTGACAAACAGAATCGGGTAAAGGAGTTTTGAAAACTATGCACGTTCCCTTGCCTTCTGCCAGAAAATGGAGAAGGGAATTATTCATTGCAATGGTGCACAGGAGTTGGGGGAGGACCCCATTCCTACGGCCAGCCAAAGTCGATGTGGGGAGTACTGATTACAACAGCAGGCGTTCTCCTCCTGACAGTCTCTATCGATTTGTAAAATATTAATTACAATGGCAGATACTCCCTTTCTAGATCGCTACAAATCGACTTCAGTGAATAAATATAGATCGACACACGGAAGTACATGCATGTTAACCTTCATTTAAAGAACTGCTGCTAAACGGTACGGATTGTAAGGTAAGACGCCTCTGGCCTAATTTAGCGATCAAAATGGCTGGTCCTATGATATGTTCTCGTATCTCATATATTTAAAGATTGTTTTAGAAACGTTGAATAGGGTGAATTTGTGTAAGGTTTTCATAGAATGAATCACTTTTCGGATACTTATGTGACAGCTTCAAACAGACTTTTTTTTGCTATTGGCTTTACGCCGCACCGACACATATATGTCTTATTGCGACGATAGGACAGGAATGGTCTAGGACTGGGAAGGAAGCGGCCGTGGCCTTAATTAAGGTACAGCCCCAGCATTTGCCTGGTGTGAAAATGGGAAACCACGGAAAACCATCTTCAGGGCTGCAGGCAGTGGGGTTCGAACCCACTATCTCCCGAATACTGGATACTGGCCGCACTTAAGCGACTACAACTATCGAGCTCGGTTAAAAACATAGAATTTGTCTCACATATTCGCTACTGGGTGGGCCAATATTCGTGTTGAATTTGATGATCCTATCCTTCCTATAAGTCATTAAAACTATCAGTTATACGGTACAAAGAGCTAATTTTAGGTATAATCCAGAAATAGAGCCAAATTTAACGTATAAGGGATAGAGATACGACGAAATATCATAGGACCGAAGTTGTAGATCACTCCAAATTGAAGTGAGATTGTGTCATCCGTTTTGTGATAGGATTCACTGTTTAGCCACCAAATACCTCGAAAAGAAGGTCTGAACCGTCATTAAAATTGCCTCTATTTTCAACATTTTTCGAGGTAAAAATGAATAATTTAAACAATTCGTAATTTTTCCGTCGGTTACAGGCTAAAAGCTATAATTTTGCCAAATTTCAATTTTCTAGCTCGGCTGGCAGATTGTGCCACCGTCTTTATATAGGGAACGGGGTAAAAAATGAGGACTTCCAGGAAACTTTTAAGCCGATGAAACCTATAGGTTATCGTTTTTGTTAAATATATCTGCCTGCATTCTTATGCTGAGCCCTAAATTTGAGACTCCCAGCGAGGCCCCCTCAAGGTATTTAGAAAATGTTAGATTATGCTAGGAATCCTGAAGTCATCAGCTTCTCTGGTACCAAGTTTAAAGTTTCTAAGATACCTGAAAATGCATCATCAATTCAAGTCTATTTTAATGTTTGTACCTTCCATTTATTACAGTAATATAGATTATATTTCACCCCTTTCTCTCGGGGTTCTAGGGACGTCTTGCCCCCACAGTATATTTTCCACATAGTAAGTAATATTTGTACGCCTCCCACCACAAAAAGGGCCGAACTTGTACTTCAAAAATATCCGGAGTGTCACTATTCATCTCACCAAACCCGAGAACTAAGTAGTCGACACTATTTTCGATTCATTTAATATGTAACCCCCCTGAGCTCCCAAACCTAAGGGTGCTAGTTATGGCTTACCCCAACAGTGCTCGTCTCCAGATAGTAAGTTATAAGTGTACCAAGTTTCATTGATTTTGCTCCAGTGGTTTAGCAAGAGGTGTGTCATTTAAACATACAAAAATGCATATATATAAGCCGGGCTCGTGGTGTAGGGGTAGCGTGCTTGCCTCATACCCGGAGGCCCAGGGCTCGATTCCCGGTCAGGTCAGGGTTTTTTACCTGGACTGAGGGCTGGCTCGAGGTCCACTCAGCCTACGTGATTAGAATTGAGGAGCTATCTGACGGTGAGATAGCGGCCCTGGTCTAGAAAGCCAAGAATAACGGCTGAGAGGATTCGTCGTGCTGACCACACGACACCTCGTAATCTGCAGGCCTTCGGGCTGAGCAGCGGGCGATTGGCAGGCCAAGGCCCTTCAAGGGCTGTAGTGCCATGGGGTTTGGTTTGGTATATATAAATTAGAGGACACATGCTGCTCCGCAGGTCAGTTAACTCGACTTGATAATACCTGTCGCAGTCATGTTGTTTTCCCTGCCTTTTTCAAGGGTTTATGAACATTTAATAACAAGCGCCTTATGGTATTCCGCAGTTCGTAATCAGAATTCGCTCATTCTGATGCCGTCATACCGTCTCATTCGTAAAAATCTATCCATATTGAACCCATGACCTTTGTGCCCTAAGAACATTATGTATAAATCGACAATCATTTAAAAGTTGGATTCTTGATAGCATGGATTTGACACGTGACGAGGGGGTGATTACCTTCGGTCCCACGCTCTGGGGTACGTGACGTCAGCCACACGTGTCAACGGCGGAAGAATCTCAAGTCATTTTTGTGAACTATTTCAAAGCGCGTGTACATGGCGTGACCCAAGCCAAGTCAAAAAAATATAGTGCCTATCAAAGGAGGTCAATCATCTCACAAATCGAACCCGTAAAAATTTTAAATGTCCATGAGCACTACCGCGAGAAATGTAGCAAGCATGTAGTCACTTTCAAAACTCTTGAAATTACAGTTTAATTAAGTCAGAAAATTTATAGAAATTTTCTTGGCGGCAAAGGGAGATATCCGAAGAGAGGGGTAACTGCTATAAATATGAAGGGACGCCATGACGAAGTCTCCTTCTCCGGCATTGGTGATACAAAGCGGACGAAAAATTGTTGAGCTGCTCTGCAAAATCAAACCAACGAAAGTAGACTGAGTTCAACTGCAGATTTTAGCCATTATGGCTAGGTCTTTTCTCCATGAGGAGATAGTTTTCTTGAGTGAAATAATTGTACCAGATAGGACGGTCAAAGTACTGAATAAATACTAATGTGATTAAGTAATCCGTGTGCGGAAATAATTATAGTCCATCGTGTGCGCTCAGCAAACAAGTGAAGGGTATTTTCTTTTTTTTATGCTTTATTCCAGGAAACCTGAAGAAACATAATGATATGTACAGCCATGAATGTAAAAATGGCTAAATAAAATGCCAGGGTCGCAGGTGAGCCCTATGACTACATGAGGTAGGTGACTTTCCATCTTACAACCTCATATCTTGTCTCATGATCTCTAAAAGTGTATTTGAATGGGGATATACGCAGTGGTCACCCCTACTAAGTTTTGTAAATGTGAGAGTACGACTAAAAGAGTCATTTGTTTTATTTTCCACTTGGATAAATTTCTGAAGTCTTGCGAGTGCCGTATAATGTTGTAAAAGTTATTGAATAGGGTTTCGAAGTAATATCACGTCCAATGTAGATCGTCATCCGTGTGAGTGTACTGTCTATATTTTGTGATGTCAAATTAAGATGTTCATTCGACGTAAAATTTTTACTGTCTGCAATTTGACGTTAATAAGGTAGGAATCCATGGTCACTCATTTTCAATCGAGTGGAAGCGCGCTGTCGAGTGAGAACCTAGGGTGATTAATTTGGTCACGGAGAGAAACGTTTTTCTAGGCCCATTTTAAACTGTGTCTGACTGACAATAAAAAGATCTAGTAGAATGTTTCAGTCATTTTGTTCGTAAAAATCAAGTTATTAAATACGATCTCATTTATGCGAAGTTATTCATGAGTAATGCATTGTGCCATGTTAGACGTCGAGATTTCTAGTAAGGATTTTATTCCAGTTCTTTGTCGATGATAATTGTGGAGCTGGGAAACAGGGGTTAGTTTTGTTGTTATGAGATTTGTGAATCAGGTTGGACCTGTCATTGAAGCCGGGACATGGAAGCCCGAGGAATATTTTATAATGTTGAGAATGGAAAGAAATTCATAGAAATCCATAGCGGTATTAATTGGCGACGCGTATAATTAGTGTGGGCATCTTGAAGCTTAATCTGTGCATTTTGTTGGTTAGAATATCGTATTTGTTTAATTATGTCGGCAGAGTTTAAAGGGAGCATTTTGAGAAGCCAGTAAGCTGGAATAAACCAGGTGTTTCATGTAACTGCCAAGCGAACTTGGGGGCGAGAGGCCTCAGCTGTGATAACGGGACAGGCGCGGAATTGAGATTGTACTGTATTCTCGGCCAGGGAAAACGTTAAAATGCTGGATTTAGTTGAAATTCATAGCCGGTAATGATCTGAGTATTGTGAAATACTGTAATTGGGCACGTAATGAACATTTGAAATCACGAACTTTGAGTATAAGGAACAGAGAAACCAAATTCAGGGTTGTCCAAAATATAGAGCGATGGATGGGATGATCGGTTTGTCTGTGAGGGGTGTGCAAAATTCATAAATGGTAATGACGAGATATAACATCGTAATTATATGGCGATTTGTTTGGTTTGTATGTAGATTATTAGGATATCCAAGTGTTAATAACGGTTAGGACTAGATTAGATTTTAAAGTGTGAAATCATGAGACAAGATATATAACTGGACATGAATTATGTAACAATTCTTTTCCAGCCAGATAAATATCACAAGATTGAATTCACATCACAGCTGCGTAGGAATTTGTGAAGAAACCAGAGTCCGCGGAGATAAAATTTGTTGTTCGTTAACATTTCGTCAAATCATTTAAATTTATTTAATTATTAAATTCAGTGAAACCGCATTTTGAAATAACTTTAATCAAGCGAATAACTTCGAGATGCATTCTGGAAATTTTAGTTTGTTTTCTGGGGAATATTAAAATGTAAAGTAACGATTAAGGAGACATATCCGAAGGAAATGGATTTTACTGCCACAAAGTTTGTGAGCATTGCTATTGTTGTAATTATTGAACTTTGATTGATTGAGCAGTGAATGTGCTGGGGATAGTAAAGTGGAAACTTTGGTCATCAACCGATGTAACTTAATTGTGTTTAGCCTTCAGCGTAGAAACTTGGATGGTCAGGGGGTCATCAACCTCAGTGACTTAGATTAGGGCCATATGTCATTGTAGCATCATTTCCTTGCGGTCATCGTCCACAATGACTTTAAAGTAACTTAGAAGATTAGATGTCTGTCCATGACATAGACGCAGGTCACATCGATTCAATTAAGGGTCCATGCCGTAGAACCACTGTGTGGCACACACCGATTGGACGGCCTTAATTATACCCAGAGTCCAGAGTTCGTGTTACGAGGGCTGGACCATAACGAATCACTATGATGGTACATGTGGTCTCGCATGGAAGCCGAATTTAAGGATTTCCAGACTTTCCTTTCTTAAATGATTAATATTTGAGACAATGGTTCCTAGTAAGAATGCCCATCAGGCAGTTACGTTAAAGTCTCACACCAGTGTTCTGACCATTATGTTAAAATGATTGTGGTGTCCAGTGGACACAGTTGACTTCTATGATACCATTGACATATCAGATTGCTTCATAATTTTCCTGAATAAATAGGAATCTTTTAAATAGACCTTTCATTCCAGTAGATAGATTAGAATTACTGAACCCTACCTTTACCTCAGCAAGTGACGAAGAACCCGATACGACCCAAGAGACAGATCTCATGAACTTTGCTGATAGGTAAGGAAGGCAGGTATCCCTCAATATGGACCAAAGGGTTCAATATATTCCTTTTTTTAATCCTGCAGTTTTTGATGTAAAGCTTGCTGTTGTGTCGTAGAAAGCATTGGTATTTTTTATCGCATTTCTTCTCAATAGAACGGTTGTCTTGTGCGGACATAGTTTAGACTCGAAGGAGCATTTTTTGCTAGGTAGAGAACTTTAAGATACATGGCCTTCACTCTTACCAGAGTAGCTGGGTTGACCTTCGACAGGTGTATGTCATGATGGGGTCTGTTTGTAAGTAGAACTCTTTCTCTTAGCAGCATGTAAGTTATTGGGGACGCTCTGCCATCTCTTGACTATACTTGGTAACTGGGAAAGGTTACAGCATGGCCTACTTGATGCGTCACTCTAGCTAGCTCCTTACGACTTGATGCGTCTCTTAGAAGCGCAGCGAGGGATCCAGTCGGCCGTAGTTTTTAATAAGTAATTATGATCGGTGGAAATCGGTAAATAAAAATGTAAATAGACTCTGGGACGGGTTTAAAGCAATTGTTGAGGAATGTGAAAATAGGTTTGTACCTTTAAAGATTTTTTTTTTGCTACTTGCTTTACGTCGCACCGACACAGATAGGTCTTATGGCGACGATGGGACAGGAAAGGGCTAGGAGTGGGAAGGAAGCGGCCATGGCCTTAATTAAGGTACAGCCCCAGCATTTGCCTGGTGTGAAAATGGGAAACCACGGAAAACCATTTTCAGGGCTACCGACAGTGGGGTTCGAACCTACTATCTCCCGATTTTAAAGATGGTAAGGAATGGTAAAGATCCACTATATTATAACAGAGAAGTAAAGAGACTAAGAAGGAGGTATAGGTTAGAAAGAAATAGAGTTAGAAATGGCTGTGCAAGTAAGGAGAAATTGAAGGAACTTACTAGGAAATTGAATCTAGAAAATAAGTCAGCTAAGGATAACACGATGGCAAGCTTAATTGGTGGCCATACAAATTTTACAGAAAAATGGAAGAGTATGTATAGGTACTATAGCGCAGAAACAGGTTCCAAGAAGGATATTCCAGGAATCATTAATGAACAAGGGGAGTGTGTATGCGAGGATCTTCAAAAGGCAGAGGTATTCAGTCAGCAGTATGTAAAGATTGTTGGTTACAAGGATAATGTCCAGATAGAGGAGGTGACTAATACCAAAGGACTATTAAAATTTACCTATGACAGCAATGATATTTACAGTAAGATACAAAAGTTGAAAACTAGAAAAGCGGCTGGAATTGATAAGGTTTCAAGGGATATACTAAAGACAATGGGTTGGGATATAGTATCATATCTGAAGTACTTGTTTGATTATTGTTTGCATGAAGGTACTTTACCAAATGAATGGAGAGTTGCTAAAGTAGTCCCTGTATATAAAAGAAAAGGGTGATAGACATAAAGCTGAAAATTACATACCAGTCAGTTTGACATGCATTGCATGTAAGCTTTGGGAAAGCATTCTTTCTGATTATATAAGACATACTTGCGAAATTAATAACTGGTTTGATAGAAGGCAGTTTGGGTTTAGGAAAGGTCATTCCACTGAAGCCCAACTTGTAGGATTCCTGCAAGATGTACAGATATCCTGAATTCAGGAGGTCAATTGGACTGTATCGCGATTGATCTCTCTAAGGCATTTGATAGGGTAGATCATAGAAGACTACTGCCAAAAATGAGTGCAATTGGACTTGACAAAAGAATGGCTGAATAGGTGGCTCTGTTTCTAGAAAATGGAACTCAGAGAATTAGAGTAGTGAAGTTTTATCTTTCCCTGTAATAATTAAGGGAATTCCTCAAGGCAGTATTATTGGACCTTTATGTTTTCTTATACAGGGTGTTAGGTGTATACGTGCAGATATTTATTGTAGCAATAGAGAACGATGTGACGAACCACTATATATCAAACTTTTAGTAATCCTCGGAAGTTATTTTCGAGAGCAAAGGGGTACGATGTTTTTAGAATAGGTAGTATGCCTTGTTCTGGTGAATGAATAGCTTTCCTTTGATAACAGGCAAGTCACGCGCCATCCCTGCCAAACTGGTTTCTGTTCTGTTTATGTTTAAGAGCAAATGTGCTACTGTGACAGCTGAGCGCTCCCTATTCCATGCCACGAGATGTTACGTAATATACTTGCCAAACTGGTTTTATGTTTACGAGCAACTGACCTACGGTAACAGCTGAAGGCTACCAGTCTACAACATGTTACGTTACATTATCGCCAGACTGGTTTGTTGTTGTTAGTATTTAGTTTCCGTCTTAGGGGTTTCAGACAACACTAGTTATCGGTTTCGGACCCTGGAGATGTATTGAATTCTCAGCGTTAATACTGGTTCATTTGCTGTTATGTCCTTTAGGGGATAGGGATATCTGTGGTCGTCAGCCCTGTGGTCTAGTGAGTATGAAAATGACCTGAAAACCTGTGCCGGTGCGCGATCTGTACGAGCGTGTGATATAATTATTGGTTGGGATACGCACGCCGGGACGTGAAATGCGGTACGATCCCCGTTGTGCATTGCGTAAAGGTAGAAGAAGGAAGACAGTCCCTTGCGCCAACGAACAAATGCATGGCATAGGATATCCTTATGAGTAGAATCAAAATTGAATTATCGAAGCACATCGAACGTTTTGTTTCAAACGAAAACTGGACATATTATACAACTAAGTAAATTAAACGTACCTACATTTCGTGCTTCCTGCCTGGTTGAGTGGCTAAAACGGTTGAGGTGCCAGCCTTTTGACTCCAACTTCGCATGTTTGAACCTGGCCCCGTGCAGTGGTATTTGAAGGTGCTCAAATACGTCAGCCTCGTGTCGGTATATTTACTGGTACACCGAGCTCGATAGCTGCAGTCGCTTAAGTGCTACCAGTATCCAGTATTCGGGAGATAGTGGGTTCGTACCCCACTGTCGGTAGCCCTGAAGATGGTTTTCCGTGGTTTCCCATTTTCACACGAGGCAAATACTGGGGCTGTACCTTAATTAAGGCCATGGTTGCTTCCTTCCCACTCCTAACCCTTACCTGCCCCGTCATCGCTATAATACCTATCTGTGTCGGTGCGACGTAAAGCAACTTGTCATTCGAGCCAAGACACCACTGTGGTTCAGAATATCCTCTGGTGCTTAAACATACGTTCACGGAGGTCATCCGAAGTGGTTACCTCAGTTCGGTATACTTTGTTTCTCATGTCCCCCCAGGCATAACAATCCACTGGAATAAAGGCTGGCCAATTGATAGTTCCACATCGTCCTGTCTACCGTTGAGGAAATGTCTGCACCATCGTGTAAAATCCACGTGGTTCGGCGTAGTCGAAGCGACACGTCCTCTGAAAGCTCCAGTAACGTACTGTATCTACTGTACAGGAGCAAGATAACATTAATAAAAAGATGTAACCGACCTCCAACTACACCCATCCTGATATTAATTAGAACCGGTGCTGGAAACTGCCTTGTCCTATTGAATGGGGATATTCCACAGCTCATGAGTGGGATATAGTGGGTTCCAACCCCTCTGTCGGCAGCCCTAAAGGTGGTTTACCGTGGTTTTCCATGTTCACACCAGGCAAATGCTGGGGCTGTAACGTCATGAATGCCACGATCGCTTCCTTTCCCGTCCCATCGTCACCATAAGGAAAGCTACACCGATCAAATTTATGCAAGTAAGGTGATTGGTACCGGTCTGAGTGTCTGAGACCGTTGTGGTCCTTATCTTCCGACCTCCAACTTGGCAGGTTCAATCTTGGCTCAGTCTGATGATATTTGATGGGGCACACATACGTCAGTCTCGTGTCGTAGAAATACTGGCACGTAAATGAACTCCTGCGATATGAAATTTCGTCACCTTAGCGTCTCAGAAAACGGTATAAATAGTATGTGGGACGTAAAGCAAAATAACGCTAATAAAAAGACGATTGGTCAAAGAGACAGACTTCCCACTGCATCCATCCAGATATTTATTGAGAGCCGGTGCTAGAGGTTGCCTTGGTATACTAAATATTAAACACTCCTACTATAAAAATTGCCTCATGTGTCACTAATACACTTGACAGAAATTCTGGATTGAGAGCTTGATCAATTAACCAGCGGCAGAAATCCACTCTTAAATCATCACCGAGCTTGATAGTAGCAGTCGCTAAAGTTCGAACAGTATCCAATATTCGGGATGTACTGGCTTCGAATCCCTCTGTCGGCAGCTTTAAAGATGATTTTCCGTGGTTTTTCATGTTCACACCAGGAAAATGCTAGGGCTGTACCTTAATTAAGACCACGGTTGCTTCCTTCCCGATCCTAGTCCTTAGTTATATCTGTCGCCATAAAACCTATCTGTGTCGGTGCGACGCACCGATACAGATAGGTCTTATAGGACGATGGGATAGCAAAGGCCTAGGAGTTGGAAGGAGGCGGCAGTGGCCTTAATTAACGTACAGCCCTAGCATTTGCCTGGTGTGAAAATGGGAAACCACGGAAAACCATCTCCTGGTCTGCCGAGAGTGGGATTCGAACCCATTATCTCCGGGATGCAAGCTCTCAGCCATGCGTCTCTAACCGCACGGCCAACTCGCCCGGTAATAATAATAATAATAATAATAATAATAATAATAATAATAATATTTTTTGCTGCCGGGCAGAGTGGCTCAGACGGTTGAGGCGCTGGCCTTCTGACCCCAACTTGGCAGGCTCGATCTTGGCTCAGTCCGATGGTATTCGAAGATGCTCAAATAAGTCAGCCTCGTGTCGGTAGATTTACTGGCGCGTAAAAAGAACTCCTGCGAGACTAAATTACAGCACCTCAGCGCCTCCAGAAACAGTAAGAGTAGTTAGTGGGACGTAAAGCAAATAACATTACCGGTATTATTATTAACAAGTCATTAGGAGCTGAAAGGCAGGGAAGAAAATAGTAAAATATGCGTGGTGTAGGAGGAAACAAGATGAAATGTACTTCACCCGTGCCTACATCGCTCGCAGTAGTTTACTACAGGATAGTATGCGTAAGACCAGAACCAGGTCTCTTTGCGATGAGTCAGGTGTATCTTCGTATTGTGGTTAGCACTAGAGGACAAAGTGTGACAAACAGGTTTTGTGTATAAACATCAAACATGCACATCGACAGACACACACACGCAATGTACCCAAACCAGTACAGTGTAGAATGAAGAACTGCCATGCTGTGTTCAAGGTCAATATCTAGCGTTTTAACAAGCACGTCTTCCGTGTGTTGTGTTCAGCTTGCGCCACGTACAAGGCAATCGCGAACTGAAACTCTAGATTTATAATTTTTGTTACCGGTACTTCAATTTTTCTGCTCGGATTTATGAGAATATCGAACTATCGAGACTCAAAATACTACATCGATTGAGAACTGAACTCCCAACTCAATACGCTGCAGAAATGGTGTAACATCTGACATACCAATGTGAAACACGTAGCAATTGTTCAAGTGACCTCCCTGGACTACTCTGCAGGCTTCACTTCTCCGTACCCGGCGAGTTGGCCATACGGTTAGGAGTGCACAGCTGTGAGCTCGCATCCGGGAGATTGGGGCTTCGAACCCCAATGTCGGCAGCCCTGAAGATGGTTTTCCGTGGTTTCCCAAGTTCACACCAGGCATTGCGGGGGTTGAACCTTAATTAAGGCCACGACCACTTTCTTACCATTCCTAGGCCTTTCTTGTCCGATTGTCGCCATAAGACCTCTCTGTGTTGGTGCGACGTAAAGCAACTAACAAAAGAAAATCACTTCTAAGAATCCAGTCTTCCGTAATATCCATTGGAGATCTGGCGGGCCAATTGATGGGTCCATGTCGTCCTATTCGCCATAGACCAAAGGACTGATCCAAATGATCACGCAGTAAGCGGCTTATATCAGGTGGTGGACCATCGTGTAAAAACCACATGTTTCGGCGTAGTCGAAACGGAGCGTCCTCTGAAAGCTCTAATAACGTACCTATGAGGAACTCCAGGTAAGATACCCCTATGAACTGTGCAGGTAAGATGATGATAATGTCATTGGCTTTACGTCCCACTAACTACTTTTCACGGTTTTCGGAGACGCGGATTTGCAGGAATTTAGTACCATAGGAGTTCTTCACGTACCAGTAAATCTACTGACACAAGGCTGACGTATTTGAGCACCTTGTCAAGACTGGACTCAGAAGGCCAGTGCCTCAACTGTCTGAGCCACTCAGCCCGGCAAGATGATTGGTGCAGCACTGCGTAAAGTGCTGGCCTTCTGAACCCAACTTGGGAGGCTTGGTCTTGGCTCAGTCCGGTGGTATTTGAAGGTGCTCAAATACGTCAGTCTCGTGTCTGTAGATTTATTTGCATTAAAAAATACTGCGATAAAAAATTCTGGCATTTCAGCGTCTCCGACAACCGTGCAAATTAGTTAGTGGAACGTAAAGATATTATTATTATTATTATTATTATTATTATTATTATTATTATTAGTAGTAGTAGTAGTAGTAGTAGTAGTAGTAGTAGTAATATTATTTTTACGGAAGTTCTAATTAAACGGGTCCATTACAGTCATCATTTTACCTATCGGTACTTACTGTTCAGTAATAAGCCTTCCGTCCGCCTCTGTGGTGCAGTGGTTAGTGTGATTAGCTGCCACCCCCGAAGCTCGGGTTCGATTTCCAGCTCTGACAAGAAATTTGAAAAGTGGTACGAGGGCTGGAACGGGGTCCACTTAGCCTCGGGAGGTCAAATGAGTAGAGGTGGTCCGATTCCCAACTCAGCCATCCTGAAAGTTGTTTCCCGTAGTTCCCCCTTCTCCAGGCAAATGCCGGGATGGTACCTAACTTAAGGCCACGGCCACTTCCTTCCATCTTCCTTGTCTATCCTCTCCAATCTTCCCATACCCCCGCAAGGCCCCTGTTCAGCATAGCAGGTGAGGCCGCCTGGGTGAGGTACTGGTCATTCTCCCCAGTTGTATCCCCGATCCAATGTCTCACGCTCCAGGACACTACCCTTGAGGCGGTAGAGGTGGGATCCCTTGCTGAGTCCCATGAAAAACCAACCCTGGAGGGTAAACAGATTAGGAAAAAGAAGAATAAGCCTTCTATTAGAAATGCCCGGCGGCAATTCCACAGTAGGTCTTTTTCCTTCGAGCAATGTTCACGATGGATGCAACTACGGTTTTTGAAATTTGTCTCATTAATAACAATTTCACTGAATACTTATAGCCTTTTCTTTCAGTGTCCACCATCCTTTCAATGACCTACAAAGTTTATGAATAAGCATAGACAACCCGCATTGTCTATTGTCAGAAATTCATCGTAGACTGTCGCAATAACAGCACAGAAATGTTGCGCCCATATTTCATTTACTTATTAACCATTTCCTTTCATTTTGTCAGCTTGGATCACTGAGTAATGCCATTGACGTCTTAAAAATCGTACACAAATACACAACACTTGATTCGCACGTATGTGCTTGTACGGATCTTCGACGTCACTGTAAGGATTCTGTGTACTTTTCACACAGAGTACCCTACACCGGTTTTCGAGTACAGCAAGTGACCTGGCACGTGAGTCATCCTCTTCTACTTGCCAAGCCTTTAGGGGAAGTGCACAACATGTGTTGGCCTGCGATAAGAAACAGGTTCAACAAGCCCTATACTCGGCTACTGTACTTCCGCTACGCGTGGACAGAATGACATCACCGGCGTATCCTGCTACGGCCGTTCAAAACACATTAGGTCCTGAAATATTTGGCTCAGTTATGAGCAAACTAATAGGACAAGGTAAAAAGTACATAGCATATATTATGAGATGTATTTTTCTTAGCCGACTAGCTCAATATCTGCACGTATACACCTAACACCCTGTATATATCAATGTTATGTGTAGTGAAATGGAATCAGAGATAAGGCTTTTTGCAGATGTTATTCTGTACAGAGTAATAAATAATCACAATAAGTTACAAGATTGTGAGCAACTGAAAAATGATCTCGATAATGTTGTGAGATAGACAGTTGGCAATGGTATGATGATAAACGGGGATAAAAGTCAGTTGTGAGTTTCACAAATAGGAAAAGTCCTCTCAGTTTTGATTACTGCGTTGACGGGGTGAAAGATCCCTTCGGGGATCATTGTAAATACCTAGGTATTAATATAAGGACAGATCTTCACTGGGGTAATAACATAAATATGATTGTAAATAAAGGGTACAGATCTCTGCACATGGTTATGAGGGTATTTAGTGGGTATAGTTATGATGTAAAGGAGAAGGCATATAAGTCTCTGGTAAGACCCCAACTAGAGCAGCGAGATTATCTACAATATATGACAAAAACCTAACATGATACAGACATGAAGATTGATATTTGGAATCTCCTTTAAAGATAAAGGAAAACACATTTTTGTTTCCAGAAAATTCACTAAAGGGGTGATTGGGAGGGGGGGGGGTGAAAAGAAGTGAGGAAGGAGTAGAATTCTTTTCATGCGGATAGATATATCTCAGAAACTGAACATGTTACATTGTCTTCTTTGGCTGATAGCTTCATTCTTCGATGTGTAGGACGCCTTCCTTTTCTTCCCACTGGTTAATGTTAATAGAGGACGGATGGCCAGTTGTACTTCCTCTATGCAGCTGCGAGCTTGCATTCGGGAGCTAGTGGAATCCAACCCCACTGTCCGTAATCCTGAATATGGTTTTCTGTGGTCTCCCATTTTCATCTTCATTAAGGTCCGGCTCCATTGCTAAATAGTTAGCGTGATGACCTTTGGTCACAGGGAGTCTCGGGTTAGATTCCCGGCAGGGTAGGGAATTTTAACCATAAGTGGTTAATTCCCCTGGCACAGGAACTGGGTGTCGTCTTCATCATTATTTCATCCTCATGACGCGCAGGTCGCCTACGGTCGTCAACTAAAAGACCTACAACTGGCGAGCCGAAGTCCTCAGACATTTCCCGGCACTAAAAGCCATAAACACCGAGCTCGATAGCTGCAGTCGCTTAAGTGCGGCCAGTATCCAGTATTCGGGAGATAGTAGGTTCGAACCCCACTGTCGGCAGACCTGAAAATGGTTTTCCGTGTTTTCCCATTTTCACACCAGGCAAATGCTTGGGCTGTACATTAATTAAGGCCACGGCCGCTTCCTTCCCACTCCTAGCCCTTCCCTGTCCCACCGTCGCCATAAGACTTATCTGTGTCGGTGCGACGTTAAGCAAATAGCAAAAAAAAAGAAGAAAGCCACACACCATTTCATTTATTACTTTCATTAACGCCACGATCGCTTCAGTCCCACTCCTAGCCTTTTTCTACGCCATCGTAGCCATAAGATATCTCAGTGTCGGTGCAACGTAAAGCAGAATAAATATACTTCCTATTATTACAATAATCACCACCATCTACGACGTAACGACGCTGGATTGAATATTACCTACTCGCATCTCTGTGTAAGGCACTCAACGATTATTAATCAATTACACTTTCACTCACTCGTGCAGGTCTGTGGTGTATTCAACATTCCATTTTTGGAGAGATCTAAGAAATCCTTCAGTTTGAATGAAATCTATTTATGGCTCACGAACAGAACCCTTTATCTCACTAAGTAAAAATGGAGATAAGTACACCTCCACACTTCCTACCATGAAACATATCCATTTATCACGCGGTAATAACCATCTTAGCGTACCATTGAAATTCTTGCCATGTAAAAAGAAGGAGATCACACCACCCTTTCCTTGTCGAAGGTACGACCACGCGAAGTCGTTGATTGTTTTGATACGTAAGCCATTAATCGCTTCGCGTATTCACAGTTCCAAGATCTGGGTGATTGTCAAACGCTTTGCGAATATGGTTACACATTTCAGTCTGATTTTATGCCTTGGTCACGCACTGCAGGTGACCAAATAAATGTAGAGCAGATACAATGGAAAACTGTTTAGAATAGCATCACCGAGCTCGATAGCTGCAGTCGCTTAAGTGCGGCCAGTATTCGGGAGATAGTGGGTTCGAACCCCATTGTCGGCAATCCTGAATATGGTTTTCCGTGGTTTCCCATTTTCACACCCGGCAAATAATTAAGAACATGGCCGCTTCCTTCCGACTTCTAGCCCTTTCCTATCCCATCGTCGCCGTAAGAACTATCTGTGTCTGTGCGACGCAAAACAACTTGGAAAAGAATAGCATCAGCGGGATAAGAAAGTCATTTGCCCTTTATTAGCCTCCATAAAACAGAATTCATGGTAACCTGCAAGTAGAAGTATCACCAATTCTTTTTATCAATTAGTAAATCGAGCAACACTGACCTACATTTAGGGCTATCGCTCAGGCTGCAGATTCTGTATTAATTGTTTGCCTACTCTTTCCTTAAAATTTCGAGGAAGTTTCAAATTTTTCGAACATTTCTCTTGTTACATTATTGCAATTTTAATCCCTCTTCCTATAAAGTGTCAAATAATTCCATTTATCTGTTATTAAGAGTAGGGTAGAGTCAAATAATTATATTCATCTATTAACAAGAGTAGGGAAAAGTCAAATAATGATATTCATCCATTAACAAGAGTAGGGAAAAGTCAAATAATTATATTCATCTATTCACAAGAGTAGGGAAAAGTCAAATAATGATATTCATCCATTAACAAGAGTAGGGAAAAGTCAAATAATGATATTCATCCATTAACAAGAGTAGGGAAAAGTCAAATAATTATATTCATCTATTACTAAGAGTAGGGAAAAGTCAAATAATGATATTCATCCATTAACAAGAGTAGGGAAAAGTCAAATAATGATATTCATCCATTAACAAGAGTAAGGAAAAGTCAAATAAATATATTCATCTATTATTAAGAGCAGGATAGGGTCAAATATTTCTATTTATCTATTATTAAGTGTAGGGTACCGTTAAATAACTATTTATCTATTAATAAGAGTATGTTAGGGTCAAATCATTCTATTTATTATTAATAGTATGGTAGGGCCAAATAATAATAGATAAATAGAATTAAGAGTAGAGTACCGTCAAATAATTATGAAAATGAAAACCTACAACCTGTTTTCCAGTCTTAGACCGAGTCAGGGATGTAATGAATGAATCAGATATAGGCTGCTATTACGATGGGGTCGCCTCTCCCAAAGTGATCTATATTAATGAGTGATAGATGCTATGAAATCAGTATGGAGAGTGTTGCTGGAATGAAAAATGACAGGGAAAACCGGAGTACCCGGAGAAAAATCTGTCCCGCCTCCGCTTTGTCCAGCACAAATCTCACATGGAGTGACCGGGATTTGAACCACGGTATTCAGCGGTGAGAGGCCGACGCGCTGCCGTATGAGCCCCGGAGGCCCTCAAATAATTATATTGATCTATTATTAAGAGTTGGGTAGGCTCTAATAATTATATTTATCTATAATTAATTGCAGGGTGATTTCAGTGTTTAATTCTTTAATCATTAAACAGGGTCATACTTCTAAAGCACAGTATACTTCCATTTTGAATCCGCGCTTTGATGTTCCATATTCAAAAGGAAAGGAAGGTTTGAGGGAGCCGGTTGACGTAGACAGCCTTCTGGATAGCCACTTGATGTCGCTGTGAAGTGCAGACATACGGGGTTTAATAAATGGCTTCCCTAATTGAGCCGTTCAACACGTGTGAAACTGAGACAGCTAGGGAGAGTTGGGGTGGGATCATGTTTCAAGGCAGTTCTCTAGCCTGTACAACGGTGCTTGCAAAACAGAGGAGAGGTAGCGGCAAAAAATGTCTTCACTTCCATTTCATCTGGCTGTTAAAACACGCTCATAAATCCTCTTCATTGCAACCATTACACAGAAACCTTGAAGCAGCCAACACACTTTTCATTTTTCATCCTCTTCTTTTCCCTTTGAACTAAAAAGCGGTAATACACTTGCAGTATTTGAATGTGCTGCTGCAGAGGGATGTTAACGTACTGAGAATAGTATTTATTTTGTCTCATACAAGTGTTTTCTCCCACTTTTTTGTCTGTCCTTATGATAAAAAAGGTAATGGTAAGTTTCCTTTAACGTTCATCTCTATGCGTGATGAAAAACCTTCAGCGCACTACCGGATTTTAGACCACGATGGAAAAAGTTATAAAAATAGAATACGAAATCGTATGGAACACAGCAGATTAAATGTCGAGATTAAAAAAAGTGAGGAGCTGGGAGATATTTAAGAATAAAATATATCCGAGAAGACAAATGAGATTTAACTCATCAGGGATTTGGGAGGGAAAGAATATTACTTCAGTGAAATACTGTAAATAGAAGTTCATTTCATCTTAAAGTATTTCATGGAATTTTGTTTGATTAAAACACTTTATAAAACGAATAAATAGAAATTCAATGCTCTGAATATTCATCGAGTAAATATAAATCGGAATTTTAATCACCCTACATCTGTTTGGACAGAGAGGAGGAATGGAAGTCATGCTGTTTACCTTATTCGCTTTTTCTGTTTGCGTTTGGCTGCTTTCCCTGTAAACAAGCACGTGGACTGTAGCCCGTGTAGGGCCTTGCACATGTCAAGACGACTGTTGTTCAGCCCAATGCCCCAAATACACTGGAGCGCCGTATACAGGGTGTATCATAACCATACCAACATTACATATCAGGGTTGCTCTTCGTGTTATGTGCAATCGGATTGGCGGAGAAATTGTTACTTTTAGAGAAAATGAGGTAGACTCTTTACTTCCGGGCACAGGATTAAAATTGACGAACTCGTCATATTTGCTACGCCAAAGGTCAAGCACTGCCGTGCTTCAGGAGGTGGAAGTGGGATGTATGAAGGAAACAGAGATAATGCTCTGTTTCCTGGTTCGACTCGTGCAGAATTGTACTTGTCTCTTACAGGCAATGCCAACGGCCGTAGCCGTGTTGAAACACCGGATCCCGTGAGATCTCGGAAGTTAAGCAACATTGGGCGTGATCAAGATTTGGATGGGTTGCCACGCGCTGTTGGTGGGGAGGTAAGGGAATGGAGGAGCGGAAAGGAACTGGCCATCCTACCGTACGTAAACTCCGGCTCAGGCACACCTCTGCGGAGTTTCCGACTTGCTTTCGGGCAGAATACACCCTTACAAGCAAAATTCACAGATCGTTTATTAAACAGACGTAACTGCACACAAAGTAGAAGACTTATATTTCCTGCCTGCTGATTCCGAGACGGCAAGTTCTGTTCATTCAAGACCGCTCGAGGAGACCAGATATCATTTCTAAGATTGTAAATAGTTACTTAATGTTATAATGTTCTCAAGTAACAAGGAAGGCTGCCACCAACTAGTGTGTTTGCGAAATTTGCTTGAGGTAACAGTTACTTCCTTGTATTGACTATTTGTCTGTTAACTCATGTAAGTCATATTGGAGCCGGCGCTATTAGGGACCTAACCTAACATCCTGCTCATGTGATTCAAAACATTTTGTCATACATGTTATTCAGTCCTTAATGATAAACGAGTGTTATCCGTTAGTATAAAAGCGAGCTCCACATATCTAACGGGGCTCACAACCTTAGATTAAGTCTTAGCTGTAGACCACCAGGTATTTCCGTCTTTAGAATAGAACATTATTAATACTTGAGGTTTCTTTCTGTATTTAGTAACGACGCAGCCACGGTCGAACCTGTGAGAACCGTGAAGTAGTTCCAAACTACTTTTATTATTATTGCTAGTTGCTTTACGTCGCACCGACACAGATAGGTCTTATGGCGACGATGGGATAGGAAAGGCCTAGGAGTTGGAAGGAAGCGGCCGTGGCCTTAATTAAGGTACAGCCCCAGCATTTGCCTGGTGTGAAAATGGGAAACCACGGAAAACCATCTTCAGGGCTGCCGATAGTGGGGTTCGAACCTACTATCTCCCGGATGCAAGCTCACAGCCGCGCGCCTCTACGCGCACGGCCAACTCGCCCGGTAGTTCCAAACTACAAAACGTAACCAAGGAACACACTGAAATTAAGACTCTTGTCAATCAAGGTATGCACCATTTCGTCTGTTGGTCGCAGTGGCGTTCTTTATTATTTAATATGCTCGAAGGTGCAATGCTTCTGCCCCCAGGTAATGTATTCCTTAACACACAACGTTGTAAATGGAATGAAATACTGAACGAAGGGAACAATACGATCAATGGTTTGATTACAGTAGATGTTCAACATGCCCCTTTCCTACTTCGATGTACAGTCCACAACGGTGTAGAAGCGACATCTGGACTCTGTTCAGGATGTGTGCTGTGTAACGAACGACCTGAAAAACTGTATGCTTTCTTGGTACAAGTCCAACATCTCTTTGTACTGGATTGGCATAGTAGTCAATTTGTGCAGGAAAACCTACACACTGCTTATCTGGTCTGGGAAGTGACAATGCGGAACGGACGAGAAACGTTTGCATTTGCATCGAGCATTACCTCTGTCTCCCACTTCCCACTTTCCCTCCCTTCCCTTCCCTCCTCTGTGGCACAGCAACAGGCAGCGGCTCCCTCTCTGACACTGCAAATACGGCAAGTTCGTTAATTTGAATTCCATACCCGAAAGTAACAAGTTAACCTCATTTTCTAGAAAATAAAAGTTTTCTCCGCCAATACGATTGCGCCATCGTTCTCAACGTAACACGAAGAGAATCCCCGAAGTTTTGGTGATATAGTTCTGATACCGCCTGTAGCTAACTTCATACGTCCTTCCGTACAGCTTGGATTTCGTAATAGGCATCGCTGCCTCCATTATCAGCCTGCTCCTCAGTTGATTCTGACAGGCTTAGCAATAAAACACTCTTCTAACCCTTATGTTAGTGCCAACATCCTTGTAAAGGAGAGGAGCAATATACTCAATCACAAAAAATACGAAGGGTGTAATACATTGTTTTTACACTTCATTTTCCCACACAAATGAACTACATTATCTATCAAACTTTACACATCAGTTGGATCTTGATCATGGCGTTGCAAAAGTTCCCTGCAGACGTCCACACGCCTCTAATTTTCGTCTGCAGAAAAGATTCTAGGCACCCACGTGGATGACATCAGTTGTTACGTCCACCTTCTCAACATTACCTCCTTGTAACTGTATGAACTTTTGCCATCGATATGTCAGTCTCTCCAGACCTTCCTGAAATTATTCTTTCGGAGTGCTGCGTACCCATGCCATGACAGATGTGTCCAGTTCTGCGAAATCCGCAAACGGGCGACCACGCAGAGGTTTCTTCATGTTCCTGAACAGGTGATAAGCACTGTTCGACATTTCCTTGGCGGTGGACTGCTCCTATGCTTCCATTGCATTGTTTGTTGTTTCGTTTCTGGCTCACGGTAATTGAAAAATGAAGTGGAGTATGGCTTTTAATGCCGGGAGTGTCCGAGGAAATGTTTGGCTCGCCAGGTGCAGGTCTTCTGTTTGGACTTCCGTAGGCGACCTGCGCGTCGTGATGAGGATGAAATGATGATGAAGACGACACATTCATCCAGACCTCGTGCCAGAGAAATTAACCAATGATATTCCCGACCGTACCGGGAATCGAACCCTGGACCCCTGTGGCCAAAGGCCTGCACGCTAACCATTTATCCATGGAGCCGGACATGGTAATGGAGCCATGTCTCATCACCAGTCACAAGCGTAACCATGAAGTTGGCTGGATCTGGATAATGGCGTTGCAAATGTTCTCTGCACACGTCCAAACGCCTCTGCTTTTCATCTGAAGACAAGAATCTAAGCACCCACGTGGATGACACCTTCCCCAACTGTAAGTGGCCGTGCATGATCCGCTGCAGGATGTTTCGGCTAATTCCCGTAGCTGCCTCCCTTTCCGTATATGTGATGCATTTCTTTCCTTGGATGGCCTGTTCGCCCCGGGGAATGTTAGCTGGTGTTGACACTGTCACATTCCTTCCAGAACTAGTTCCATTGTCCACCGATGTGCGCCCTGTTTTTCAACATTCCACCCAGTTGTGAACTGCTTTCCGTGACGGCGCATTTTCTCCACAGACTGCCACCAAGCGCCGATTTATTTCTGCAGTGGTCACGTCTTCATTCCATAGGAATAATATCGTATAGAGCTGTCCCTGACGGTTGCTTTCCGTGTTGTCTGCTCCTACGCTGGCAGTGTTGTTATGAAGTGGCTATGACGAGTGCATTCGTTGGTCCATGTGCGTGTGCTGCTACCGAACGGTGGAACAAGACACTAGTTACACGTCACCACATTCAAAAGTTAAATGTGTACCATACCCGGACGTACAAAAATGAAGTGTAAAACAATATAGTATGCCCCTCGTATGTTAAACACCTATATGAAGAGGAAATAGAATTAAACTTCCCGTGTTAAGATGTGCTATTTTACAAAATCAAATGAAACGTACAAAGACGTTGGCAGTACAAACACACTTTTGATTCCTTGTAAGTACGATGTTGCACACCCTCGAGCTTGGATGTACGCAGTGATTCGGTTAGGAAGGGTGTCATGCAGGTGTTGTAGGCCAGATTGCCTCTCCGGAGACGATACAACTGTTGTAACTGTTCCTTGATAGGGCCTATGGGCAGTGGGATGGAGTTGACGTCCAAGCAAATCCCACACATATTCTATCGGCGACAGATCGGAGATTTTAGTGACCAAAAGAGTACCTCAGCATCTTTCAGTTGGTTAATAGAGATACGAGATTTTCCATTTGGAAGATGGTACCAGGACACTGTCTCATGAGAAGTAACACGTGAGGACGCAGCATGTCAGTGACGTACTGTAGAGCCGTGAGAGTTCCCTGAAGTCATAACCAACGGCTACCCACACCATGACGCCAGGAGTAACACCGGTGTGTCTCTCCAAAACATTTTCAGAATGTGTCCCCTCCGCTTCGCGCACCTATACTCCCACACTGTGCTCATCTGAGGCAGTGCAGAGATAAGCTTCACCGCTGAAAATGAGGTGTCGCCACTTATCAGCAGTCCATGCTTCCAGGGTACGGCACAATTCGGAATGTGTTGTGGTGTTATCGTCAGCCAGCGCATGGGCCAGTAAATCCGTAGCCCGGCAGCTGCTAAGTATCCAACCAATGGTGTGGGAAGGCACGGGCTGTAGTAGCGTGTCCATTATTTGCAGGCGGACGGCAGGCACAGATGTAAAGGGATTACGATGTGTTTGGCACACAGTACTTCAATCCTCCCTTGGTGTGGGGAGACATGGTCGATCGGAAACTTGACTGCGCGTGTGGTTTCCCTCACATTCCCAGTCAGTCCAACATGGGGCGACAGTCACACCCGAATCATTCTTTTCCTATTCATTAGTTCCTAAACTGAGGTTGGCGTCAAGAAGGGCATCCAGCCGTAAAGCATGGAATATAAATTCATCTCGCCTCATGCTCGACCCCATTTTAAAAAAGGGACCAAGGGGTAAGCTAAACAAATCATGATTTTACATGTAAGCAATACCCAGCAAGTCAAAAATATTATGCCTCCGGAAGAAAAATTTTGACAGTTTTCCTTCTCTGCCAATATCCGCTCTCAGAATAATAATAGTTATTTTTTAATTATGCAGTGGGTTTGTTTAGAATTTATATAGCAGCGTTGCGGGTAGTGTTTTAAAGTTTTGATGGCATACCGGCGGAATGTATATATATATATCGATAAAAGATAAATTGAGATAAAGAGTATTTTTGTCGAACAAGCCCAGCTTCGTGGCTGACGTACTGTCCTACGGTTCATTGGGCTCTGGGTTCGATTCCCGAGCAGACCTGGAATTTTAACCACATATGGTTATTCCTCTAGCTGAGGCTGCATGTTTGTGACAGTCTTATTACATATCTTAAACTATATACAACATATCACACTAGTAACAAAGAAACATGAATAGTTGATACATCCTTTCACATGAGTTTGATATTAGGAAGGGCACCAGGCCATTAATGAATATTATTTGCTTTACGTCCCACTAACTAATTTTTACGGTCTTCGGAGACGCAGAGATGCCGGAATTTAGTCCCGCAGGAGTTCTTTGCGTGCCAGTAAATCTACCGACACGTGGCTGTCGTATTTGAGCACCTTCAAATACCGCCGGACTGAGCCAGAATCGAACCTGCCAAGTTGGGGTTAGAAGGCCAGCGCCTTAACCGTCTGAGCCACTCAGCCAGTCACCAGGCCATTAATGTAGAGTTAAGCCGCATTAGTGACAACTGCAGGTAACTGGGGAAAAGGTTAGGAAGAAGAAGGAGAAGAAGAAGAAGAAAGTCAACGTTCTGGGGTAGTAAAAATAAAGCATGGCGAGTGGCCTCCGGTGAGGCTTGGTGCAGGTCTTTCAAGTTGACGACCTATAGATGTCCTGCACTTCTGTGAAGATGGAGCCCTGCCTGATATAAATTCTACTGCTAAAGGTAGAAAAAAACCCAGTTTCCGAGCCAGTGGGATTAACTAATGAAAGTTAAAATCACTTAACCCTCTGGGAATCGAACTCGGGTTCTTTTCGTCAAAAGAACAGTATCCAAACTATTTTGCGTTGGAGTCAGATATGGAGGTGGTGACATCCTTAAAGAGTGCCTTTCCTATACTAACGCCTACTTCTATTTCCTGGGTGTCAGTACCTTTCTACATATTATATATTCAGCTGAGCAGTTTGACTGAAAGAAATACGTAGCGCATTGAATTTAACCTTTCATAAGAGCTCAAAATTGACCAACGAGTAATTCATTATTTTAAACAGGAATCTGATTTGTTTAATTTCCCGTCGGATTCCCAGTGTGTCAGATATGAAATCTCTTTCTTTTGCTATTGCTTTACGTCGCATCGACACACGTCGTCGAACACTGCTGGTTGTACCTGTAAGTTTTAAAGTGACTGCAGACGCAAATCCTAGAACCACTTTTTTCTGTGTTGTTGATAATAATAATAATAATAATAATAATAATAATAATAATAATAATAATAATAATAATTGCTTTACTTCCCATCAACTACTTTTACAGTTTTAGGAGATGGCGAGGTGCCGGAATTTAGTCCCGCAGGAGTTCGTTCACTTGCCAGTAAATCTACCGACACGACGTATTAGTGCACGTTCGAATACTACCGGACTGAGCCAGGATCGAACCTGCTAAGTTGGAGTCAGAAAGCGAGCACCTCAACCGTCTGAGCCACTCAGCCCGGCAGACGAAAAGTCTTGAAAGTTGCTCTTCATCCCCAGGAATGCGCGCTCTTTTGGAACATTTCGCTTTGCCGTTCCAATTTTCAGTTGGTGCCGTTCAAAGTGCCAAGCCAGGTGATTAGTTCCATTAATTTTCCAGTTGGCGGTGCCGATGTGGCAGTTCCTCATGTATAAATTCGTTACAACCATGAAACATTTTTGCTGCCCGCCCTGAACTCGTCGGTCACTCTTCAATTGAACATAAACGATTTGCGTTGGGAAGTGAAAATCTGGCATAGGCATGACCTCCTTGCAGGATACTAACATTAGTTCGCCGATCTTTCCATTAAAACTTAAGGCTTCTCCTCAGGAAGCAGAGATGGCATTTCTTCGATAATTTTATTTGTCCCGTGTTAGTGGTCCAAGTTTCTCACCCGTACACACACAGTATCCATCTTAAAATAGTACACACTACTGCCTCCAGAAATATTGACAATTTCTCACGTAAAAACTCATATTTCTATAGGTATCCACTAATTGGGGTTAGTCCCTATTATACACCAATTTAAATAAATAAATAAATAAATAAATAAATAAATAAATACGTAGGTCGAATCATAAGTCATGGAAATTATTTTTTTCTCGCGAACAGGAGACAACACGGAAAATCTAAGATACGCATTTGAAAACGTACGGTATGTACTTGCGTATGATGCCACTAGATGGTGTATGTAAACAAAAGTGTGCGTCTAACCATGCCCCCAAGTTCAGTGTGTGATTGAGAGCGTCACAAAATGGAAGTCAACAAGCAGGAGCAACGATCGTATATTAAAATAGCAGTTCTCCGCGGCAGAAATGTACGCCAATGCCGTGCAGAGCTGCGACAAGCATTAGGTGTGCATGCTATGCCCTATAGGACAGTGGCGAGGTGGGTGGGGACGTTCAAACAGGGTAGAGTATCAACTGCCGATTTGCCTCGCGCAGGCTGTCCAGTGTCCATGGACAAAAATGTACCGCTGGTGACGCACAGTGGAAACCTTGGGTGATTATTTCGAAGGTCTGTAACCAGTGGATGCCTGTCCTTTGTACGTAGTCGTGTGTATTTGCTGTCTGTACCATAACAAAACAATGTTTTAGCAATGGCCTGTGTTCTGTCACTTTCCTACGAGAATCTCCTGAAGTCAGAATTTGTCTTCAGGCACTGTGCATAAGTACATGCCCTATATTTCCAAATGCATATCTTAGATTTTCAGTGTTGTCTCCTTTTCGCGAGAAAAGAAATTGTTACCATGACTTATGATTCGACCCTCGTAAATAAATAAATAAATAAATAAATAAATAAATAAATAAATAAATAAATAAATAAATAAATAAATAAATAAATAAATAAATAAATAAATCTATATATATAAAATAAGAGTTTTGTCTGTACATTGCTCAGAATTTGAAAAGAATGGTATTTCTGTATCGGTCATGCCCATAGTAACAAGAAAATGTACTTTTTACTTTTCCGTAATTTCTGTCTGTCTGTCTATCTGTCTGTCTGTATGTATGTACACGCATCACGAGAAAACGGCTGAAGAGAATGTAATGAAAATCGGTATGTAAAGTTGGGGGATGAACCGCTACAATCTAGGCTATAAATCATTTTATTCACGCTGAGTGAAATGGTAGTTTAGAGGAAGGACTTAAATTGAATTATCGAATATTTATTTTATGAGCAGTCCTATCGATGAATACTATATAACTAAAGTTATATAGAATTCAATTTCCAATCATTTATGTCTTATACATTTTTACCGTACCGGCTCTGATAACAACAGATATTAATGAATTTGTAATTTTGTTGCTAAGTCCACATCAACGCCGAGCCACGAGAAAATGGGTTAACAGAATTTAACGAAAACCGCTATATAGAGTCCGGGAATAAGAAACTACAGTCTAAGCTGTAAATAATTTTATTTTCCCGAGATGAAATGGTAGTTTAGGGGAAGGCGCCTGAAATTTAATTTTTAAATACCGGTACCTATGTTATTGATGCTATCGAATAGTACGGTACTACATAACAACAGTTATAGACAATACAATTTCCGATCATTTATGTTTCATTCAGTTTTACTGTACCGACTATGATAAGAGTGGTATTTCAGAAGGCCTAAAATATCCAAAGCGCATAACACTGATCAACAATAACTTTACATTGACCATTGTTTGTTGTATGTTCTTCGCGCCGCTCAACTCCGATAGATGGGATTACTACTGCGTTCCGAGTATAACAGCCTGACTGAACATTGGCGGGAAATAGCTAGGGAGTTGGGAAAACTTTCTTCTTTAGCATGCCACTCCTCTGATTCATACATTTTCTGATACTGCAGGTACGTAACACAATGGTTCATCATAGCATTCGAGCTATTCAATCCCTACTCTGAGGCACTGATTGGAATGAGTAGTGTGCATATTTAATGGAATAATGACAGAGGAGTGTTCATGGCAGTCTGCGACTTGGTTGTTCCAGCTTTGGAACTTTGGACTGTTGGATCGGCACCGTAGTACTGTCCGTTGAAAGTGAGAAAGTGTGCGGTTTTTTATTTGATCGAGTATTTTATATGATAACATTGCTTTCAAACGCTACATTCCTACTGACGTTTTTATAATGACCTATGTTGAATTCAGTTAGGAAAACGACCAAGTCAGTCTTTATGAGAATCCCGTAGCGAAGCACGGGTACATCAGCTAGTAAATAAATAAATCAGGGTCATTGCTTGGGATTCTAGTAACACATTCTTGCCACGTTTGTCCTTGACTGCTCACTTTCCCCAAGTAATTGTTGTTGAATAACTCCGTAAAGGTCATTTACGTAAAAGCCAAATGCACTAGGGACAAATAATACACCTGCGTACTCCTTTGGATACCAGGATACGCTAATGTCATTGTGGGGGAGTAAATTTATTCGCAAGAATGCTTATTTTGTAGAAGCCCACTTGCATTACTTAGAGTGAGGGTCTGTAAGATTGGAGGGTGGTTTCAAGGCTATCCATTCACTTCGATGCTCGTGGGGTTCTAATGAGCACTGCGACTATTGGAGACCAGATTTTTCAGGCTTTAATAGGATGGAATGTAATCATGAAAGTGATTAGGAAAAAAGTCTATCCACCTAAATGGGAATGCTGTAAGATTAGCATAAACTTTAGAGATTCTAATGGGCAAAACCCCTTTTTTTCAGCTTTTCCTACATAACCGTACAGCGGACTACGCGGATCAATAAGTTTGTATTCTACCTATTAGGCCTTAAAAAGTCAGAACGTAGAGACTATACTATACTGTACTGTACAGCGCTGGATAGAGGAACGTTGAAAGCCATTCACTTTCTATGTACAGAGAACAAGAAATTGTGATAGAATGGTGAGTGCTGGAGTTCATCCCTGCTAAAAAGTGTGTGACGACCATGCTTCATTTAAGTCTGTGTATTTTTTGTAGTTATTTGTATTAAATTTCTCTTCTAATAGTCCCTCTCCCATCTCTCTGTGTCTACTCGGGTTTCCTTCTGACACAAAGACTTATCTTCTAAACCTATCAAGTCGTAGAATTTCTCGCAGTTCACGTTCTCTTTCTTAAGCAGATGCTTTGGAACCTTTTCTGATTATTCCTCAGATTGTTGCTGGAAGGGGTTGTCGTCTTTCCTCCTAATAGAATGGTCACCAGGTCCCCAACATCGAACACGTAATATTTATCCATCACATAGAAAATGATTTTCACCGTTAGGACAGCAAGAATAAATCGTCGTTGCCGGGACGAAACCTCCTATGTAATAATACTTTTGGAGATATACTGACCCGCAGTACATACGTTACGAAGAGAGAGAATGCCTCGACGACATTCACTCAATATTGCACCTTAGATGACAGAACCTTATCGGCCACAGTTCTAAGCTAAAATATTTCACATAGGAGGTTTTGTTCCGGCAGCGACGAAATGCATCCCGACTAGAAAGGATGCAACCTTCATTTCAATAATTATGCCTGGAAATTGTAAATGATCAAATTACTCGGAAGGATTAATCGCAAGGCAGTTTTTACCTATATCAAATGATTTTTATCAATATCAGTCGAAATTTAATTATTTTCAGCATACATATAATACAAAACTAGAAAAATAACAACTATTTGGTCAGCGTGTATTAACACAGTGAAACATGACATTCTGAATTGTATGAACCTGCAGGACGTCATTCATTAACACATGGCTGGGCAAAATCTAAATCATAACCTCAACAGGTGACTGAACTGATTAGGTGTTTACGTAGAAAGTAAAATATTTTTCGAAGAGTTAGGTTATACAGTTTGTGTGCCCTCGAAAACATTTGCGTTGCATGGAGATGAATATTTCAATATCACTATTTTCTACAGTTATCAAAAGGAAGAAAAACAACGAAACACAGATTCAAAGTTGAGCGCATGGAAAAATGAACTAATATGTTGTAACTTTTTTCCTGAAATACAAACCATTTCGGATATTATATATTAATCTAGTTGTTTTCTCCCCAATAAGTGTACACTGAATTATGTCATGCACATTAATATTATTAATTCGATTAAACTACTATATACGAAATTGTATTTCCGGAACACAAGCCAGTCATAATATTGCAGAGATCGTTGATAAGATAATAACTCTCTTTTGTAATCAATGAAAATTAAACAGTATTCTGTAAAATATTTACAAAATGTGCAAATTCACAGCTTTGAAATAAGTGCGTTACTCACCAAATTTACGGAAATATTGTTTCAAGATGGGTTACGACTAGTTGGCCAACACTTACCTGGAAGAAAGGAGAGAAAAATTAGGTATTATATGTAGCATATCATCTGAGGATACCAAGATAAATCATTCAAAACTATAAAATTACTTTTGTTGATTACCTGCATATGGAATATATTAATATAACAATATGAGTATTTTATGAAATTATATAAGCAACACTATTATATGTAATACCATGGACAGCAAGGGTAACTAATGAAGAAAAGTATGAATAAAGATCTATCACTATTAAGTACAGTTCGAAGCAGAAAGGTCTTGGGTATATTTCATGGGGTATCTAACAGTAGCTTTCTCAATTATAGGAGAAGAGGAAGAGTACGAAGAAGAATGTCGTTGCTACACAACATAAAACAATGGACAGGACTACTTACTGTCAATACCAATCGGACAGAATTGTAACATGTGGTCGCCAGAATAATAATAATAATAATAATAATAATAATAATAATAATAATATGATTATGATGATTATTGGTGTTCTTTAAATGGTGTGCCAACGGCCGTATCCGTGTTGAAACACCGGATCCCGTGAGATCTCCGAAGTTAAGTAACATTGGGCGTGGTCAGGAGTTGGATGGGTTGCCACGCGCTGTTGGTGGGGGTAAGGGGATGGAGGAGCGGAAAGGAACTGGCCACCCTACCGCACGTAAACTCCGGCTCAGGAACACCTCTGCAGAGGTTCAGACCTGCCTTCGGGCAAAATAACCCTTACCTTACCTTAAATGGTGTCAACGCCTAGAATAAAAAGAAAAAATAGTTTATAGTTAAGCCGTTACAGTCGTCACATGTAGTAGGCTGTTGAATATATAAAAAAAATGTATGTTAGTGAAACACTCTTCATGTTCAAAACTAAATCAACAACGATAAATTGCAGAAAGTAGACAGAAGAATAATCAAGACAATCATAAATAAGAAACACCAAGTTGATGGCCAATGGAGGTTACTACCTAATGAAGCGGTTTACCGTGAAAGCTAATCAATACTAGATACGACGCAGAAAAGGAGAATTAAGACTGACAGAAACCCGAATAGTGAAGCAGTTATTTAGTTACTGGAACAAATAACACTGGTTCATAGAGATCATGAATAATTTAGAAGAATGAAATTTATCAATACTCAACATTGAAGGCAGAGAAGAGAAGAGGATTCTAAGGAATAAACACTTACGATTCAAACTCTTTAACATTTGAACGAAGGAAGTACACCATTATTGACAACAAAAGGGCAGCCAGGTCTGATAGGATGAAGAAGCTTTGGGAGCAGAAGAAGAATATGAAAAGCTGACTACTTAATATTGTTAGACTTTAATGTATATTGAACCCGACAGGGGCATGATCCAAGGACCTTAGGTTGATATCGATCTCCGTAATTACGCACGCAATGCTATTAAAGGGAAAGAACGCTGAAAATGATTAATATTCATATCATTAATAGAGGTCATACCGAAACTAATTAATATTCATACCATTGGGATAGATAAATTGTGTATTTTAAAATTATTCTACGAGATTTCTTTGTCTGCGACTTATTGCGCAGTACTATCCTTTGTGTAGCTGGGGCCCTGCAGATGAAGCCAAGCCAACTTAGACCCGGGAGGGGTTACGAATGGGGATTCCCTGTGACATCACTCGAGAGAAGACATCCCTCCTCAAGACTCACAGAATGAGGGGAAACTAACTTTTTCGAAACGGAATATAGGAGCCATCTTGGAATCGGACTGGCCAACTTAATTACCTACGAGATAGAAAATTAATAAAACTCGAATTAGGGGCTCATCTCCCGATTTAAAAGGGATAAATGTTACTGGGACATTTATTTAGAGTGTTTAATGTCCTCTTCCGTGATAACTTTCAGCCGAAGAAAGAATACTATGTTGTTTCTGCGTGGAAAAGTACTGAGGCCATCTGGTTAGTCTCATGACACGTCCTCGACGGAGGGACTTCACCCCGTGTGGTAGGGGAAGCAGAACATATTTTAATTAATTTAAAGAGATTCACCGAAGGATAATTGAGTGGTTATGTCTCAATCGCACCAACTAGATACTGGTCACCGACTACCCGTACTATTATACCTCGAGTACGCCGGGAATAGGCGCTACGCAAATTAGTGGAAGGGGTATCGCTCCCTAGTAAAAACTACTGCAGGAAGGGACAAGAGGCAGTCGGGACTCGTGGCTTACAGACGGCGAAGCTATGTGCAGTCGAGCTTCCAGCGATCTTTTGTTTGAGTGAATTTAAATTTAATTTACAAGTGAAATCGCGTACTGTGCGTAAATATTGCAGAGATTGGATAGACGCGATGCTAGTGTCTAAACTTTAAAGATCAGGGACGTGTCGCGAACATCTAATATAATTTGTAATAATATTATTATTATTACCACGGCGCTACTGTGTCGAGTAGTAACAAAGGTACGCGGAATCCGATACTGAACCGCGGATTGCGGAGTGAGGGCCGATATCGTGGCTGGACGTTCACACTGAATGTAACTAAACAAATCTTGGAATAAATAGTGACGTATTGTGTGCCTCAGGAATACTGCCAGCGGTTTCGTCAACCTAGAACAATGGACTCCCGGTTGGAAAGAAGAATGGTGCCTCCAGTAACTGCTTTGGTGCCTATGGGTCAGCACTAAACCAGCAATGGACTTCCTGAGCTGACAACGGGTCATCAAGTGATGGAGATGAGTATTAATCATATTTAATATGACGTGATCAGATTGGGCGGGGAACAGTTATCATTACCTGACGCTATAATGTTAGAGATTGTAACTTCAGTAATGTAGATGTGCTACCATGATACACGTAGCTTCTATTTACTTTATTTAATTAGTAACACGTCTGAGCAATCAATTGTAAATAAAGGTGTAATACGATAAGTTTGCATGCAGTAGTAGATTGACTTAATCATTTTATTTGGGGAAACTTGTAATTATTGATGCGTCAGGAAACCAATTTTTAGTAATTCAGAGTAATTCAAGTTAGGCTGTAGTTAGTCCAGCGTTGATAATGCATGGCTGGTAAATAGTGTAATTTTATTCCGTGAGCACCCAGAACTACAAGATATGACTTCGGAACTGACACTACAGGCCTCCACTGACATATATTTAGATAGGAATTGTACAATTTTAATTGGCAAGCTTATCACAATTTAAGTGCAAATTGAGGAATATTTAATTCATAATTGTATTACCGTGTGACGATTTTATCAGAAATCACAATTTAGATATGGATTAATTACACCGTTATTACGAGGAAGTTAATTACGATCACGCAGTATGGTCTAATTTCCAGGTAAGTCGTGTAGGGAGATAGTGTAATGATGAAACCAATAATAATAATAATAATAATAATAATAATAATAATAATAATAATAATAATAATAATAATAATAATAATAAATTGTAATTATGGTAATCATGCAAGTATTGGTATCATAGAAACCGGTGTCGCGTCGCGGGATCATGATATTGTAAACGAATGTGTGTGTTGAATTGAAGTGAAGTATTGAGAGCTGATGTAATTTTGCTTAATGAAGAATGAAGCTCAGTTTATTAGTGAACGATCCCCGAGATGGGGTGTTTTGTTAAGAAAGGGCGTTATGCCTGTGAAGGCCGAGGCCATTGACCACCCGCCGTGCAGGGGTTGGGGCAGTTGACCTAGTGAGGAGAAGTGTTGGTTTTTTTTTTGTATGCTCGTCCGCTCGTATAAGGGGGAGCCTTGAGTTGAAGAGAACGTGGCCCGGAAGAGTCGCCTAATAATGGAAATATTCAACACGCCAGAATGATGTAGTCGCTAATAAATGACACGGCGATTGTTACCAGTACTTGTTAGTTTACTGTCATTACTCACTTGAGTATAATGTAGCTTAGGGTTTTCAGAGTCCCACTTCCATCCAAAGGGGTGTCAGTTCAGTTCCCGACAGCAGCATTGGTACCCCAATGCTCAACCGAAGGCTGGATGTCTCACATGTTTACTGTATATAATTTGTGTTCTCTAAGTGTTTATGTATCTTGTTGTGATTATAATTGAGTTGCCGATGGTGTTGACCATCGGGGTGGTGGATTGTTTACAAGTGAGGGTCGGTTCAACCCGGGCGTTTGTTCCACATTTTTATGAGTTCCTTCTTGGTACTTCGTTGGGGTATAGTTGTGTGTTTAGTATAGGGATTGCTCAGACTCGTTGCATGCATGTTAATCCTATTGGTCAGTGATATCACATAGCCTCAGTGTCTATGATAAGTGTTTTTCCGTTCGAATCTCGTCATAATGGATCGCTCTGCGATAGATAATACTCGGATCCATCACATACGACTAAACGTCGATAACAAACAACAACAATTGATAATAATCCATGTAATTCATTTGTATATAAATGCGTCATTACCATCATCATCATTAAGGCCTAATAAACCACTTGTATTAATCTAAACTTTAACCCGAATGTGTTCTCATTGTAATTAGGTATGATCCGTTTCCTACCCTGTATGCCTTTAAGCTAAGTCTAGTTAAGCGCCTATTTTGTTTTATTCCAACCCGTTAACGCCCTGTAGATATCATGCCGGAGCCATTATGTGTAGGGACGGGTGCAATATGACTGATTAAAGTGCGCCAAACAATGTAAAAAAATTATGAGATATTCTTTATTGGTCCATAACATTACAAACCTTTCCTTAATATCCGGTCGATTAAATGAGCAGTTTGCCTTTTTCTACCACTATGAGCGCTAATGTGAGTCAATGCAGAGTTTCGCTTAAGCCCGTATAAATACTTTCGGTGTGGATATATTTTAAGAACATCAAAAAGCACCTGAGATTATTGACCCAAGGAACATATTAGACAAAGAATTATGTAAATAAGTTAATTCGGGTAGACGTGAATAAAAAAGAAAACGAGTAAAGAAACAAGCGATTTTAGAATGTTTTTCCAGAACTGCATTTAGGCCGGAAGTGATTTTTGAAATTCGCTCAATTAGTTTGATAAAGCTACCAAAAATTCACAAATTGAAACTTTCCAGGCCTTTCAGCCCTTCAGTTTTGGGCACAATTGAGGAAATAGCTTAATTATACGTTCTTCGTAGTTTGGAAGCCGCTACTTTGTCTACTAAGAAATATTTTCAACCCTTTTAAAATATGCCGTCAGATCTTCCTGTGGGAAAATCAAATCATCGTATATACGTCTGATACATCTCTCCCCCTGTGGGTGGGGGCGGTAGAACAAAACACCCACGGTATCCCCTGCCTATCGTAAGGGGCGACTAAAAGGGATCCTAGGGGCTCAATTTGGAGCGTGGGCTGCCGACCACGGGTCCCTCACAGCTGAACCTCACAGCTGAATCCTGGCATTGCTTCCACTTATTTGTGTCAGACTCCTCACTTTCATCTATCCTACCCGACCTCTCCTGGTCAAATCTTTTCCTTTTAATACCCCGACGCTATTAGGTTTGCGACGGCTAGGGAGACTTTCATTTTCACGCCCTTCGTGGCCCTTATCTTCCTTTGGCTGATATCTTCATTTATCGAAGTGTAGGATCCCTTCCAATTTTTTCCGTCGGATTAGTCATATAGAGGACGGTTGCCTAGTTGCACTTCCTCTTAAAACAACAATCACTACCACCACCACCACCACCATCTGATACATCTCTTGGCGATGGCCATCCATTAACGGCAGACAATTTCAGATTATATTTATTATTATTCTCGTATCAGAAACATACATATTGTACACAATTTTAATTACTGTATTACATTTGCCCAAAACTTGGCCACCTCGAATGCACTTTTTGATGTTTAATACAGTTCATCTTCCGTGCAGGAGGCTGGACATAGTCGACACTGGAGCATATGTTGGACGGTCTGGTCTTCTCCACAGTCACACTGGATTTTTCTAGATCTATGTAGCCCCATCTTGCCAAATTAACCTTGGATTTACCGACTCGAGATCTCAGTCTATTCAGGGACTTCCAGGTCATCCATTCTTCGTCGTGGCTAGAAGGTAGGTTTTCAGAAAATCTTATCCAGCCAGGAGGAAGGTAGGATGTAGCCCCCCATAATTGCTACCTGGCTTTTTCAGTAGTGGTTCTAAGTTCCTTCGAAATTCTGAGAAAACGTTTCCTTGACTTTAATCGTTGCAGATGTGGTTCATGCTCATATAGAGGGTGGGTCCTTTCCTGTTCCACTGTATTTCTTTCCTTATTCGCAGCTATTTCTCTTCGAACAGAATGAGGTGCTATTCCTGCAAGGTAGTAGAGCCATTCAACTGGAGTGGATTTCAAGCAACCTGTTATAATTCTGCAAGTTTCGTTGAGAGCTATATCGACCTGTTTGGCATATGTTGAATTATACCAAACAGGACACGCATACTCTGCCGCAGAATAGCATAGTGCCATTGCAGATGTTCGTATGGTTTCAGGTTGGTTACCCCACTGTGATCCGGCCAGTTTCCGTAAAACATTATTCCTTGTGGAGACTTTCGATTTGCAGTTCATGCAGTGATTCTTGAGAGTAAGAGATCTATCAAGTGTCACTCCTAGATATTTTGGAGACTCGCAGTGTTCCAGTTCGACCCCTGACCATACTATCTTGCAAGTAGCTTCCCTGTTTCTCAGATGAAAAGCACACACTTGTGTCTTTGATGGGTTAGGTTTAAGCTGGTTTGCGCTGTAATATCTAGAAAGATGATCAAGGGCATCCGTGAGGGTGTTCTCCACTGAATCAAAATCTGTGCTCTGAGTGGCTAGAGCGAGGTCATCAGCACACAAGAAGCTACTGCAATTGGGGGCTATGGGTTGGTCGTTCGTGTATATATTGAACAGATAATTTTAGATGACCGCCAGCAATAAGACATAGCTCCCACGGTTGCTAGGTAACACTGCATGACCTTCCATCCACACTGTACGGTTGCTTGGTTACACTCCCGTCACACATTTTATTACATGAAAGAAATTTTGGGAGACCTAAAGCACTAAGATATATTTATATGAAAATAAAATAATTTTATTTTTATTATTAAACTATTTGGAAACTAAGAGATCATCTAGGAAGCTGAGTGAGATTTGAAAGTAATACATGACACTATACATGGAGAATACAATTTTCTAGAGAAGCCAAAAAGCATAAAGAAGCGTGTGAGCTCGCAGCTGATAGAGGAGGCTCTGGGATGAGTGCCAAGAGTTATCCTTTAAAAGCAGAGCAATCAATACAACTGCGACACTGCATGCGTTTAGAATGTGCAGATTCTTTGGCTCAAACCCGCTATCAGCAGGTTGTCCCTCGCCTGTCAACTGGTGCCTTAAAAGCTCTACACAAGGGAACCGAGAGAATACCTTATAACACGTTTAACATACAAAAATGCTTTTATAAAGAAACATATATGCCACAAGTACATAAATCTGCGTTATAGACTGTTATCCGTTCAGTCTGGAAGTCTCGGTGCATTTATTAAACGCCGCGACATTCCGCTATTTGTAACTGGTCTTGTGGCCCCGTTTATTTTTATACCTTTTATCTTTATGAGGAGGTTGTACCTTGCATATTGAGAATGTTAAATTTGTCTCATTTAGGTACATTTATCTCAAAAACTATATAGGATAAGAAAGTAAAATTTGAGTGGCTGATAGAGCAAAATTGTCTCTTCCAAACGCCATTTTTGTAGCTAGAAGTTTGCATAAATGGTTTGTAGATATCGTTTCATAAGTTATTCAAAAATCTGTATTTTTAAAATTAAGTACTTGGTAATTGCCAAACTATTTTACCCAAGTTCTTAAATATATGTATAAATGATGTCATGATTTTCCCTTTTAATGTGTATAATTTTCATTGTCCTAAGATTGGTACTTTGTGTGAAATGGGTAATTATCAATTAAATTTTAACATGTGGAGTTTTAAATAACTTATGAAATTATTTCTAAAAACCATGTTATGCTCTACCAGCCACTAAAATTTTACCTTCTTATCATGCATAGTTCTTGAGATAAATGTACCTAAATGAGACAAATATAACATTGTCAATATACAAGATACAATCTGTCCTTGAATCGTTAGAAACTGAGTCTAACCACCGTTATCTTAGTCTCCCTCTATTTCTCTTACCCTCCATGATCGAGTCCATTATTTTCCTAGGTAACTTACCTACCTTCATTAACTCGACATGACCATACTACCGAAGCCGGTTTATGCGTACATTTTCTCCAATGGAGATCATTCTTAACTTATCCTTTATCCCTTCATTCCGAGTACCCCCTGTCATTGCTCCCACCTGTTTGTATCAGCAATCGTTCTCGATACCTTCATGTCTGTTACTTCTGACTTACAAATAAAATACTCTGAGTCAACCCAGATTTCACTCCCGCACAGCAAAGTTGGTCAGAGCACAAAACCGGTGTAAAAATGGTTTCGTTCGGGATATCACGTTTAATGTATCTTCAATTCCTGTGGGTATTAAACCTACATATAAGAGGCTGTTAAAATTTATTTATTACTGTCTGTAATAATAAATCAGTAATACCGACACTATCCTAGATGTAAAGCTTTCAGGGTCTGTTAAATTACCATCAAGTTATTTTTTGTGTAGAATCTTGATGATATTATGTTTACCCGATGTCCAGTTGCCGAATTTTCGAATTCACTGTAGTATTATTTGTCAACGTGACTGAAGAGCCTCCATTAGTGCGATCGAGTAGCGGTACAGTGACCTTGAAAAAAAAACTACAATACTTCTGAAACATCAGCTACTTATACAAAAGGTGCACAAGACAATAACACGGCAGTGTGGCGAACTTTTTCTTTACTACATTCCCACAGTTCGCTGAAAATATCACTACGCTGACTATTAAAGTTCCTACTACAACACATTTGTATGTAAAGTGATTGGAAGAATTATAAAAAAGAAACATGCAATAGACATCGATATGAATAAAGACAGATCTATTGAACGGTATTGAACAATGTGCAAGTCTCCCTCTTAATCCCGCTTCGTGATACTCGGTCGAGAATGAGGTGAGGTGAATTTATATGACAATAGTTTTACGGCCACATGCCTTTCCTGACCCCAACCTCAGTCGAGAAGCTAATGAAGATGAATTAATAAATGATGTTGAATGAATCTGGGTAAGTAGGTTGAAGTAACCGGCTGTCTCCGATTAACAGGAACTGTCCCGGCATTTGCCTAGAGTGGAAATGAGAAATTACGGATAAACAATCCTCAGGTCAGCCAACCCTTTGGTTCAAACCCACGCGTCTCACGAATGGAGAACTAGGCTCCATAGCCATAGCGCGTTAACACGGCCAACCACTCCGCTCGGTCAGTAGAGGACTATATATTAAAGAAACCTAAAATCCAATACACATTTCCTCTTCCTCTTCATAGTCTATGCCTTGCCTTGACTTCCTAAATTGTTATTTTCTGGTTTACTTCTGAGATCTTTCTAGTTCTTCCGGGAATTCCTTTTCCTTTAATGCGATGACATCTTAAAAATAAACTAACAACAGCCATATCACTATTTTATTTCAGAATCTTAAATACCAGCTAAAATATCTACACCTCATTATCAGCTATAGTTTTTACAATTTGCTGTACGTCGCACCGACACAGTTAGGTCATATGACGACGATGGGATAGGAAAGGTCTAGGAGTGAGAAGGAAGTGGCTGTGGCCTTAACTGAGTTACAGCCCCAGCATTTGCCAGGTGTGAAAACGGGAAACCACAGAAAACCATCTTCAGGGCTGCCGGCAGTAGGATTCGAACCCACTATCCCCAGGATGCAAGCTCACAGCTGCGCGCCCCTAACCGCACGGCCAACTCGCCCGGTGCTATATTTTTTACAGTTTGTTTTACGTCGCACCGACACAGAGAGGTCTTATGGCAACGACAGGATAGGAAAGGCCTAGGAGTGGGCAGGAAGCGGCTGTAGCATTAATTGAGGTTCAGATACAGCATTTGCCAGGTGTGAAAATAGGAAACCACGGAAAACCTTCAGGATTGCTAGTAGTGGCGTTCGAACCCAGTATCTTCGGGATTCAAGTTCACCGCAGGGCCAAAGCGCCTGCCTTATTAACAACTGATCACACGATGCAATAATACTGTTAGGCATAAAACACTCTTCTATCCACCTAATTTATTTCAGGATGACTTAGCGCGCGCACAAAATTATAGTCAACCTTGATTGATGACACTCGACTATTTACAAATTTATCATAGCAGGACTCCTGCTGGACAGTCTTTACCTGGTACGGGCTATAATTCTTATTGATACAATTAACTGCTACATCGACTTCCAACACTGCCCTTTCAGTATAGCAGTCGTGGTGAAAGAGCGTATTTTATGACGTCAGATGTCTCCCACTGGATAGTAACCCATCAAGTGACCAAGAGGCTCCAGTTCTTCGTAATCTGGGTAGCGACTTCGGATGTTACGTTGTATGATGACTGCCCCGGAATTTCTCTTACTGTGATATATTGCAAGGACACGTTAATTGTGCTGGGTCCATTCGGTAGACGAGTCGAACCAATGAACAGTTTTCGTGTCTTGTGGTGGTCGTCTGTCCTGTTTTCAAACATGTCTGCGTGAAGCTGTTATGTATGAGGCGACTGAGCGTGCCGAACGAAAGGTAAAGGTATTATTATTATTATTATTATTATTATTATTATTATTATTATTATTGTTGTTGTTGTTAAGGGTATGGAATTTACATAATGGACAAGTATATACAATATTATACAAAAGAAAAACCTGCAAAGAATACATGGTACTAAGTAGGGAACAATTACACATGGATATCTCAATCACTTATCCACTGCAGAAGGGTTACTGAGACATCAGCAAAGTCTTTCCGGTCTCCACCATACTCCACACACTCTACATAGCACTTTTGTCCTGTATATTTTTTAAGGATTATGTGTCATACGGCTTAATAATTTGTATTCATGTTATACTGCTTTAATTTTTTATATTTTAATGTCATAATTTAGTAAATTAAGACTGTTGGCTTTTTAAAGAAACAAATTCTTTTATAGTTTTTGCGAAACAAAGTGATCTCCCAGACGTCTGTTAGTGGGAGATTCCTGGCCATATTATTACAACTTTTAGTAAACATACAGAAAATTCCAACATCACAGGCAAATATCTTCCTTATTGATCATACGAAATTATGTAGAATATTTGTTACCTGAAGCTATTTATTTCCAGTTATGTCTCAGGTAATTTATAATCGTTAGATTCTTCATTCCTCCGAAAATAGTGTTTGAATAAATAAATGTATGAAATACAGGAAAAATAAATATATACTGTATTGTAACAGAATTATATTAGAAAAATGTCGTCAGACTGAAAAATCTAAGCTATAAATTATAGAGAATCAAATAACTAGAACGTGACCTTCCATTTCAAATAGAGTGATTAGGATTCGAAATGGTACACGCATGCACAGAAATGGTATCCCGACCTAAACAATCAACACGGCCCAACTCCAATACTGAGAAATGGGAGGGAGGGAGTGAGGGAGTAGTGCTGAAGGCAACGAGTGTGTCTTGCTATACATCTAGCACTGTGCCCATTTCGGTCACACCGAGTGAGTTGGCCGTGCGGTTAGCAGTGACCTTGCATTAGGGAGATAGTGGGATCGTATCCCACTGTCAGTAGCCCTGAAGATGGTTTCCCGTGGTTTCCCATTTTCACACCAGGAAAATGGTGGGGCTGTACCTTAATTAAGGCCCGGCCGCTTCCTTCCAACTCCTAGACCTTTCCTATCCCATCGTCGCCATAAAACAGATTCGTGTCGGTGCGACGTAAATCCCCTAGCAAAAAAAAAAAAAAAAGAATCAGTCACAACAGTCTTGTAGCGGGCTGTCTGCCTACAGCAATGTTTTAAGCAAGGAGGTGTGGGGGGGGGGGGAGGTCCGCTCTGCTTTGTTTATACCGGGACACCATTTCTCTGCACGCGTGTACCACCTTGATGAAGAGATGAAATTAATCTCATCAGTGCCTAATGTAACCATTTTTATCGGTTTATGCTACGTTCCTTAAAGAAAATCGATATTTGGATCGTAGACGCGCTCCTTGGCGGCATCGACTTCCTCATGTTGGCTTTTATATGCCCCGAAATTTATGGGAGGATCATTGATGTATTCATGACAAGAGGTTGGCTTACATATGAAGCTAACTAACTGTCGACTGCTGTCAATATAAGAGAGCCTATACACCTCATCATGGAGGTTAAATTTATTCTCCTCGAGGCATTGGCGATGGATAACCCGCCATTGCCATGACGCGAGTTTATGAAACATATGTATATTGGTGAGTGTAAAGTATATATTTGAATACATTATTTGTTTATCCAATAATCGGAATAATAATACATTACTTATTTTTCATACGTATTGTGACTACGGGGAAGAATCGTATTTGCATAAAAGGAAGGTCTCAGCACACATACAGCTGTGATTTCATTGGCTGTTCCCGTTGTCAGGGTACTCGGGCCACTGACTTCGAGCCGGTTTCCCCCGGGAGGTCCCACTCCACCAGTCAATGGAATACGTGCGCCGAATATGTCCGGCCTGTTTTAGTTATGGTGCTGGCACATTTTCTATTGCCCGCGGCTAATGGACGATGTTGCTCTGTGAGCCGGGGCTGCATCAGGTGCGATAAGCTTTACAGTGGCGACAACTCCAGTCAACACCAAGCTACTTGCTTTATTATTCTTTGGGGAAGTATAAATGTTGATGACAACCTGCAATTACTAATGCTTAATGCCGCTGGTTCATAGTTAAACGTACCCGTGTGTGTCACAGAGTTCTGTCCAATTTTACACGAGATGAACTGCATTTGTGTATGCCGAGTAAGTTTTAGACGCAGCTAGGAGAGTTACAATAATAACACATTATAAATGTATTAATAATGTAAAATATCACAATAACTAATAATAATAATAATAATAATAATAATAATAATAATAATATCATCAAAACTGACAGCTAAACATCTTACCAAAGCAGTCAATACGTATGCCGTACCACTGCTCACATACTCCTTTGGTATCATAAAATGGACCCAAACAGAACTTCAGCAGTTACAAACGAAAACAGCAGTTTCACTCACCCGGTACCATATGCACCATCCTGAATCTGCAACCGAACGTCTTACACTCCCGAGATCAGAAGGTGGTAGGGGCTTCTTATCCATTGTCAATTTACATAGCAATCTGATATCAAGTCTAAGAGAATATTTCCACTCGAGAGCTGATACATCGTGTCTTCATCATGCTGTTTGCAGAGCTGATATAAACTATACACCTCTCAATCTGTCGTCGCCAGAAATGCCTGTTTCTACCCCACCTACAAAAGAGATGAATATGGCCATGTGGAAGCAAAAACCTCTTCACGGGAAATACCCCCATGAACTGGATCAGCCTCATATCGACAAACCTGCGTCGCACGCTTGGCTGACCTACTCCGGTCTTTTCCCAGAAACAGAAGGATTTGTTCTGGCCATCCAAGATCAAGTAATTGCTATACGGAACTACCGTAGATTTATCATGAAGGATCCAACAGTTGTCTCAGACAACTGCCGCCGCTGTTCCAGAACTACAGAGAGCATACAGCACATCATCTCTGGTTGCCCACACTTGGCCAACACCGATTATAAGCATCGACATGATCAGGTAGCAAAAATCATTCACCTGAAACTTTCTGTAAAATGTGGATTTCTTCAGTCATCAACTGCATATTGGAAATATACACCTCCACCCATTCTCGAAAACTCTTCATATAAACTACTATGGGACCGAGAAGTCATAACCGATGTCACGCTCAGCAACAATAGGCCAGATATTATTCTAATCGATAAATCAAAAAGATCCGCATCCCTTATAGAAATTGCTTGTCCAAATACCTCCAATCTGCAAACAACAATAGCTACAATGATATCAAAATACACAGAACTGGCAATAGAAATACAACGTCTGTGGAAACTAGAATCAGTCACCACAGTTCCAATAGTAATATCATGTACCGGTGTTATTCCAAAATGCTTGCACAACTCTCTGGCCGCATTAAACCTGCATCATCACACATACGTAGAACTACAGAAAGCCACCCTCCTGAGCATTTGCCACATTGTGAGGAAGTTCCTAGGAACGACTTTTCCTCTGACTCACGCCAAACAGCATGAAGTTCCAGGCCGCAGTTCCAGTAATACTGAAGAACAGATTCCCAAAACGGGGACATAAGAAGTCTGAAGTTGTTTGTATTTATTGTATAAATGTATATGTTGTGATTATTTCTGTTGTAAATATTTGTACATATATGTACCTGTAGTTTCATAATCAAGAGGGTGACTCCTTGCTTAGGCCGAGTCAGCCCATAATGTTACCGGCACAAGCCGAGCCTTCCTAAAATGATGATAATAATAATAATAATAATAATAATAATAATAATAATAATACAGTGTTGAAATGAAACCTACAGTTGAAAGAAAAGAAGGAACAGAATAACACCTGGACAGAAGAGAGGAGGGTTAAACACCGTAGAATAGTGAATAACCATTATAAAGCAGGAAAGGAAGCAGGAAATGAAACACTGCATTCTTCTTGTTATTGTTATTCCTCTTCCTCCTCCTTCTTATTATTATTATTATTATTATTAACTGTATAGGGAAAATTGACAGAGTAGAAAAGTGTATGTACTTTAGGGAAGTAATTCAAATTAATGGTATTGACAAAGAAGCTAATAAATCAAGAGAAAGAAATTTGGAACAAGCTTACCAACTGACCACGGATACCGACAGTAAGCAGAGTCTCCCCATTAAAATTAAAATCAGGCACGACAACGCCGTAATTAAACAAAAATGCCTCTACGCTCCAGGATGTATGTTTTTTCATGAAAACCGGGAAAATAGAAGAGCTAGAGAAAAAGGAAAGGAAAGTAGTAAGAAAAATTTGCGACCCATTAAAGACTGAAAATGGGGGTTCAGACAGACAGAATTCATACATGTACAAATATAAGGGAACAAAGAATATCCTATACGATCAGGAGGAGTAGAGGTAAGTTCTTTGGTCACAACATAAATTTTTAAACATGTTTACAAGAGTAAGGATTACCGAGCTCGATAGCTGCAGTCGCTTAAGTGCGGCCAGTATCCAGTATTCGGGAGATAGTAGGTTCGAACCCCACTATCGGCAGCCCTGAAAATGGTTTTCTGTGGTTTCGCATTTTCACACCAGGCAAATGCTGGGGTTGTACCTTAATTAAACCACGGCCGTTTCCTTCCCACTCCTAGGCCTTTCCTGTCCCATCGTCGCCATAAGACCTATGTGTGTCGGTGCGACGTGAAGCAACTAGCAAAAAAAAAAAAGAGTAAGGATTGCAATTAGTGGATGCAAAGTATAAAGAGCGATCAGATATGGCCTAGATTGGTACAACAGCGGATGCAATACAGGAGAAAACAACTTTCAGGAAAATGATGCAAAATGTTGAGGGTTTCCAAAAGAAAGAAAAGAAGGAACGAAATACCACCTGGAGAAAAGAGAGGAGTAAACACGGTGAAATGATGAAGAACCATAATAAAGCGAGAAATGAAGCATGAAACAAACCGCAGTGAATGCAGCGGATTTATCCTACGTGGTCCTAAGACAGCCAAAATAGATATAACAATAATAATAATGATAATACCCTACCCTCAAGCGAAAATCAAGGGGAAAATTACTATATCCTTTGAGATTAAGAACCATCTTCATCAACGGAAGGGTCCCTCAGCTATTTTTTTCAATAGTGTTCTAGAAATGGTTACCCGTGAGTGGAGAAAAAGAGTATCCATTAATGGTATGAATCAACGTGCTGGACCCAGAGCAGTGAACATAGACCAAGATGATGTAGTCATAATGCGAGATGACCTCAACATTATCCCAATCCGGCCTGAAACTTCACAAGAAATACCTTAAAATGTAAGTCTGTCTAATGGTAGACTACATTACCAGCTTTCAGCTTCAAACTTAACAAGAAATGACTAAAGTTGCAGGTCTCCACATTTTCTTTGGAAAACCTGAAGTAATGATTCATACGATAAACGTTTTTGATTTTCCCGTGCCAAGGAATAGAGATTAAAACATTTACATTTCGTGAAGACTTCGCTTGGCATCTTCAGAAGAGGAACACGATTGTCCATGATTAAGACTTTTTTTTTTTACTAGAGGATTAATGTTGCACTAACACACTGAATGTTGTCTGCAATGCAAAGCAACTATGCGAAGGAAGCGTGAAAATGAAGAATCACTCAAAACAATATTCAGGGTTGCCGACATTGACGTTCGAACCCACGATCTCTTGCATGCAAGTTGACTGCTACGTGACCCAACCCACACAGCCACTCACTCGGTTATTTAATTTGAATTTGTTCGTTTTTTAAGATGCTGGGTGTATGGAAAGAGAGCGTACTTTACCTAAGAATGAGATAGCAAAAAATATAGACACCCTCAAAAAAGAGTTCATATTTTAACGCTAGTCTTTAATTAACTTGGCCGGGTAAACATCAAATGTGTCACTGGAAAATCATTTAAATTTCGACATCGTACAACAAAAAGATTCGAGTAGATAATTTTATTATCTTCCTTGCAATAATCTAACAACCTCTGCTGCGATTGGACCCTCAATCTTGGGGACCTGACCCTGATAGCCCACCACTGACCCACACTTAAATATTTGAATGAGTTTCGGAATGGACTATGACGGGGTCGTCAACGTGCAGTTCAGATAACGCGGTTGGTTGTTAGCATTGATAAAGCTTCCTTCCATACGGCGTCCAGTTTTGTACGCTTTTTTTAAATTTAGGTTTCCTCTTCTCGCAGGATCCCGAAGTTTTATACAGTAATAGGTCACAGTGCAAACTTAAACTACGGCAACACTTGCGTGAATTCACGCTGCGTTACTGCGTGAAATGTCGCGTCAAAAATGTGCAGTACTAACTTGGATGGGACGCGCCAAGCACGGCGTGCTTCCCTGTCGCGGGGCAAGAGGCAAGGTCGCCATCTCCAGAATGGCCCGAGGTCAGCGTGTTTTCCCCTTCAGTGCCTGGACACACTTGCGGGAAGAAGACGCTGTGGTATTGCGCTCTTGTTTGAAAACTACGCGTGCTCCATCTACGTTCGTTATGTACTTTCAATCTGCAGAATGGAATTAGACAGTGAATTAATATTCTGGGGGGTACAAACGTACTCTTGCCCTGACGATACAAACACCTAGAGCTCAAAAACAGAGACATGATAAGAGATGTTTGATTATCAGTAACGGGCACTGTGTTGCAGGAGACGTTGTGTTTCTTTTCTATAAAGCATTTTTTCAACAAACAGAAAATGATTTCGAATGAGGTCACAGACATACTGTAATGAAAATGAAGATCCACAGTCTGTTTCCAATCATTCAACCGGGTCAGGAATGGAATGAATGAAGCCCCATCTAGCAGCGAGGATAGGAATTGTGCCGGCCGCTGAAGCCATGCGTAGTAACTGCGTGTTATTGTGGTGGAGTATAGTGTTATGTGTGGTGCGTGAGTTGCAGGGATCTTGGAGACAGCACAAAAAACTCGCCCCCGAGCCACTGGAATTAACCAATGATGGTTAAAATCCCCGACCCGGCCGTAAATCAAACTCAGGACCCTCTGAACCATTCAGCCAACGAGTCGGACGTTCACGTGGTGACCGGTTACTTATCGTATGATGTATTCAATAGTTTCTTTGACGACGACGGCGACGACCAACCAACGCAGCACATAACGCAACAGTGGGGTTTTATTAAATTAAATTCCTTCCATATGCAGAGCAATGGCGATGTATTACTACTTCACAATATAGAACACACTAATAAAATCACGAAGTGCAAACACGTAAGTCTGGCCACGCGCCCCGTCGTCCAGCTACGTGAAAAACACGCAGAAATCCAGAGCGACGAGTCCAGCCGCGTGAAAAGTAGTAGGTCAGAATGAAAACTAAATCTGGCTAATGGGAAGTATCAACTAGCGCCATGTTCTGTAATGTAGCAAGAGTGACAAATTCTAGGGGTTCAAATAGGCTGGGCTCCTAATGTTTATGCAAATCTCATAGCAGGGCTGTTGTCCGGGTAGAGTATCCTACTTGTTACTATTTACAGTAAGTTTGCAATCTCTATAATTATGTAAAATAAGTGTTCTTTCTGTACATTGTTGAGATTTTAAAAATAGTGGTACCGGTCGTGTCCGCAGAAAGAAGGAAATGCACTTTATAATTTTCCGCCTTCTCCGTTTGTCTATTTGTACATATGCACGGGCATCACGGGAAAATGGCTGAAGAGAATTTATTGAAAATCGGTATGTAAAGTCGGGGAATGATGCACTATAATCTAGGCTATACATAACTGTATTCACACTCAGTAGAATGGTTCTTTACGGGAAGGCCTAAACTTCAATTCTGAAACACAGTGGTCCTATCGAGAAATACTACAGAATTAAAGTTATATAGAATTAATTTTCAGATCATTTATGTCTTATAAATTTTTACGTACCAGTTATGATAACAGAGATATTCACGAATTTCGGCTTTTGTTGCCAAGTCCATATGAACGCCGAACCGTAAGAAAGTGGGTGGACAGAACTGAATGAAAATCAGTACGTAAAGTCTGGGAATAAGGCGATATAGTTTAGGCTATAAGTAATTATTAATCACGCTGAACGTAATGGTAGTTTAGGTGAAGGTGCCTAAGATTTATATTACTAAATACCTATATTATTGATCCTATCGAAAAGTATTACAAAACAGAAGTTATAGAAACTACAAGTTTCAATCATTTATGCCTTACACAGGTTTACCGTACCGAATATGATAATAGAATTCACGAATTTAGACTTTTGTTGCTTATTCCATATCAACGTTGAGAATTCCTAACATAGAAATATTATTTAATCGTCTTAACTGGCGATAGTTTTTGTCACTTCTTAAGGTGACAAACCTCGTGATCATCGGTCCGAATCGTCATAAAGAATTATAAAATAGGAAAAGAATTGTCAAGGAACGATTGTTTGAAGGACAAGACTAGAGGGAGAGGGAGTGATGAAAGGAGGATTCCCTTTACCTTAGATGCCTTAATATCACAGTCCGAAGAACACTAATAATAATAATAATAATAATAATAATAATAATAATAATAATAATAATAATAACAACAACAATTGCTACCGTGTTTTTGTGGATCGCAGAAAGAGGTGAAAGAAGGTGCTGGGTGGAATTGGTCTTCCTACGATATCAAAAATTAAATTAAAACTTTAAGATAAGTTTGTTTTTTGAAAAGGAACATAACCTAACAACTTTTCTCTTGGTGAAAAAATAAAGTGACAGGTGCTTATAGCAGTCTTGAAACAATAATTGGAAAAGCCAAGATTAGATAATTTAACAGGTTTGGGCTTCAAGCCCCTAATTTCTACTTTACAATATCGCCAATTAGTGATTACACAGACAAGGAGAAATCTCCCAAAACAAGAGCACTTTGCTCCAACAAATTTACAGCCTCCCAGAAGCATCGCTTAATATTACAGTTGAATTTAGAAATCACAGAAAAAGCTTACATGCTCTCCCATTTTAACTAATTTCTTACAGCCCGCTTAAGGTAAAAGTACACAAAACCTTACAATCTCTGGCCTCCTTAGGCACAATTTACAATTTAAAATTTTTACACAGGGGTATCAGTTATCAAACTACTGGGCCTTCGTGGAAAGAAGAACAGGTTAGATTACTGGCCCGGACACAAAATGAATGGAGGCATACACTTGCACTCCTAGAAAATTAAAAACCCTAATTGGGCTCTCGGCCCGATGATGCAGAGGCTAATCCCAAGCTACTGAGGTGCCTAGAATGGAGATTAATCTATCACTTTACAGAAAAGGAAAAGGTTACAAAATCATAGTCACCTCAATTCAAATTGAAGGGGAACTCGAGAGGGTAACGCACTCTCTATCCCCGATTTACAGTTTAAAGAAATTATGAAATTTTACATTAGCCGAAAGAAGGTTTACATTGTATGAAACAGGATGTTACATAATTAGAAATTTGAACCTTCCCCTTGTGTAAGTCTGCGGAGGTAGGCACATAAAAATAAGACCTTGGCTGCTGGACTGCCTGGCGAAGAAAGAGGAGCCTGCCTCCTGTTTTAACACACACACACACACACACACACACACACACACACACACACACACACTCTCTCTCTCTCTCTCTCTCTCTCTCTCTCTCTCTCCAAAGACAAGGTAGAAGCCGCAGCTTGTATACGCGAGGGGACGGTTCTAGAGGGTTCTGGACTAGTCCGGACACACCCTCTCAATTTTATTGGCAGAATCAAAAGTTACATCCAAAAACCAACAAGAAGCCCATGATAGGCTAAAAAATAATTAAAGAAAATTCCCTTTTGGCCAGATTCAAAACTGGTGGAATGAGAAATAAGTGTGCAAACCTTCAAATAAGAAAATAAATGAACATTAATTTAGTTGTGAAACATGAGAACAATATACTTCTTTAAATCACTAATTCTTCCGTCTTACACCAGATTGCATGACCTCAGTTTTTTGTAATGACATCTATGGAGGAAAGTTTAAAGTCCTTGAAGTAAACAAACACAAAACAAATAAATCCAGTCAGTTTAGGAAACTTAGAAATGACAAACTTCTGAATTATTCAGTAGTGACATCTTCTGATTTATGTCTCAACTTCATGCCGTAGCAATTACACTTCTTGTTTAATTGATAGCGTTCTTTAAGGCGCTTCTTTTGAATGTGCGGAGTTGAGGTTTACCTCCCCGAAAATAATAATAATAATAATAATAATAATAATAATAATAATAATAATAATAATAATAATAATAATAATAATAATTGTACCGGGAGGTACACCTCAACACCGCTCATTTAAAATAAGCGCCTTAATGTATTCCTCTATCGGTCAAAAGGTGAAACTGAAACTACACGAACTTGGAACTTTAATCAGAAGATGTCACCACTGAAATATTAAGTAATTGCTTGGTTGTGAAATTTCCTAAACTGAATTTCTGCTTGTTTTGTTTGCCTATACATCAAAAAGTTTGGCCATTTTTCCACAGATGACACTACCAAAAATCTATGATCATGCACCCTGGTGCAAGGTGAAAGAACTTATAACTTAAAGAAGTTTCATATTCCTAGGTTTTCCACAACTGATCTATGTTAATTTATTTTTGGGTTGGCAATACTTCCTTTTCTTTCCGCCAGTTTTGAATCTAGCCAATCACGGAATTTTGTAATTAATTCTTGTTCACTTTGAATCTGCTAATAAAAATGAAGTGGGTGTGTCCTGATTAGTTTTGAATGCTCTCGAACCTTCCCTGAGGGTTTATAAACTGCGGCTTTTCACGTTTCCTGGTCAATTGATCACCGTCTTGATAAGTGTGTGTCTAAGGCAGGAGGCGGGGCCACTTCTTTCTTCGGTCAGCAGAACATCTATAAGGTAATGGCCACATCATTCTTTCTTGCTACCTCCGCAGTTTTATTCAAGAGGAAGGTCCGACTGTTTAATTACGTAACAATACTTTTCTAAAATGTAACTTTCTTTCGGCTAATGTAAACATTTCATAAAATCCTTAATTGTAAATCGTGGATAGAGAGTGAGTTACCCTCTCGCGCTCCCCTTCATCTTGATTTGAGGTGTCTGCGATTTATCAACCTGTTCCTGTAATGTATTACCGTTATTTCCATGCGCGCCACCTGAAGTAGCTTGGGATTAGCCCTTGTTTCATTGGCCGAGAGACATGTCGGTTTTAATTTTTTATTATCTGGGAGTGCAGTGTACGCTTCTATTCTGTTTGTGTTCGGGCCGTTTATTTAACCTGTTCTTATTCGCAAAGGCCCTGTAGGTTGGGTAATAGATACCACTGAATAAAATTATTTTCAGTTTGTAAGTTGTGCCTTGAGAAGCCAGAGATTGTAAGTTGATGTTGCCTTGTGTAGGCTGGAAGATACTGAGAGCCTGTAAGCTCTTTTCAACGTTTTGTAATAGTAACGAGTGCCTCTGGAAGGCTAGATATTGTATTTTGGGAGCAAGTGCTCCTGAATTAGAGAATTTGTGCCCTTCACTAAAGGATTCCTTATTTTCATTACAGTTTTGTAAACTGGATCCGGTATCTCTGGAATTGTAAAACTAGGAGCTTGAATCCCAGAATCTATAAAAATCAGTAATCTTGGATTTTCCTAATCTTGTTTCAAGATTGCCATTGTACCTGATGTTTCATTGTTATGAAAAGTTGTTAAGTTTGAAGTTCTGAAAGAAATATAACCATTTACAATTTTAATTCAATTCCTTATATTGTAGATAGACCCATTCACCCCGGCAACTTCCTTAACCTCTTTTTGCTTTACGGGTATCTCCGTAATAATAATAATAATAATAATAATAATAATAATAATAATAATAATAATAATAATGTTATTTGCTTTACGTTCCACTGACCACTTTTACTGTTTTCGGAGACGCCGAGGTGCCTGACATTAGTCCCGTAGGAGTTTTTTCACGTGCCAGTAAATCTACGTACACGAGACTGACATATTTGAGCACCTTCAAATACCACCGGACTGAGCCAGGATTGAACCTGCGAAGTTGGGGTCAGAAGGCTAGCGCCTCAACCGTCTGAACCACTCAGCCCGGCCCGAAGAACACTAAATGTGAAGGCCTGTAATATAGAAAACTCATAAAACTGGCCAAGGACAACTTTACATTGACCATTGTTGTGATGTTATTTGTCTCTTTGGCTGCCACTCATCTCCGATAGATGGGATTACTGCTGCATCCCGAGTAAAACAGTCTGTCTGAATATTGACTGATTGTCTCGTCAAGGACGGGTAATAACCTATACATGCCTCAACATCCACGCTCTGGAGCCTAGAACTGAAGGACAATGTACTGTCTTATTCCCCAGGGTAGTTTATTCTACAATGAATACATTTTACCTCCTATCTGTGTGAACGGTGGAGAACGTACTATAGCGTGCTGTTTTGAATTGCTGATAGGACGAATATTCTGTGCTGACAATCTCGCCGCAAGACTCATCTTGAAAGCTCCCTGCATTTAAAACTCCGTTTTTCAAGGTCCTGGAATGAGAGTAAACGATTATAGTTTCTGGCCGGGCTATATGTTCCTAGTTGAGTATAAATTTTGCGTAGAAGAGCAGAGATGAGAGTGAGAGGGTGAAAGAGCGAATGTGAGGGGAAGTCCCGATAACGAACCGGAAGGCAGCTCCTCCTGAAATACTAGGCTAGCCTTTGGCTATCGCCAGCTATAATTTATGCCGCAGTAGGGAGTGCAGAGGGGAGGGAAGGAAGGTAGTGTGGTGCTCCTCGGGAATTGATTCAATTAAATCGCCTCCATGTTTTCGGCCAGGCCAGGGTTTGGTTACACAGTTATCGTTCGGTAACTGTAAGATAGCGAACTAGCACGTCACGACTATCATCTGCACGCTAGCCGGCAGTTAACTTTATGGACATGTCAGACAAGGTTGGTATTTACACCTAGATTAATTGTCATTATAGGTTACGGCGATCATGCTTACGTAAAGCCCTTTCAGAGGATAAAAATATGACAATAATCTCTTTATCGCTTAAGTAATACACGTTCCATTAACTCTCCCATCTCTGTCTCTTTCATTAATATAATCTTCGCGTTAATTTTACGCTATCGGCTCAGTGCTGTACTTGGAAATTTTCTTTATGGATTTCTGCTCAAATCAATTACTATAATGCCAAAGGGGTCACAATATGAACTCTAACTGCTCTTCTTTTGTGTAGATTATTACAAAACATACAAGAGAAAATTTGGCAACATAAAATTACTGAACTCCTGTAAATGCCATTCTTCCTCTATATTTTAAGACTACTATCGCCTCAATGTGTTTATCCGATTAGAAGCACCAATTGTTCTTCAGTATGTGTTTCCTTTTCCATTGACCCTGTAGTTCTAACAAATTTAGGCTAATTATAAGGTTCCAAAAATCTAAAAATTAACTTCGGCTTCCAATAAGGTAAGGGGCCAAATCCTTCACCGCATCTAATTTCGTCCCCTAATGATTTCCAATTTGCACCGTTGGTACCTAATCTTAAGCCGCACGCACATGCGTACCCTTATCCCGCCGTCTTGTTTTGAGAGTTGGCTGTGTGAACTACGTTTTAGTTTCCGTGTACAAGGAATATTCATTTTTCATGCTGAGCTGAGATAGTGTGGAATTCAAATTAAGACCTTGTTATTTCTAGAGTGAACACTGATATGTGTATGAAATACTGGACTGCATTTCAGTCGTGTGGTGTAGTTACTGGCATGTAATCGCTACAGCGAGGTGGATGGCGTGAGTTTCTAAAGGAGCCATTACAATAAATCAGGGAATGTTCGTAATTTCGCCCCCCTTCATTTTACTTGTTATTTATGAAGTTTGTTTTCAGATCGGAAAACGCATGCAGTGGGAAAAGGAGGCTATGAAAAAGGCTGTCAAGGCACTGAGGGACAAAATAATGAGTTACAAACGTACAAGTATTTACCATCCCACAAGAAACGCTGAAAGACAGTGAAAAAAAATTTCATTAGTGGCTTTCATGTAATTCATTATAGGGAAAGTGTTTGGTAACGTTTGAAAGGGAAAATAATGTAAAATTATTTGCAATTTTCGTAAGTTTGGTGGGGGACGAAATTACGAACACATTTTAGTAGTTTAGTTCATGCAGTGTTTATGTCAAATATTGACTACCTTGCATTATAAGAGTTTACTGTAATTTGCCGTTAAGTGAAGAATATATTCAGTAATATATATACCAATTTTCAGCCTTGTCCATAATATTCCTGAATTTCTACAAGTCCAAATCTGGTAAAGGGACGAAATATGGGCCTCCTATCTTACAGGTGAAGAATACAGGTTCAATTGATTAGCAACGCTTCGTTACTTACACCACTACAAAATACAGGCCCGTACCAGACCAACTACATCACTATATAGGCTTCTCCTTTTTATGAAGAGTATTCTAACGCTGGTAAATCATAGACATATGCACAAAAGTCGGACAATGGCCTTATTCTCTTCTTCATACTGTAGATATTGATGGTAGATTAACATGAGCTGAAATGAAGAACGTTTGAGCAAGCACTTCTAACTCACAAATTGCGAGTCGTGTGGCAAAGAACCGGATGGATGCCCCACTAATTCCAAGTGACATATCCAGTGTGAGTGGACGCTCGCTGACTGCAAGCAGCATAATATCTACTATAATTCAGTATGCACAAAGGTAGAGTGGTGTAAGTGTGAACTTGGATATTTGTATGTTACAGAACAGTAAACTCACCAGGTACTGTACGGGTGATGCACGACTATGCAATTTAATTTGGGTATTCCAGAAATTAGTTTCAACCACATTTCTCAAATTTCATATTTGTTTATTGCCATGAATATGGCCGGGAGTCATCTGAAAATCTGCGTTACGAAATTAACGATACAAAATATGTGATACGATGATACCTAGCTATGTGGAAGTATTGATGGACAGTCATTACTGAAAGACATATCGAAGACGGGCGTTAGAGTACGACGGTGAATGTGATATTGCAGGCTTCGATGTGATGTATATATTGTGTATAACTGAGAGACGTACTGATGGCTTTATTTTAAGAGTAGGTGGACGACATTATTGGTGAAAGTGACATAAAAATAGATAAGATGTGAAATAGAATATCTTACTCCATTTTTGTAATATAACTTCAAAACCCCCAGAACAGGTAACCTTGTACTTCTTTAACTGTTAGCATCATTTTTTCTTTGCTATTTGCTTAACGTCGCACCGACACAGGTCTTATGGCGACGATGGGACAGGGAAAGCCTAATCATGTGAAGGAAGCGGCCATGTCCTTAATTAAGGTATTGCTCCAGCATTTACCTGGTGTGAATAGTGAATTGTTTCCGGAATTTGGGATGAATACTAAAACATATATTGTACTATGTTTAGAAAATATTGATTATGTATGTTTCCCAGTAATATTAAAAACTTTCAGGATGCTAACAGTTAAGGAAAAGTACAAATTTTCCTGTTCTGAGACTTTTTAACTTATATTGCATGAAACGAGTAAGATATTCTGGTTCAAATCGGACCTATTTTTATGTCACATTCCCCTATAATGTCGGCCACCTCCCCTTAAAGCCTTGTGTGTCCCAATTCTCTTCCTATCCATTATATTCCTTATGAACTGTCACGCCCCCAGCCACATATTTATATCCATTTCATCAGAATACTTTTTGTTGTGTTCATTTTCCTATGCTAACGTGTAAAGGGAAATGAACATTATACTGTAGGAGTGTGTAAATTCGCCATGCACACAACATCCCTACAGTACGGTATTGTAACGTTCACTTTACTTCCACATCAGCATAGGAAAATGAACACAACGGAAATTGTTATGATGGCCTGCATGTCAATATGTGTTTGTGAGGCGTGACCAGTCGTAAGGAACATAATGGGTAGGAAGAGCATTGGGACATTATACGAGGTTTCAAAAGAAAGCTATCGATATATAAGGCTCTCTTATCAAGGCGAGCTCATCTCATCACACTCTAGAAAAATTATTTCATTTCGTAGGCCCTGAGTCAATCTTCCCAATTCCGAAGTACTAAATCCTGCATTTGGTAATTCTAGATTCCATACAAATGTCTATTGGAAACAATTCCTAATATATAAACACATTCATCGTTAACAATTTGAGTTTCATTCATTGAAAGACGTATTTATATTCATCAGACTTTCTCAAAGTAATATTTTTTTTTTTAACTGACTATCCGTAAAATTCACGACAAGCTTTCATTTTATTTCAGATATGAAATGAAAATCCACAGCCTGTTTCCAGTCATTCGACCAGGTCAGGAATGAAATGAATGATGCCCCCATCTGGCGGCGGGGATGGGAATTGTGCCGGCTGCCGAAGCCTGTCGCACTCCTCTGGGGCAGTGAATAATGAATAACAGATGGAATGAAATGATATTTTAGAGTGTTGCTGGGATGAATTATGACGGGAAAAACCGGAGTACCCGGAGGAAAGCCTGTCCCGCTTCCGCTTTGTCGAGCACAATTCTCACATGGAGTGATCGGGATTTGAACCATGGAACCCAGCGGTGAGAGACCGGTGCGCTGCTGCCTGAGCCACGGAGGCTTTATTGAAGATATAATTTAATTCTTCCTACTTTCTGTGCCCTAACGCCAAGCATCTGACTTATGGAAAATATTATTTGTATGTTTCATTACAATGTTAACAAAACGAGTCTGCAGTTTCCGTCCTTCTCCATTCATAGCGGCGCTGCTACGAATATGGTTTCGAATCCCAAATTAACTAAGACTCTCAGATTTTTAGATACCCCTGAACAGGTTAGTGATTCTGAGTGGAAACTCTTATCTTATCAGACGCTAGGAGTATACACGTGCTTGTTTCTTTTTTTTTTTTTTTTTTTTTTTTTACAAGTATCGTATCTGACAAAGAACCTTCCAAATAGACACACCAGGTATCGGGATAAGCCTTGATGAACGCTTAGTACAGTTTATTCGTATTTTCCACGCAAAATAATAGATGTATGTATGTATGTAATATAAAAATCGAAATTGTTTTCTATTGGAGAAAGTAGTTAACGATCATGCCAATGATATGGAAAAGTTAGCAAGTGAACTAATAAAATAGATTTGCTTCTACGATTGACGCGAGATGGGACCTGTGTTCAGTGTTTGGCATGGAGAGGTTAATAGATCAGCCCGTGCCTCTGGTGGAATTAGGTATAACATTTGCCATTTGTTGACAGTCAACTGGTAGAGTAGATTAGTGTTAACTGTTACGGGGTTACCCGTGGAACGCACAGGTGAAAGAAGGTACCATGGTGAATGGGTCTAACTACAGTGTCAAGAAAGAATTTAAAACTGAAATGGAAGGTTATATTTTTGAAAAGCAACAAGTTAACAAATTCTCACTTAATGAGATAATGACAAATATAGAAAAATCCAAGGTTACAGTTTTTTAACTCTCTTGGGCCACAAGCCCCTAGTTTTACTATTTTTCGAGCTCCTAGCTCAAATTTACAAAGAGCACAAATTTACACAAGGGCAGAAATCCCTCAACACATGGAGCGCTTGCTCCCAACACACAATATCAAGCCTCCCAGAGGCACTTTTACAACACTAGAAAACAGCAAACGTGCTCTCAGTTCTCCCAAGCCTACTCAAGGCAACATTACATGAAAATCTACTAATCACAGGCCTTACAAGGCACTAGTAACAAATTTGAAACAGGGGTATCTTGTACCCAACCTATTTGGCCGTTGCGGAAAGAAACAGGTTAAGTAAATGGCCCGAAACACAAATTGAATGGAGGCGAGTACTTGCACTCCTAAATATGCATTCTTAAACCTAAGGGACACTAGGCCGATAAAACAGGGGCTATTCCCAAACTAAGGAAGTGACTCGTATAAGAAAGTAATTTACCACATTACAGAATGAAAGATAGCAATAAACGTAGTCAGCTCAAACCAAGATGAAGGGGAGCTCGAGAGGGTACGTCACTCTCTATCCCCGTTTTACAGTTAAAGATTTATGAAATGTTTACATGGACCGAAAGGAGATTTACATTTCAAAGAAGCTGGTTACATAGTTAAAGTTTCGAACCTTTCCCTCGGGTAAAATTGCGGGGCTACCAAGAAAGTAAGATGCTAGATGGCCATTACCTTGCTGAAGAACTGCTGCCTGATGAAAGAGGCGCTTCCCGCATCCTGCTTGACAAACACACTTAGTTAGATGACGATCAAATGGCCAAGAGACGAGAAAATCCGTAGTTTATAAACCCTAGGGGAAATTTCGAGACCTTTCATGAATAAACCGGCCATACCCTCTCACTTTATTGGTGAATTTAAAAGTTACACTCAAAATCGAGGAAGAAGCCTGTGATAGGCGGAAAATTAGAGTAATTATTGATTGGTTGGATTCGAAACTGGCGGAAAGAAAGGATAAATATTGCCAACCCAAAAATATTTGAACATCAATCGATAAAAAAACTTATGAATACAAATCATCTTCAAATCAAAAATTCTTCCACTTCGCACCAGGGTGCATGATCATAGACTTTTTTAGCAGTGACATCTGTTGAAGAAAGTCCAAACTTCTTGATGAAACTTCAAAATAACAAAATTTAATCAGATTTCTGTCGTGACATCTTCTGAGTAAAGGTTTAAGTAGGTCTAGTTTCAAGTCCACGTTTCCTCCAGTAGAGGAGTTCTTTTAGGCGCTCATTTAAACGCGCGGCGTAGAGGTGTATTTACAATAAGCACAAGATGGAACCTGTGTCAAGTTCACGATGTATGTCATGGAGAGGGTAGTAGATCAGCCCGTGCCTCTGGTGGAATTAGGTATAACATTTGCCATTTGTTGACAGTCAACTGCGTGTAAACCTTGCTTATAGCTATTCATGTCCGTCATAGTTATATTTAAGTTGCCAGAATGCATCCGAAACCTATTTCATTCAAAATGGTAATTTCCAGCATCTTGACGTGAATTTCATATTATTTCTCTGTTTTTATAAATAGGTGATACGTGTGTCCAACAATGGTCCCAGAAGAAGTTGCAGAAACGATTTGGGAGGCTAGTCATTTTCAACCATTTCATGTAATCATGGGGATTTTTGTGACTTCGCCATGGAAAGCAAGAGATATTTAAATATACAGAGTCTTAATATTATCCCTGTGAGCTGGATAAGGATATCAAGATCTGAAATTCCATCAGTTCAAAGAGAACCTTGGATGGAGCACAATATCTTCAAAACAGGGTAATCGGTCCTATCGCGCGACTAACTACATACAGTCTTTACACCTTGGAAGGAGACCCACCATCAGCGAACTGAAATAGAAGGACTTAGTGGCCATGCTAGATTTTTCGGTGAAAAATACCTTGTATTTTACCGTGCAATTTATGCTTTAATCATATACGTCAACTGACAAATAGTTTAGACAGCGATTTTTCACAATATGTTTTAATCACATAATTAGTATCTGAAACCTGTTTAGCATAACTTTGTGTGTTAAACTGATAAATGGATAACAATTATTTTACATAATAATTGTTCAATATCATCTACATCACATTGCCTCCAAGACTACTTTGTTCTTCTCCTGTAAAATTCTCTTTTTATGACTTACTACCTTTCCCAGGTCAATACTTCAATTATCCAAGCAATATCCATCTTACTTTCTGTCATGCATTGTATACCTCCTCGGGAATTTGTACTTTTCATCCGATGATTTTTTTGTTTGAGTAAGTGGTAAGCAACATGTTCTACCTCCAGGGGTGATTTCACCACATCGGTACTTCTTACAGTATAAAAAAAAACTATACCGTTTATTTTGATCACACCGAAATACATCAACAATTCAGGAAAATTAGTGGACGATTCCTCTGTATATTTCACTGTCAGTTTTAAAGCATTTTTCTTGGGAGTTAGCATTGAAACGTCTTTATGGAGGTGTTTTGAAGAAATGTGTTGTGTATGTACTACAAAAATATTTTCATTCCTCCCTGAAAGCGGGCCTGTTAGACGGTAACGCCGTCTCTTAGGCCAGGAGATTTGTTGCTGTGAAGGAGATGTGCGGAGAAGGCGAGATGCTTGGCGACCGTCCCGCATTCGCCTTAGTGTAGGAGAATGGAAAACCACGGAAAATCATTCTGTGGACAGCCGAAGAAGGGGACCAGCCATTCTCCGTCTCCCGAATGCGGAGGCCTAGAGCCGCGGCCACCCTTCCTCTGCTCGGTTGGTCGGTCGGAGTGCTGAGCTGTCGGACCAGCCGAAGCCCACTCTGAAACCGCCGACCTGGACTGCAGGTAATAGATTTAGCATCAAAGTACTTTCAAAAAGTGGCAATTAACACCCACATTTCTGGAGGCCAGTGAAAAACTGACTAATACCGTACACCATCAAGCCTTATCAAGAACGAGCACGCACGCGACCTCTATAAAATGAAATGGAAATAAAAAGCCTCAGCCTGTATCCGGTTATTCGAACTGGTCAGGAATGGAATAAATGAAGCCACCATCTAGCGGGGATGATACGAATTGTACCGGCTGTCGAAGCCTGTCGCACTCCTCTGGGGAAGTGATTACAGACTGACAGGTGAAATGATATTGGAGAAAAAATGAAATGGCGTATGACTTTTAGTACCGGGAGTGTCCGATGACAAGTTCGACTTGCTAGGTGCAGGTCTTTTTAATTGACGCCCGAGGATGATATGATGATGAAGACGACACATACACCCAGCCCCCGTGCCAGCAAAATTAACCAATAGTAGTAAAAATTCCCGAGCCTGTCGGGAATCGAACCCGCGACCCTTGTGACGAAAGGCCAGCACGCTGACCATTTAGCCATGGAGCTGGACGATATTGGAGAGTGTTACTGGAATAAAAGGTGACGGAGAAAGCCGGATAACCGGAGAGAAACCTGTCCCCTCTCCGCTTCGTCCAGCACAAATCTCACATGTAGTGACAGGGATTCGAAGCACGGAACCCAGAGGTGAGAGCCCGACACGCTGCCGCCTGAGCCACGGAGGATCATTGCGACCTCTGCCAGTAGTGAAAAGAAAATAACGACAAGGAAATCAGCAATTTGTTTTTACTCAGTGATTAGTTACCCCACAGTAAATTGAAATACTGCTCAACGCTAAACCTTTCTTTCTTATTTTATTACAGGGTTATTGAGTTTCAATGAGGACGTAAGGATTGAACGCTTAATTACCCAGCTTTCAAGTGCACGTGGTGAAAGAATTCCAGCTTAATGTCAGTTCAATTGGACAGAAGTTTGGTAACGGAGCAAATCGATGGATATCCGTTGTAGGACGAACAACTAACCCTGACACGGAAGGGAACTGCTGGGGCCTCAATATTTCCACTTCCAGGAAACGTACAGATCCCAGAAACCGCTCGAGCAAACTAAGAAAGTGTGAGACGGAATATCCTTTGGAAATGACAAAAATCTAGTTAAAGATGTGTGAATAATAGATTTAATCAATCGTGAAACGTGGAATCTCTTACTAGTAGAGGTTAGAATAACAAGACAATACACTATTATTATTATTATTATTATTATTATTATTATTATTATTATTAGGAGATGAAGAAAAAAGAAAACGTTGAAGTGTCAGTGTCACAGGCGGCCTGTCACCACAGCGTTCCGTAGTTTAAATCCCGGTCACTCCATGTGAGATTTGTGCTGGAAAAGCGGAGGCGGGGCAGGCTTTTTTCCGGGTATTCTGGTTTTCCCTGCCGTCTTTTATACCAGCGACACTCTCCAGTATCACTTCATTTCATCTGCCAGTCATTACTCACTGCCCCAGTGAGTGCGACAGGCTCCGGCAGTCGGCGCGATTCCTATCCCCGCCGCTAGATGGCGTCTTCATTCATTCCATTCCTGACCCAGTCGAATGACAGGAAACATGCTTTGGATTTTCTGTGTATTGTTAGAAGAGGAAGAGGCAGAAGAATGAAATATTTTCAAAACAAATAGATAATTAAATATTGCTTGTCGCTATTGAAAGGATTCGATTAAAAGTTTATAATTTTACAAAAATAATGCATTTATGGTCGCCGGCCCCACTGCATAGGGTTGGCGTGCCTGCCTCCAACCTGGATGACCCGGGTATGATTCCCAGCGAGCTCAGGGAATTTAGTCTGGATCTAACAGTTAATTCGTGGTCTACTCAGCCTAAAATATTACTATTGAGGAGTCATCTGACGGTAAGATGGTGCCTTCAAGTCTATAAAACCAAGAATAATGGCCGAGAGGATTGTTGTTCTCACCATGCGTCACCTCGTAGTCTGCAGCCTTCGAGCTGAGCAGCGGTTGCTGGGAAGGTCAAGGCCAGTCAGGGCTGTAGTGCTTTGGTTTTTTTTTTAAATAAATTTATAATCATCCTTCCTGTATGCTTCCACGTGGAGAAAATGTCTTGTTTTCTTGTGGATGAAAATTAAACTGCTAGGTTGATGGACTTGCTCTTTTGCAAACTTTAAGGTCTATCCTATGCATAGATACAGTAAAATGAAAGCAAATCTCTCCCAGTTCAGGCCATAAAGGCCCTTGAAGGAGCCTAAGTTAAAGACTTACACTACACCTTAGCCCCCAATAATTAACCTTGCAGACATTTTTCGCGTAGACGAGCGATCCTCATGACCTGTGGGGAAATCGAACCAACGTCACCCGGGTAAATCTATCACCCGTTTACTACCTCGGAAAGGCATCTCTTAACATGTCAAAACGAAACGAAGCGAAACAATCCGAAACATAAACAAACTAATACAAGACACAAAACAAAAATAAGTACGACATAAAAGCATTTCAAGGTCTGTGAATACAGAGTGAGTCTCGGCCCTCAAGTGGCAACGGCTGATCCATGGTCCTACAGCTCTGCACTCTGACCGGCCAACCGAGCAGAGGAGGAGTGGCCATGGCTCTACCGTGGCTCTACACCTCTGCATTCGGGAGACGGGACAGGGCTGGACCTCATGGATGGCCCCAACCGTCGGCTGTCATGAAATTGGTTTTCTGCGGTTCTCCATTCTCCTGCACTAAGGTGAATGCCGGGGCAGTTCCTGGTGTAGGCCACAACCACCAGCCCCATCACCGTGCATCTCCTTCGCCGTAATAAATCTCCCAGCCTGAGAGACGGCGTTACCTCCCCGTCAGGGAATAAAAATATGTTAGTAGAAGTAGTAGTAGCAGTAGCATATCAAATGAAAAAATCAGTGAAAGTGAAAAACAGCAGAACTGAAATGAACAAATTGAATCCAAATAAGGAGGGCAAAATTTTTAACAATCTAGATTTTATAATAGTGTTTTGAAAAATATATTTTGGAATAGATGTACGAGGATTTGAAAAAAATATTAACAATATATATTTTGGAAAAGATGTGCAAGGATTAAAAAAAAAATTGTTTCCTCTATTGTGTGTAGACTATCAATGAGTGTGTGTGTGTGTGTGCGCGCGCGCGCCAGACGGAGTGACTTAGATGGTAGAACGCTGGCCTCCTGAGCCCGACTTGGGAAGTTCGATCCTCGCTCAGTCCGGCAGTATTTGAAGGTGCTCAAATACACCAGCCTCGTATCGGTAGATTTACTGGCACGTAAAATCAACGTAGTAATTTTATTAACTCCCTGTGTGGACCAGACACCGTGACTGAATTCTTTCAGTTCGACCTCTTTGCCCTGTGACGGTGGGTGACAAGTGTTCTACTATGGCGGTAGATCCTTGAGTAGGTACTTTATTAGCCATCTGATAGGAAATTGATGAGGACAATAATGTTCTCTGACATGGCTGTACCGTTTCATTCGTGTTCAGTTTTGTACTTTCATGTTCGGGTTCCATCAACTTTCCTCTATTCTCTAATCCGTTGTCCACTTCAAACTTTCTCAGCCTCAGAGATTTCCAACAAACACAGATACTTCATTTAGATAGTAAATTCCCTATATAATCAAGAAATATACTTCATGGCAGTGTAAATGGAAGCAGTTCAGTTCAAATAACACGACATTAAAGGTATAGAATATTCAAGTAAATATTTGTTATACTTCGTCGCGCAAGGATGTCATGACTAAGAAGAGCCCTAAGTTTTTATAACAAGTTTCTAAGAAGACATCTCTCCCTCTCTCCCTTTCTGTTGTAAATTTGTTAATAATTATCACTCCTTGAATAAGAAAGTTTCTCTTCGCCAACATCAGAGAAGTAAATGAGGGATGAGATAAGTTCTCACCGTAGGGAAGAAGTTAAAATTCTCTTCACAGTTTCTGTGGTCATTTTCCATAATGCATTTGTATCTCTATTCTTGGTTGATAAGTCAGCGTTCAGACCTTCTTTTCAGAAGTTTTGAAGTTCGATTCGAAATCGGGTTGGGGATTTTAACTCTCTGGTTAATTCCTGATCCGCTTACAGGGTGTTTTTGTTCGTCCGAATAAACGCCTATACTAATTTCCTGAAAAACTTAAAAATAAATACTGGTAGCAGCTCTACATTTCCCTCATTTCAACTACTGTGATGCAATTTACAGAGACGCTAGGGGCAAGTTATTATATTACAACGTGGTCAAAATGCATGTGTGAGATATGCTTTAAATTATGACCTTGTAACTCCTTCATACAACCACATATCTTGACCCCGACTAGAAATTCGTCGCACTGTGCCATATCCAAAAAGTCCTTAATTCTTCTTAGCCATTTTACCTTAACCCATATTTCAAGTACCTCTCATCCTACCGCAGTCTTAACACTAGATCTACTAATAATTCCGCCCTTTCTTTACCTACACGTATAACTGCCATTTACGGTAATTCATTCGAAGTACCTACTTGCCTGCCGTGAGTGGAACCCTCCTTCGTAGAAGTATCAGAGAGAGATAAGTGCTATTCGCACTTTCAATGAAGCACTTTGATGACAATTTATGCACCAATAACGATCCTATGTAAACTTTTCACTGCTACTCACAACCATTCTATTGTCACAGATGACCTGGTAGAAGATTCATTAGACATTCTTAAACTTTCTTATTCCAATGTTATTACATTATGTGCAATACCCTTTGTTTACGTATAGGGTATTAGTATTAAAAATTTTCGTATAATATTTAAATTTAATTTAATATAATATCACCATTTTTCGTTATTAACCTAATCTTTAATTATTTTAATATTATATATATACGTATATTTCTGTGCCTGCATAGAAGGAAGAGAAGGCATGAAAACCTTAATGCTGCCAGGTAAAATAAAACATTTCTTCATTACTTGCTTGCGTATTTCTTATTTATTTATTTGCTTACTTTTTTATGTACACTGACTGACAGAGCAAATGCAACACCAAGAAGGAGTGGTCAGAACTTTATGCCAATTGCAGGGTAGACTGACGTCACTGAGGTATGCTCATGATGTGAAATGCGCCGCTTGCTGCGCACGTAGCGAACGATAAATGGGACACGGCGTTGGCGAATGGCCCACTTCGTACCGTGATTTCTCAGCCGACAGTCATTGTAGAACGTGTTGTCGTGTGCCACAGGACACGTGTATAGCTAAGAATGCCAGGCCGCCGTCAACGGAGGCATTTCCAGCAGACAGACGACTTTACGAGGGGTATGGTGATCGGGCTGAGAAGGGCAGGTTGGTCGCTTCGTCAAATCGCAGCCGATACCCATAGGGATGTGTCCACGGTGCAGCGCCTGTGGCGAAGATGGTTGGCGCAGGGACATGTGGCACGTGCGAGGGGTCCAGGCGCAGCCCGAGTGACGTCAGCACGCGAGGATCGGCGCATCCGCCGCCAAGCGGTGGCAGCCCCGCACGCCACGTCAACCGCCATTCTTCAGCATGTGCAAGACACCCTGGCTGTTCCAATATCGACCAGAACAATTTCCCGTCGATTGGTTGAAGGAGGCCTGCACTCCCGGCGTCTGCTCAGAAGACTACCATTGACTCCACAGCATAGGCGTGCACGCCTGGCATGGTGCCGGGCTAGAGCGACTTGGATGAAGGAATGGCGGAACGTCGCGTTCTCCGATGAGTCACGCTTCTGTTCTGTCAGTGATAGTCACCGCAGACGAGTGTGGCGTCGGCGTGGAGAAAGGTCAAATCCGGCAGTAACTGTGGAGCGCCCTACCGCTAGGCAACGCGGCATCATGGTTTGGAGCGCTATTGCGTATGATTCCACGTCACCTCTAGTGCGTATTCAAGGCACGTTAAATGCCCACCGCTACGTGCAGCATGTGCTGCGGCCGGTGGCACTCCCGTACCTTCAGGGGCTGCCCAATGCTCTGTTTCAGCAGGATAATGCCCGCCCACACACTGCTCGCATCTCCCAACAGGCTCTACGAGGTGTACAGATGCTTCCGTGGCCAGCGTACTCTCCGGATCTCTCACCAATCGAACACGTGTGGGATCTCATTGGACGCCGTTTGCAAACTCTGCCCCAGCCTCGTACGGACGACCAACTGTGGCAAATGGTTGACAGAGAATGGAGAAAAATCCCTCAGGACACCATCCGCACTCTTATTGACTCTGTACCTCGACGTGTTTCTGCGTGCATCGCCGCTCGCGGTGTTCCTACATCCTACTGAGTCGATGCCGTGCGCATTGTGTAACCTGCATATCGGTTTGAAATAAACATCAATTATTCGTCCGTGCCGTCTCTGTTTTTTCCCCAACTTTCATCCCTTTCGAACCACTCCTTCTTGGTGTTGCATTTGCTCTGTCAGTCAGTGTACTTAATATAAACTCGGCACACCATTGCGTTTTCATAATACTACTGTAATCGGTGATGCCAGCAACTACAGCTTGTTCACGTGCAGAGCTCTCTCATCTAACTCGGTCGCCATGTACAATAGAGCGCTAAAGCTATGATTGCTCATTTAGTTAGTCCGTCAGACATTGGTGATAACAGTGGTTCCTTTCGCTCTAACGTCACAAGCCCCTGAGATAACCCACACTCTACTACGAAATTTTCCTGTCGTTCTTGCATTACTTGTAACCCTCAAATATTCATCTTATTCTGACATTTTTAAAAATAATCATTTAGTATATTTTGGAGCCTCCGTGGCTCAGGCGGCAGCGCGCCGGCCTCTCACTGCTGGGTTCCGTGGTTCAAAGCCCGGTCACTCCATGTGAGATTAGTGCTGGACAAAGCGGAGACGGGACAGGTTTTTCTCCGGATCACCTTTCACTCCAGCAACACCCTCCAATATCATTTCCGTCCATCTGTGATTCATTAATTATTCCCTCGGAGGAGTGCCACAGGCTTCGGCAGCTGGCACAATTTCTATCCTTACCGCTAGATGGGGCTTCATTCCTTCTATTCCTGACTCGGTCGAATGACCGGAAACAGGCTGTTGATTTTAATTTTCATTTAATATGTTTCCCAGAAATACAGCGATAAATACGCTTACAAATTATAATAATATTTTGTCGTTGCCGGGACAAACCCTCCTATGTGATAACAGTTTAGCAGATATACTGACCCGCAGCACATGCATTATGAAGAGCGAGAATGCCTTGACAACATGCACACGATATTGCACCTTAGCTGACAGAACCTTACCGGCCAAAGTTCTAAGCTAAAATATTTCACATAGGAGGTTTTGTCCCCGCAGCGACGATTTATCATGTTAGAGCTTTTTAAGCTGATGTCAAAACGGTTGCAGAACTCTGCTCAAAACTTGTGAATAGAAAACATGAACATTGTCAAGTAACTACGAGTACACTGTACAATTCTGAAAGAATTTTCACATTAATTTGAAATAATTGAGCACATGATATAAAGTCACCGTTTCATTCCTCCATTTTTCTTCACATTCGGACTCTTATTTTGTAGTACTCACTGCCATTTGGATTACTGACATACATTCTGACGCACTTCGTCTTCCTGGTACAAGCGAGAGCTCTCCGTAACCAGGACTGATATCGACAAGATCTCTTCTCCACTTACAGGCCTTCTAGCTTGTAGGATGCTGCGCACGTAACACCCAAGTATCAACACTAGCACACTGTTCAGTTCAGGCTGTCACAAGTTGAATATCGGACAGATGGGCCAATCAGCCGCAATGTTAATGTCTGAATGATTTGTAATAATCTGCAATATCCTCGTAAACTTTATCCATACCTGCTCGATGACTTCAAACTGAGCAAGTCTGTGATGTATGGTATATCCACAGTTTCTACGTAACGTTCACAAGCCACTTCCTTTCATATGAATGTGGTGGAGATTACCTTTTGTTGGAATGTCGTGCACGATACAGTCTCATAATCCTGTATGTCGTACACTGTCCGTACGCTCACAACGGACTTCGTTCACTTTCAGTGTATCAATGCTAACGGAGGGCATTTTTAACGTATCATGTAATAAAGATTTCCATGTGGTTCGCTGGTACTTGTGTTTCCTGCGTGATTCCTGTTATTAATGCACTCTGTAGAGTTGTACAAAATGCATTCTAACATGGAAATAAAGCGATTCCGGACCCATATTTGTAACATCATAGAAGAAAGAATTGCAGAGAAAAGAGAAAGAGAACGACACAAAGTGTCTTATTTTAAAAACCTGCTTCTGATGATGAACTGCAAGACCTACGCTGAGCTGAAAAGACTGGCTCAAGATAGACATCTATAGCTGCGGCGGCAATGTTTAACCTTTAGAATACGATGATTATTCGCTATAATAAAATGTAATTATAAAATCCAATTAGTAATTCAATGAGTTATAACTGAAGAACGACAAAAAGTTATATTTTTAAGATAAAGAATTTGAAATTTTCTGCGCCTCCTTATCTAATAGTGGCTTATCCCATACAGTAAAACCTCAGATTTTAAGAGGAGTAAGAAAACTGCCTCTTCTTTATATTGGAGAAAGCTGTGCTCTTCAAAAAATAACAGAACAGAATTTTGAAAAATCATTTCTAATCAATTGCAACACTTTTTTTGGATGTAAAAAAAGCGAACTTCCACCAATATAGGCCAAATATTTGCAGAGATGTCGAATATTTTGTGAAAAGTACAGTCACTAAAAGTAAATATCACGGCTGCGGGGCAATGATGTTCCTCTCGTCTAACATTTTATCACAATCAATTTTATTCTTTATCAAAATATTCACCTCACGTGTAGATACAATCCATGTGTTTACCAAAAACAAGACAACAAACGTTATCTACACATAAACTGTTCCTGAGGAAAGTGTACTGTGCGAGGTAATTATACAGCACAATGCGTTCATTTCTTTTTAGTGACTGTACGATAGGTAGTTAATGAAATCCCTTAACTTTACGTCTAGAAAACTAACCGTATCTTTCACCGTTTTCGACATGTTTATGGGTACATTTCAGTAGTTTAGTTTTATGTTCATTACTGTCCTGTAATGTTCAGATACATTACATTTTCAAATTAACTACAGTAGCTTCATCTGGAGATAGGACACATACTGTATTTTTACGGCGCCGCCGAGCTCTGTTTTGTTATTCCATTTGACGGGAAACGGCACACCAAGAGAAACCAGACGATGTGTCCCCGCTTGGACTGCGAACATGATCTGGTCCATTAATACGGGTGTGGGTGAGAAACTACCTCTTAATGAACGAAACGGGAGAGTGACTCTCTTTTGATTACCATAAATTAATTCCAACAAATATCAGCGTGTGTTCTGGGGACAGTGACTATCTGTACATTCATCATAATAATCTTGTAAGTCCTTGTAGGCGTGTGCACAACACGAGAATACCTGGGTAAAGTATTTCAATCATCATTTGTTTGTTAATTAACTGATGCTATTAATTTAGCGTATCTCTACGGGACTAAATAGTAGAACAATCAACAGCATATGTCAATATACCAACTTCTTCAGTTCCATAGAGCTCAGTGATTTGGGGGCCTAAAGTAACAGGTTCTTTATATAAGTAAATTTTCAGTCCGACCTCCTGAAATAACGGCAACCTCTCTGCGTTGTATATGCAGAGAGATGATTTACTATGAAACATCCAGTGATGGAATAAAGGTAAATAACCAGAGCAACTTCATTAGAGTTTAGAACCATTTAACAACAAAATACACACCCTCATATCCTACATAAGGCCCTCAATACATCATAACACTTTCTTCTACCGTCGACGTCATAAAGAGTGTGGCGCTTTCACTTACTGCTCTAATTCTTCCTTAATGGTTATCACATTCCACACTGATTTACTACTGTCGTTTACAGTGTAAGTCAGTTCCACAATTCTACTTGCGGTAAGCCATGAAATCCGCTTAGTTCACAGCTCGCGCACGATACGGTCTCACAATCCTGTATGCCGTACACTGTCCGTACACTCAAAACGGAATTCGTTCAATGACCCTTACCGGTCTATCTCACGCTACGCCAGAGATACACATGTTCACTCCACAGCAGTTGCACATGAGACACTCCAGTTCCCTACAAGAGATAGAAACGGAACCATAGTCTCAGTTCCATGGACGGAGAACACTCACAGAGACTGAAAAACACACACCGACTCCTGTACTGAAGCTCGCCTGCTCCACCTTAAATAGGGAGTTCGGCCCATTCCAGATACTTCGCGAAAGGAGAAGTCTATAGAATACTCTCTATCCCTAATGATCTGGGGTCATCTTCTAGACCGTTCCCCCACCGTTGGGAGGCCCTCAGTGATGTAACTGAGCGACTGCAGAGACAGTTGACCTCGCACGCCTGACTCATTCCTGATTGGTTGCTGCGCAACGATCGGGTAGGGTGCTAATTCCGTGACGTCACTCGCAACCGGGACCAGACTAACTTGCTTCTCCAAAGGCCTTACAATAAAATGGGGGAGACTGACATAATACGAAAATATTAGGTTACACCTGAAGGCCTAAATAACATGAATTCATTAACTTTACATGTACAGTAACAATAGGCTACACCGACCGAATCTTCGATACTATAAATCCCACATTCAATAAAAATAACAAGCAACATGAAACCGTAACCTGTGATATTTTCTATTCTGAAGGACCGTTTGTAGGCGTCAAGAAAATCAGTAGAGTGGTTAAATAATTTTGTACTTTACGCTTTCTGGCACACTTTTCAGTAGAATGAAGTAGAACTAGTTAAAGTGCACGGTCGAGAGCACAGCTTACAAGCCTTCACCAGCGTCGCTCGTCGATCTACTTGACCTGTTCAGACATCATTATTTAGTAAGCAGCGAGCGGGGATACAGGTGTTCTTCGTTAATTGACTTCTAGTTTTGGAAGTACTTTCTGTTGTATAGAAACGGCTAGCGGTAGGTAGGCTCGATGTTTAGATTAGTGCAGAACTACTCTAGGCACGACTGTCTGCGCAATAGTCTTCATAAATCATACAAAAATATGTAATGTTGCTAGGCCAATTATTCGGCATTCAAAGAAGATTGTCGGGAACACCCGAGGACTTGGGAATAAAGAAATATTCTGTTTAAAAAATTCGACTCACCTATGGTGAGGAACTTAGAGCAATAATGAACTTGCCGTTCTTAACCCATGGTGTTCGCTGTTGCACTAAACTGACTCACAGACTTACCCCGTGTGGATACACACAAAATTGCCATAGCACGCGTGCAAACAAGCCTTTAGCGATGTAATGTCGTTTCCCCCAAGAATCTTTTTTAATAAGCTTTCCATAGGTAAAAGTAAAATGGCGTATGGAGTTTAGTGCCGGGAGTGTCCGAGGACATGTTCGGCTCGCCAGGTGTAGGTTTTTGAATTTATGCCCGTAGGCGACCTGCGTTTCAGGATGAGGATGAAATTGTGATGAAGACGACACATACACCGAGCCCCCGTGTCAGAGAAATTAACCAATGGTGGTTAAAGTTGCCTGCCCTGCCGGAAATCGAACCCGGCACCCATATGACCAAAGGACAGCACGCTAACCATTTAGCTATGGAGCCGGACCGTTCGTAGGTAACCGGTGTTATTTGAATTTTATAGTGCAGTCAGTATATTAGTAATTGAAGGGGGTGAAAAACATACAGCAAAGCGAAGTCATCTCCGTACAGGTTAAGGATGACCTTGGAGAGGTGGAAGAAAAAGGCATGCACTATCCGCAACCTCGGCACTTTGTGGGGTAGAGTGCTTAGCTGTATGTCAGGCCACCATTGCCCCTAAGAATTACCTGGTACTCATTTCTTGTGTAGGCTGACTGAACCTCGTGGCGATGTGCACCTTCGAATTGGAAATATCGTTTCTTAAATTTTCGACTTCCTGACGAGGAATCGAATCCACGATGTTCCGAGTGAAACAAGCACGCCTTTGCCGCCTAGCCCAGACAGACTCTAAAAAGTACCATAGTAGCATTTCTCTGGACCATCCGTGAAAAGTTGAACAGTAGGTCTTCTGTACACTAGGAATATTAACGGCAAATGCCAGGATTTCAATAAATATCTCTCCAAGTTGAGCAGCTTTTCAAATTTACCAAATAAGCAGTAGGAACCTTAGAAAATACACGGTGCGTCTACAAAGTTCAATGACTGATATCCTACCGTAAAGAAAACAGAAGTTACAAACAGAATACCCTTAGTCGCGTGCAAAGTACTCTCTATTGGCGACAATACAGTACACTTTTGGTAACGTGTGCTCCCAACTGGAGGCAAAGGAGTCTTTTGGAATCAATCGAGGCACTGCTGTCACACATCTTAGCACTGGGTACGACGGTTGTTCAAGACGTGGTACATCATCAAGGGATTTCTGTCCATCCCGAAAACATTTGAATCAGTCGTAAACACATTGCTTAAGACTACTGTTCCGTACACTTGCACCAATATCGCATGTGTACCGTGTCCATTTTCCAAACTTGTAACGAAACCTTTTCCGTTGTGTCTTCACTTGCACGTCGTTTGACGGGCCGCAGCAGCCTGACCTGTTTCAGCTCGGTGTGATCAACACTACGTGGCCATTAGTATGCCCTTAGTATTTCCCTCTATTGACATGAACGTGGATGCAGTGTTACCACCAACCGTTGCCATTGCGATATATATAACTGTGAATATATTCAAAAGGATTCGACTCCGCACTGGTGTTCTACATGAAACGTCAACTGGGATACTGAGAAATTCATTCCAAATAAAAAGTTACTTTAATAAATAGAATCCATCCGGGGGCGGGGGTGGCTGCCCAAAAATTTGAAAAATATTGCTACGTTTTTAAAAAATACAGTGAAAAATAATTAAATGCAGTTTCTTATTTTCCTTACGGTTTATCAGTAGGCAGAAGATTTGTCATTTTTCTATAATTAGGGCATCTATCGTAAGTGGATTTTCTCTCTCGAATAAATTAGGGTTTATTCAGTCAGTAAGTACTTTACTTACAATACGCACTGGCAAAGGAAATAAAGCCATAATTATAGGTACTCTGAATACCATGTAATGTTCGAACAAACTCATTAGTTTCAAAATAATCCTGTAATGAGCATGATTAAACCCATTTTGGGCTTAAGGTGGGACCTACACAATTCAACATACAGAAATGGAGTGTGTTAAACATTTTCCCGCAGAAATGGAAATGAATACAAGAAGGAAACTTAGAATGACAAATTATTCCTTAATAATATGCCTATATACTTAGAAATTATAAATCTATGTCATCATATATAATTCATTATTCAAAATGGCGGGATATCATGGCCACTATTTTGCCCTTTCCGTGATATTTTCCAAACACACGAATATATTTTATGATTCATTTTTGTTATGATTATTAATGTTATACGTAGCTACAACATGTACTAGAATCAGTGAAGTCCATCGAGTAAAAATATGTTATTCATGTAGTTATTTTCATGTTGTTAATTCTTTCATTAATTTTCATTTCCAAGTATTTTTAACTTAACCAGTGAAGCTATCTTAATAATTCTGGTACATATCTTCTTTCTCTACGAAATATATTAAAAACTTTCAGAGTTTTCAGGGAAACGGTTCTGAAAAACAATAGTTAAGGGAATCGAGCCACAAACTTATCGATAAAGGACTTGCTTGGGTGACATATCTTCAAGTTTTTGGTCATAACTCCAAAGTATTAGAGATATTGACAAACAATTTGCATGGTTATAAAGAGAGAAGTTAAAGTTTAAAGAAAAGTAAATTAAAAATAGCATTTTTGGTCGGTCAAACGTGATGGCCCCCCTTAAGTGAATAACCCAAACCAAAATTCATGGCGCAAAAGCCCCGAAGGGCCTTGGCCTCCCAAAGGACCGCTGCTCAGTCCGTAGGCCTGCAGATTTTGAGGTGCCGTGAGACGAATCCCCTCGGCCGTTATTCTTAGTTTAATTGACCAGGGCCGCCTTCTCACCGTCAGATAGCTCCTCAATTGTAAAAGATCCAGGTAAAATTCCCTGACCTGGCCGGGAATCGAATCCGGGGCCTCCGGGTAAGAGGCAGGCACGCAACCCCTACACCGCGGGGCCGGCTCAAATGGATAACATTTATTTTAAATATTTTGTAAATTTCTTTAGAAATGAAAAGCGAAGTAGCCCCTACTTGCCTTTTGTAGACTATAATGAGGTACATCAATTGGCGAAGCGCCCTGGTATCATATCTATACATCACTTCTGAGATTGATTACCGGTTAATGCATATGCCTTAAGAACTATATTATAAACATACGTGTTCATAACTGTCGTTACAGACAGTTTAACAAAGACAAATCTGCCTTTCTCTGTTGAAGAACATCTTCAGAATCCCGACTATTATTCTCCCATAGTGGAGTAGTAGAATTATGATGAAGTACGTAAGGTATTATAATGTAAACTGAAGATGTCCACAAGATAATCACTTCATGATTCGCTTTCATGGAACAAAATATAGCTCCAATAAGTGACAACTTGAGGAAACTGAAACTGTATCTGTAGGTCCAATGCTTCATGGTTGAATCAATTTGCTGACTCTTCGCCTGCCTGATATGGAACTGTACCGTTAGTTAAGGCACAGCCTATCTGCTACATACGTGGTCTGATCTTGTGAATATGCATGAGTTGACTTACATGTGATGTCGATTCCTCAGGGATGGACTTCCCATCCTCTGCTGATAACCATTAGCTTTGCACTCCCCATCATAAACAGCATTTGTATGTTCCAATCGCACATATAGGAATTGTATACATCAAGCGTAAATGTTAAGCAAATTAATGTTTAGTTTGTTAGAAGGATGAATATGAATGCAAAGTAAATGTAAGTATGATATTCTCTCAATTCTAGTACGTCTTAAGAGTGCAGTGTGTAAGATAATTCTTCCCGTAAAAGAGTTTTTTACCCCGTTAGTAAATCTGCTGCATTAGCTCTGCGAAATTTAAGCATTCGACTACCCTAGGACACGAGTTCACAATCTAAAACATAGAATGCGATTATCTAACCCTTTTAACGTTCCTCAGGATAACACTCTACGTAGAGCTATGTTTAAATACGTAGTATCTTCGACATGTTATCACAACCACACACCATTCTACAGGATCTCTGAATTACTAGAGAATAAATAATAAAAATAATAATTCCTCCTGCAGTTGCCACTGGGTGGATTGAGTAGCTCAGTGGTTGCTATTGCCGGTCCCAATCCCGGATAAAGTAGGAGGGTTGGCTTAAAGCCGTAAAATACCAGTCAGGAAACATCTTGAGGCAACCTCTAAGGCTCAGTACCTTAATTATATCCCTCAGACCACATTTGATGGATCTCCCCACTATCTTCTTTTTTTGCTAGTTGCTTTACGTCGCATCGACACAGATAGGTCTTATGGCGACGATGGGACAGGGAAGGGCTAGGAGTGGGAAGGAAGTGGCCGTGGCCTTAATTAAGGTACAGCCCCAGCATTTGCCTGGTGTGAAAATGGGAAACCACGGAAAAACATTTTCAGGGCTGCCGACAGTGGGGTTCGAACTTACTATCTCCCGAATACTGGATACTGGCCGCACTTAAGCGACTGCAGCTATCAAGCATGGTCCCACTATTTTTAACTTGTTAGCATGATGGAAATGTCAGTTGACAAAACAATCACCCCAGGCCCTAGTACAAGTACTAGTTTATCTCGGTCATCGGATTCTGGGGTACCGAGAACATCATGCGGGAATGAACCGAAGCTTCCCAAATCTCTTCCACCTAAGCGAAAACACTTCATAGCTACTTTAAACATCAGCACATTACTTAAAACTGGCAAATTAAAACAACTAACACACATATAGGGCAAATTTGACATTCAAACTCTTGCAATACAAGGAACTCGATATACAGACGAAAAGTACATAGAATCGAGGAACTTCAGAATTTATAAAGGGAATCCAGCAATATCCTTCCCCAAAACTCCTTGCAGTTCGGCACAGCTTTTGGTGTCAAGAAGACCCACAGCAATTGCGTATTCAGTTTCTCGTTTCCTTCTGAAAGAATCTCACTCCTTTCGATCAAATCGGGAAACTAAGCGATCCTCAGGTTAACTCTCTACGTAGTGCTATGCTTAAATACGTAATATCTCCGATATCTTCTCACAACCACACACCATTCTACAGGATCTCTGCATGCTCCCAAAAATTATCACTATTGGGAAGATCCACGTAAAGTTGATGAATTACGGGAACTGCTGGAAGAAATTTCAAATAAGATACCAAAACACCATGACAAAATACTGTTAGGAGACATCAACGCACAAATTGGTAAAGAAGAGAAATTTAGGAGCATAGTAGGATAATATCCAGCACATAGCAGAACAAATAGAAATGGAAAAAGATTTATAGACTTCTGCAACCGAGCTCGATAGCTGCAGTCGCTTAAGTGCGGCCAGTACCCAGTATTCGAGAAATAGTAAGTTCACCCCACTGTCGGCAGCCCTGAAAATCGTTTTCCATGGTTTCCCATTTTCACACCAGGCAAATTCTGGGGCTGTACCTTAATTAAGGCCACGTTCGCTTCCTTCCCACTCCTAGCCCTTTCCTGTGTCATCGTCGCCGTAAGATCTATCTATGTCGGTGCGACGTAAAACAACTAGCAAAAAAAAAAAAAAAAGACTTCTGCAAAATCTTCAGTTAAAATGTCAACACACTTCTTGGCCCTATCCAGAAAGAAAATGATCTGGATATCCCCCAATCAATATCTAGGCGAATTTCAAATTGATCATGTAGCCATCACAAGGCAAAACCAAACAGAAGTCATGAATGTTAAAGTCAAAAAAGGAATTATAGATTCAATTTATTACTTGTCCTTCGTAAAAGTTAAGTTTCAGCAAAACAGGGCCAAAACGAGAACATTGGAAACACCAAAAATGACTCAGAATTTTTCAAATAAAATTCCGATATTTTCCTTGCAAATTTACCATTAAATGTCCCCTCAGACTGAAATAATCTAAATATATAGTATGCAAGGCATCCCAGGAAATTGGCACACTGCCTAGAAAGCGGAAACACAGATGGTGGAATGACACATGTAATAATTCAATATAACTAAGAATTAGAATATGGCAAATATGGGACTCTCATAAATCTGAAATCAAATGGCAAGAATTCCTTAAAGTACAGAAGGAAACATTAAAGCAGCAAAACTAAAACAAGACCAAACCCGTCTGAAGGAAATATATCAAGACTTTCAGAAAACAACTCCAGAAACTACTACTAGAATTTTAAAGAAGAACTCCAAAATTACCAATCGCCCACTCTTTGCTTCAAACGTCCAGACGGATCATCAGAAACAAATAACACGGAAAACTGCAAACTACTTGCAGACTACTTAGAAAGAATATTAAATTGCGAAAATCCACAAAACGAATTAACCTTTGAGAAAGCCATACCAAATCCAGACTCAGAATCTCCCACTCTAGAAGTTATCAAGCACATAATTCAAGAATTGGAAGATAATACAACACCAGGAGAAGATGGTATAATTGATGAACTGTTGAAAAGAAGTGGTGAGAAAATGGCTTACGCAATTCCTGAAATAATACAGTACTTTTCGAATAATGAGAAAATTTCAGAAGACTGGAAATGTGCACTAATTCCCCCACTCCACAAGAAAGGGGATAAATCAGATATAAACAACCACAGAGGGATTTCATTACTATCAGACGTCTACAAACATTTCTCTAAAGCCCTGTTGAATAGATTAAAAAAACAAACCGACCACCTCATTGGAGAATAACAGGCAGGGTTTCGAAAAGGAAGATCATGCCCAGAACAAATCTTAAACCGAAAAACTATTTTGCAAATTCGTAAAACAAAACAATTACCTTTGTTGACTTCGAAAAAGGTTATGATTCGATAGACCGACAGACTCTATTCAAAATATTTGAAATTCAAGTCGACAGAGAAACAAGAGAATTGATCTAGCAAACCCTAACAGATACAAGAGCCAAAGTTAAATTTTTAGGATAAATTTCAGAGCCATTCGAAATTTCAACTAGGGTCAAACAAGGCGATGGATTATCAACACTACTATTCAATCTAGTTCTGGAAAAAGTGGTTCGAGAGTCGACAAAATGAAACTAAGGTGATCAATATTGGTAAACTTCTCAAAAAATCACCTTAATTGCCTCGCTTTTGCAGATAACTTGGCAATCCTCTCCAACAACAAACAAGAAGTACTCCAGTCCGTAGAAGATCTTCATGAAATAGCGCCAATAACAGGTCTGCAAATGTCATATGCAAAAATGAAGTATGTGGAAGGTACAAAATCAGGATTTAACAACCATCTTCTAATCACTAGATATGGGAAAATCTTGCAAGTAGATATATTCACATACCTAATCGAAATTATACAACCAAACGTGATAAATCAGCAAGAAAACGAGGAAAGAATTACAGAATTACAAAAATCATACACAATTGTCTGGAGCAGATACAACAAAACAACTATATCCCAGAACGCAAAATTCCGATACTACAACACATTTGTCAAACCAGAAGCCCTTTCTGCATCAGAAACTCTGATAACTTGTGGCAGATCATAAATTAAAAGCATCGAAAAACAAGAGAGGAAAATTCTCAGGAAAATTCTAGGACCTAAATGCCAGAATGGTATTTGGATGAAAAGGAAATCGCAGAAAATCTATAAAGTAACAGAAAAAATCACAGACACCATTAGGAAAAGGAGATTAAAATTCTATGGTCACCTGATCAGGATGGATAACAATAGGCTAACAAAGAAAATACTAAATCTCGCAGTATCTCTGAAAATCACAACTGGCTTTCAGAAATAAGCAAAGATCTTCAGGAAAGTGGTATAAATGAATGAATCTTTCAAGACAAAATTTCAGAAATCTCGTTAACGAACATAAATTTTCTGATCAACCTAAAAGACAAGCTGCAGGATGGACGGAAGAACGCAAAATGAACCACAGCGAAAGGATGAGATTTTGGGAAGACAAGAAGAAACGTTGTGCTAAATATGTTCACACGTGCACCTTAGTTGGGAATAACAAATAATAATAATAATAATAATAATAATAATAATAATAATAATAATAATAATAATACCGTTCAGAATCTCAGTGACCTCTTTAAGAAATGCGTACATTCCTTTTCAGTGCCACTGGATTTTTAAACATATAATTATACTAGCTGATGTACCCGTGCTTCGCTTTTTTTCTTTTTTTGCTAGCTGCTTTACGTCGCACCGACACAGATAGGTCTTATGGCAACAATGGGACAGGTAAGGGCTAGGAGTGGGAAGGAAGCGGCCGTGGCCTTAAGGTACAGCCCCAGCATTTGCCTGGTGTGAAAATGGGAAACCACGGAAAACCATTTTCAGGGTTGCCGACAGTGGGGTTCGAACCTACTATCTCCCGATTACTGGATACTTGCCGTACTTAAGCGACTGCAGCTGTCGAGCTCGGTCGTGCTTCGCTATGGATTTCTAAATTGTATACAGAATTCTAGGTTAGGTAGGGTGCACGTTGTCAGCAAGATTGTACTGAATTGCATAGCTCGTAACGTTAGCCTAGAAATGCGACGGGGAAGTCACCAAACGTACTTTCTTGTATGAAGACTCGGTTAAGGAATTTTCATTGTAATGGTAGGCCCGTTTGCCTACGGTCAGTCATAATCAGGTCGGGGAGTTTGCATTATAATGCCAGACACTCTCCACCTGCCTTTTTACATCCGCAAAAAGACCGTCTTAGTGGTTTTCCTAACTGAAGTGAGCATAGGTCATTACAATGACATCAGCAGGAAAGGGCACTACACTGCCGATCTAACAGACAAAAGTTCCAGAACTGGAATGACCAAGCCGCAGACAGGCGTGATCCGTGAACTCTCTTAGTCTATTTTCTGCCGGGGGTAGGGGTCTAATAGTGGATAGTCCCAGGTCAAATATATCATCCGAAGCAGAGGAGAAACCACCTCTTCACTGCTAATAAGGAATAAAATGAACGTAGAATTTAATAAAAGTGAAGAGTAAGAAGCTTTCCTTAAACGGCTCTTTTCAGGGTTGAATTTTGAGTTATTTAGTAAATTGTGGTGCTATCATTTGGAATAGACCTAAATTATAATTCTAGACCAGGTCATACTACTACTAATACTACTACTAGTTAGTGAGCATCTGCCTTAAGTGTGCACACTGCTCATTCTAAACAGCGCGCCAGAGTACTGACCGAAATGACCACCAGTGTGTTACGTAGGCCTACTACCAGTACCAGAAAATGTATGAACCAGATGAATGGCATGCTAAAGAAGAACATCTTCTAACACCCCAGCTATTTCCCACCAATACTCAGTCAGGCTGTTATATTCGGTACGCAGCAGTAATCCCATCTATCGGAGTTGAGTGGCAGCATAAGAGACAAAGAACATCACAACAAACAATGTTATGTTGATCAATGTTATGCGTTTTCTATATTGTAGGACTTCACATTTAGTTCTCTTCCGACTCTGGAATATCACTCTTATTATAGTCGGTACGGTAAAACTGAATAAAGCATAAATGATCGGAAACTGTATTATCTATAACTTTTGTTATGTAGTATTTTTCGATAGGACCAATAACATAGGATTTAAAAATTAAATTTCGGGCTCCTTCCCCTAAACTACAATTTCATCCAAGGTGAATAAAATTGTTTATAACTTAGACTGTAGTTTCCTATTCCCCGACTCTATATACCGATTTTTCATTAAATTCTGTTAACCCATTTTCTCGTAGTTCGGCGCTAATATGGACTTAGCAACAAAAAAACAAATTCATGAATATCTGTGTAATCTAAGCCGGTACGGTAAAATGTATAACACATAAATGATTGGAAATTTAATTCTGTATAACTTTAGTTATATAGCATTTATCGATAGCACCACTAATAACATAAATATTTGAGAATTAAATGTTAGGCCATCCCCTAAACTACCATTTCACTCAGCGGAAATAAAATGAATTATAGCCTAGAGTGTAATGTCTCATCCTCCGACTTTACATATCAATTTTTATTAAATTATTCTCTCCAGCCGTTGTCTCATGATGCGTGTACAGACAGACAGACAGACAGACAGACAGACAGACAGACAGACAGACAGACAGACAGACAGACAGACAGACAGACAGACAGACAGACAGACAGACAGACAGACAGACAGACAGACAGACAGACATTATGGAAAAGTAAAACGTGCTTTGCATTGTTACTGTGGACATGGCCGATACAGAAATACCATTCTTTTCAAAGTCTGAGATATGTACAGACAAAACTTATTTTATATACAGTGTGATTAAGCAGCCCCTTCCAACATCGTTTGCTGCAACCCAGCTAACGTGCACACGATTATAGGGGTGCTATTCCCCTGCGGGTGTGTTGTACGGTACCAATGTTCATTGAGCACATTTTGCAAACGATTCTGAATCCTAGCGAAATGTAGTATTATCCGTTCACAGAACATGACGCCTTGAAATCATGTACCAACGTACTTTTACCATGTAAGTATATTAATGTGTCGCGCCTCGTGACCACGTGTAACGAAGAGGGAAATCAAAGCATAAAACAAGTTAACAGTGCAGTAATTAATGTCTTAAACACCGGAACAGTTGGCGCATGTACTCCACTCTCGTAGAACTACCAGCATGTTTGCAGCGGATGTTTGCAGCCTAGCAATCGACAGAATGTGCCTGTGGCGATTGGAATTCTGCATCGTTCAAATATTTTAGCGTCGGCATGATGTTTGAATACGTAAACACAGGCCCACGTTTGCCACATTCAAACAGTAGAACGAGGCTGTTATTCATCTTACGCCCTGCGCACACTCCGCTGGTTAGGGTATGAATGTGCTGTAATCTCTGATGTCATACGGCATGTTTCCACATAGGAATACGTTGACACGCTCATTTATGAGGAAGCAAGACAAAATGCGTGCGAGGCACTGCGTCTGTACCAGGATCTGTATCCCGACAGGCGACACCCGGCTGCTACGACATTCCGCCGTGTTGAAAGACACCCAAGGAAAAAAAGGCGTGATTTTCAACCATCCACCAGTCAGCGATAATCCCGTTACATCGGGTGAAATAGTAGAAGCCGTTCTAGAGGAAGCTCGTAATAATCTAACATCAATTCAAGAGCGATTGCACGACAGGTTAACACCAGGTTAACACCAGACACCCGTCCGTCTGGCGAATACTGCATAAATTTCGCCCAAACCATCTTGAGCTACACCAAGAGCTCCATGGGAGTGATTTCGAAACTCGAATGGAGTTCTGTCGGTGGCTATTAGGCAGGCAGGACAATGATGCAGCATTCGTAACGCATATCTTGTTCTCGGATGAATCGCGCTTACACAATAATGGGAACGTCAATCGCCACAACATCACTATTGGAGCCCGGACAATCCTCAATGGGTGCGACAGGCGGCCCATCAAGTACGATGGGGAGTGAATGCTTGATGTGGGATCTTGGGGGATCGCCTGATTGGACCTTATTTATTTGAGGACCATTGGTCGGGCCCACGCTACCTGCACCTTCTGCGTCAGAAACACGCACTGCGGCTGGAGGATGTGCCCTTTCATGATCGTTTCACGATGTGGTTGCAAGAGAATGGAGCTCCACCACATCCGACCTTGCCCATTCGTAACTATATGAACGAGGAACTTCCAGGAAAACGGATACGATGAGGAGGCCCCGTTACTTCGCCCGCCAGATCATCGGATTTAACGCTGTTAAACTACTACTTGTAGGAACATTTGAAAAACGTCGTTTACACTCAAGCACCTTCAACTCATCACGGACTCCTGCCGAGCAATTACAGTACACCTGGAATGCTTCAGCGCGCAAGACGATCTATTGGACTGCGGACACGAATGTGCAAAAACCAAAACGGTCATCACAATCAGCATATCCTGCGATACAACTTTGTCAGGGCATTTTTGTTCCTATTATTTCTGGTCTGTATGTGTCCGGCCTGCCAACTTATCGACCGTTCTTAGGGCCACAAACACATTCAATCCCACACAATTTGCACGAAAGCGGGTACTGAACTTTCACTGCGTCCGGTACGTATTAAATAAGTGTTTCAGATATTTTTTTTTTTTTCTAGGGGCATTACGTCGCACCGACACAGATAGGTCTTATGGCGACGATGGGACAGGAAAGGCCTAGGAGTTGGAAGGAAGCGGCCGTGGCCTTAATTAAGGTACAGCCCCAGCATTTGCCTGGTGTGAAAATGGGAAACCACGGAAAACCATTTTCAGGGCTGCCGATAGTGGGATTCGAACCTACTATCTCCCGGATGCAAGCTCACAGCCGCGCGCCTCTACGCGCACGGCCAACTCGCCCGGTGTTTCAGATATTTGTAATCTTCGCACCGGACCCGAACCTCCCACCTGACATGGAAGCCCGATCCGCCGCGCCTTTACCAATTTCACTACGGTTCCGTACGGCACACTGGCAGCTTATAGCAAGTATTCGGTTTACTGCGGTCACAATATCAATTTAGTGTTTCACCGGCGTGACAGGTTCATATGGTCTAGAAGGCACTCATGTTTTCCATTGTTTAATACGAGTATAACATTACAGCGTCCTACCATGGTGAGGCGGTAAATACCAATATATCCGGTTATGTTGTCTGAGCATACCGGCAGGGCATACGATTTTAGGATGGTTAATTATTGAGGGTTGCATAAAACTACATTGGAAGGGGCGGCTGAATCAAGTGTATATAGATGCAGTGAAGTAATCCTCTCTCCCTACCTTCAGCATAACTGAAGCCGTGATTTCCGTAACAGCACAAGTGGATTTCTTACGTTACAACGCAGATAGGTCTTACGGTGGCAATGGGATAGAATACGGATAGGAGTGGGAAGGAAGCGACCGTGCCCATAGTTTAAGGTAAAGCCCGAGCATATGCCTGCTGTGAAAATGGGAAACAACCTGAAACCATCTTCTGGACTGTCGACAGTGGGGTTCGAACCCACTACCTCGCGAACGCAAGCTGATAGCTACGTGACCCAAACCGCACATACAGTTGCTCGGTAAGTACACTTGTTGTCGCTGTATCTATATAAATGAAGTTGTAGGGGTCCACTGTCTGTCATTTCGTTTGCTTTGCCAATTTTTCCGATATTTATCCCTTTTAGGTCAACTCAAGACCGTATCAGTGGTTTTTATTTTTCGTGTCTGTCTATCTGTCTGTTTGTCTGTTCCACCATCACGACGAAACGGCTGGATAAATCTCAACCAAACTTCATATTATTTAGAGTATACTCATTCCAAGGAAGGTTTAAATATGTATATGACTTTAAAATGTCTGAATAGACGGAGAGTTTATAGGAAAACCTGAACAGTTTTCCTTCATTTTGTCTTACATTATTGATTTTCTGTTAAATCTGTGGACTAAATCTGAAACGCCTCTTCATTATAAACAGTTTTTTAATGTACATAATTTCGCTTACTCTTCAAGTGAATGAGAAACTATTTTCTGCGGGTCTCTTGCTCTGCGATGAGTGCGTGATAGACCGACAAGGTACCTACAGGCTACCATGGCAACGTCTCTGACTGCTTGCCAGCAGGGAAGTAACGTATTGCCATTTTCTTCATCATTCCTATAAACTCGTGGTTGTTCCTTGGCTAGAAAGCAAGAGAGACGTTAATCGGCCATTTTGCGGGATATTGGTGGAATACCGTTGGAGGTTACAATTGTCCTCGGATAGCAGTAAGGAGCGTTGATAATATTTGAACAGTACTGCGGAGTGTAGCCCATTATTTCACAGGGATAAGTGTTTTCTGGTATTTGCTATCATGTTTACTGTCTTTCTATTCTACTTCTGTTTTCCGTTTTAATTTCTTGCCTCTGCATTGCCTCATTAGGCTTAAGTCATTCTCTTATCTGTTTATCTAAGAATCCATGCGCCTAAATGTCTTCTCTGTTGCCACCTTCTTATATCCGTTACTCATACCATTACAATTTATTGAGGGGTATTTTATTTTATAATACATCCACTGGTATTTACGTATTTGTCCTATCCGACTGTCCTCGGTTATAATTCTATGTCCTATTAATTTAATCTTCGTTAACTGTATTATTTTCTTCCTTAATTTTTCGGTATATGCAATTGCTAATTCCAAAACCTGGATACACTTTTTTTTTGACGAAAAATTCCAAGCTATTCGGATGTATCACTTTTGGCTCCGGAAAATATTGCAATATGGATGCATTTTAATGACGATATAGACCTTCGTTTCGGGGTAGTATTTTCTAAACGGTAAGTCGTATTACAAAACTGATAGCACAATTGCAGTTCAATGTGGAGAGAGCTATGTTTTATTGTCGTGTTCCGATTGTTGATACGTTAGATAAAGCTGCATTTCTCGATTATAACCAAATATCTCCAACTCGATTGTGACTGGCATTAGGAAAAGGGGCCTGTCCTTATAATGAAAACTCCATCTCTACTGTGAATGCCGGTTTGGAAGTGAGTCTGCCTTTATGGTAGAAGCTTACGAACTCAATTGTGATCGAAGTAGGGAAAGTGGCCTGCCATTATTATAAAAACTTCCCCAATGCCTACCTTACATCGGAAACAATGTATGGCATCCTCTCTGTTTTGTTTTTCGGATAGCGCTACGAGACATGCTATTTAATATAATCTTACTCAGTGTCTTTACAGTAATTTACGGAGAAATCCGTATACAATGTAGAATACCGTAGCGATGCACGGGTACATTTGCTAGTCGGTTGTAATCGCAAAACTATGCTCTATCGAATGATATTAAAATGTCCGGCTCCATGGCTAAATGGTTAGTGTGCTGGCTTTTGGTCACAGAGGTCCCGTGTTCAATTCCTGGCAGGGTCAGGAATTTTAACCATCATTGGTTAATTTCCCTGGCACGGGGGTGGTTGCGTATGTTGTCTTCATCATCATTTCATCCTCATCATGACGCGCAGGTCGCCTACGAGCGTCAAATCAAAAGACCTGCACCCGGAAAGCCGAACCCCTCCTGGGATATCCCGGCACTAAAAGCCATATGCCATTTCATTTTATTTTTTGCATATTCAAGATAACAAAAGTATCCAGTATTTACCATCTGTTATTGCCTCTGTGTTTTTCTGCCATGCAGGCACCACGAGCCTATTGTGTTGGTAAATTATAACAGCAGAGCCGCGTAAAATAGAAGTAATATGAAAATTTAATACAATTGGTGTAGAACTGACAGTTTGTTTTAGATCAAAGTTACCTCTACCAGAGGCTAAACCCCAAGAAGAATTAAAAGAGACATCGTACAAAACCACTGAACACCCATCAAATGCCATAATAGCCAGTACGTCATCAAGTTAAATATTTGCAGACACATTCCTAAAGAAACCGAGATATAAGTTTATTGCATCTCATCTCAACAGTTTATGCAAATGAAATTTCTCCGAAATCTGATGGATTCAGGGATTATTTATTCAGCTGCACCTAAAAAAATGTCTCATTTTCAAACATTGGTGGACCTGTAGGCAAAGAAACTGGTTACAAATGCTGAGAATTCAGGAAGATAAGTGTGGGATTCTTAGTGAAGTAGTGAGAAGCGTAATGCTTTTGTGTCTATTATGGGCAAATATTCAATAAAAGTACACTCATCGGTATTCTTTGTCATTATTTTAAAAATTCTTGTTCCCGAAATGAGTATATTCCTTTCTTCCTTTACAGACTTAATATCTGAAATTGTTAATGCTTACAAATGAGAAGTCCAGAATTTCAATTATCTATTGTAATCAAAATTATCCTTATAAGTCATATTTAAAAATACATGTGTATTTGTATGTAGACAAAGATTCGCTATATAAAAAATATTACCAGGATACAATTTGAAGAAGTTATTCGGTCTTAATTGGTTTCAACAAAATCCACTCGACTGGAATGGTGTGCATAGGGAAATCATAACTTCAATCAAATTATTGGCCCTCCCAAGTCGCATGGCGTAACAGCCTCGAAGGAGCATGGCTGACCGAGCGACCGCTGCTCAGCGCCAAGGCTGCAGAATATGAGGCGTCCTTTGGTGAGCACGAAGCATTCTCTCGGCCATTATTCTTGGCTTTCTATCCGGAGTCACTATTTCACCGTCATCTAGCTCCTCAGCTATAATCACGAAGGATAAGTTGACATCGAAACAGCCGCTGATCGGGAACTGAATCCGGGTCCTCCTGGTAAGAGGCAGGCACCCTACCCTTACTCTGCGGGCTGGCATAAGTAATCCCCATGTGGGTTGGGGGGGTAGAATATCACCCATGATAACCCCTGCCTGTCGTAAAAGGCGACTAAAAGGGGCCGTAGGGCGCTCTCAACTTGGGAGCGCGGTTTGGCGACCATGGGGCCCTTAGCTGAGTCCTGTCACTGCTTCCACTTCCTTGTGCCAGGCTTCTCACTTTCATCTAGCCTATTCGACCTGCTTTGGTCAACTGTTGTTATTTTCCGACCCCGACGGTATCAGAGCATTTGTGGCCTAGGGAGTCTCATTTTTACGCCCTTCTTGGTCCTCGCCTTTCTTAGGCCGATGTGTTCACTTTTTGAAGTGTCGAATCCCTTCAACTTTGTTCCCTGATTATTGTTATGTAGAGGATAGTTGCCTAATTGTACTTCCTCTTAAAACAATAATCACCACCATCTGGAATAATTAAACTAGGTTTAAATTTCAAGAATGATATGCAAATATTAGATCCCTGGAGTTAATTAGTTAATAAACATAATCGTATGGCCTCAGCTACCGTGTGCAGACATTTTTATTTGACGCCATCTGGCTGTCTGCTCCTCAATTTTGATGTTCCGTTTTACTCTAGGCCCACCAGATGGCAGACCGAGTAAACCGAAACTCTCTTGGGCGTCTATGGCTGAGATTTAATGAATTTTGTCGGGTAAACACCAAATGTGTCACCAGAGATCTTTTAAATGCCGACATCGTACGACATGGAGTGTCGAATGGACATTCTTCCGCCCTTCGAAAATCCAACTACCTCTGCCGGGTTTGAACCCGCTATCTTGGGGTCCGGAGGCCGGCATTTCCACTAATCCACAGAGGCAGCTAATTAATTAGTTACAATAACTCCAAAAAATTAAATTATCAATGATAGTTTAAATTACGTAAGAGTTATGCAAATATTAGATTCATGAAGTTAATTGACTTATTTTATTAATCCTTTTTACTACAATTGTTTGTAGTTTCTGCACACGATCTACAGTTGTTTATTTCTTCATTTGCTTCGTTTTTTCCGTTAAAATAGTGCACTGGAACTTGTCAATTTCCTCGATGGATTTCATCTTATTATTCTCCCAAGATACGTTCGCTATATTCTTTCTTGCCTTCTTCTGACTGTTTCCTTTAAAGTTTACCCTAAAGTTGTGTTTAGCTACTAATTTTTCTTACCTTAATTGTAATTGTAAAAATCAAAAACATCTTCCAAGGCCCTTTACGTCAACAAATTTAATGACCGAACCTAAAATAATTAAATACTTTAATATTTCTTAATTCCTCAGATAATACCTCTAAATCGATTAATTTTATTTTTTATATTTTCAACCACCCCTTAGGCGCCACGATTTCATTCATGATATAATCCTAGTAATAAAATAAGTTAGAATATTGTGTTTCTAGGGTTCTTACACAAATAATTGATTGAAACCTTAACTGATTTAAATTATCAATTTATTGTAAATATAGTAAGACCGGCTGTAAGCAGTAAAAATTTAGACAAATGTCACGAGTGTAGCAATTACTATGATGATTACAATAAATTGATAATTTTAATCAGTTAAGGTTTTAATAATCAATCATTTGGGTAAGAACCCTAGAAAGAGAGGATTTAAAATACAATAAAGGAAATATTTTTATCAAAAACAGGCGAACATTAAATTTGCCTAGAATATTTTTTAAATATACTTTCTGCGACGATAGTTTCTTGTCGGTCTTCCTATGTTTATTCTATTCAGTTGATCGTGATATTCTGTAAGTTTATTATATTAGGTTACTAAGAGTAGAACAGCCAAAGAATCCGTACTCGATCCCTCACCTTCTAAACCCCAAAATATATCCCTGATTCTATGCTTTCCCTTGTAGCGGAGAGAATGTACGAGTGTGAAGTTATCCTCTTAGAAGCCAGCGCATAGTAATGTTCTTATCACATTGATTACTACGAAAATAGGTAAGGTGAGGGTGTATTCTGCCCGAAGGCAGGTCCGAACTTCCGCAGAGGTGTGCCTGAGCCGGAGTTTACTTATTGTAGAGTGGCCAGTTCCTTTCCGCTCCTCCATTCCCTTACCCCACACCAATAGCGCGTGGCAACCCATGCAAACCTTGACCACGCCCAATGTTGCTTAACTTCGAAGATCTCACGGGATCCGGTGTTTCAACACAGCTACGGCCGTTGGTACGAAAATAGTAAAGGTTTTAAATCGTTCACTGTTATAGTGTATTTACGTGCACTTTAGGGCGAATACCTATAAGAAGAAAGTAGAGTACGGTCTCTCAGGATGCATACGCGGGTGCATTGCACGGCGCAAGGTACAATAGACTACTTCGCTAGTTTGACCAGAGTGCAGATTCCCACTTATGGATATTAAGCAATAGCGCTCTCTCCCTTATTCCCTATGCCTGTCTCGCTCAATCCGTCTGTCTTCCCCTTCCTCACTTGCTCTGGAGCGCTCCACCATCCGAGCAGAGTTGAGCTGACCTTAGCCGAAAACAGATCTATGTAAGGATAGCTTCGTCCAAGAGGTGACTTTCTCCCTACACAATAGTCTTCATTGCAACTGCGAGCTCACGGCTACTTATTCCTTAGAATTGACGAATTCCAGTTAAACATTTCGTGGTCATGGGGCATAATTGATGCCAGGGCCCGGTGGCTGGCAACCTCTGGCGTATACTACTCATCCTCGCGTGCCAAGTCCTAGTGAGGGAACGCCGGCCACTCTCGTCTCATCTAATGCTGCTCTTAGCCCACATTTCCGACAGCCGCGGCTGCGTGTCATCCGGACAGGGTGAAGCTACGTTATGATCCCAAGAAGTTGGACTCCAAGCAGCTTTTAATTACCATTTTACAGGCCCTGCTCACGCTAGACTGGCTATGATATTCTTCTCCTCTGAATTTACCTCACTTTCCCTCTGTCGAAGGTCGTGAGTTCGTAGCTACATATATAAAATTGAATGGCCATCGTAGGACCTCAATTATAATGGAGGATATGAGATGTAGTTGAACAGATATTAACGTGCCATCTCAATCACTGCGTTTTTGATTAATAGTTACGAAATGTATTCGGTGGACTGGTGAAATAATTCTTCTCTTTCTTTTCCTTCCTGGAAATTTCCGAATTTCTTGGAGTAGGCAACTTGAATCGATTTATCTCTGTTTTACGATCGGATGCCTTTACTGACTCCAGCCCTGTAAGAAGGGATGTAAGCTATTCTCTACGGAGTGTTTGTCCGGTGGTTTGTCGTATGCTGCGTTGTTTGTGTACGAGTTTAAGAGAAACACGAGCATCCTTTCTCCGAACTACAGGAATTAACGAAAAGAAGTTGTCACCTTCATACAAAACTACGCCCATCACTGGCACAAACACAGAAGCAGCTCTCAACTGAGAACACAACATATTTCCACTCCACCCTTCAATAAACTCTAGCTTGAAACCACTGATGTTGCAGATGGCAGTGATTCGGATTTAGTGGTATAAATTCTACAAGATGTTTGATTCAGAGCTGTCCCTCAAGTAATCGATCTTTTCAAAGCTTGCTGTGTCACTCTGGTGCCAAATGAAGCGCTAATGGCTGCGGCAGATGCAATACCATCTACCACAGCTATGCAGCGAAAACGACGATCTTTTATCTGCGTGTGGCCCGTGTGCGTCTTCTTGAGAGAGTGCTTTCCCGTAACCATTGCTGCCAACACCCATGCACTGTGGATATATCCCTGCCAAGTCTTCATGCAATACTGCGGAAGGAACATCCACTTGCTCGTAGTCTTATTACACGGCCTCATCCAAACTCAGGAACCTGCTGATGCTGCCTTATTCCTCTCTTTAATGTCATGTTTCACTTACACCTGCCTCATAACATCAACACTGGATGGTGCTAATATTCGTCTTCGTCGCAAATTTGAATAAAATGCGCAAGGAAGACTCCCGAATTTCGTTTACTTATCACAACTCCTTCCTGGTGATGGGATTTCATTTTACACCAATGTAATTTACCTGGCAAAGCTAGGGGCACTTGCCCCTGTTTCACACTTAAACAATAATGGAATTTCGCATGCAAATTGTGTTTAAGTCCTGCTTCAGTGCGCTATCAAATGCACATAACTAAAGTACTGGATAAAATAGCATTAAATTGTTATTTTATCTCTAAATATAACAATAAGGTAATGTCTGTGTAGAAAATAAGAAAGACATTTGTTCTTATAATTTATTTTAAGTCTTACCGTAACAGATAGTCTCATGTTGACGATGGGATAGACCTATAAGTGGGAAGAAAACGGCAGTGGCCTTCATTAAGGTACAGCCCCAGCATTTGCTGCTGTGACAATGGGAACTACGGAAAACCATGTTCAGCGTTGCCGACAATGGGCTTCGATCCCACTACCTACCGGATGCAAGCTCATAGCTGCACGCCACCTCACCCGGTATACGTAAATATATTTATTCTGGCTATTGAATACATAATAAATGAAGCTGCTTGATTTTTTCAAGTTGTCAAACGACACGGTATAACTTCCCAACCATTTCTGGACATACAATAATAATAATAATAATAATAATAATAATAATAATAATAATAATAATAATAATAATAATAATAATAATAATCTACAAAATAATAATCTAATAATAAAATAATAATCTACAAAATTATGCAACATTCTGTCCTCCTGTCAACATGCAACATTGTGCGATCATTCCTCTCGCAAGAATGAAGATCCCGTGATCTACAGTTTTGTATATACCTGTACATCAACGTTTGTATTATAATGTGTAAATAGTTTAATTATGTAAGGCACTTGGTGCATCCCGTGCCCCATTACTACCCATATTTCCTGTGGAGAAGTGTTTGAATAATAATAATAATAATAATAATAATAATAATAATAATAATAATAATAATAATAATAATAATAATAATAATAATAATGTATTTTAACGCCCATTCGATTTATACAGCAATATCTTGCTTTAAGATCTGAGGGACGGTTTTACGACGTGAATTCAAGTATCTCATGTATCGACCAGACTACCTTGGAGGTGAAGAAGATGCTGCCGCAGCTGTGTACGCGAAACGGAGAGGGAGAATTTGTAAACGCTATATATGTATATGAGGCCGGAGGTGTGAAACATTAATGAGAATGAATCTTAATTGCGCAGCTCTGACGAACATTTTCCTAATTAAGGTGAGGTATGAGATTTATGCATGCTGAAGAAAATAATGAGGACCCTGGCCCCGTTTCAGGTGGAAGTCACATGTTTATGTGCTGCTATGGCAGGAAATGGGACGTTAGTATCTCGAGTGACCTACAAGTTTACTAACCATCTGGCACTACCGTCTTTATTTTCTATCAGTGATCATGGCTTCACCCGCCTTAACGTCAGAATTCGTCATGTCCACTATCTCAGGATTTCTTGGACAGACCACATCAGTAATGGAATGAATAGGGAAGAATAAAGGGACAGTGGGTTCGAGTCCTACCATTGATAGCCGTGAAGATGGATTTCCTGGGCTTATTTTGAAACCAGGCAACTGCTGGGACTGTATCTGAGTTAAGGGAACAGCCGCTACCTTCCAATCTTAACCCTTTCCCATCCCTCCGTCACCGAAAACATCTGATGTGTTAGTGCGCCGTTTAAACAAGTAGAGAAAAAAAGAAAATGAACAAAGATGTTTTAATAGTAAAATCTCGTAAATTTGAAGGCATATTAGAAATACGCTAATACATGAATTACTACAATTGATTCTCCAGAGGAAGATAGAAGAAAATAGAGGACCTGGAAGAAGAAGAATTTCTCCCTTTCAGTACAGAAATGAATATGTGGCATTCCCAGTTAAAACCCAAGGGAGAAGATAATTCAATTAAGTAAGTGTGTACTATGTGCGCAAATAACTACAAATATTAAAACAATAATTAAAACTATCATAACAACAGAGTAATATCCCTTACTGGGGTGAGGATCACAGATGCTGAACCATGTAATTCCATCCTTCACATCTTCCAAAGTTGCTGTTGGATCGACGTTTTGTAGAGCCGTTATTGCCCGATCTTAACACTTTATTCGGGAGGGGGGGGGGGGTTCGACCTCGATGAGTCAAGGAGTTAATCACACGATTTGGGGTATAGTCCTCTCCACTAAGAACGAGATCAAGCCACTGTGGTCTTTTCCTTTGAAATATCCTACCGATGTCCGTCTTAACAAAGTGCTGATATAGGTCTGTATTTGTCCTCCACTGCCGCCTTACAGACTCTGTTTTGCAGATTGGACCATATATTTTATTTTGTTTCCTGCTCTAAAATGCACGAATTCTTTCTTCGATGGATAGATGTGTGATCATGTCACACATCCATACTAGTGGCGTGCATTGTTCGAACTTGAGACGGGTAATCAAGACATAGCAAATTGCTCCTTGTTGCATATGCAACCACCATCACGCGTTTGTGGAGCGTGTAACCTAAAATTCCCGAGTTTGCTCCAATTCGTTTGACAGGGCAGGTTCGAAGTGAAATTGGCTGGCTAGGGAGGATAACTTCGCCTACTTTACTGATGTTGCAAGCAGTGTGGTTCATCCAGATACGAGCACAAGCCCTTGTGTACAAAGAGCGAAGCCCGGGAATTTGAAAGTATAAAAGGATGAATGAACGGTTGTGTTAAACATTACCGTTGAGCTGTATTTTAACATCCCACAAAAATCGACCGACAGCGTTAAGGCAAAAATTCAAAACAGTGAATATAAACTAATCAAGAGAAATGGTCTCAATTCTGATCTTTGGAATAAGTCCTTACTTGTGGTCAATACAGAGAGTCAGCAGACGTGCTATGCACTGTTAACATTTAAATCCGGTACAACTCATTTAAGAAAACACGTTTACAAATTTAATGCTAGCGCTTCTCGCCAAGCATTGCCCGTAAATACAAAGCCAAACGTAACGAGCGCGCGTGTTTTCATGCGTCAAAGATTTTTGACCATTCATCACTTTTGCCGGGGAAATCTTTAAAGAATTAGGGCATGAACCGATTAATATCCGTACTAATTTTGGCAAGGTAGATGTTGTTGATGCGTTACAACATACTTCCGCCATTAGTAGAAACAAGGATGGGCAGAGGGGAACACCTCTAACCGTGACTGAGATAGCGCACGAAAGAGCGAAAATCAAGGAGCAAATTAGAATGAAAATAGCTGGCCTAGCCTATGAGAAGCAAACCTTGGTCATAGTCATACATGACAAATATGAACCGAGCATGGAGCTTGTTTTGCATTGCACTAATACATACAGCAATACAGCCCCCACTAAGGTTATGCACATAGAGATTACCTTGTTTGTAATACCGGACGCGATTTGACATGTTATTTAGACTATAGAAGACATCAGTCCCAGATGATATCCTCCGTCTTACTCCGTGTACTAACTCTCTTCTGCTCGATAAAATCAATCCAAGATATGTGAATTTCTCATTAACTTCTTGATAAGAATAATAATTTACCTGTTATAATGACGTTTTGCGCCAGAGAATATCCCAAAGCACGGATAAGCGCAATTTTTTTTTCCTGAGAAACTATTGCAGTCAGGAAGAAACGACATACAGTATATATCAACTTCCTTGTGTAATACTTCTTTCTTAAAACAAGTGGTGTGATACATATTTCAATAACACTGACAAAATAGGCAGCATATCGGACTATACGAGTCACGGATGTACAAATTTTCAGGCTTGCCACAGTTCTCTAAAACCTGTCTCTTTCCCAGACAAGCAACAATAATTACTGCACGTGTGGCCTATGCTTTCTAATAGCAAATCGGTAGAGTAGTACCAAAATTTAGGTAGCCGTCATTTAAAGAAAAACCATGTAACTTCTCTCTTTTGTGGCTGAGGTAGACCAAAAATAATTTAAAATAAGACAATGGATTTTTATTTCTATCAGTAAAATTGTCCAAAATATGCACGCAAATATGCACTAAAATCATTAAAAATATATTGATATGAAAAATGTACCTAGGCCTACTCTTTTTTGTCATAAATTTCCGACATTTATTTCAAGAAAGTTTGTCGTAGTTCAAATAGCAGTACATCGCAACTGATTTTTTTCCAAGTTTTTCGCTGTGAAGGAATATCATTTTTCACATTGGTTTCGACCACAATATTTATGCATAATTGCAGTTTTATCATTATTTTCTATAAAACAAAATATATAATTTATGCATATATTCATATTCAAATTACGACAACAATGCAAAGAAATGAATATATTAAAATTACATTGGGCACCCAAAATCCTTCGCAATGCATTGTTGTTGACCAGTCGACAATATTAACAAGACTATAGTATGCTATACAGATTACCAGATATTTTCACAGTTTTTACAAGTGAACTGTAAGCTCTTAAACAGGCAATGATTCATATTTCAAAAGCAACCTGTAATAACTCATTCATAGTATTCTCTAATTCCAAAAGTGCATGAATTTCAATACAAAGTCCATCAACAACACAATTCCTTGAGAAATTAAAATTCTCTACCACAACATCAAGATTGTAGCAAAATATGCTATTTTTATGTGGATATCATCTCACAGAGTAATACCAGGCTACGAATCAGCTGATCAAGCAGCAAAAGAGGCTATTAGTCTTCCAATCAATGACCCTCAAATTACCACTCCATATTCTGATATCATCGCTTATATCAAAGTCAAATTATACGTGCAATGGAAAATGAACTGCCTTAAAACTTCCACTAGCAAATTCCAAAATATTCAAATGATAGTTACAAGAATATATCCTCTCCAAAACCTCACCATACATGAACAAGTCTTAATCTCCCGACTAAGAATAGGACACACCAAGATCACCCAAAACTATCTCCTAGGAAAGAAGCAACCTCCCACCAGCAGTAAATGTAACTGTTCTCTTACTGTCAAGCATACCATCTCAGGATGTCAACTGTATGACCACTGACGCCAGCACCACAACACACCTAAGGAAATGGATGTGTCACCGTCTTCTCCAGCACTGAGTCATCAAGTCATGCAATTCCTGAAGGACACTGGCTTGCACTCCAAAATCCAATATTATGTTATACTTGTCTATATTTTCCTGATATCTTCCTTATAATTGCAATATTATTACTATATCTCTATAATCGTACGTAAGGTTCGCGATAAGACCTTGGACATAAAGCATCTATAAACAACCCTAATAAATAAACGAATATTAAAAAGAACTTGACAGTTAGAAAGTTTACTTCGTTTTCAATTACCGTAGCGCAATATGTTTAAATAGCGACTCATCGGGAAAGTGCGTTGAGTGATGGTGATAAATCCAAATAAGTGACTTTCGAATTCCATGCAGCGAACAGCGCAGGGATGGATGAATTTTGGAAAGATACAGTATGTACATCACCTTAGTGTCTGCCAACATTCCGTTACAGAAATTAAGTAACGAACAGTTTGGAGAATTTCTTGAAAAACACTATCAGACAATTTTTCACAATCAATAAACGTTATGGATAAACTACCTCAACACACCACATTCTGAGGTATATCAAGAATATGATTAAAGGCGAATTCAGTGTTATTCAATTCGAAACAAAGAAACAAATTCTGTTTTCTTCAGTTTGTTAAAAATGTGTAATTTTTTGGTACCTTTGAGAAGAATCACAGTTGTTAATTTCTGTCTATTGTTCTTGCGAAGATTTTCTCGGATTAATTTTGTTTAATATATCACCTATAATTGAACAATATATCCAGGATTGACAACGCGATAGAATAGACATTGACAATTCATACACTTGGTTATCTTCTGCGAGAAAAAAATATTCGTGTTGCAGATATATCGCAATTGCACGTTGAACGGCTCATACAATCCTCCGTAAAGCTTTGTATCATACAGATCATGTATCCATTGCAGTGGTTGTACGTGACGCCCTATGTGAGTCGAATTTGAAGTCGATAACAATAGGTAAATTTTTAAAACATACTGTTCACACCGGAAGTGTCCGATATACCTTGCCAGTCTGTGCTCTTCATAGATATGGATCTGGAGTGAATTACAGCGTAATTTGTGTCCGACTCGTTGGCTGAATAGCCTTCTGTTCAGAGGGTCCCGGGTTCGATTCCCATGGTTCGGGGCTGGGTGTTTGTGCTATCCCCAACATCCCTGCAACTCACACACCAGAAAGAACACTATCCTCCACCACAATAACACGCAGTTACCTACACACGGCAGATGCCGCCCACCCTCTCGGAGGGTCTGCCTTACAAGGGCTGCACCCGGCTAGAAATAACCACACGAAATTAAAAGCGTAAATTGTGTCGTGACATGATGCACAGTCTGTGTTGTAAAATGGTTCATCAGCAGCTCTAAAAATGTGTCCTGGAGCCTTCCGGATGAAAATAAACGGAAGAATCAATAAATTGAATGTTGGCGTGTCAACATTTTACGGCATGTGTGTGAGCGGTCCTGACAATCCAGCCTTTATATAGCGCCTAGCATGTCACTCATGTACGAGTGGACGATAACATATTTTAAAGCCTTTGCAGCAGTTTGTAACGAACATGTCGATCTTTTACAAAGCAGCAATTTAGATAATATAATGTATATCACGTCATTAAGCCACCTGGTGGTCATGAGCGTAAACTATCAAGTTTATATGATCAGAAATCATGGTTAGCCGTGATTTGAGTCTCATTCGGCGAAAAAATCCACAGTTCTGGGAAGCCTTGGGTGAAAGGAGACAAGCTTCTCGACTAAGTGGTATGTTCCGAGCTCTCAGTGGAGAGATGGCTTGGAATGACAATAGTAGAGGAATACATTTGAGTGGAGTTTTTAAAAGTAGAAAAGATCACATTATGAGGATGAAGTTTGAATTCAACAGAACAAATCAGAACAAATTGTGTAAAATGTAGGTTTATAGGTATGGAAGTTAGGTATTGAAATAATTTACTAAGGGTGATATTAGGGGCCGATGACCTCGATGTTAGGCCCCTTTAAACAACAAGCATCATCAGGGAGATATTAAACACATTTACAAAATATTCGCAGTCATTGAAGAAAAGGTCAGGAAATCAAGGAATAGTGAATCTGTCACTTAGGCGATTGCCCTAAATGCGCACTCTTGTTGATTGATTGATTGATTGATTGATTGACTGATTTTAGGTACAGCCCTAGCATTTGCCTGGTGTGAAGATGGTAAAACACGGACAACAATGTTCAAGCCTGCCGACAGTGGGGTTCGGACTCACTGTATCCCGAATGCAACTTCAAAGCTGTGCGCCCCTAACCGCACGGCCAACTCGCTCAGTCATTTTGGATTTTCATGGGGGTAAAAGGTTGAATACCCTTACTGTCGCCATGAGCTTCTTGCCATGAGAATATCAACCGATGATCAACCAAGATTTGAACCTCAGACTACCGGGTGGGAAGCGAGCAGTAATCCACGGAGCTAATCATCACCTCGGCTTGAAAGTATAATAAAAAAGAATATAATAACGAGAGAGATAATAGAGATATTCGCTGAAATCTGTGTCTGCAAGTAGAGAGCATTACAATCAATCAATCAATCAATCAATCAATCAATCAATCAATCAATCAATCAATCAATCAATGATCTGCATTTAGGGCACCCACCCAGGTGGCAAATTCCCTATCAATTGTTTACCTATGTTTTTCTTACATATTTTCAGCGAACTTGGAAATTTATCGAACGTTTTCATTGATACTTATCTTCAGACAAGCAACTCAATGTTGCAAACTTTCAGGGGATATGAGCTACGAATATTGGGTGAATAAAATATAATAAAGTATGAACATATATTCTTTACTTATTCCTAAATATTACAATCCTTTTCTTAATCATAGTTATCCGATCGATTAGATTAGTAGTTTGCCTTTTTCTACCACTACGAGCGCTAATGTGAGACAATGCGGAGTGTTACTTAAGCCCTTATAACTACATTCGGTGTGGACATTTTTCAAAAATCATAAACACTTGAGGGTTTTGAACCAAGGAGCATATTAGAGAAATAATTAAGTCAATAAGTACATTTGCCTAGGATTTGATTTGAAATGATAACGAGTAAATAAACGAGCGATTTTTTGCGATTCTTCCTGAACTGCCGGAAGTGATTTTCGATGTTTTTTCCTAGTTTCATAGAGCTATGTAAGACTCACAATTTGAAAGTTTTCCAGGTCCTTTATCCAATCAACTTTCAGCACAATTGAGGAAATTGCTTAATTTTAAATTTTTGTGGTATGGCGACCACTAATTTGACTGCTAATGCGTGTTTTCAACATTTAAAAAAAATATCAAAATGCTGCCCGGTATTAAAGGTGGTATGCAATTTCTAATCACTAGATTGCGAGCCACAAGCCTTTATTAAATTCCGAACCTCTCCTCATGTTCATACTGGGTGAGAATATAATGATGCTGTTCATGGTGATTCGTCGGCCGGAGAGAGGAATTGAAAAGTTTAAGCAGACGCCTTGCCACAAAGTGTCAAGTGCGCGTCAGGACCTGGTTTCACCTTCTCCCCTCCTACTGTCATACAGCGTGCAACAATAAGATGTGATCAAATTTTTGGGACACTTTCTGCACACGTAGAAGTAGAGAATATGTTATATGGGCATGGGTCCAGAAACAGATGAGTTCCATGTTTTGACTCCTTTTCCACAATTATACGCAGTACATTATCATGGGAAACACACAGGAAAAGAACATACCAGCATACCAAAAGAAACTCTTACTTATACGAAATGCCCTAATTGTCCTCCGTTAGCATTGATTGGGCGAATTAAATATAAACGGGATTTTATTTTTATTAAAAATTCATATATTTAAAAGCAAAAGGCAATTACAATTTATATTTCCACATAGTTTCTCGCTTTAGAAATACATTTTTCCCCAGCAAAAAAATAGGTATTTTTATAGCAGCATCGTAGAACTCAACTGGTTGCGTCAGGAGCCAATTGCGCACGAATTTATCCACGCCCAAGTCATCTTCAAATGGTTGTTTCATTAAGTGGTCCAAACAAATGGTAATCGCAGGGCGGTATGTCCGGCCTATAAGGAGGATGATCAAGTTGAGTCCGGTGAATTTCCTGTAGTTTGGAGACCGTTAGAGCTGCAGTATGGGGCCTGGCGTTGTCGTGGAGGAGGATCACCTGTCGAATCAGTTGGTCTCGTCTTTGGCAGCGACACGCATCCCTCACCTTGTTCAACAGCTCGCAGTAGTAAACAGCACTGATTTTGTGTCACTAATGCAAAACATCAATTAGCAAAATGCGTCGCCGGTCTAAAAAAACGGTTGAAAGGAACTTGCCAGTTGGCATCCGAGTTTTGGCTTTCACTGGGGCTGCCTCACATTTCCTCCACCAACCCCTACCGGCTTGCTTGGATTTGGTAGTGTAGTGGTGGACACACGTTTCCTCGCAGGTGACGATCTGGCTCAAAAATGCATCACCTTATTTCGCAAGCCTCGATGTAAGGCTCTGACAGACCTCCAAACTTCTCAGCTTCTGATTTTTGGCAAAAGGCGAAAGGTCCATCTGGTACACACTTTACGAAACTGTAGGTCGTTTATGACGATCGCTTGAGAGCTCCCATAACTTATTCGGACCTGTTTTGCAACTTCTGATAGTCTCGCCAGTCGATCGTCTTCAGGAATGTCTCGAACCCCACGAATGATTTTGTCCGTAATGCTGGTCCGAGGACGGCGATCGTGTTAATAATTGTTCACATGTTCTCGCCCTTCCATGAACTCTTTATGGCAGGCAAACCCAGGCGTCCTTGACAATGTTTGATCTCCAAACTGTGCAGTCAATCTCTGGGAATTTTCTGTCACACGAGAAATACATTTTATAATTATGCGTTGCGCAGTGGAAGAGTGCACCTGTTGCTCCAACATAGTGTCACTCACGAAGCGTTTGGAAGTACGCAACGGCCGACTCTTCCCACTAGTAACATCCCCACCCAAGCATACTAGAAGCGCGGGCGCGGTTCTACCAACAGTTGGTGCTCAGGAACAAAAGTGCCGTTTATATTTGATGGACCTACGAGTGCATACACAATACTTCAGGGATACATCACCACATGCGGGATGCAATGCGACATCGGGTTGATGGATGACTCGAACCCGAACTTTTAAGTAGTTTAAGGAGGAGTAACAAGAACTTTCTAGCTCACACAACATTTATGGTTAGAGATTTGCATATATATCAGGGGTACCTTCTATTAGATCCCCCAGTATTTATGTTACTCCCAGCTCTCGCTGGGATTCATACCAAACAGGACTCATTGAGGAACTTGAAATACTACAGCAAAGGCTGCAAGATTCGTGCTTAATGATTTCAATCCTAGAAGTAGTGCGACAAGTATGATTGAAAAACTTGGGTGGGGGTCACTGGGGGCTAGAAGAAAGCGAATACGGTTATATGCCACGAATATTGCTTACAGGGATAAACCAGCTGAGGGAGAGTTACATAAGCAGGACAGATCATCCGAATAAGCTGAAAACTACCTATGGTAAATATTTGTTTGTAAATCTTGGAATTGATGATTGGAATGGATTACCTGCAGCTGTCTTAGAACCTTTTCCCAAAAATATAAGATGCTTCAAGAATAGACTCCAGCATTCTGTAATTCTGTAAATTGCGTGTAAATGTCTATGTGGTTGTCAACGATCAACTCTCCGTAAATTGTAGTATTAAGTTATCTGCATTATTTAAGGTATGTGTGAATTTGTATATGGACGTCTGTATTTACAATTCCAAGATAATAGTTAGCAATTGCACAGCTCAATCTATAGTGGCATAGTGTAAAATTTTGAAATAATTAAGGTACGTAAGAATTTATATATGACGGTGATGTAGTGTTAAACTAGTTGCAGGCTCAAGCTATAACATTGTAAGCCGTAGTGTTAAGCTTTAGAAACAATTAAGATGAGTGATGATGCTGGATTTAGAACATTAAAATAGTATTATTTCTTGTAATATTTTCTTTCCATGGAATTGTTTGTTGTACTCTTGTTGTAGTCGTTGTTGGTTAAATTTTAAATTTACTTTATTATCATACTACTGTAAGTGATCGTTTTCACCGGTATATTTCCCAATTGCGATGTATTTTTCAATAACATTAACAATATTGCCGAGCTGGTCGGCTCCTCCTGCTCTCCAAATTATTTTCCATTCTAAAATATCGCTGTCGAAATAGCCTGGCTCTAGTTATGACATTAACATACACATAGTATCGCTTGAAATTGTAATTGGTGTTGGTTTGGATATTGGACTGCTTGAATGCGAAAGTGATAGCGAGTGAAAAAGTGTGGCTTCCGAGAGATGTGCACTGAAATCCCATGTCTGCACTTGGAGGACTTATAGCAGAACGATCAGGTCCGTATAAAAATGTGTTTTACATATCGTAATTACTTCAAGCACGGCGTTTGTGTCACAGTGAATGAAAAATGTAAAAATATACTCACGCCATTTAATTGTATATGTTTTTCCTCGTATTATAGATTGCCGAGCAACTGAATTAGACGTGAGTGTTTAGGAGCGTGTGACACCCAGTTTCGCCCGGATTACTGCGGGTATGCGGCCTCCCATAATGCATGGGAAATGGGCGAAGCACGTTCATAGGCACGCAGATTCCTCTTGATACCATCCTGGGTGCAGGATTGAGGTCGGAGGACTTCGGGAGTCAGGCGAGTGTTCGCATGTCTGTAAAGTAATCATGGGACCATTTGGTCACAATTCTGGAGCGATAGGTCAGTTCATTGTCCTCTTGTAGGTCCATGTCTTCAGAGGTTAAAAATGGGTTGGCATCCTTTGACAGGAGGTTATAGTGTCTTACATCGCTGAGGGATGTTGGCATATCTCCCGAGGGTCCCATTTATTCCCATGTGAGCAGTCACCACGGTCCTGAGCTATACCTTATTGACAAAAAGGATCCACTGCGTCATATTATTAGTTACTCAATCTTGCATGACATCCGCGAGTACCATCTGGTACTTCTGTTCATCTGTCCAGACGAACTTTATCCATGCATCGAGGGTCCAATGGTGCTTTACTTTCCCTATGTCGCCTTTGTGCCGTGTTATGTGAGGTGTGGTGATCTGCACCAATTAGACGGCACGATCTGTGCCCCACTGCGGGAAGATGATCTGGGTAGTATGATTAATCACACTCCACTGATATCCAGCATTAAATTTGCGAGCAATCTGCTGAAACGCGACCGTTTGTCCGATCTTAACATCCGAGCAAGCCGATGACTACATTTGTCATCAACAGGTCGTACGCCACGGCTATTGACCTTCACGCAATGATAGTGCTCGAAACCATCACTGTACCCTCCTGAATCTGTGACGCTTGAATAATCCAGCGCTTGCACGAATTCGGAGATGAAATGTACAATATATCTGGCTCCGACAATCTGGCCAAGATCAAATGTACAGAGATCGTGTATTTTATTCTGTACTCACAAGGGGAGGCTATGGCGCATGGTTAACCGATTCGATTCACCTTTGGTACACGTGTAGGACATGTCCAGAAGTATAACAGGTGCAAGTAGTAAAGCTCAATTCTCACTCGTTTCCGAGGAATTAATTAATGAAGAATTGCAGTACGCTTATATGCAAATTGTGTTTGGGAAAAAGACGAGCTCGTGGCGCAGGGGCAAGGACTCCGCTTCGTAAGCGTGGGATCGCTGGATCGAATCTGCCAATTGATAATTTTTCAAATATTTCACACTCTTACAAATTAAGGTGTCTTCAATCATTATAAATTATTATAATTATTTTTATTTCTTTATTTCTTAATCTGCTTACTCCGCAGGCTTGGTTTTTACCTCGGACTCAGTGATGGATCCCACCTCTACCGGCTCAAGGGAACTGTCCTGGAGTGTGAGACATTGGGTTGGGGATACAACTGGGGAGGATGACCAGTACATCGCCCAGGCGGCTTCACGTGCTATGCTGAACAGGGGCCTTGGTGGGGATGGGAAGATTGGAAGGGATAGGCAAGGAAGAGGGAAGGAATCGGCCGTGGCCTTAAGTTAGGTACCATGCTGGCATTTGCCTGGAGAAAAAGTGGGAAACCACGGAAAACCACTTCGAGAATGGATGAGGTGGAAATCAAACCCACCTCTATTCAGTTGACCTTACGAGGCTGAGTGGACGCCGTTCCAGCCCTCGTACCACTTTTCAATTTTCGTGGCACAGCTGGGAATCGAACTCGGGCCTCCGGGGTGGCAGCTAATCACACTAACCACTACACCACAGAGGCGGATTATTATAATTATAAAAAGTAATTTATTGGAGTCTGCCTCTGTGGTGTAGTAGTTAGTGTGATTACCTGCCACCCCCCGGAGGCCCGGGTTCGATTCTCGCCTCTGTCAAAAAACTTGAAAACTGGTATGAGGGCTGGAACGGGGTCCACTCAGCCTCGGGAGGTCAACTGATTACAGGTGGGTTTTCCGTGGTTTCCCACTTCTCCTCCAGGCCGGGATGGTACCTAACTTAAGGCCAGGGCCGCTTCCTTCTCTCTTCCTTGTCTATCCCTTCCAGTCTTCCCATTCCCCCGCAAGGCCTCTGTGAGGCCGCCTGGGCGAGGTACTTGTCATCCTCCCCAGTTGTATCTCCCAACCCAGAGTCTGAGCTCCAGGACACTCCTGAGTCCTAGGAAAAAGCCAACCCTGGAGGGTAAACCGTTTAAGAAAGAAAGATAAAGCTTCGGGACGGATCACTGTCCGGTAAATTATTATTATTATTATTATTATTATTATTATTATTATTATTATTATTATTATTTATCAAATGCCACATAATATATGAACTAGAAATTACATCCAAATCCAAGTTACGAAAATGAATAATTGTGTCCAATTCAATTACTACAGTAGTTCATAAATTTAACAACATTACTGTTGCACTCGTATCATGATTGAAACGAAACAACATCGCTTTTATCTCATAAAGCCACACAACTCTGACATTTCACGAAGGGGATTAACTTCTGAAATTTTCATTAGCACTGCGTGTGAGGCTGCGATAGTTGTTTTTTCTGTTAAGGTGACACAGCCTATACATCCGATGGCAGTCATTTATGTTATTAACGATATAAAAGAATCTGCAGTACACATTTGAAGTTTTTAATCTGCTCCAATAGGCTTTTGATGTACAAGAATCTAACCGCAAATATACATGAGTATGCGAAAGCCACTTCGGTTGTTTTGAGCTGGACAGTGTTTTACATTGAAAAAAACAAAGAGTTGGTTTAGTTGCTGTCATCCTACATCGAGACGGGAAGGTTTTATGTTGACGATGGGATAGGAAAGGGCTAGGTATGGGAAGGAAGCGGCCATGGACTTGTGCTGGGAAGCCTTGGGTGAAAGGAGACGAGCTGCTCGACTAAGTGGTATGTTCCGAGCTCTCAGTGGAGAGATGGCTTGGAATGACAATAGTAGAGGAATACATTTGAGTCTAGTTTTTAACAGTAGAAAAGATCACGTTATGAGGATGAAGTTTGAATTCAACAGAACAAATTGGGTAAAATGTAGGTTTATAGGTAAGGAAGTTAGGTACTGAAATAATTTACTAAGGGAGATATTAGGGGCCGATGAACTCGATGTTAGGCCTCTTTAAACAAGAAGCATCATCAGAGAGATATTAAACATATTTCCAAAATATTCGCAATCATTGAAGAAAAGGTCAGGAAATCAAGGAATAGTGAATCTGTCACTTAGGCGATTGCCCTAAATGCATACCTTAGTTGATTGTTTGATTGATTTTAGGTACAGCCCTAGCATTTGCCCGGTGTGAAGATAGTAAAACACAGACAACAATGTTCAAGCCTGGCGACAGTGGGGTTCGGACCCACTAGATCCCGAATGCAACTTCAAAGCTGTGCGCCCCTAACCGCACGGCCAACTCGCTCAGTCATTTTGGATTTGGGTGTGGGTTAAAAATTGGATACTCTTACTGTCACCATGAGCTTCTTGCCATGAAAATATCAACCGATGATCAACCAGGATTTGAACCTCAGACTACCGGTTGGGAATCGAGCAGTAATCCACGGAGCTAATCATCACCTCGGCTTGAAAGTATAATAAAAAGGAATATAATAATGAGAGAGATAATAGAGATATTCGCTGAAATCTGTGTCTGCAAGTAGAGAGAATTACAATCAATGATCTGCATTTAGGGCACCCGCCCAGGTGGCAGATTCCCTATCAATTGTTTACCTATGTTTTTCCTACATGTTTTCAGCGAACTTGGAAATTTATCGAACGTTTCCATTGATAGTTTATTCCAATACCTTACTCCTTGTCCTATACATGAATAATTGCCCCGATGCGTCTTCTTAAATTTCAACTTTATCTTCATATTATGATCTTTACTACTTTTAAAAGCTCCCCTTAAGCTTATTCTTCCACTTATGTCATTCCACTCCAACTCATCAATCCCTGCTCCAAACATACCACATAGTCGAGCATCTCGTCTCCTTACTCCCAAGTCTTCGCAGCCCAAAGTTTTCAACATTTTAATAACACTACTCCTTTTTCGGAAATCATCCACAACAAATCGTGCTTCATTCCTTTGAATTCTTTCCGGTTCTCGTAGTAAATAATCCTGGTGAGTGTCTCATACACTGGAGCCGTACTCCAGTCTGGAGCGGTCTTACCAGATACTTATATGCCCTCTCCTTTACATCCTTACTACAACCCCCAAAATACTCTCATAACCATGTGAAGAGATCTGTAACCTTTCTTAACTACCTCGTTAATATGATTACTCCAATGAAGATAATTTCTTATATTTACATCTAGGTACTGAAATTATTTCCCATGAGGTACGATCACCACATAAACACAGTATTAACCCTTACAACATGACTTGTCATCCGACTGACATTCATAACATCAGTCGCTCAAAATCTTGCTACTCATTTACTGCTGGTCATGACCCCATCAAAACAATAAGAGGAAGATGAAGAATTAGATGAATAATGCATTTAGAGCTGATAACAGACGAGCTCTTCTCTCCTGGCTCATTACATCGCGTTTAAGTGTCACGAGAAGCAGGACAAACCTTAACTAGCTGGACTTCATTGTGGATTCCCAAAGTGTGAATAATTAGAAGAGCAGACCGCAGTCCGTTCCCTTCCAATAGCCAAAGAGAACATCTGTTAAAGGCAACAGCTAATGCACTTTAAGTGTCCTGCTATGGGTCCACAAGAGTTTAACTCTGTGATAACATAGCGTTGTCTGTATATATACAGGATGTATCAGAACTTAAATCTACCGAGCGAGTGGCTTCGCCGTTTGTGTTACCTTGCTGTCAGCTTGCATTCGGGAGATACTGGGTTTGAAACCCCACTGTCAGCAGCCCTGCAAATGGCTTTCCGTGGATTTCCCATTTTTATACCAGTCAAATGCTGGAGCTGTACCTTAATCAAGACCATGGTCGATCTCTTCTCACTCTTAGCCGTTTCCAACCCCATCATCACCAAAAGGCCTATCTGATTCGGTGTGACAAAGCACATTGTAAGGACCACAATTCTTCCCTTTAGCAGATTTAGACTTGTAGAAATTCAGGAATATTATGGACAAGGCTATGAATGGGTATATTTATAGTATATTACTGAATATATTCTCCCCTTACGGGCGAGTTACAACTTAAGGCAGTCAATATTTGACATACACATAAATACGAAAACTGATATACCAAAAATGTGTTCGTAATTTCGTCCTCCACCCAATTTATGAAAAGTACAATTAATTTTAATTTATTCTTCCTTTCCAACCTTACCAAACAATTTCCCTATAATGAATTACATGAAGGCCATTTATGAAAAATGTTTTCTTGGTATTATTTTTAACATAGTCTTTCGGCGTTACTCGTTAGTAGTAGGGCAAGGCGGGTTCTAAAACAACAGGAGCTGAACCAGCATTTTCCCACGCGTTCATTGACCCCGGGCAAGGTCATTGACCCCTTGAACATGAACGCTTTACCTGCAGGTTTGTAACTATTATCTTGTCCGTCACTACCTCTTTACCCCATTGCTTGCCTTTTAACATCTGAAAATAACAATAATAAACTTCATTAATAACAAATAAAATCAAGGGGGATGAAATTACGAACATTCCCTGATTTATTACAATGGTCGCTACAGCAAATCACGCCAATCAACTCACTGTATACTCTCCAGAAACTGCACCATACGACTGATATGCAGTCCAGTGGTTCATACACATGTCTAGGAGTAACAGGCTCTTACTTTGCAATAAGTGAGCTAAGCATGAAAAATGAATCATTGTACACAAACTAAACGTGGTGCACGCAACCAACTCTCACAACAAGAACACGGCATGAGGCTACGCGTGCGCGCGCGGCTGAACATTAGATCCAAACCGTGCAAAGTTGAAGTCCCTAGGGAGACGAAATTAGGTTTGGGACGGAAATGTTTCCACCTGCCTTATTGTGTAATTGCAAAGAAGACGATTTCCTTTAGTGTTTCTAAGACAACTGCAGTTGATTCATTCATTTAATATTTTACACTAATTAATTGCTCCTATAAACTGAGATTAAACAGTTATATTCGAAGTTTTCATTAATCTTCAGTTTTAGAACATCGTTATTTATGAGTTTTGCAAGTGGACATGGACCTCACCAATATTTTTTACTTTCACTGGTCAATGGACTTACAAGGTTTTGAAGAAAGTCAAACTGAAGTATGACTGAATGTTTGATTAACTCATTTTAGGAATTCAACTTGCTATGTTTGGTGAATTACAGGCAAATGTAAAGGAGTGATTTTCTTGATGTTGTACATTTTGTGTTTTGTTAAAAACAACGCTTTATTTTTCCTGAAGAAGAACGTAACGTTAGGGCCTTTAAGGGGACGCGCAGACTCCTCGCAAAGTAGTAAATGTAATTTAGCCTAATGTCACTCTGTACGAAAATAATCAGCTTGGTTTTGTAGGATGAGTCGAATTTGTTTTTATTCACAATTTGTACGTTGAGGAATTACCACTTGGTTGTACCTAGCAGCATTTTATTGTGTTTAGAGGCCCGGCCACGGTGTAGGGGGCAACGCGTCCGTCTGTCACCCTGCGGCTCCGGGTTCGGTTCCCGGCCGGGTCAGGGCTTTTTAATTGTAACGATTAATATCCCTGTCCTGGAGACTGGATGTTTGTGACGTTCTTAATCTTCTTTTTCTCACACACAACTTTCCACACTACTGCCATTCCAATTACACGCAGTTTCACGCAATATGGTGCCAGTAGGGGCAAAAGATCCACATGGGTCGACGCCCCGAACAAATAGCATTAGAAAAACACATCACAGCTCTAAACGGTGCTTTCCCTTATCGTCTCTCGCAACAGCACGACACGCTCCTCAGGAAAAACCTGCTGCAAGTTATTAAAGATAATTACAGTAATGAAAATTGATACCAAAATATCTCAATTTAGTTGCTAAATGATACTTTCTTGTTGTGTGTGTACCTGAGATTGTGTTATGCAAAAAGCTTGGAAAAGGCTCCCACAATCCAAAGCGACGGTGGTAAATTATTTTCTGTTGAACTTACGGACGCTTTCAGACAGGCAGCGATCTTGCGGGCAGCGTCCCGAACAGTGGAGCGTTCTACATTGACTGAGCAAATGTCATGGGATAGCGGAGCACTGATGCGCAGGTGTGTTGTCTGCGCACCACGCATGAACTGACACCGTTCGAACGGGGTATGGTGGTCGGTGCCCGACGGATGGGAAGTGCAATTTCGGAAGTGGTGCGGGAATTCTGCTTCACACGATCAACCGTGTCCAGGGTGTATCGTGAATGGTTGAATGCGGGTGTCACCGTCCACAACAGCCGAACGACCGGCCGTCCAGCCACCCTCGATGATCGTGACCGACGACATCTGAGACGGATTGTCAATAGTGACAGACGGGCAACCGTGCAACAAATCACGGCTCAGTTCAACACAGGCCGTGCTAGACACGTATCCCAGAGGACAATCCGTAGGAACATGGGTTATATGGGGTATGGAAGCCGGCGCCGCAGATGGGTGCCACTGTTAACCCAACGTCATCGGGCACAACGACACGCATTTGTCACCAGTCACCAGCGATGGGCACTGGAACAATGGCGTAACGTGATATGGTCCGACGAATCACGATTTCAACTGCACCATGCCGATGGGAGGCACCGTGTATGGCGCAGACCACATGAAGCGATGGATCCCGTCTGCCTCAAAGGTGTGGTCCAGGGCGCTGGTGTGTCTGTTATGGTCTGGGGTGCATTTTCCTGGTAAGGAATGAGCCCCCTAGTTGTTCTGGAAGAGACTTTGAATGGTACGCGGTATGTTGAGCTGCTCGGAGGCCATATCCACCCATTTTTGGCCTTCCAGCGCCCAGACGGTTCTGCGGTGTGTGAAGATTGTAACGCGCCGCCACATCGCTCCCACGTCGCCCGGGAATGATTCCAGGAATATGCAGCGGAGGTCCAACGACTGTCATGGCCACACAGAAGCCGCGATATGAACCCCACTGTGCATATCTGGTATGTCCTGGAACGCAGGTTCCGTGGCATGGATCCTGCACCCACGAACAGACCAGAATTGGCGGCCGCTCGGCGAACTATTTGGTGTCAGCTGCGTCCAGAGGACTACCAGGGACTTGTCGACTCACTTCCAGGGCGTCTCACTGCAGTTCGCAGGGCCAGAGGAGGCCCCACACGCTACTTCATGACTATCCCATGGTATTTGCTAAGTTACTGTACTTTGTGGCAGCGATCAGATGCTGCTTGTCGAGTTTGCCCGCTGCCCGCGTCACTGTGTGCCGGCATGAATAATGAGTACAATGAGTAGGACAACAGAGTAACTGCTTGAAGAAGTATCATTTTATTTATCGGATCCTGATTATAGAAACATAAGAAAGAAGGGTGAAGTCTGGGAACAAAGAGGCCTTCATTTTTCCCACGAATTCTTATTATATAACATGCAATGAATAGTTATATGCAAAATTACTCTAAGGGATCAATTTCACACGTTAATTACGTAAGGTAAGTTACGTAAATACTGTAATATTTTTCTCGTTATATTTATGTTCTGATAATAAACAAAATATCTTAATATACAAATATTGCTCTTGTAAATCAGTCTGTCACGTTCATAAAGGAAGGCTACAATAAATAGTATGTTTTTTTGCTAGTTGCTTTACGTCGCACCGACACAGATGGCGACGATGGGACACGAAAGGGCTAGAAGTGGGAAGGAAGCGGCCGTGGCCTTAAGGTACAGCCCCAGCATTTGCCTAGTGTGAAAATGGGAAACCACGGAAAACCATCTTCAGGGCTGCCGACAGTGGGGTTCGAACCTACTGTTTCCCGAATACTGGATACTGGCCGCACTTAAGCGACTGCAGCTGTCGAGTTCGGTAAATAGTATGTAAGTACAACCTTTTGCATATTGAAGTATGTAAATCTATCACGTATCTAAGCAGATAAATTTGTTGCCTCCTTCCTTCTAGTTGTAGGTTTCCAAATGTCTCTAGTACTACTTCAGATTCTAGTAAACGCTCCAGAGTTTTTTGAACTCAATTATGTAGAATGCGTGTGGCCGTTACAATAGGCAGTTTCCACTTCTACCGGGGTTGGCCTAAAGAAAATAATATCCTTCTCATTATCAACTACCGCCAAAAGTAACGCTTCTTCCAGATGTAGTCCTTACGCGATTTTTCAAACTGATCGCTACCACCGCATTGTTTGGTGTGAAAAAGACCTTATCGACATTGCGCCCGCCACCACCACCGCGATTGCTCTGTTGTGTGGGAGCCTTATCACACATTTATTCGACAACAGCGTAGAATACCAACAAGAATTTGGTGTAATAGCGATCAGTCAACTCAGTTCCAAACAAGCTCTCTTTGAGTGATATTAAGAAATTGTAGATTTGTCGGTTGTGCGGTTTGATGTTTTTCAAGCTTTATTTGAACAGTGTTTGATTTCATTTTGTTTTATTTTTCTGTGTTTTATTGGAATAAATTCTTATAACTGAGACTTCGTTATCGACAACAAGTATAGCTCAGTTGTTACTAAAAATGCAACCAATTAAAGTTAACCACACAATTAGCACAGTTCCAATACCTTGGCCAGATCATAATAAGAACTTCAGTGTCATACTGAAATAAAAGCAAGAATAAAACTAGCAAAACAGGTCTCAAGAGATAAACAGTCCTTTCTATGCCAGAAAAAAAGTCCCTCGGCTTACGCAAAGGAATAAGGAAACCTTATGTTTGGTTTGTTGCGCTGTATTGTACTGAGAGTTGGACGTTAATCAAGAGTGATCTTAAGAGTCTAGAAGCATTTGAGATGTGGTGTCGGCGTTGGTGGAGAAGAAGACCAACAGTGAGGTATTGAACATTTACCGAGAAAAGAGACAGCTGTTGAGTCAGATTACGAAGAAGCAACCTTCTTAGATATAGGAATGTGTTGATGGAAAATTTCCAAGGTAAAATACCAGGAAAACGCCCTCGTGGGAGGCAAATAAAGACGTCAGTAAAGACAATTCTTGTGAACTCAGGATGCAGGAGCTATTAAGAAACAAAACGTACTGCACAGGATCGACCCAGTTGGAGAAGACTCATCGCAGAGGCAAACCAGTCAGATTGAATTACTCTACGAAGAAGAACATGTGTGTTTTTCGGTTGTCAGTTGAGCAGCTTATCCGTTGAACCACGGAGGCAGTCAAATGAGACCTATTAAATATGAATTTGTAATAATTTTACAATAATGAATAATCCCTTTGTTCAATTTGCATAATTTCTACCTGCTTCTGAGGAAAGTGAAACTGATAATTTGTTCATTCTCTCTTACTGTGTTTTGTACATTCACTCTGAACGTCTGGAGCTGTTATTTAGATACGTTGTTTTATTATCTGTAATGTTTAGACTTACTGAAATACAAGATGGTGGTATGTAGGTTACTCGAAGTGATTTCCTTTACATTGCATCTATCTGAACCACTTTTGTACAAAAACTAGAAACGAAAATTCCGACATCAGCAACATGCAACAGGCTAATTTATGAAAAGACTCAAAGAATATCTCTTGGAACTATAACCACCATCATGTTCAGCAAACCCATCGGAGAGCAGTTCCCTCACGAGTGGAAGATATAGTTCTAAAAACGACTCACACAGCCGTCATATGTGGGAGAAAGGACCCATCCAAGTGTTACAAGGACGAGACGGCCACATCAGGACACTGATACTCCGCACGATTGACGGACATCCGATTACACGTGCAGTGCAGATGGTCATCCTACAGGAGGTCAACCAGGTTGGCATTCTCTCCGACTGTGACTCGTGCATTCTCCCTGAACGTCTGGGGCTATTATTTCAATACGTTGTCGTATTATCTGTAATTCTTAGATACACCAAAATATAAGATGGCAGTACGTAGTTGACATTAATGATTTCCTATACACTGCAACCATCACTACACTCCTGTAATTAAATGTATGTTGAGTATTCATAGTTTCGACATTGTATTTGAGGGGGCCCGAATTATTACTTTATCAGCCAGGCCTGTCTGGGCCTGTATTACATCTGTTACGACCTTGTTCCTGAAAAAAAAAAGAAAAAGATGGCGCTCACAATGTTTTGGCATGTCAGACTTCAGATATTCTTTTTCTACAGAGTAACTGTTACCAATCATTTTATAATGTCTTAATTGATCACCGTCCCAAGTTTCATTGCGGCGGTTGGTTCCGACCAAAACAGTTCCCTTGTAAGAAAGCCGCCAGAGAAACTTGTATAAACGTTCAAGAGTACAACACGAAACTCCAAAGAAGACGGAAGCAAATAATACTTGTAGAGCCAGGATCTTCAGTTTCAAACGAAGGACTCTAGGGTTAACCCTCAGGTGTATAAGTTGTGACGAAGTCACGTCGCTAAGAGGAGCTGCAAACGGCTACTTCAGCTCATGAGTGGTTTAGTTGCGAGAAAGTTGAGTGTTGTTTATTTTCCAGGCTGGAAGAGCCCAGCAGAGTGCGCTTTACCTCACAACTCGACACTTCTCTTGTATTTACAAAGCGCCTCGAACAAAAGAAATTCGATTCGTGCTTCGCTACTGCAGAACGCTAGGCGATGCGACAGATTTTACCCTTCCTCTGCTGCCACTTAAAGATTCAAAAGCCTATTGTTAAACAGTGTTTCTGAATGCCAGCAGTTGGAGACGCTCGGCGGTACAAGAAAACTCCCAGCTATTTTCTCAACGATATTCTGAATGCTTGTCAAACTAGCGATTGTTTGTTATAGCCTTATGCTAGTCATTTCTTCCTTAATGACTGTCATTTCACCTCCCGCCCCTATACAAGTCAAAGAAAATGAAGCTTGCACATTGGATTTTCTTTATTTTTCAAAACACTTCCTCACCATAAATTGGTTTTAAAAACAAATGCCATCAAGGATAACAGCTCTCGAGTGTGTTAATGTAATAACTTGATTGTATGTTTGTTTTAATTAAAACACCCAAAGAAAGAAAAATATGTAATTAGATGTGTGGCCCCTTCTCTCAAAATTCTAAGTAACTCGCACTTAGCGCTTCAGCCAACCCTTCTACGACAATTCCGAATCTCCTGGCCAGACAGAGCTCCCCATGAAACTCGAACATTGTTTGAAAATTAAAGGGAGATATATCGGCCACTCAACTATAAATGATGCCATCTTGCGAGCTCTGCTTCCTGTACAGGTTCCTTCTACACGAGAGTACACTCGCTGCTGCTGTTCATACGGTTAAAAGCCCGACGGAATGACTCTTGTGCCATGGAAAAGGGGTAGATCTCTCCTGTGGAATTTTATCTGTGCTGATATATTCGCCAAGATCAATCTTCCCCTTGCGTTAATGCGTGCTGGAGGTGCAGTCGTGAATAGGGAAAGGGCTAAAAGAAGAAAACATAGCGATTTGTTGGATAAATTGTTCTTCGTTTCAGTATCTTTGAATCGAGTGGTACCTGGGGTAAAGAGGTTGGCCAAAGGATTGCTTGGATTTCCGGAATTACGCAATCAACTGCTTTTGTTATTCAGGACATCAGCATAGCTCTAATGTGTGGGATTGTCCCATCCATTTTCGAAACACTAGCATCCGGTAAAGAGCTGGATGAAGCTTTTCTTCTTTAAAGCATGAATTTGTATTTTATGGAAGTTGAATTGTAATAATATAATGTTCCCCCACCCCAAAAAACTCAAAATTTCGACCATTACTAGAATTTAGCCTGTTTATTGCCATGTAATAATGCTCTAAAATTGTTAATTCTCTCTTAATTTGAAATAACGTCACGGGGAGTGGAAACTAAAATGTTGTAATTTTTACCAAAAAGTAGAATTTTGAACTTTAAACTTAAAAATTACACACTTCTTCCTCTTTTAAATCCTGCCATCAGTTTTTCCATGTCACAATTTTTAAAAGTCCAAATGGTGTGTTTAGTGCAAGCTCCCGCCCCTTTCTCCCACGATGTCAGACAACATTAGCTTCAAAGAGATATTGGACTGCCATTTAAATAATGACACGGAAATATATTTACCTTGTGGTAGATCTACGCTGTGCGTAAGAGGACTAAGACATTTCACGGTGTAATTTACAGTCCAAGGTCATTTTGAAACAAAGTATGTTCTTCAAATGTTTTATTGCATTTTTAAACCTTAAAACTTTACAGCTCTTTGCCATGCATAAAATGCTCCTTGCGACAGAGTTCTTATATTCACCTGAAAATTTCATAGAACGTTTAAATACCTACAAGATTAAAAGGAGTTATATTACATTCATATTTTTGCTCCTGAAATATCACGAAGCTAGATTTTTGCCTATTGAATGAATAACGAAACACTGAAGAACATGCATCTCTATTAGTATATACCGGACTGAAAAACCCGGAGCTCTTCTCAAATTTATGATTATTTTAGACAAATCTGCAAAATTATAGCCCAAAAAAAAAGGAAACAGCGCCGTATTTTCCATTCAACATACCAAATGAAACTTATTTCTCAATAACTTAGCAACCAATTAACTAATCATTTTGTGTGGGGCTATATCTTGTTAATATATACTTGTGTTCTAAATTTGTTTTTGATAAGTGGTTAATTGTGGAAGTTCAGAATATCAGTCATGTCTCCCTTTAAACTGTTATATAGTCTCCATAAGATCTATCTGTGCCGGTGCGACGTAAAATCACTAACATAGAAAAAGCTAGTATAGTCTGCGTGCGACATCCACCCCCGTATTGACTGAATCTCATGATTGTATCCACTCTCTCCCATATCACTTGACATCAAGAGGCTGAGTGAAAGCCATTTCAGTACTCAATCCGGGATTAGAATCCTTAGGCCTGCCGTGAATTGAAATCGAGGTTTCTGGGTGAAAGACTGACACAGTAGTCTTAGACTGATGGACTGCATGCCAATATGTGGCTGGGAGGCGTGAACAGTCTTATGGGAAATAGTGGATACGTAGAGTATTGTCAGATTCGCGGTTTTGGCATAGAAGCGACGATATGTCCAAGAATGCATGCTTGCCATGATAGATGGCCCTGCTAGCATATAATTCCCTAAAATAACGCTAAGAATATGTTTGAGACTTCAGTAAAAATGAAATGGCGTATGGCTTTTAGTGCCGAGATTGTCCGAGATAAATTGAACCCGGGACCCCTGTGAACAATGGCCAACACGCTAATCACTTAGCCATGGCGCCGGACGATATTTGGGTGATCGTAGTGATGGTCCATTGTGCTTATCAGCAAGAAGCTGAGATATTATTCACATACGGACATGCACATGGAACGGTCGAGAGCCCACTTGAATTTACGGAGGAATGTAACCATAAACAACACCCCCCGAAACTCGAAACTTTCAGCCCTAGTAAAATCATCATCATCATCATCATCATCATCATCAACAACAACATCTGCTTCGTTTCAGCCGGCTGTGGACCACGTTACTTCAACCTTTGCACCTCTGAGCTTTAATTGTTCCCCGGCATTACCCGCATTCACTTTCTGTGAGCGTTCTTTCTATCACTAGTCCACTTCTTGTCTCTTTTCAACTTACCGGGTGAGTTGGCCGTGCGGTTAGGGGCGCGTAGCTGTGACATTGCATCCGGGAGATAGTGATTTCGAACCCTACTGTCGGCAGCCCGGAATATGGTTTTCTGTGGTTTCCTATTTTCACACCAGGGAAATGCTGGGGATGTACCTTAATTAAGGCCACGGCCATTTCCTTCCCACTCCTAGGCCTTCCCTATCCCATAGTCGCCATAAGAACTACTGTAACTCTGCCTGTGTGAAGTAAAGCAAATAACAATAATAAAATATTTTCAAGTTAGGATTTTCTTGGAATCGTTGGTAAGCTCGAACTTTCTTCTGGAGAGGAACACGTTCCTCTGTGTCTCCATGTGTGAAGCATAATCCTTGAAGCTCTTTTTTTCAAATTCTGTGAACCATAGTCCGTTGGTTTCCATGTTTGGAATGATGGTCAGTCTCTCCGAGCTCGTACGTCTTATGTGGCCATAAGAATTAAAACTCCGTTTACGAATGGTACCCTTTGAACTTTCCACATCCAGCTACAGCTAGTTGCCGTCTCCTGTACTTGCCACTGTATCTGATTGGTCCGAGAATATTATTATTATTATTATTAATAATAATTAATAATTAATAATAATAATTAATAATAATAATAATAATAACACCTTCAAACGTTTTGTCACGGTTCTATTCTGAGCCTTTGCTAGGAAATGTAATCATTGTGTTGTTTAGCATAGTGTATACTCACTCGTAGTACCTTACATAACATTACTTACACGGAGCAAGAATGGAACCTACAGAAGGTTGCTCGGGATCTCAGGGGACGATGCTTGAAGGGTAATTAGCTTTTAAAGAGCCATGGCTCCACCGACTATCATGCTCAGTAGGAAAGCCAGCATTTATAGCTATAGCCCGGCAACGTAATTTCCATTGCAAAAGACGTTTTTGCAGAGATAGTATGTCTATCTTATCCCACTCCTCTTGACAGGCTTTCTAGAACCCATTGATAGTGCGTGTACATCTATTTCCTAAGGCCATTTCTAGGAGTCCAAGTGAACAGAAGTGCATGGGTGACCCATCGGGTGCCTTCACTGGAATGCAAGTAAAAGGAATTGCACGGATTCCAGTTTCCATCTCCATTCTCTCTAAGCAACGACGAGTCGAACGGGAGGTCTGGCTGGATGGTTTATCCTGATATACCCATACGTAATTCTTCGTCCTTCCCTACAGTGCCCCGATATCTGTGTTTTAAATGGGTGTTAACACATCTTGCTGACAGTATGTAGAGCTCATCTTCACATTATCGACACGGCGAATGGTTAACTTGCAATTGTAGTAGTATCCAGCGGTGATCATGAACACACTTGAAAACTTTCCTGGCATTCTTTATACACTGTTTGATAAGAAAAGTTCTCTAGGGCGGTAGCAAATCGAGCGGTACACGTATGGTTTGTTTAAGGTCACTAAATTTTTTCCATCTCTCCCCTGCCAGATAGCCCTCATACAACTTTCTTCCGTTACTACAACGTTCCGAAATGTGACAAGACAACAGCTTATGAACTCGGCGGTTATGCCGCTTTTCTAATTGCAGGTCCTTCTTGAGTACTGTGGTAACTGTTGAAACAGACATCCCCAACGTACGTGAGGGTCCTTTGGGAGGGGGCAGGGTTACCATCTGAGACAAGAGCCTTCACTTTCCTCACCACTTCTGTTGTATGACTTGTGGCTGGTCATGGATTTGCCTGTATTTTCCCTCTGGAATTGAGCCCAGTCGGGCATTGCCTTTTCTGTTCAATACAGCACTGATCCCGTTTTCAGATGTCAATTAACCACCTATATTTTAACATCATAAAGAGCTGTTATGTAGCCCTCCCAGTAAGGACCAATCCACTTCGGTATCGTTACACACGATCTCAGTACTGACGTGAATAATCATTCCCCGTTTTGACGTGCTCAAGCTGATATCAGCCCCGCCAACTACCTTAAAGCTCGTCACCAGAGATCCCTAATGAGTTTCTGTATTGTTTCCTAAATGGTTTTTACTCCCGTCTCAGAATGGGTTTTTAATTCCTTTTCTCTACAAAATTATCATCGGTTTACAAGCAGATTACATCGCTATACTATAGTGAACAACAGATTGATTTTTTTATGCTTTAGTGAACGCTCCCTGCAGTCTAATTGTTTCATTCATGCTACAGAGGAAATACAACATATTCTATAGAAATTGTTCCAACTTACACATTGCGAAACAAAATCAGCGTTACGTGAGGACTGAGATGTCTCATTTGAGTATTAAGTGGGCAATATACAATAAATATGATTTATCTCCAATATACCTTCCAGTTCATAAGATAAACCTCTAGGAGTAGAGAGTATTTATGATTTACAGGGCATATCATCGAATTTCTAGTATAAAATCTCCACATAAATTAGCAAATGGCCCCAACGATCAGTTTTAATATATATCTGTGCATATGCACAGTGAGTTGAAAATTTCTAAAATCAACTAAATGAATTGTTAGGAGGAAGTTTGTTGCCAACGATAAGAAAGTCTGAATAGAAACAGTCAGAACCCCCCAAAACCTGAGATATAATTTTTTAATGTTCGCCTCAGCACGAACAAGAAAATAGAGCAAGTGATCGCAATGTCCTAACTATAAATGTTAAGAGGTATGAAGGGAGGCTTTGAATGTATAAATTGTTTTGTAAGGAAGATGTTTTAGCTAAATTCACTATTTCTTTCATACTTCACTCATATGGTCTGGAATTTATGGAATTATATATTGACGTACTCACTGTAATTTAGCTCGCAGATTAGTAATTATTTCAAATATGTTGCGTTGCAAAGTACAATTCTTGACAATGTTTCTGTTCTATTCATTGACCTACCGCTTCGTAAATATTTATTTTATCTTATACTCTATCAAATTTAATTTGGAAAAATAGAATCCCTATGTTTAGGCATTTATAAGCCAGAATGCAATATTACCGAAGCGAGTAACAAGTATACTAGCCCGGCCAACAGATCTACCATCAGATTTGCATGAACATTAGGGGCCCGGACTATTAGAACCCCTAGAAGTTATATTACTCTTGCTACATTACAGAAGAGTGAGCTAGACGACACCAGCCGAATTAGTTTGCATTCTATCCTAAGTAAACTAAATTCTAGACATAGACAACACACTAATGTTTCTTGAAAATTATAAGGATAGCCCAAATAAAACGGAATGCTATATGAAGTCATCTGCTTGAAATGTCAATTGCAGTGAATGTAGAATCCTCCCTAATGTATTTACTGTAATTTTTTGTATTCTCTTGCTGTATGATTATTTTTGTTATTCATGACTTTCTTTGTAACGTGATTGCATTATAATTATTGCTTTGAAACATGTAATATTATGCATCAAGCTCTAGTAATTAATACTGATAATAGTACAATAATTATAACATTTTTGGGGGTATTAATGCTAACAAAAAAATATAACTTATGTAAATCATTCATTCATTCATTCATTCATTCATTCATTCATTCATTCGGGTGGCTGAAAGGGGGAGCAGGCCCTCAAAGGTTGAGAAACACTGGTTCAGATGATATTAGGAATGTTATTATGGACAAATAAAACATGCCGAATCCCAGTCAAGTATAGTGAACAGCCTGGTGAGAAAATAAAAATGATATGCCGTTTGGCTAGTAACGATGAGTCGATTAAGGAATGGTTCCGCCACCAACTACGGCTCGGAGTATCCGACATCAAGTGGACCGTTGGGACATTGGGACGGTATGTTCTCGTATTCCGAGCATAATACATCTGAGAATCCAACGAAAGACTTGGATTCATTTCGGCAGTACTTACTGTATACCGCCATTGCGCCTGCGGAAACCATTATGTAACAATGTTGTCTGATAAATACTGACCCGCAGTACATACATAACAAGGAGGGAAATTTGTTCAAAGTTACTGGCACAATAACAATGGCGCAACGATAATTTATTACTTACTCTGTCTTTCCATAAGTATTTGTGTTACTGATTGGTATACATTCCCCATGCAGATTATTATTATTATCATCATATTTTAAGTAGAACATTGCTGGTAACTCCAAGTTCTGTTTCTTTGATAAACTAGCGAACCCGTGCTTCTCCACAGCATTCGTTATAAATAGGTCAGATAACTCGTCTTGATATTCCTTTCTTAGTTATATTGTTTTGCCTGCCCTTTTCAATAGTATATTCAATTTAGTTTGTAACACTTCTTGCTATAAAATATCCTCTGCCTTCGACTATTCCGCAATATCTGGATCTTAATATTTTCGAACTATCTTTCCCGAGATAGTGCAACATACAACTTACCGTGACTGGATAATGGTTCTGGAAAGTAGACACCTACTTTTTCAAGCGTTGGTCCGTGCTTTTCTAATGGTCGTACAGAAGGCTAGTCGACTTGATTCCTTCCCATCTGTATGTACGTAAACTGTTTTCTATGAGCAGCATATAAGTTTTCCACCGTCTGTTGAGTATATTCAGAAGCTGGGAAAGGTCAGAGAATCAAAGAGCATCCACTAGAGAACAGTATTCTTTTATCATCGGAGGAAGTCTATACTCTGGCTTCACAGGTAGTAATCAAGTATAGCTGCATGAAATGACATTACTAGGGATGAAAAACACTTATATCGGAATACTGATGAAAGTGTCAGTCCTTTAACAACCGCTATGGAGGGAATGTATTGCGGGCTAGGGTAAGCCTTCAACTGCAATTATTGAAGCGATCATTTAATGACTTTATTTTATTATTACTCAAATTTGGCTGAATTTAGAGACCTATCAATGCCTCATAATTCACCGGGAGGTAATTTCCGAGCGAACAAACCAGAAATGAAACAAATCGGTCCAGTAGGATGGATGGATTTGCCAAAGCTGTTTTAGTAAACTATTTTGATATATAGTGACTTAGCAAATGTCATGGGACAGTCACCTAATAGCGTGTGGGGCCTCCTCTGGTCCTGCGAACTGCAGTGAGACGCCGTGGAAGTGAGTCGACAAGTCCCTGGTAGTCCTCTGGCCGCAGCTGATACCAAATCGTTTGCATAGCGGCCGCCAATGCTGGTCTGTTCGTGGGTGCAGGATCCATGGCACGGAGCCTGCGTTCTAGGACATCCCAAATGTGCTCGATAGGGTTCATATCGGGACTCCTGTGTGGCCATGGCAGTCATTGGACCTCCACTGCATGTTCCTGGAACTATTCCCGGGCGACGTGGGAGCGATGTGGCGGCGCGTTATCGTCTTGAAACACCGCAGAACCGCCTGGGCGCTGGAAGGCAAAAAAATGGGTAGAGATGATCTCCGAGCAGCTCAACATACCGCGCACCATTGAAATTCCACCTCAGACCATAACAGACACACCAGCGCCCTGGACCACACCTTCGAGGCAGGCGGGATCCATTGCTTCATGTGGTCTGCGCCATACATGGTGCATCCCATAGGCATGGTGCAGTTGAAATAGTGATTCGTCCGACCATATCACGTTACACCATTGTTCCAGTGTCCATCCCTGGTGACTGGCGACAAATGCGCGTCGTTGTCCCCGATGACGTTGGGTTAACAGTGGCACCCGTGTGCGGCGTCGGCTCCCATACACCATAAAACCCGTGTTCCTACGGAATGCCCACTCGTAGACGTGTCTAGCACGGCCTGTGTTGAATTGAGCCGTGATTTGTTGCACGGTTGCCCGCCTGTCACTACTGAAAATCCGTCTCAGATGTCGCCGGTCACGGTCATCAAGGGTGGCTTGACGGCCGATCGTTCGACCGTTGTGGACGGTGACACCCGCATTCAACCATTCACGATACACCCTGGACACGGTTGAACGTGTTAAGCCGAATTCTCGCACCACTTCCGAAATCGCACTACCCATCCGTCGGGCACCGACCACCATACCCAGTTCGAACGGTGTGACCTTACGACGACGTTCCATGTTACACCTGTCACATGTACATCCACTGCTCCCAAGGTCGCCTATACAACTGCCGCTGGCACAGGGGGCGTGTGGTGCGCAGACAACACACCTGCGCATCAGTGCTCCGCTATCCCATGACATTTGCTCAGTCAGTGTATATATATAGCTCAGTAATGAATCCGGAAATATTGTAATTTTCAGAGTTCCTTATTACAAAGAAATAATAATACGGGAGCTGCAAGAACTCGATGAGACGGCAAGGAAGATTTTGAGGAAAATTCTGGGACCGCAGAAGACTATTGATGGGATTTTGAAGAAAAGGAGCTCTACAAGTACACTGACAAGTCACGGATACAATGTGGAAACGAAGGCCGAATTTCTACCGAAGTCTAGTAAGAATAGGTGAAAATCTACTAACCAAAAATCTTCACATACATCATGGGATTAAAGGCCAGCTCCAAGTGTGCAGAAGAGGTCAAGTGAGGTGGGGAAGAAGTTGGAATTACACTGCAAATAATCCATAACAGAGAAGAGTTCAAAAGAAGCGTCGAGAGTCAAAAATCACTTGAAGAGAAACCACTGAAAAGGAAACCAAAAACGGATTGTTTTCGAAGAGGAGAGAAATATAAGAAGGGAAAGAAAGGAGAAGAAATACCAGGAAGCCTTCAGTTCTATGCGGCCAATATATGGTCAAATTCAGAAATAAATAAGTAGACGAATTAAAATAAATACATAAATAGTAATTTTAAGAATTGGGCAACGCAGCTGTACAGTTCGTGAACAGTGTGAATATTCGCTCAGTTCATGAAATGAGTAACTGTAATTTCTCCCCGTAAAACAAGCAAATATTGTGTAGAGTTTTTATTTCCGTACATGCCATGAAGGTCCGTGGACGAGTCCAAATAAAAGGCTACCACTGGCCGTTACCTCGGAACTTATTAGGAGATATAACTTCGCTCTGTGACCGCCAAAATAGTTCTTGGGAATTAAGCTGGTACTCATTTATACTGTAGGCTACGTGAACCTCTGGCCACGTGCCCCACCAAACGTCTAAAATTTATTTCTAAATTTTTGAACTTCCTTGCAGGTAATCGACCCCACGTCCTTCTCGGTTCGACAGCCATTGTATTAAATACGGAAATGTGATAATTTCATGTGGCTATTTCTAGCCGGGTGCAGCCCTTGTAAGGCAGACCCTCCGAAGAGGGTAGACATCATCCGCTATGTGTACGTAACTGCGTGTTATTGTGATGGAGGATAGTGTTATTTGCAGTGTGTGCGTTGCAGGTATGTTGGAAACAGCACAAACACCCAGCCCCCGAGCCATTACAATTAACCAATGAAAGTTAAAATTCCCAACCCGACCGGGAATCGAACCCGGGACCCTCTGAACCGAAGGCCAGTACGCTGACCATTCAGCCAACGAGCCGGAATATGGAAAGGTAAGAAATGTAGAATAATATTCCAGGGAATACTTGTTTTGCAGAGACTGAGTGACATGGATACGCGGTGTGTTTCAAATAACTGCGCGCAACCTTCACATCCAGGGATCGAACACTACTGTCAGTAGGCCAGATGATTATCCGTGGTTTCGCATATTCGCACTAGGCCTATTCGCTCCGAATTTCCGGTGTCTACTTCCCTCAACATAAATACAACGCATTTATAGGCTATAACAAAAAATGAAAAAAAAAAATGTAATCGATGGAGGAGAGGGAGATGGAATTTTAGCAGGAATATTCAAACTCCTGGTTGTCCATTTTATCTGACCCTGTCTTACTCCATCGTCACCGTAAGATCTTTTCCTATCGGTGCGGGATAAAACCCTTAGAAAAATAAAAATGGTTTTACAGAGGAACTGGCCATAACGAGAACAAAAATGTTGTTCCACTCTCGTTGGGATGGATATCTCCGCACAATTTGAGCACGGTTAGATTCCAATCAATGGCTCCAAAGCTGTCGTGTGGTTAAAGTATTAGGGCTGTTAACTGTTGTTTGTGCTGCTCGACATTGTTTGTTCAGCCCGGATGTGGGCCAACTCAAAGAAGACGAGATATTACACGTTACTCTCTCTCTCTCAAGATGAAGAAATGTTATTCTTAGAAAGCTCATGTTCCTACAGGACGGTGTCTACTTCTATCAACATAAATGCAACGCGTTTATATAACAAAAAGTGAAAATAAAGAATTTTTAATCGATAGAGGAGGTGGAGATGGAATTTTAGCACGAATATTCAATCTCTCGGTTGTCCATAGTTCGAAAGGAAGGTTGCTGCGGGCAACTAAGCATACAATATACATCGTTGCTGCACAAAATAAGGCAACCAGAGCTGGCACGAGGAAACATCATTTCATAAGTAGATTAGCTGACCTTCCCGTTCTTCGTAACGGAATTCTACATAATAAGTAAAGAGCCGAGCGAGTTTGCCATGTGGTTAGGGTCGCACAGCTGTGAACTTCCATTCGGGAGATAGTGGTTTCAAATCCCACAGTTTTTGTGGTTTCCTATTTTCACACCAGTCAAATGCTGAGAGTGCACCTGAATCAAGGCCTTGACCGTTGCCTTCCCAATCTTAGCCCTTTCCTAGTCTCCCTTCGTCGAAAGCCTTCTATGTGTTAGTGAGATGTTAAATCAGTACCAAAGAAAAAAAAAAGGATAACTTGTTTCTGTTTCAGTTCTTTTACTTCAAATTGGCTTTCTGGCATTTCAAAAACTGTCACCGCGTACGAGGCAAATGTATTTGGTGTACTATATTTTACGTTGTTTTCATTGTTGCGTCAATGTAGCTGATGTACTAGATGTTTTATATTATTATTATTATTATTATTATTATTATTATTATTATTATTATTATTATTATTATTATTTGTGCCCATTGCATTTTCTGACGTGTTCCAAGATGGCGTCAAAGTGGAGGTAATGGACCACACAGGCCGGAATTGTATGAAAAGAACCATAAGTTAGAAGTTCACAGGAGGCCAAGACCAAGTAGCAGCATACAATTTTAAAAGGCTGTGAGGAGAGAACAGAACAGTATCAAGTGAAATGTTTCAAGAGAAACAAGTAAAATATAAGATAGTATTATCACACTTACTAATCTCATGAGATAGAGAACGGACATACATAAATTCAGCTGCAAGAGAAAGGAAGACCAATTGATACGATAGACGAAATTACACAAATATTACCCGTGATAAACAAGACAATACTGCCGTAATACACGTTATTCGAAAACGAAGAGAGGAATCGCGGCGTGAAATAAGAAAATTTGAATCAAATACGTTCACCAGTTGAACCGATACGAAACAATAAGACACGTCAAAGCTCATTAAAAACAGAGCTTAGATAAGGGGAGAAGTTAACTATTACAGTATTAAGCCTTCAAGAATAGAATTATCGCGTAAAATTATAGATTAGAAAAATAAGGCAGAGATAAGATCGAAGACACTGAACCAAGAGTTAAATATTTGATTAATCAGGTTAATAAGAAGAATATCGGGATACTGACGAGAGATTATTATTTTAAGAAGTTCTGAAATGAACATTTACTCGTTGTAATTATTTGATTTTAACATTAGCTCAAGAGTGAAGGAGATGTCACACTAATTTCGAGGTGGACCGACCTGGAGATGAATATGAACTAGCCGGCAGACCAGACCTGATAAGGGGGAATACTCCAGCCGTTCCATAGACCACAGCTGGCCAAAGACCAGAGATGTGACACGGAGAGCTACAGAAGTCACCGTACTCGCTGAATGGCAAGCTAAGTTTGCAAAATATTGGTTTTTAATTTAGACGTAATTATCTGGTAAAATTTACAATACGTGTGAAGTATTTAAGAATTGAAGAGACTCAGTGAAGTGATATGTTTGAATTATATCTTACTAAATTAACTTATGACATGCTCGATATCTCGAAAAAGTGGCTATACATATGTTGAGTGGATTATGATAGCAAATGAAAATATGATTATTTGCCAGAAGGAATGTAGATTATTACACAGCAGGATGAGAGTATTTGCGTGCATTAGATTTCATTAATGGGTTTTGTGAAACCAATCATAATAAGTTAGCGTCATTATGTGATGATATAGAGAGGAATTATAATTTATATGAGTTATTCCTCTCGAATTACGTCATCAGATGGAATTATGAAGTACTAGAGGTTAAACATAATTCTATGAGAAGAAATATGATCCAAATAAGTGAACATAGTTGCAATGAAGTTTTATACGTCTTAAGATTGTATTATTTATGAAGAGGATATGATATAAGGAAACGTGGTTATGTTGTTGATATAATTGAATTGATTGATCGCTACATAGATGAGAATGGAATTATATGAAGCGATTATAGTGAAGTAATACGAAAATGTGTTGCAATGAAGACATAATGAGGGATAAAAAATGTGTATATTCAGATATGAATCAAATATGTGAAGCAAGTACAATGAAAGAGATACGTCGAGGGAATAACATAAGACAAGGTATGCATGCCAAACCCATATGCATATTTGAAAATAAATTGTTTCAGCTATGTCAAATACAGCTGTATTGTAAGGAAATGCTTATAGCAAATGTCATAATGTGGTAATGCACATAATGAAAGATGAAATGTGTGTGTAGCTGTATTGAAAACATACATAGATAGATAGTATCGATCTAAACTAAAATTTAGAGCAGTCACTTAGATAAACTGGTGATGATAATTTAGGCTTCGTGATAGGTCAAATGCATATCGAGAGGAAGTTAAGAATGTTAATTATGAACTAATTTAGTTAGAAATGATATATAGATTATTTTATATTTTTAAAAATGTTTCATGGTTATTTTTAATACGTAAATATAATAGACTAGGAGGATAGGTCAAAACCATATCAGATGTAAGGCTTTTCAGGCGTTTTGCTCTATTAACCAGCGTTTCGTCTTAGGTCTGACACTAGACTCATCAGAGTGGGATGTGTCAGACCCTACCCACTGACGCTGGGGTGTATGCAGGCGAACTTATCAGAAGCCCTTATAAGAGGCACAGTCCGATAACTGCATACGGGAGATAAACCTCCACAATGGAATCATTGCCCGCCTAGCAATTCCGAATGGAAAATTCTAAATTCCCTCCATGGGAATTTACAATTTTTCATTAGGGGGATAGGTGCCGAGATTTTGGAAGGCAATAGTGAGTAGTAACCTTAGCATGTCATTCAACAAAAACATCGATGAAAAGTGACATTTAAAAAATAATTCAGATTGCGTGATTTTAAAGAAAACATTCGAAAATGAATCGAGTGTTAGTCAAAGATATGCGTGATTATTTTCTTTCAATTTAATGATTATTTTAATGATGTAACATATTAACTGGATATTTTTCATATCAAATGAAATGTAAAATAAGATGTTAGCTCATGTCAGGATTGAAATCCACCTTTTCTAAGCCAGCGCTGACTTAAACGAAATGCTTGTATAATGGTAATTAATTCTATGAGATATTGGACGAATATCAGGAAATGCTACTTTCTCTTTTCTTTAGTAGGCCTAATTCATTTAGATTAATAAACTACTACTTATTTATGTTTAAATGTGTGAGTAAGTGACTTGTAGATATTAGAGTGTATGTTAACTTAGTTTTAAGTTGAGTTTATGCGGTTTATTATGATACCTGCGGTGATTTAAAATGCGGTAGGATGGAGACGTTCATCCGGAAGTGAAATACGTCGCGTGCGATCTGACTTCCTTGAATTCACGTTAAGCTAAACTATTTCACGAAGATTTACCTTGAGAAGACAACCAGTTACTGGGATATTTTACGTGCGTCGTACCTGGACGCAGGATGGGCGTATATTATTATTATTATTATTATTATTATTATTATTATTATTATTATTATTATTTCTTCTTGCGTTCCGGCCTTCTAAGGACCACGTTACAATTTCAATTGTTCCTCCTTAGTTGTTCTTTCCTTTTCTTCCAGTATTCTTTCATTGTTTCACTGTGTTTCTTTTTCCTGTCTTCAGTCCACTTTGTGCCTGTTTTCCTTTCCTTCCTCCCTTGGAATCCTTCCATTTGTAATACTTTCTTCCTAAAAATCTTTCTTTCCAATAATTCTTCTTCTCGTATGTTGTTCCTTTGCAGGTCTTTCTTGACTTCTTGAATTCAGGTGGTAGTTGATTTCTTTTCCCAAAGGTACTTGAAGATTCGTTTAGTTAGTCTATTGTCATCCATTCTGTAAATGTGTCCAAGAAATAGTAATCTCCTTTTTCTTATTGTTTCTGATATGTTTTCTACGTTTTGGTGAATTTCATTGTTACTTCTTAATTTCCAAAACTCTGCAATTCTTAGAGGACCTAATATTTTCCTTATAATTCTTCTTTCTAATATTTCTAATTTATCAAGCTTGTAGTTCAGTGCTAGACATTCGCTGGCATAAAGGCATTCTGGTTTCACCACTGTGTTGTAGTGCTTTATTTTAAGTTTTCTTTATTATTATTATTATTACTATTATTATTATTATTATTATTATTATTATTATTATTATATTTGTCCGATTCCTTGGTTGAAAGACCAGAGTTGAATCCTTCGGTTGAGGGGGTCCCGCGTTCCATTTCCGGCAGGGACGGGGATTTTCATCGCTTCTGATTAATTCTTCTGCCTCGAGAAATGGGTTTTTCTGTTTGTCTCGACAGTTTGCCGCTTCATATGCAGACAACACGACACATTGCCAACCACCACGGAAACACGAAATTGTAGGAAATTACATCCCTCTACATAGGGTTGGCGTCGGGAAGGGCATCAGGCCATGAAACAGGGCCAAATCCACGTGTGCGACACAGTTGTTACCCGCGTCAACACAGATGTGGGATAAGCGGTAGCAGTAGATTATTATTATTATTATTATTATTATTATTATTTTTACAGTGAAACCTGTTTGTAATGGAACCTGTACATAGCGGAAACCTGGTATTAACGGAAATATTCCAAGGCCTCATGAGATTAAAACTAAAACATATAGAAATGTGCTTGCACTTAGCGGAACCTGCCCAGCGCGGAGACGGAAACGGTTTCTGAGTATACAGCGGAAAATATACAAATACAAGTATGATGAGAGCTGAATTGTTTAAAACTTTTTGAATTTATAATAATATTATTTGTTATACGTCCCACTAACCATGTTCTTTTATGGTTTTCAGACACGTCGAGGTGTTGGAATTTTCTCCTGCTGGAGTTGTGATAGTAAATCTACTGCCACGAGTCTGGCATATTTGAGCACCTTCAAGCACCACCGGACTTAGCCAGATTCGAACCGGCCAGTTCAACCGAGCTACTCACCCCGGCATAATTGTTTTTTGAATTTTATTGGATCTATAAGGAAATAAATTATGTTGGCAACCCTACAATTTATGCCCAGAAAACAATTCTTGTATATTCAACAAATTATAATTGTCACGAAAAATTTAACTTCCTTGAGTACATGAAAAGCAGTGAAAAGGAAATTTATTGTAGTGTCTCTCTTGTGTAACGATTAATAAAATAAACAGGGTTTCAGCATACAGCATCCTGTTGTTTCTCATAAGAGGTACACAATGCAGTAAAATGACTAGAAAACACCTCACGCTACTGTGCAGAACACCAGTAAACAATACGCGAGTGTAATGATATCACGTTTACCTGTTCTGAACGGAACCCTGTGTACAACGGAAAAGAAGCGTGGTATCATGAGATTCCGTTGCGTACAAGTTTCACTGTATTATTATTATTTTAATAATAATATTACAATTTAGCCTATATATTTATCAATTTCAATTCCGTACGCCAAACAGTTTCTGGATATAATTCAAATAATTATTGTCCATTTGTGCCTTGGATTATGATTAAGTAAGCCAAATGGTTTCCAAGAAGTGAATATTTTTGCTCTCAGGATTTAACCCCGTTTTAAGAAACCCCAAGAGTAGATTTTTTTCCAAATCTTGTCCCTATCGTTGATGTGGTTAGAAGTTTTCTAAAAATGGGTCATCCTTCCATCATCCTTCATTATTATTGTTATTATTAAATATATAGTCTAAATTGTAATATTATTATTAAAATAATAATAATACAGTGAAACTTGTACGCAACGGAATCTCATGATACCACGCTTCTTTTCCGTTGTACACAGGGTTCCGTTCAGAAGCTCTATTTAGCCGTTGAAAATTCTAAAACCATTTCTTATATAACATCCAAGGCAAAAGGTACGTGCACTAATTCAATGGTGTGTTGCCTGCTGCATATCTTCCGATTTGTCGTGCAGAAGCAAACTGTTCGTGTTTGAAAATGAAATCAGATATTGAAGACTGCAAGACTCAAGGTTCAAAAATCCCCAACCCAGACGAGAATCGAACCCTGTAACTGCTAGACCAAATGCGAACATGCTAACCAGTTAGCTAGGGAATCCAGTGGTACGTGCACTGCAGAACCGCTTTAACATACAGGCTGAGGAGAAACAACTTCACTATCAGGACACGAGCAGGTTAATTGGAGAGTCCCTTCTGATATGAACCCAGTTAAAAGTAGCGGTATGTAAAATATTCATGACACTGGATAATATTATGGGGTTAATGGTTTTTGAATTGATTTGAGTCTATTAATGAGCTATTTATTTTACAGCGGTGCTTTGTTCAATGATTTTGTAGTGTTTAAACTACCAGGTATGCTAGCTATGCACATAAAATGAGAATAACGATTACCATAACATAATTATTGTACGCTGATACGGATTTTGATACAAATTAGTAACGTTATAAACATATTGTTTAATAAGTACTACACCAGCGAGCTCATGTATTTGTGAGCAATAGATCGGACATGTAATATGAAAGATTAGTGCAACAAGATTCGTCGAAATTAGGGTTTAAGTTTTAAGTCTGCCACATTTTAAGGCTGCATTTTCGGTATGAAGCCAGGTAAAATCTGTGTTAGTATTACTGCACAAAGAGTCCGCCTCCGTAGCGTAACGGTTAGTGTTATTAGCTGCCGTCCTCGGGGGCCCGGGTTCGATTCCCGGTACTGCCCGAAATTTCAGAATGGCAGGAGGGCTGGTATGTGGTTGAAATGGTACATGCAGCTCACCTCCATTGGGGGTGTGCCTGAAAAGAGCTGCACCACCTCGGTATGAGGACACGAGTTTACTTTACTGTGTTTGTGATTTGATTGTATGTGGAGGCTACTCTCTGGAATTATTGAACCGATTTCAGTCATTCTTCGACCATTGTTGTTTGAGTAGTCAGTCAACAGACAGGTTTGATGCTACTCTCCGTAACACCCTATCCTGTGCCAAACTTTACATTTCCATATAACTACATCTTGCATCTTCTCTAATCTGCTTGCCGTATTCGTACTTTGGTTTACCCCTACCGATCTTACCACCTACACTTCCTTCGAAAACCAGCCGTCTGGGTGTCTTGAAATTAGTCCTATCATTCAATCTCTCCTTCTGGTCAAATTTAGACAAATCGACCTACTCTCACTAATTCAATTCAGTATCTCCTCATTCGAGATTTTATGCGATCTTACCTTCAGCATTCTTCTATAATACCACATTTCAAACGCTTGTATTATTTTTCTTCCTGAGCTACTTATCGCCCATGTTCCACTTTCATACAAAGCCACGTTTGTGCTAATCTGAATTTTACGTGCTCCTTACTTCTACTATCATTAGTTATTTTACTACCCAAGAAGCAATATTCATCTACTTCCATTAAGACTTCGTTTCCCAATTCAATATTTCCTCTATCACATGACTTTGTTCGTCGGCACTCCATTACTTTTGTTTTGGACTTATTCATTCTCATCTTATATGCCTTCCCCAAGACTCTGTCCATACCATTCAGATCTCCAGATTTTTTGCAGAGTCAGATAAAATAACAATATCATCGGCAAATCTCAGGGTTTTGATTTCTTCTCCTTAATTATGGTACAGTCCGGCGTGAGAGTGGGAAGCAACGGAAAATCATTTTCAGGGCTGCCGACAGTTGGGTTCGAATCCAATATATTCCGGATGTAAGCTCACAGGTGCGCGCCCCTAACCGCACGGTCAAATTGCCAGGTCTTTCTTTTAATAAATCTGCTATACATCGCTCCGACGCAGGTAGATATTACGGCCAAGGCGGGATAGGAAAGGGCTAAGAATGGATAGGAAGCGACAGTGGGGTTCGAACCCACTACCTCCCGAATTCAAGCTCACATCTACGTGACCGAAGGCGACGACGAAAAGAAATGTATATGGTTGCCTACAGTGCGATACTGCACAGAAATGTACCAGATAGAGGATATTCAGGTGATGGGTCTCATGATCGGTAATAGGAGGACGACCCCTAAAATGGTGGTCGAAATCATGACTCTGTTTGGGATCAGCACTGATGAACTCGTGAACCGAGGCCTATAAGCTCTCAGTGGGTTGTAATGGGCTCACCATGTCCGCCAATTATCGTCGCACTTCATGTTGAACACCAGCTGTGATCACCACCTCCCTTCTTCACCAACTGGTGTGTCACTGAACCTCGTTGTCATACGTCAAGATTCCACTGACGTCGTTGCTGTCAGTTTTGACTGTCACCTTGAATATTCCAGTATCTTCAATTTTGTTCTGTACTACCTGTGACATAACTGTGGTATACAAGGAACTTGGTATACAGTAACACAACAAAGTTTATTGCTTCAGTAGTTTTATACAGTATTTACAAGAAATATAATGAAACTTGTCTTGAAGCTTGATTGATTGCACGCTGTTAATGCTGTTATTAAATGATAGACTGAAAGTCTGTGGCACAAATATATACTTACAAAGAGAGAGTCCTATATACACATTCACACTTATCTTGAGGAGATAGTCTATTCCACTGGGGAATATCCTTGGATAGTCGAAAACTATCTGGTGTGCGATATTCAGTGTAACTTGTAGAGAGTCGCGTTAGTAGAAGTCTAGTATTGGACTTAGACTTGCAAGGAACTTGCATCAATATCTTAATTCGCAGAATGCTAAGATAGTCGTCGATGCACTGGTGAGGACTTGAGAGAGTAGCAGAATGCTCGACTCGGGGCTCTATGTGACTACGGGAATCAGGGAAGATGAGGCAATATCCGGAGGTGAGACCTCACGACCACCAATCAGTCCACCTGTTCAAGACACCTTTTTAAGAGGAATGCTTCCGTGTTTGACTTGCGGTGTGGTCTGGTCGTTGGACACTGGGGTAGTCCTTGGTAAGGCGAGGAACGTCGCTCCTTATATAGCGCAGGCTGACGTCACAGACGAGCATGCCAGGCGCAGTGCAGTCCTCTCGTAGGCTCTGGAAACATCGGTGATGCGGCGGGTTGCGGAGCTTGTAGGCGCGGAGCTTGAGAGCGGAGGACACACACAACAATAACCACCCCTTGTAACCCTCCCCTACCAGACTTCGCAATTTACAGGCTCTTTCCTATAAATCCAGGCCGTCAAGCGGCGATTCGGAGACCGAAGGGGCTGTACGGGAGGCGCGCACATAGTTCTTGACCTTGTAAGGAGCGTGCATGTGTTCGAGCTAGCATCAGTAGCCAGTCATAATCTCAGTTGTTAACATGGTGAGACAGTTATCATCGCAACACCATATTTTCTTACGTAAAAGTTATTTTGAGTACAAGTTGGCTCGACGGGTAAGCGATGCATTTATTCAGCAACTTCCTGGTGAAGTGTATTGTAAAACAATTTGAAACAACGGGCACAGTGCTCAATAAAATATATGCGCGCACACGAATAGTTTTAACATAGGAAAAGCTAGACGACCTTGGAGAGAATTTTGAACGGTCTCCGAATAAATTACTCATAAAATTAGCACGAGCACGGGTTTCGGCTTATTCTGCACGCAGAGCTACAAAGCTGTTACACATACAACTGTACAGGTTTGAACGAGCCCATTGTTCAAAATTTGCTGATCCAGCCACAAGAGTGAGGTATTGTCAGGGGTATCCTGTATCGTTGAATGATCGCTCATTCGACCCACAGCTTGTGTTAGTATTAGTGGTCGCGTGAACTGACATTATAAAGTATGACACTTCCAGCATCGTTTATAAGGTAGGATTTCATATAAGATTGTATACACACTTTAATCAGGCCTGCCGCGCGCGACGTAATTTGGGCTGAGGCAGCTGCTGTAGCGCAGAGTACGAACACCGTGCGCTCGGTCTGGATTTATAAGAAAGTCACTGTATACTGCCTAACACGGCTTTTTCCATTGAGATACGTTTCGACTGTTGGGGAATGAGGCACTTGGAGAAAATCTCTTTACGATGTTGCTGTAAATATTCAAGTTCAGGACTTGCCTATACCAGCATGCATCATGAGGTAGTGTAACTTGTATCTTTAAATTCTGATGTCTAAGGTTATCGAGTGTTTAACCTCTATACTTTAATCGATATCAGATTCAACGGACTGTTAATTCATGTAACCTTTTGTTCTTTCAATGTTGTAGTTTATGAGAAACATGATATTATTTTGGTCATTATTTCAGAACTTTTGTACTTCAAAGCTGTTTCTATAAATTTACTATGAAGAAAGGTTGTTTTGTTAAATAATCTAGACTGGTTATAATACGTATTTTTGTAAAGTTTTTCAAGTGTATTAAAAGTAAGATACCGGTTGCAAAACTTTTAAATAATTTTTCTTATATAGACATTTTCTTAATCTTGGTACAGATTTTCCCTACACTAGTAATGCCACAGGTATTAAATTTCTACGGCTTTTTCCAACATTACAGGGCTACAGAAGAAAGAAGTAATTTTTTCTGTAAAATGTATACTTTTCAAAATATGGTAATTTAAAATTCTTTTGGAAAATATGTCTATGGGGAAACAATTATATCCCGCCTAATAATAATAAATATTTTTAAAAACTGCTTCTTATTCTTGTCAAGGAATATTCAAGATAAAATTGACAGGAGTTTCCAGTAAATATCTTTGCCCAGTTTCAAGAAAATGTTACCTAAACATTGAAAAATGAACGAGGGAAATATAGAGCAGGCTCACTCCCCTTAATCAAACTTAGTCCTCTCAATGCTTTCATGTTAAGTCTATTCCTTCGATTTGAATTTATTGTGTATACATTTTCGTCTCAACATTTCATTTGAGGATGTTCTGGAGTCTCTTTGAATATTTCATTCTAACCGCGCGGTGTCCTATTCGGTTGTTCACGTGTGTTTACTTTATAATATGTTGTATTTTCCGTGTCGGTACAAACTTGGTTGGGAAGGATTATTTCGATGTATTTCAGTCTGTACTTTACAAATCAAACTAAGATAATATTGGTGCCACGTTTTATCTGTAACAAACCTTTGTAATATTCTTCTGTAGTTTGTCATGATAAGAAATGTAACGTTCTATTATTTTGTTTGTGCCTGAACTGAACACATCTATTAGTTAAACTGATTTCTTTGATATTCTCGATAACCTTATCTCCTTGTAATCTCGCTATCTGTATATTACCTTGTACCATCCACGGGGTTCTCTATTTGCCTAGCGTTTTGTTTTTGTCTTGTATTATCCTTCCACTGCGAACCCACTGCGCTACTGATATTCTCCGTGAACTCATTCGCGATTTCTCTTCATTAAACTCTATTACTTTACAGGGTATATTCTCATTTTGAGGTGTCATCGGAATAAGATCAATTGGCCTCAAGTTCGAATAATACTTATTTACTTTGTTTTTCGAATTATTTTTCTATAGATTGCGTGTTAATAACCAATCCCATTTTCCGTGTCATGTTCGTCTGGCGGCTTTGACATCCTGCCAGTATCTCTTAGCCCATCCAGCAGCGCTTTCTTCCGCTTCTCTGATAAAGGGCCGGTCGGTCCTCTGGGTTCCGGCTGCACCATAAAGCCCTGATAACTCTTCACCATCCTTCTGAAACAAACCCTGTCATTGATTTTATCCCCCTTAATTCCCACCTCTCTCAGATCTCTCTCACACTCTTGGAACTATCTCAACTTAAATGCCTTTGGTTTTAGAAAATTCCAAATTTTATTTGCGAGCGCGTTATTCATACTGAAGATGTGCACTTAGAAACGAAACCTTCTCTTTCTATTTGTTGTTATTATCGTTCCACCTTGCTGTTTACTTCTTTATTGGATTTCAGTGGAACCTCCCCGTCAACCTATTTGTTGCCTAAGATATTCTGTAGTAGCCTATGTTCTCTTCTAAGCTGACTGACTTGTCCTTTTCGATTCACGCACAGGGTCTCCGCAGAATGTAAGCCTTCTCGTCTAACAACAGTGTTGTTATGTCTTAATTTGACTCCGAATCTCAGCTTCTAATTATAGATATTTTTATTGGAACGCTCGCTATCATTTCCGGACGCGCATATTGGTCGCTTCTTATTCCAGCCCGTACTTCACCCAGGTACATAAACTTCCTGACCCCTCCAATATTTCCATGGTCTGTTAACATCCATTCTGGACCATCACAGGTGTTCGTCATATATTTCTTCTTCTCTGCTATTTCCTTGAGAAGGTTTATCTTCCTGATTGCTGAACTGATATTGTTGGCAAATATGACTAAGTAATCCGCTACAACCAGACAGCCATACCTACACTTTAGGTTTTCTATGAATTATTTCTGAAGTTGTTCTTATCGGTTTTTAAATGTTTTTGTAGTTTTTAACTTCAAAACTTTTTAATATCTGTTTAAATTTGCAGATCGAACTACACATTCGTTTTCAATCTTTTGAGTTCTTTAAAAACTGTTTCATTTTTATTCAATATTCACTGTATTGTGTCTACTTTGTCTTCGGACACCCTCTATGTGGAGGAAGAATTTATAATAAAAAGAGGCGAATAGTGCCAGAATTTTATACCGAGGAAGGGTCATCATCCCGCTAACTCAGCAGTCGGAAGTCACTGCAGTTACGATGTAAAAGCAAGGACTGTACAAACAAGCACCCTAGAGCGAGCTGCGGGCTCGGTTAACTGAAAAAGCAAGCAGTACTTTAGTGGCCAATGCAGAGGCATAAAATGACGGAATAAGTTGAGAAGTGACAGTGTATCTAATCATGTTTAATATACGGGTAATAAATGAAAATATAGTGTAGTGTAGTTGTTAGAAAACTACCAATCCTATGACAACGCTTCAGTTGATATTGAATATGTTAACGGCATTGCAATTTTAAATAATATTGAAATGGAAGACAAATTTGCAAACAAAAATCAGCTGACTGCATTTTAAAGAAACTTTCTGCGGACAAGATTCCCTCACTTGTTTAACTTTTCAGCTAGAATGCCGAGCACATTCGAGTATCCATACAGTACGTATGCCAACAGTTACTTAGGCTACATGTATGAAGATTTGCAAAGCGCAACATAGAAACCAAATCTCCGACTTAAAATTGAACAATGTTCTTCGCTTATTTGTTAGTCAGATTCTTGACAGTGAAATGATTAAAATTCTCTTAATTAATTTTGAAGTTGTACTAAACAATTTGGCCATTTAATTTGTACAGTATTCAGATCGAGTGTCAAACTGAGTGTCTTAGATGGTTAAGGCACTGAACTTCTGACCCCAACTTGGCAGGTTCGATCCTGAGTCAGTCCGATGGTGTTTTAAGGTGGTCAAATACCTCAGACTCGTGTCGATAGATTTACTGACACGTACCAGAACACCTGCGGGGCTAAATTCCGGCAACATGGGTCTCTGGAAATCGTCAATAGTAGTTAGTGGGCCGTAAAAATTTTATTATTATTATTATTATTATTATTATTATTATTGGTTCTAGTTAGCCTACATGAGAACAATTCTGTAGCCATCTGACTGAGACGGTGGTCCCAGTCTAGGAAGCCAAGAATATCGGGCGAAAGGACTCGTCTATTCAACGCCTCGTAATTTTTTGACATGTCTGAGTATCGGCCAGTGTGTAGGCCAAGACACATCAGGACTGTAGAAAAATGTGGTTAGTTTGTTTGTTTTATCTAGGAAAATGACATAACATAATTTCGTAACTCCTTTGTAGTTCACTCGAAGTAAATCTTTGTAATTGTTTTCCCCCAATACTTGGATTACTTGAGCTCACCCATTTAATTCGCAACATGTCAGATAAAGCTTGTAAGAGGATGGCCATCCTGTCGTAAAACTGGGTACGTCAATATCAGCTATACGTATCGCATCCTTACCACGTCAGGGTGTAGAAATAAAGATCTTGTTTTACAAATTTACTCCACAGAACATTGGAAACAAGAACATCTTATTTCCAAGATTTATGTTACCAAGTTTAAGTAATGGTATACATTTTAAATATCATTTCTCGCCATAAGACCTATCTGTGTCGGCGCGACGTAAAGCCCATAGCAAAAAAACAAAAATAATTTCTTACTCCTTTCCACCACGAATTACACTGCTTATGTATCAGACAAAGACGTTCTTGAAATGCATGCTACTTCAGTCTTGCTAATTCACCTCCGGCTGTACTTTTGAGCTTTCCTTTATCCTTCCTCTTCTCCTTCCATTTCAGTATTAGATAAAAGAAGTATTTTATCTCTCAACATAGAAGCTCCTTTGGAGGCACATCCGATCTTGTGTTTTCAAAGCAACGTAAACTTTTACTACAGGTAATGTGCTAACACGTGAAATATCGTCTCACCTTTAAAGTAGGAAACTGGCGAAAGACTCCAAAGTTCCTATACAGAAAATTCATTAAAGTAATTGAATTATTTTCTTATCGTTGAATCTACAGTTTCTTGTGTTAGCAATAACGGGAGAGGCTATCGTACGTAGTGTATCTTTAAACATGTGCAGAGATCAGAAGAAATCCAAATTTGTAAATTGTACCAAAAATTTGTGATACAGACGGAAGCAAAAGTCTACACACAGAGTGGCCAGAACACAACGTCAACCAGATATGAGGGTTAGAGGGTTGGTCATGCAGATAAACAGTTGAAAAATTAGGTATCTCACGCCGTTAGCCAATCATATCGAATCGCGGGCGACTTCAGATGAGCTTTGGGGGGCGGGATTGCTAAATCAGTACGTGGGTTCGTCGGTCTTGAGAGGTATGCCGGGAAATGAGCTTCACATACTAACATACCGTGAGTTCCACCCAATGCCACCGTAGCGTACTTGCTATGGGCCGAGCCTATCAGCAGGGAGGTTCTTGTTCAAGTCCCTCCCCTGGAGGAGTTTATTTCTTTTATTGGCGATCTCAAGCCTGTTATAAGCCACGTGAAGATTTAGCAACACCGCCTCGCAAAGTCCATTTGAATTCGCCTGCGAAAGGATCTGATAGGCTAATTTTAGGGGCTGATAGTATAACAATGACGCGAGATATCGACGCAATTCTTTCAAGTTACATGTCAGTATGACCAACTCTTCAAGGCTCATATACTCGGTTCATGGGGTTTCCTAGCACCCTACATACTTCAAAATATTATACATGTGTAATAGAAAAAGAAAATCTTACTTATCTGCACTTACTAAATAAGATGAGACATTTGTAGAACCTACAACGGGTCAACGGCATTAGGATGCAGAAGAGAACGGGAAACCACTACATTAAATATTCTGAAGGATATCCCTTTAAGTTCATACAACATGGCTCTGTTTAGCGTAAAATTATTATCCGGAGTTATTCCCCCATTCGGATCTCCGGGAGGGAATGCTTTGAACGCTGCTATGACTAGAAAGCCCGGCAGTTTTGAAAAGATCAATGTGTACGAGAACAAAGTTCGAATTGAAGGACATAGAAAGATGGCAAAACTGTACTTCAGAAGATGCTTTCCATGCTGCAACATCACGTTATGAGCTGGCTATGTGGACCGCCAAACTCCTCTAGGAGAAGGCGCCTCAAGAAGAAGGAAGAACTAAAGGCCATATATCGTTCATTTCTGAAACAAATGTCCAGGAACTTACACTCACTAATTTATCACCCTCATTTAGGTATGAAAGCTTCAAAACGCAGGGCATCGATTCCACTGGTTTTCTTAATGACTTCTGGTCATATTTTGTTCCATTCTGTTGTTATGGCAAGTTCCAAATCGTCCTTCTTCTTGAAGGAATATTTTCTATGGAGATCTTCCCAAAGGTGCTCAATAAGTTTAATATCGGGGATCGGAAGGTGAATTTAATTCGTTGGGAAAATTTTTAAAAGCAGCCATTTTTTCTCAATTGGAACGGTATGTTCAGGGTCATTGACTTGTTGAGTGATCCTGTCATTTGTTAGCCCCAGTTTTTCAACGGATATTTTGCTCTAATGTATACAGATACTACCACATATCAAATTTATTTTCAATAAACACTAAATTGTCTACCCCAGCTCCACGTACTGAACCCCAAAGGAGAACGTTCCCACTGAATGTTCCACTGATTGAAAAAAGTTTACTTTTGGAAGCTTTAAGTTAATGTTATTTGCTTTACGTCTCACTAACTACTTTTACGGTTTTCGGAGACGCCGAGGTGCCAGAATTTAGTCTCGCAGGAGTTGGTAAATCTACAGACACGAAGCTGGCGTATTTGAGAATCTTCAAATACCACCAGACTGAGCCAGGATCGGACCTGCCAAGTTGGGGTCAGAAGGCCAGCGCCTCAACCCTCTGAGCCACTCAGTCCGGCCTTTTCGAAGCTTCCATTGGGTACTTTTCATACTTCCTGCTTCCTATTACATTGAAATAGAGGACAGAACATTTCACTGTTTGGATTATAATTATGGAAAAAGCGCGAGTATTTAAGACATATATTATATATATATAATATATATATTACTTTCCTTTAGGCTCAGCTTCGTTGCCGTTGATCGAAGTCAGGCAACATATCTTTATGGACGGCATTTAAGATCACATTGACTATGCAAACTCTCACCATTTCTGCGACTCCACAACATATACAGGGTGAAGCGAAATTCGCGCACTCTGGCGTCGCAGCGCGACTCCTCACATGCCAGCAATAAAACATGTCTCTCACAAAAATTCGTCCTGCGAGTATATCCGGGAGGAAAAGGACGTTGAAGTGTGGCAATCTGGCAACACTGTAACCACATGCATGGTAACTACCTCTGTCAGCACACGTTAGTCGTGCTGTACAGTTGGTGCAGTAGATAGAGTTTTAGGTTAGCATGCAGGAGGTCGAGGGGTCGATCCTGGTTTGAGGCGTATGATTTTATTTCGTAAATGTAGTCCAGGAGGTGTGGTATCTGGCATCTTAATCGTCAACAGCGATTGCAGCCGGTTCTCCAGAAACCATTTGCATTTATATACTACGATCCTAGAAATGGACGAACATTCGTTTTCATTGGTCAGCTTTTAAAGGCGCCCTTTCCACGCCGTGGGCGTAAATTTATTCGCACCACTTCATCTACTTGTTACGTTACAACGTGTTCAGCGACACTAAATTTTGTAAATGTAGGATACATGTGACCTAAGAAACGGTGTCTTCCTGTATTACAGTATGTAATATCCGATAGAAATTAGCAAATAAAGAAATGTGCCTCAACCCAGGATCGAACCCTAGACCTGTTGCATGCTAACCCAAAACTCTATCCACTGCACCAACTGTACAGCACAACTAATACGTGCTGACGGAAGTAGTTATCCCACATGTGGTTTCAGTGTTGCCAGATTGCCACTCTTCAACTTTCTTTTTCTGCCGGATATACCCGCAGGACGAATTTTTGTGAGAGATATTTTTTTTGCTGGCATGTGAGGAGTCGCGCTGTGACGCCCGAGTGCGCGAATATCGCTTCAAACTGTATAACATAAAATACTGTCGTACAAAACTACTGCATTGAAATGAAATGGCGTATGGCTTTTAGTGCCGGGAGTGTCCAAGGACATGTTCGGCTCGCCATGTGCAGGTCTTTTGAATTGACACCCGTAGGCGACCTGCGCGTCATGATGAGGATGAAATGATGATGATGACGATACACACACCCATTCCCCGTGCCAGAGAAATTAACCAGTTAAGGTTAAAATTCCCGACCCTGCCGGGAATCGAACCCGGGACCCCTGTGACCAAAGGCCAGCACGCTAACCATTTAGCCATGGAGCCGGACTACTGCATTGAAAGTAAGCTCTACAGAATATTGATTAATACTTTTGGTTTTAAAATATTACAAGTGCTTTGCAGCCATGTAAGTGCGTGGGATTACGCACAGTGCACCATTAAACTCTTGAATTTTCACATCATTCAATTGTAAACACATACCACTGACGATTTGAAGTTCTGTATACCCCTTGAACATCGCTCCCCCTGTTGGCTATGAGATGAAATGAAATGCCGTATGGCTTTTAGTGCCGGGATATCCCAGGACGGGTTCGGCTCGCCAAGTGCAGGTCTTTCTATTTGACTCCCGTAGGCGACCTGCGCGTCGTGATGAGATTAAAATGATGATGAAGACAACACATACACCCAGCCCCCGTGCCATTGGAATTAACCAATTAAGGTTAAAATCCCAGATCCGGCCGTGAATCGAATCCGGGACCCTCTGAAGCGAAGGTCAGTACGCTGACCGTTCAGCCAACGAGTCGGACGGCTATGAGATCGTGCTACATAATGTAACCTGCACATTAAACCGTCTTTCCACCCCAGCGTTCAATTTGCATTCCGTACTGCCTCTGCTGCATGCGGTCTGGCTTGTTCATAGAGAAACAAGATATTGTTTTAGCCTTTTACTCAAGTAGTGTCCGTATTATATCGATGTCCAAGCCCTGAGTAACTACTACATGGGACACATAGGTCTTCCTGACTATTGCATGTTACTGCTTGCTTTACGTCTGTGCTGAAATGCTGCTGCCCATCTCGCAAGAGTTCGATGCGGAAGGGAATGATTCCCCACAGTTACCACAAAATTCTATGATATTCTTTGGCAATGCAACCTCGGTGAACGGCAAGTTTTTTTGGTAGCCATGTTGCTCTAGCCCAGTTACATCCATTCTGTACGGAGCCTGGCTCACTACTGCAGTCCCATCACCCTGTGCGTGCTATACGTATGCACAAAAATGGTATCCTGATATAAACAAAGCTTGACTTCCTCCCTATTTCACCTCCTCACTTAACGTATAGCTGCAGGTAGACAGCCTGCTACACGACTGTTGTAATTGAAATGGGCACAGTGATGGATGTATAGCAATATACACACTGTGCCTTGAGCACTACCCGTTCACTCTCTTCCTTTTCGGCACTGGAGCGTCTTCAACACTACGCCATCACTCCGTCCTCTGCTTTACAGTACTGCAGTGGGGCAGTGTTCATTGCTTATATCGGGACACCATTTCTGTGCATGTGTGTACCTGTCCTACGCAGCGCCACCTCGTGCTGTGTATACAGCTTTCTGGACATAGGACCATTGGATAGTATTATCGCGCAGATCTGAAGGAAAAATAGTTGCCATAACATATTTCCCACCCTTCGCTTATTTATTTTTATTTTTATTATTTTTTATTACTTTTATTATTATTATTATTATTATTATTATTATTATTATTATTGTCTTTTTTGTTCAAGCTATCTTTTCGGCCTCATTAAGCAACGGTTAACACTATTTTCTAGATTTCTAGTATTCCTCAATCCTGGTAAAGGATACAGTTCTTTGCACTTTGGATCACCTCAGTTTCAATTACCGAGAAGACCCGGAGGGGTAGGGTTCGTTCCTAAACAATTCAAGGACTTCACTTCAGGATTTACGGCTGAAACGGAGCTCAATAAACCTCGTTAGGCCAACTACAGTGCTGTTGATATGAGAAGTAGCGAAGCCGATCGTGAAAGCCAAGCAATATGGCTGACGATACCATCACGCAAACCATGTGACGTCCCAGTTCCTTCAGGATAGTCCGGCTCTATGGATACATGATTATCGTCCTGGCCTTTGGCAGGGTCGGGAATTTTAACCTTAATTGGTTAATTCGCTGGCACGGGGGCTGGGCGTATGTGTCGACATCATCATCATTTCATCCTCAACACGACGGGCAGGTCGCCTACTGGCATTGAATCAAAAGACCTGAATCTGGCAAGCCGAACTGGTCCTCGGACACTTCCGGCACTAAAAGCCATACGCCATTTAATTTCATTTTCCTTCAGGATAGGCAGCAGTCGTAGGCTGTAATGGAGAGTTGCACCATTAGTTTAATCGCTGAAATTGTTATTATAATTTATTTCCTTCTTTATTTCTTTTTTATTTCTTTATCTCTTCTTATCCTCCTCCTTCTTCTTCTTAATCTGTTTACCCTCCAGTGTCAGTTTTTCCCTATGACTCAGCGAGGAAACCCTCCTCTACCACCTCGATGGCAGTACCCTGGAGCTTCAGACTCTAGGTCGGGGGATACAACTGGGGAGGATGACCATTACCTCGCCCAGGCGGCCTCACCTGGTATGCTGAATAGGGGCCTTGCGGGGGGATGGGAAGATTGGAAGGGATAGACAAGGAAGAGGGAAGGAAGCGGCCGTGGCCTTAAGTTAGGTACCATCCCGGCATTTACCTGGAGAAGGGGTAAACCGCGGAAAATCACTTCCAGGATGGCTGAGGTGGGAATCGAGCCCACCTCTACTCAGTTGACCTCCCCAGGCTGAGTTGACCCCGTTCCAGCCCTCGTACCACATTTCAAATTTCGTGGCAGAGCCGGGAATCGAACCCGCGCCTCCGGGGGTGGCAGTTAATCACGCTAAGCACTACACCACAGAGGCGGACTATTTATTTATTTATTTATTTTATTTATTTATTTATTTCCCGTATTGCGCCTCGTGGGAGTGCGTGTGTGGGCGAGAGAGATCGCGCACACGCGTGATGAAACGAAGAAAACACCTTAACAAGGCGAGTAAAAGGAAAGGTGAAACACAGTGCGCGCGCGTGTGAAATATATAAAAGAAGATTTTGTAGTAGAAACCGCAACAATTCTGAAGTAAATGTCGGCTAAAGGAGCAATTTCCCATCGTGAAGCCGCACGCGAACACAGCACAACACATTACACAGAGCCCTTCATAACTGGGCGACATGTGAACCAGGCCAGTAAACAAAGTGTCTCAACATCCGAAAGCAACCACGTACTATTGTCGTACTGGGTGTGCAAGAATTTCTGTATCTGAACTTATATAACTGAATGAGTAATGGTAAATTGGTATTATTATTGAATGTGCAGTAAATTATTCTTACACCTAGAGGTTGCCTGAAGACAAATAATAGACAATACAGTGAATCATCACAGTCTAAAGGCAATGCCTCGTCTATGCACACATTTTCTGTCCTCAGCTCCAGTTTTCATTTCATAACAAGTCCCATAATGAGGACTCTGTGCTAAGTCTCGAAGGAAATTTTTTCTCGGCCTTACTTCCACGGAATTTTCCCTTTCAGCAGATTAGCAAAAATGTATTGTGTCGCAAGATGTAAATATTGATAAAAAGGCATTTGTTCTTCTCAGTTTTATTGTTGTGCTGATAGACTATCCCAGCACATTGGGCAATTCATTTCTTACTTTTACTCGCAATATTACTCCTGAACACTTAAATTATGTCTTATTTCTCACGTTACTACATCGAGTTATTACCCACATTCTAAGTGTACCATGTCTGGCTCCGTGGCTAAATGGTTAGCGTACTGGCTTTTGGTCACAGTAGTCCCAGGTGCGATTCCCGACAGGGACAGGAATGTTAACCATAAAATGTTAATTTCTCCGGCACGGGGGCTGGGTGTATGTAGTCTTCATCATCATTTCATCCTAATCACGAAGAGCAGGTCACCTACGGGTGTCAACTCAAAAGACCTGAACTTGTCCTCGGACACTCCCGGCACAAACAACCATACGCCACTTCATTTTTTAAGTAAGCACGTTCTAATGAATAAAATATTTTATCCATATAATATTTGTCTTATTCGTAATAAGCAAGTTTGTGAAACCATCACAACCCTGCGGCCGTTACAATATTGACAACCTACCGCCATGTTATTTACTACATGCATAATATTGTTGATACAAGCAGCTCGATCTTTAGGTTGTTCCAAAAACTACTCCTAAACCTTTTGGGGTACAAGTACTTTTCACAAGCAATGTATTTTACATAGACCCTTTTGAACTGAAAACCTTGACATTTTTAATTTCGGCACTTAAAATAAATAAATAAATAAATAAATAAATAAATAAATAAATAAATAAATAAATAAATAAATAAATAAAATTAAGAGTTCGGCCTCAGATAATGTCAAGAGAGGATGATTACCTCGTTTTACTTCCTCTTAAAACAAAAATCACCACCACCACCACCACCACCACCACCACCACAGATATTGTCATACTGAATTGAGGCGTAGTGAGTAAGAAAAAAATCGGTCGGTAGATGCAGAGTGGGTTGTTGTCCAATATGCGCTGTACTCTGACCGGCCAACCGAGCAGAAGAAAGTTGGCCACGGCTCTACCGTGGCTCTACGCCTCTGCATTCGGGAGACGGGCCTGGGGCACAGTGCCGGACTTCACGCCTGGTCCGACCCGTTGGCTGTCCTGAGAATGGTTTTCCATTCTCCTGCACTAAGGCGAATGCCGGGATAGTTCGTAGTACAGGCCACGGCCGCCTACTCCCTCACCTTCTCCGAACATCTCCTTCACCGTAACAAATCTCCCGGCCTGAGAGATGGCGTCACCGTCTAAGAGGCCCGCCTCCCCCTTCAGGGGACGAATGGAAACATTTAGAAGTAGCAGTAGTAGTAGTAGTAGTAGTAGTAGTAGTAGTAGTAGGAAAAATCGAAATTCAGTTCTTCAGCGGAGAACGTAGTAAACATTCATGCCAATGGCATGGAAAAGGTAGTAAGCCAAAGGCAACTGCTTTCAAACCTTGTTTATAACTATTGTAGTTAGTCTTAGTGATCTTTTGGTTACCAGAATGCCTCCGAAACCTACTCCATTCAAAAGGGTAACTCGTTATTGCCAGCATCTCGACAAGGTGTTCATACCAGTTCTTTGTTTTTATAAACAGTTACCACGTTTAACCAACAATGGTTCCAGAATAAGTCGCGGAAATGATCTGAGAGGCTAAATATTTTCGACAATTTCATATAATCATGGGGATTTTCGTGGCTTCGCCATTGAAGGCAAGGTAAAGGTAAGTTAAGAGGGTATTCTGCCCGAAGGCAGGTCCGAACCTCCGCAGAGGTGTGCCTGAGCCGGAGTTGACGTACATTAGGCTGGCCAGTTCCTTTCCGTTCCTCCATTCCCTTACCCCCAACCAACAGCGCGTGGCAACCCATCCAAATGTTGACCACGCCCAATGTTGCGTAACTTCCGAGATCTCACGGGATCCGGTGTTTCATGACGGCTACGGCCTACGGAAGGCAAGAGATATTTAAATACTCAATGCCTTAATATTAGCACTGTGGGGTGGATAAGGAATTCAAGAGCCCAATTTTACTCATTTAAGACAAGGCAATCATTCAAGGAGTTCGAACCCTGGAAGGAGCGCATCATCCACAAAAGAGGACGGTCTTACCTCGCGATCAACAACATACAGATCTTACATCCACTTTGAAGGAGACTGACCATCAGCGAACTGAAGAAAGATCTTACTGGGTATTCAGAATTCCTTGGATGAAGAATATCGTGCGTTTTATGGTGAAAATTGCGCTTGAAACGTACACGTTAGCCGACAAACTGATTACACATTTATTATTCACTACGTGTTTTATCGCGCAATTCCTTCCTGAAACATAATTACCACCGTAAGTGTGTGAGTTTAATTGATAATTGGATTACTCCTTTATTATACAGGATTTGTTTTCAGTAACATCTGCTTCAGAATGTTCAAAAGCTATTTTTTCTTCTGATGTAAAATGCGCGTTTTTATGACTTACTACCTCTCCCATGGAAATTCCTCAACTAATGCTATCTAGGCTTCCTTAACTTCGAAGCCGAGAAGAACGCTGCAAATAGGCCAACGCATGATGGGATGTAAAATCTCAACATCACGCTGAAGGACAGAATAAGGAACGAGTAGATAAGCACAAGAACCCGTATGAGAGACGTACTCGATACAGCGAACAGACTTAAGTTGAAATGGGAAGGCCACATAGCAAGGATGAAGCACAAGCGGTGGACTCAACAAACTAACTTTGCGGAACTCCAGAATCGGCAGGGGAAAGTAGGATGACAGAGGAACAAATGGGTTGACTTTCAAGAAAATGGCTGGATCACAGTGGACAACAAGAACAAGAGACAGAAGAGTGAAATACCCTAAGAACACTTTTTTGCAATTTAGAATTGGGTAAGTGGTTAGATATAAGAACAAGAGTACAAAACAGAGGGGATGAATAGGTTAGAAATATATGTTCATGTAGTTGTAAGTGCAGCTTCGAAAACAGGGATTACTGACAGGCAAGAAGAGGGTACCATACTCCTTAGGACTGTTCACCTAGCGGGTACAATCGAGCGAAGTCCCTGCCAAGGCAGGGGGCCATTGCCCTTAAGGGATTTTGAAGGCCATGTATATATTTAGGCTTGTTTCATATCAGTTTCTACTCTTCAGTCGGTTTCCAACAGCTCGTAGAGAAATGGAATACAATTGGGCATTCACGACTGAGTTCTAATCTTGTTGGTTGAACATCAGATGTCACCAGAGATCATTTAGCTGTCGAAATCGTCCGAAAGCAATATTATTTCCGCCCTTCAAAAGTCCGACTATCTCTTCCGAAACTGAACCCGCGATCTTGACATAACTAATAATATAACCTTATTATTGAAATTAATTCTTACACTTGAACCCTCTTGGAGTTGATAAAACCAATGGTGACCCTTAGCCTTCCAAGGCCATTGCAGTGACTACAGGTGTAATATTACGAGTGTGATTATGATAGCAATATATTTACCTATACTACTACTACTACTACTACTACTACTACTACTAATAATAATAATAATAATAATAATAATAATGGTTTTACGTACAAATAACTGAATTTACCATTTTTTGAGAAGCAAAGATGCCGTGATTCTTTCTCGCAGAAGTTCTGTCATGTACCAGGAAATCTACCGACATGAGGCTGGTGGATTTGAACAGCTTCAAATACTACCGGGCTGAGCCAGGATCGAACATGCCAACTCAGACTCAGAAGGTCAGCGCTCTCCCGTACATGTAATATAATAGCTTTTTATTACTCATAAAATTACTTTCATAGCTCCATAGGCTCTCAAATTTGGAGCGCAGAGTAATAACTACGGTGCCCTTAGCTGTGCAAGCCTCTTATTTCACTTGTCTGTACCAGGTGTTCTGTTTTTCATATCTGGTGTCCGTTGGCCAAACCTTATTCTCTTAGATTTCCAGTAATATCACATTTACTTTACTTAGTGAGTTAGCTACGCGGTACGGGTCGTATAGGTCGGCAGCTGCAAGCGAAAGGAGGAAAAACACAAACAAACGAAATAAATAAGATTTCTCACAACCTTTGCTTAAGGATGAGGAGTATGAGCGAATAAATGGTCAATTATTGTGAACCAGAGTGAGTTTATCGCAATTACTGTCATCCTCTCAGCAGTACTGCACCATGTGAATGCGTTACATGTCCTCATTTGTCAAGGGTAGATAGCTTTGCCTGTTCTAAAGATATCGTGTGAACTGGCCATGTCAGGAGCGGACAATCAAGTCGTACATCTGCAGTCAACTCTCCCTCTCTCTCTCTATTCCCTCTTAAAGTAGAGACAGTACATTTTCAGGGCCTTTAAATCTGCAGTCGAGAGAAGAAACCGTACAGATATCGAGGTGTAAATTTACGTAACCAAATTATAAATTCCCACTCTTTAAGCATTTACCAGTTGGACTAACGCAGACGATTTCAAGGGAACCGTATGAGTTTGACTGGACAGAGTTCAATGAAACTTGGGTGAATAACCAATTTCTATATCCTAAATTTAGTTGCAAGGACGATTTTTCCGTAGATTCAACTGCAATGTTGTAATTAATTGCTGAAAAACAGCGAACTCGGAGAAGTTAGCAGATGACGTAGATTGACATTGCGTGTACATTGCAGAAATGTTAGGATACCTCTACTTTAGCGTAACATAATTAATTTTGAAAATTCAATTTTGATTAAACAAGTAGAATTTAACGTAGCCTCTCTGTCCCCACGTCTTCGTTACGTGACAAATGCCCAGCGTGATGAACACATAACACACTGTTACATAAAGCTTTAATGGTTGAAACTTCATGAACGTCAACAAATCCCACACAATTTACAAACTGAATTCTCCATTCTACCTTTATAATGCATGTAAACCTATGGAGTCGGTACATAACACATATAGTAAGTTTACAAAGAAAACTAATCTTCCAATTCCCTTCCAATACACCAATAAATTTAACAAATCCTTTGCTTGCACTGCACCACGTACCTTTAAGGTCTTTAATCTTTACCGTTTCACAAATAACGCTAACAGAACTCACAAAAGCAATCCTTAATATCTATCTTCCCGGAGGAGAGCGCAAGAGGCTGAGATCAGGCATTCTTGTGTCTAACAATCAGAAACATGTATATTTCTAAGAGAATTGTTTTACTCACTGCTTTTGTCTTAGATTCTTGTACTCTACAATAATAAATAGGTTTAATGTTTTACTTTCCTACTTATTGTGCAAGTACTAATTCTATTGGACTTGGCAATTGCATATTAATTTATTAAGTTGAATGCTTAATTTAATATTATAAGACTTCAACCCTCCATATGTCCCACTTGTTGGCTGAACGGTCAGCGTACTGGCCTTCGATTCAGAGGGCCCCGGTTCGATTTCCGGCCGGGTCGGGATTTTAACCTCCATTCGTTAATTCCAGTGTCCCGGGGCGGGGTGTTTGTGCTGTCCCCAACATCCCTGCAACTCACACACCACACATAACACTATCCTCCACCACAATGACACCCATTTACCTACACATGGAAGATGCCGCCCACCCTCATTAGAGGGTCTGCCTTTTAAGGGCCGCACACTTGGCTAGAAATAGCCACACGAAATTAATTTAACCCTATATATTATTACATGAAGACGCTACATGAAGGGAATTTTCACCCTCAGTGGAATGTAAATCATCAATAAATTCAGTTCAATTCAATTCATTTCTTCCCCTCTCTAGTCGTTGCACTCAAACGTGAACAGTATTATTACCCAAGGAATTTGTTGCTTTTCTCATAAGTTCGTGCCATTCTGTGCGATATTTTGTCTTTCAGATAGTATTTTACCACGGCGAGTTTGTGAACTTTTCAATTTGATCAACCCATATTTATGACACTGTATGAACCTACTTTGCTAACTAAGAAACCAATCCAAACCCCATGGCGCAATTGCCTCGAAGGGCCATGGCGTACAAGTGACCGATGCTCATTCCGAAGGCCGGCAGATTTTGAGGTGTCGCGTGGTCAGCACGACGGATCATATCGGTTGTCATTATTGGCTTTCTAGACCGGGGCCGCCATCTCGCCGTCAGATAGCTCCTCAAATGTAAACACTTAGGGTGAGTGGAACTGGAACCAACCCCTTGATCCAGGTAAATATTCCTGACATGGCCGAGAATCGTACCCGAGGCCTACGGGTAAAATGCAACCACGCTACCCCTGCACCACGGGGCCGAATTTAGTTTACTAAACACGCACTGTATGATAATATATCACAATATCAATGTTTTAATATTTCTGTAGGCCTAACATTTATAATGGAAGCTGAAATGCATACGTAATAATGAATCATGATCACCTATTGTATGCAAGGTAGTCAGAAACAATGTGACCTGGGTGCATGAGGATTAAGAGGGTTGTTAACACTATTACATTCACTGGCGGAAAAATAAATCCCAACACAAAGACGGGATTTGTTTAGATCAGGCAAATCAACAACGGTTAATGCTGGTAGTGGATGACGCTTGATTTATCAACCCAGAATTTCCCATACGTGATTAATGGACGAAAAGTCGGGTAATCTCGCAGGTCAAGGCAACTGTTGACACTTCGTAGAGCACGCTGGGTAAGAGCGGTGGTACGAGGACGACCGTTATGCTGTTGTAAAACATCCCCTTGAATAATGCGAATTAATGGCAGCACAACCAGCTCAGTCCCCTATCTGATGAACAAAACCGCTGTCAGGGTTCTTGGAATAACGACGAGTGTGTTCCTGCTGCCATAAGAAATCACTCCCCAGACCATAATTCCTAGTGTAGGTCCAGTGTGTCGACGCTGCAGACAGCTTGGTTCCAAGCACTCACCTGGCATTCTTCTTGCCAAACTACGGTCATTAGTGTCATCAAGATAGAAACGGTTCCAAGCACTCACCTGGCCTCCTCTACCCTCCAGGTAGCGCTAACTTGATACCACTAAAGTCGCAGATGGCAGTGATTCGGAGTTAGTAGCATAAACTCTACAGGACTTCTGACTCGAATCTGTGACTCAAGTAATCGATTTGTTACAGTTTACTGTATCACTCTTGTGCCAACTGAAGTGCTGATGCCTGCTGCAGATGCAGTACGATCCACCAGAGCCATGTGATGCATACGGTAGTCTTCAGTCACCGCAATGGCCCGCGTGCGTCTGAACCCTGGTCATCTCGAGACAGTTCCTTCTCGTGGCCATTGTTGACCGTAACAATGCTCTATGGATTCATTCCTGCCAGGTCTTTCTTCAATATTCCGGAAAGAACATCCACCTTCTCGTAGCTATATTAAACGGCCTCGTTCAAACTCAGTAATCTTCTGACAATGCCTTATGTTTGGCTAACTCCGATCTCACAATGTCAACACCGGACGATGAATAACGCTTAAGAAGTGTACATTGTGTATTTAACGGAAACTTGCTTCACAAGGTCATAGTGGCACTTCGTCGTCTAGCGCGAATTTGATTAGGCATCATCTTTGAGATGTGCAAACACGTCTCCCGATTATAATTTTTATCTAGTACATTCCTTGTTGGTGTTGGGATTTCCGTTTCTGGAAGCGTAATGTGAAGAAAACAATTCGGTATCTCAAGCCATTTTCATTGCTGAAGTTAGCCAAGTAGATCACTTCACTGGTGAATTCAAATGGGCTTTGCGAGGCGGTGTTGCTAAACTTGGGCGTGTCTTAAGACCAGCTTGCGAGCGCTAATCGGAGGAAATTAACTTCGCCAGGGGACGGATTTGAATACGGACCTCCGAGCTGACAGGATCGCGCTACGGTGACCAGCGGATGAAACCTTAGGTGTTTTTTAGTTTGATGCTGATTTCCCGGCGTGACTCTCAAGGTGATCTTAAGCCACGTGCAGGTTCAGCAACATCGCCTCGAAGAACTGGGATGAAGTTTGCATATCATTCACTCGTGTATCATATAAGAGCTGCTGGATATGTCCCCAGAGGAAGGAATCGAGGCATAAAAGATCAGCCATTCTCGGTGGCCCGATTTTCACTCCGACATAACCATTGCTCTCGTACCATACCTCACAGCATTCGTGTTCTCTCTAAAATAGTTTCTGTGTGAATGTCAACATTTCTCTAGCCAATATCAGTCGTAAATAAGAGCTTCAAAGGAATAACATCCTACACGTCCCCTCACGTCCGGACATCGTCTTAGCGTGCAAGCCGATCTCCACTTGCTTCTACCGGCTGCTTCGTTTAGAACAAGAATAGAGTGCATGCCTTCATGAAGACGATGCAGCCAGCGTTTCTTGGACCGACCAAGTGTGGTCGATATCCAGAAAATGTGCTGCGAATTTCCGTCTGTACAATAGATATACCTTTTCTACGAATAAAAGTGGCTATACCTCTGAGGTATGGCCTCATGCCTCCTGTCTACAATCGGGGAACTCCCATGATTATCACAATGTTTATGTTGGTGACATGATATAGCCGGGTAAGGCTAAGTGACAAGCGAATCATGCGGATCTTCATGACATGAAGTCCTTTTTCGTTCTTGACTGTTGATAGCCAGAATTCACAGCCATCCAGAGCGACTGAGCGGACAACAGTCCCGTAAACCTTGGAGTTCATGTGGAGTGGTATCCGACGATCTCAGACGTCTGCAAGATTGTCACACTCAGCGTTGACCAAAGACCTAAGTTTATGGAACAGTTCTGCTTTACTGAGTTCTTAGCCATCTAACTGAATGTTACCATCAGACTGCGGACCATCCTCCATGTCCTCTTGGACAATGGCGGAGTTCTCTCACGTCCGGACATACGGTGTAAAATGCAATGGTCGTGATGGTCTGTAACTTCTGCGCTAGTTTTTGCAGTTAATATTACAACATATATACGTTCTGAGTCTTAGTACGCTTGTTTACTGAGAACTAATTTACAAAATCTTCGCAGATCGTGGTGTGATATTAATTTACCCGTCTTAACGCGTGAAGTGATTAGCTGATTATATGAGGCCATAAAGCACAAAGTGACTTTGATTCAAGGTAACTGTGCGCATATTAATATTCTGGGGTGGGAGATACCAGGGCCCGCCCACCGGAATGTGAGTCTCGCGGCTCTGGAATGCTCAACTTTGTGCGGTACAACCTGCTAGAGAACTGTTTAGATTCCACCTGCATGATATAACACTTTTGAATCCGGGGCATGCTCCTACCAGCCCACCTGCATTGTTCCAAACACGAACATGGCTTTCTAACTTAGACTCCGTGAAATATGTCACGGACGATGGTCACATGGACTACTATCACGGGGTAAATCCTTACTTCATTTATGATCATATTTTGAATAGACGACATTTCAGTGGTTATGCTACTGGCCTGAAAACGGAGTTTATCAAATAACGTGACTAAAGAATTTGTAAAAATGTATTGGCCTGAAGACATTTGTAAATTAACCACTCAATTACTGAGAAGTGGTTATACTGCAATATTAGATTCTGAATGGCAATGGCCATTTCAGCGAGTGTGTTAGGTATTATTTTACGTAATTCGAGATATTTATTTTTCTAGTGGCTTTACGTCACACCTACACAGATAGGCCTTATGGCGACGATGGGATAGGAAAGGTCTAGGAGTTGGAAGGAAGCGGTCGTGGCCTTAATTGACCCTGGAGTGGTCGCAAGGCTTTTTTCAATACCAGTGGTCGCACAGGGTCTTCCAGACCCATTTTTCTCAGTGTTTTACTAGTAGACTTTTATACTTCATTTTTAATTATAAGACATTGTTTAGTTTATTTTAATGCAGTTTACATGGCTACAACATTTAACTATCCTGTTTCTTAACCAAAAGGTGTATTTTGATAATTACACTGAAAAACTGATGGTTTTCTGTTAACTTGTGAAAGATAAAACATGGTAAGAGTAAAATGTAATTTATATAATTTTTCTCACTTTTTCCTGCATTTACATCCACAAAGAATCATTTTCATCTATTTTCTACACAGTCTTAATAAAACATATTTTTGAGAATTTCACACTTGAATTATTGGCACAAAAATATGGACTTATTTAGGCATGTGCGAATTATGTGTCATAATTCATATAATCAAAATCAAATTAATTTTAGAAACACATCCAAGGACAGGGAATCATCACTTTAATCAATTTCTATGCACATTCTGCAGCCTAATTGTCCATGTTCTCCGCAAATGAAATTTTGGGACTTCGGGCAGATAAAGGATGTCTTCCTGTCTTTGTTTGTTGTGCAGAAATGCCATCTCTTTATTTTCCTCGGAACTTCTCTGGCAGGTGCTTGCATATGGTAGTTATACCCAGAATTAGCTTCATCCATTGTTACACAGAAGAAAATGTGTACTAAACTAACAATGCCAAGTTTGACAACAAAGACTAACGTTAACAGTCGCACCGGGCCTGTACGCTCAAAATTTCCAAGCCAACTGAGAGCGAACTACTGTGTTCGGTTGAAGGTCAGGAGCCAAGAAGCTACCAGGGAGGCGGAAGCGTTCGGTGCATTCCAACAACCTGAACACCAATAAGTATGTCCGCTCGGGTCTCGTAGACCCATCGCGACCACCCCAGGGTTAAGTTACACCCCCAGCATTTGCTTGGTGTGAAAATGGGAAAAGGCGGGAAACCATCTTCAGAGCTGCCAACAGTGGGATTCGGACCCGTTATCTCCCGGATTCAAGCTCACAGCCGCGCGCCCCTAACCACACGGCCAACTCGCCCAGTAATTCGAGATATCAAGGAAAATATTATGAGGTTCAGCATGGGAGTATGAAACGGTGTATATAGTCGTTACGCATAGATCAATAGGTTAGTTGTATGACATTATTTCGAATTAGAACTCTGATCAGGAATTTTGTGTCATCTAAGGTTCAGTAATGCATGAACTACGTAGGCGAATTTTCGTTGTCTACTCTTTACGGATCTTTTGGGTTAGGATGAAAAATGAAGCAAAGAGGAAAAGAAAAATCTACGGATATTACTTAGATAAAAATTGAAATATCATTATTAATATAAAAATCTGAAAAAGCTTCTTATATTATCGTATGAATATATTTATACCACTCCTTCAAACATCTCTCATAACTATATAGTACATTAGGCAATTAGGTAACAAGCCTATAATGGAAATAATTGCTTTTTTTTTTGCTTTACGTCACACTGACACAGATAGGTCTTATGGCGACGATGGGAGAGGAAAGGCCTAGGAGTTGGAAGGAAGCGGCCATGGCCTTAATTATGGTACAGCCCCGGGATTTGCCCGGTGTGAAAATGGGAAACCACGGAAAACCATCTTCAAGGCTGCCGACAGTGGGACTCGAACCCACTATCTCTCGATTACCGGATACTGGCCACACTTAAGCGACTGCAGCTATCGAGCTCGGTGGAAATAATTGGGACTCGAGTAGGCCTATATTTATAATTTCTATACGAGTGTCTTTCATTATCGGCGAGTTTCATACGATTGTTTATGCTCGACAATAATTAAACTCTATTTTTTAAATATTCATGAATTTCTGTCGAGATGTAGCTTGCCGGTTGAGTTTACTGAACAGAGCGCATGCGCTGGGTTATTGATTTTCCCTGAGAGGATCAGAGATCTTCACAATGTCATATGTTTTCAAAGCTTTGATAGAAGGTTATCATAACCTAGCTTCATTTCAATTACGAATTGTTTATAGTACAGTTGGTGAAGTGAATTTGCGAGAATGTGCCGTGTGGTTGAGGATAATTGGAAGTAGAAGGTGCATTGAGGTTAATATGTGTGTCCGACAAGTTTGATGTTTTTGTCTTTACCTAATTGGTCAACTGAACTCTGATTGGTGGAGAACCTGTATCATAATAAAACTTGAATTATAATGAGCCTCATGAAATTTTTTTGGCATATAATATTTATATTTCTGCATCATCGAGCATAAACTAAATTTCACGTTATATTTTTATTTATGAATTCAGCTGTAACTTCTGTAAACGCAGACATTCAATAAAACTTAACCATGAGGCCAAATCCCCCTTCCATCTCCACCACTTCTACATCCCTTTACCAGTCTCCCTCTTCCACCACACCTCCCCCACCTGCCCGCATCTCTTGGCTGGAGAGAGTGCGTAACCCTCTAAGTAGCCCGCCCCAGTCTTTCAGGGTGGGGAATGAAAACTTTTCATGACGATAATCTAAAGCTGGGTTCAAACGGTGCGAGTAGATTCGGAGCGAGTGGACTCGCATGATGCGTGCGCATGTTTGGCCCGCCACTCGCATCATGTGAACAGTTCATGCGAGTCCAGTTGCCTGAGTTTGAGAGAAGCGAGTCAACTCGGACGGTGCCCAACTTTCTACAAGCGAGTGACAAATTCAAGATGGCGGAAAGCTTGAAGACGGCGCAAGGATGTGGAGCGATATGCAGACAATAAAATTTGTACAATTATACGAATCTGAAGACGTGTTGTGTAATGCCAGGTTTCCCAGTTATAAAATAAAAGATGCCATGGATTCAGCGTTGCTACGGATTGCTGAAAAATGAATATTCCTGGAGTAGGCGGGCGTCGAAGAAATCAACAAAAACTAAAAACATTCGTAGCACGTACAGAGAAAATCTATTAAAGATTAAGAAATCCAAGAAGTCAGGCACATCACCCGAAGAAATTTATTCACCGACAGTTTAATGGTTTAACATCGCTGATCGATTCCTGAATGGAGTAATGAATACGAGAAGCAATTTCACTAACTTGGTAAGAGTGTGATATTTATTTATTTATTTATTTATTTATTTATTACTCCGTTGTCGTCTATCACTTATTAAAGGGTCAAAGAATATAATACCTACATTGTAAACCATTCAATATTACCGGGCTGAGTGAACGTTTAACAATGTATTATATTCTTTGACACTTAATAATTGATACATGCGAACACACGATGAATTCTTTCAGTGCATTATAGATCGCATCCAACACAGCCGACACAAACGTGGATATTGTAGTCTTTGGAACTCGATATAAAGATTCCAAAGATCTGAGACAGTCATAAGTCGCCAAGTACCGTAGTGTAACCTGGAGTTTCAGACGGGCAATTGAACCCGCTCTCATATTTGTGTTGCGTTTCTGTATTTGTGCTTTAATCATCTGATCGAACTGGATAGCTGTGAGTCGTAAGTGATTTTTAAATTTTTCATCGCCCTCTAGAACTTGACGTAAAAAATGTGTCGACGCACCGAATTCACTACGTCATTCAATCCACTCTCGCGCTCACATTACATTTTCGTTTCTATTTTTTTTTTTTCCAACACTATTTACTAACTCGGCAATTAACATATCAGCAACAGCTGATATCCTTTCCCTTACGAGGTCCGCCATCTTAATTCACAACGTCGTGTGAACACCCATTACATGCGAGTAGCTGGCCAGAAGATGCGCACGCATCATACTAGTCCACTCGCACCGTGTGAACCCAGCTTGTGATACCTGTGCTGCGGGTCAGTATACCTCCATCAACATTGTCACATAACGGCATTTCGAGGTGCAACGCCGATATATGGTAAATAATTTACCAGAGTCTCTAAGTCAGGTTTGTTGTCATGGTAACAGTGATCTCAGTAGCATAGCGAGTTGAAAATTACTATGGAATAGTTATTCATGCAACAGTCACGGAATGTGATGTTAACCTTGCGAGATTATATAATTTCTAAACAAGGAAGTTTAACATACCATTTTAGAGGCTGTTGTGTACAATATTTCATTCCATAATACGGCCAATGTGTTTTAGGTTAAAAGAGTAGAAAAGTTTAAGTATTCAGGAGAACTGGTCGAACCCAATGGACTAGACAAGGAGGCAAACAAGGAAAGAGCTAGAGAATTGGAACTGGCCTACTGACTGACACAGAACAGGTACAATAAACGGGCAATATCCTACAAAGCCAAAACTAAACACTACAACGCTGTTGTAAAACCAGAGGGGCTGTACGGTTCAGAATGCTTTATATTAAATGAAAGAAAGGGGAACTTAAACAAATTGAGAAGAAGGAAAGAAAAATTCTGAGGAAATTTCTCGGACCTCAAAAAACGACGGATGGTACGTGGAGGAAACGGAGAAATGAGGATCTCTACAAGTCTTCCTTAAAGATCACGGACAGAATGCGGAAAGAAGACTGATATTTTACGGACATCTCGTCAGAATAAATGACAACCGAATGACTAAAAGGATATTCAAATATATAATTGCATTGAGGAGAACAACGAAATGGGTGGAGGAGGTTAAGAATGACGCAAAAGAAATTAAAATAACACCAGAATTGATCCTCAACAGAAAGAAGTTCAGAACTCGAGTAGATAACCATAAATTTTATGAAGAGCCGCGGAAGAACAGGCCCAAATTTGTAATATCTGAGGAGCAGAGAAAAATAAGAAGTGAAAGAATGAAGATGTTCTGGGAAGAGAAAAGAAGAAGGCTGGCCAGAAAGCATTAAGATTCACACGGTCCACAGTTGGCCAAATTCGGAAGCAAGAAAAAATAATTTTGACATATCGCTCCCAAATCTGTCATTATCGGGGAGGCCATGACCAACACTATCGATACAACTGTATATGAGCATATGATAAACATGGAGAGAAGTTCACTACTAAATAGGAAATTTCAAATGGAGCTAAACCATTAAGAGACGCGTTTTAAATAAATGTGCGTGAAAAAGTAGTTACTAAGGCGTAAAGTGTCATTTTACGTACACTTTGCAGTATCAAAATAATTTCGATTTGTTATAATATGGAATGAAGAAATTTCCACATTAAACGCAAAGGAACAAATTATCGTTTTCATTTTTCTTAACAGAAAAAAAACATTTAAATCCTCTGTGGGTGAGAGACGATTTGATGACTTCCATATTCCGATATCATGGCTTCAACCACAAATGAGGTAACGGCATATTTGAGGGGAGTTAAAAAGTCCATTTGGCACCTCATGCCCAACGACGTCGACATGTCAGGGATCTCTGGTGACAGATTCGATACCTTTCCGATAATATTAATTAAGAGGGGAAGTAATATGTCAGCCAAGCTTTTTGGAAGGCAGGTAGAATAGAAATTTAGCGTCAAAATAACAGGCTCCTAGCCTATGGTGCCAGTACACAGAGGCTTAGATTTTTCTATTTTCAGTTTTCTTCATCATTATTATTATATAGGATAAGGCCTGTTGGCGGCCACATGCCAATTTAAATTCATTATTCCTTATTGTTGTTTCCTTTTCCGTTCTTTCCAGTATTCCTTCGTCATTGCTCTAGGTTTTGTTCTTCTCATGAGAGCACTTTGGACCGGCTTTCCTTTTCATACCTCGGTCGAATTCCTCCATTCCTAAAACCCACTTTTTAATATTTTCTCTTCCATTTGACCTCCCTCATCCATCTTGCTGTTGACTCTTTCTTTCAAAGGGACTTGAAAATGTGTTTTGCCAAACTGCTATCATGGATTTTATAGATACGTCCAAAAATAACAATCTCCTTTTTCTTATTGTTTCTGTTATGAATCCTTTGTTTTTGGTATATATCCTTAATGCTTTTTAATTTCCAATGTTCTGTTGTTGACATTCGACCTACGATTTTTCTGATGATTCCTCTTTCTAGTTCTTAAACGTGATTTCTACTATAGTTCAAAACTAGACATTCACTTAACAGTACATCAAGACATTCTGTTTTCACTACTGATTTCTAGTGCCTTATTTTCAGATTCCTTGACGTAAAAATCCTTACTGATGTCATACGCTCTTTCCACCGCTTGTTATCTCACTTCTAATGCCGAGTTTTCTAAACCATTTCCTCCCATGTATTTGAGTTTTTAAATTTCCCTCTTCGACGAATATCAGTTGTCAAAAATTATGTGGCTCATTTTTTGTTCGTATTATTTTTGTACAGAGAATCTTAAACCTTTGTTGGCTATTTCTTCCAAGAAATTGATTTGTGTTGTTGCAAAATTAAACGTTGATCATCTATCATATATACAGGGAGTGGAGTGGAGTAAGAGCTTAAGACCACCAGCATGAATTATTATAATTTTTTTTTTTTTGCTATTGGCTTTACGTCTCACCGACACAGATAGGTTATACGGCGACGATGGGACAGGAAAGGGCTAGGACTGGGAAAGAAGCATCCGTGGCCTTAATTAAGGTACAGCCCCAGCATTTGCCCGGTGTGAAAATGGGAAACCACAGAAAACCATCTTCAGGACTGCCGACAGTGGGGTTCGAACCCACTATCTCCCGAATACTGGATACTGGCCGCACTTAAGCGACTGCAGCTATCGAGCTCGGTATTATTATTATTATTATTATTATTATTATTATTATTATTAGTATTATTTGCTATTGGTTCGATACCACACAGACAGGGAAGGTTTTCTGCGACTATAGGGTTGGGAATGTAAGATCCGTTTCCATAATTAAGGATAAAGCTATAACATTTGCCCGGTATTACAATGGGAACCCGTGGAAACCATTTTGAAGGATGCCCGTGGTAAGTTAGGATCCGCCATCTCCCGAATGCAACCTTAAAGCTACACGGCCCGTAACAGGATTCCACCTCACCCACGCTTACCATGGCTCTAAGTGACTCATAACAGCTAACCAGTCTCCAGAGGTTGAAACGGTAAACAAATTTGCTACCCAGCATTTGAAGAAGACAGTCGTAATAATGTCATTTCTTATTATTACAGTGGCTCAGACAGAAAGGCACTGGTCTTCTTGCCTGAAGTTAGCTGGTTTGATCCTATCTCAGTCGGGTTGTGTTTGAAGATACTCAAGTAGGCCAGCCTCGTATCGTTAGATTTACGAGAACACATCGTGCTTGTACCTCGAAATATGTACCGACAATAATGAAGGGAGAAATACTGACCCGCAGCACATTCATCCATTGATATAGTTCATGCAATAATGAACCTTACATTCAGAACCTTTCTGGTCAGAGTTAAAAGGTGAAATATGTTACCTGGGGTTTGTTCTAGACGCAACGGCGGTATAATGATCTTCCTTGGGATAACATTCCGATACCTTTTCGTCTTTGAAAACCGAAAAGTCGTTAATGGGTCGTGAAATCAATAATATTATTTTTATTCATGTAGAAAGAAACATGTCATTCTTTGTTTATTTGTGTGTGTTATTTTATAGATACGCTAAAGTGTTATAACTGGTATAATTAGCGTTTCAGACAGACTGAAAAACTTTAAAAATACATTAACTAAGTCGACTCTGAATCCTTCTTAAAATTTTTATTCTTATAACAAGAAATGTTAACACCTCAGGATCCGAACCTTAATTTCTCACACTCCAGACAGATGCATTTACAGATTCCGGTAGAATGGCCAACAGACAAGAGAGAAACTTCCCATTCCCTAGTGTTGAATTGGGAATATATAATTTACAGTTCACTTGATTGACATGTAAGTTCTACAGCTTGCAATGGATATCCTATAATGTAGTTAAGAAGAATGCGTAGGTCCTACTGGAATATTTAAAACATTGGATAAGAAAAGGAAATGTCATTATGGACAGAAAAATAACAGATCCAGGAGCGTTCGCCCACCCAAGCAGTGTAGGTGTTAGGAGAGAACAACTTGGAGCAATGGAAAACAAGTTTAGATAGCAAACGAGATCAAGGGAAAGGAAGATGCATGCCAGAGTAATGAACTTGCTAGATAAGAGTCACTAGCTTTAAGCCACTATTGCGATCACATTGAATATACCTGGTTATTTTGTAAATTAAATATTTATCTTAATTTTTACCCCAAAAATATAGGAGAAGTTCTAAGCTGGATTTAACCCTGTTTTACGGTCGCATGCCATTCCTGACGTCAACCCTAAGTGGAGGCACGCTTTTCATTTTTTCATGGTTTGTAATGTTGTCCTATGTTAAGGAATATGTGTATTAATACGAAAGCGAGCGTCTATCCACAGAGCTAGAGGAAAAACCAAAGGCTATGCTGAACAGGGGCCTTGTAGTGGGATGGGAAGGTCTGAAGGGACAGAGAGGGAAGAGGGGTGGCTTCAAGTTAGGTACCATCCCGGGATTTGCCTGGAGGAGAAGTGGTATACCACGGAAAACCACTTCGAGTATGGCTGAGGTGGAAATCGAGTCGTGGTCTACTCATTTGATCTCCCGGGCTGAGTGAGCCCTGTTTCAGCCCTCGCACAACATTTCAAAGTTCGTGGCAGAGCCGGGAAAGGAATCCACGCCTCTTTGGTTAGCAGCTAATCACACTAACCACAGAGGCGGACTGTAAAGTATAGAATAATTAGCTATAATCGACGGAGTTTGAGAAAATTAAAAGTTGTGGTGATTACGAGCTGTGATATAAAATAGCTAACGTAGGAACCCATTTCACCACAAGCAATGAAATCATTTTTTTTTCTAAGCTTTGCTCCCTTACAACGATATAGCAAGAAAAATTAGGTTGGTATATTTGACGTAAATGTCGCTATACCAATGATATTATCTGTCCCAGTATAACACATCGTACTCTTTTCTTACACAAAGGGTAGGTCTCGACGATAACGTTATACAGCTAACCGATAGGAGAGCACAAGGAATGAACGCCCCCTGACGTGCCTGTAACTTATCGAGCGGAAGAGCTCAGCGGGTAGTCTAAGCGGCCCATAACAGGCGTTCAACTTGCAGGTCTAACGAGACAAGAAACGAGACTACTTGAAACGTTCAATGCGGCAATATGCAGCAGATCCACGAACCTGATTTACGTATTATGTTTCGATAACAAATGCCCTTTTACAAAAAAAAAAAAAAAAAAAACACTTTTCTCCTTGAAGCCAATACATTGGGACGAAGTTGACGATCCGTAAAGCATCATCCATGTCTTAACGTTTCACTGTACGAGATTTCACTGCAAAAATTTATTTTCGAATTCTTTGGACGATTTATAGAAACTCTAAAACGGCAAATATTACATATTCGCTCCACAATGAATCGAAGGTAATTTATATTTCCTACGTACTACAAAATGAATGGCCATACGGTAAATATGGCTCTGTGTACCCTAGGGGTCAGAACTTGGGGACATAGAATGACGATCCAACGGTTCCCGACTGAGTCTGGCATTGATTCAAATTAAGCTATTTGCAGCAACCTCCCATAATTAATACTTGTTTTTATTCAATCCTGACGAGCGGTGGGTTTTCTAGATTTAGAATGTCTTCCATTTTTCCAAGTCTTATTGCCTTTCCAAAGTAACTGTTATTCTTCTACAACGTGTCCATTCTTACAGTAAATCACAGATAATACGAGACGGAAAGTAATTATTTTCTCCCAAAAATATTCACAATAACCAAACGCGAGTACAATATCTTGTTATTGTTATAAGACTTCAGAATTCATCTGACCCAACAAACTATGAGGGTTGACTCAGAAGACATGGCAGCAAATTATCTCCCTGAATACCATTCTTTAAAATACGTCATGGCATGCATATGTCGTAGGAAAAACCGTCAAGAAGTTGATTGCCCTCTGAGTGAGCCCGGTTTAGTCACATCGTTCTTTAACTCAAAATTCAGAAAGAGGATGAGGATGATACGCGTTTTATATTTCATCCAGCCACCTCGTGAGCGAACATAGAACAATACCCTAATTACCGCCAGTGGTAACAAGGGTCAGCGGTGAAAAACGCTTTGATCATTTTATTCTGACATCAGTGAACTAAACTCAATATCATATTTGTCTGTGAAGAAGTCCACAGCCCACTCCACATCAATGTACTCCGTTCATGTCGCTTTCATCCCCAACGCAGAAGCTTCCCCCTATCACTGGGTAACGGCTGCAAGCTTCCGCTGAGTTAAATGAAACAAACTGTAGAAGATAAGTGGCAAAATACTCTGTAATATACCTAAGGTGTTGAATACTCTGGGTAGTTTGGTGTCTACTGCCATTTATACTTTATACAGGCAAAAATGAATTAGTACAAGTATTTCGTGCATCAGTTTATTCCTGACAGTATGCTACCTGACTGCCTCTGTTGATAATAGTAATAATAATAATAATAATAATAATAATAATAATAATAATAATAATAGTAAGAAGAAGAAGCAGAAGAAGAATCATTATAATAATTCATGTTTTCAGCTACCGTGCAGGTATTTTGATTAGTTGCCATTTAGTGTCCATGAGTAGAAATTTATCGATTCCAGCGTTCTTTACCAACTGACAGAGGACAACCTAACGCTAAGTGTAAATAGTATCAAGTGAATACTAAGTGTGTAACCTGAAATCGTACGGTATGGAATTGGAAATAGACTTCGTTCCGCTCTTCAAAAATATTAGAGTTTCCGGTATTGAACTATCGATTTTGGGAACCGAAAGCAAACACCCTATCGGTTCCCCATTCAGGGAGGTATCTTAGGTTGAATAACGTAAATAGTGGATATTTTATTGACCTAATAATATGGGTACAAAATATTGTTATTTACTGGTATAAAATGTCAAGGCTTGTTCGAAACAAATTCAATCTCCTACTCTATTACGCCCTGAAAAATCGGTTTCTAGCCCGTTATAAGCAAGTGGAGTGATAAATTTAGAGAGATATACCAGCGCATGAACAACCGAAACAAGAAAAACCACCTAGCCGCTAGCAGACACTGAAATTTTAATTTTCTCAAAACCAAGAGTAAATTCTTTGAGCATTTTATTACCATAAAGACACGGTTATCAAATCATTTTATTTTTTATTATTTTATTTTATTTTATTTCATTTTTGATTTTATTTTATTTTTAATTTTATTTCATTTTAAGGGAACTAATTCGCTACAAATATTTCTAAGTTGATGTGTTTCCCTCAGATCATCGAAAATAGTGAGAGTGAGATGGCTACCATATTTATCTTAGTGGAATTGCTTACACCTAATTGTACCGAATATTTCCAATTCCGAACTCCGATATTGAGTTCTCTTTGTCCTCGAATCACACGGCATGACGTTTGTAAGACATAGATTTTGATTGATTTTCATCCTGTTGATGGTATGCGCATGCAATTTTCCAACTGTCTCTCAATAACATTCCATTGGGAGAATGGAATCGTATTTCTTCGAAAAACAGTAATCGTCACCAATTCTTTATCTTAGCCTTATTCCGTGTTATACAGGGTCTGCACAATAATCACCACCGCTTCAAGCCTATAACCTACTCAATGACATATATTTAATAAAAACATTCAATACATACGGAATCGAAATAATCTGGGACAACCTGACAATTATTGACCCGGAGAAGTTACAGAAAGTCGAATCAAGATTCCCCTAAAAGGCTCTAGGAAAAGGCAAATTGGCACCTTCAGGACTCGTCTATGTTCTAGCACAGGGAAACTATTTCATTGAGGATCCACGACTCCGTTCACCGTTGCCATCCTTCGGTACCTTTTAAGGAAACGCGCTGATATAGACCTTGAATTCTTCGGAAGTGACACTATGATCGAACGTAACTAGAACAAACAGTTCAAGAACAAAAATATGTTATAACCAGATATGCAACACATAACTTCCACCACAAAATATCTGCAGAGGAACAAAATTCCACAGCCCAAACGGATGAGTGTGCTTTCTTTGGTATATAAGGCTATTCTATGCTATTTATTCAACGAATGGGATTATGCGTTGTGAAAATAACATTATTTTCTGTACAATAAAATTAGGCATGGATTTATAAGAAATACCTGAAAAATTACCAGACATGTGATTTCTCTAACTCCCTCCATAATGATTTTGAGGTACCTCACTGTCTGGTTCAATCAGCCATCGATTTATATTCTCATAGTCATCGATTTTGTACGTATATGTATACCAATAATTAATATAAACTCATAAAATGGAGTTGATTTATATGCACATGAAATGAGATTATACACCGTAATAAGAAAACAAACTAATTCAAAACAAGTCACGCTAGTGGTCGCACGGATCACAGGGTTGATCCACAAGAATAAATTGCCTTATAACGCAACAAACATCAGCCAAGGTTAGCAGACTATTGCGTTATCATTGAGGGGATGGGGCGCGAGGAAGGTACACAGATGCTCAAGGTCAACAGTCATACCAAGAAACAGGAGCGAAAAAAACTAAACGGCTGGATCACTAATGAGATCGGCGCGACCACTGGAGTGTTGATAATGAATATATATATATACGTATATAAGAATTTTGTCTGTACGTTGCTCAGAATTTAAAAAGAATGGTATTTCTGTATTGGATGTGTTTACAGTAACAAGCAAACGTACATTTTTTATTTTCCATCATAACTGTCTGTCTATGTATGTATGTATGTATGTACGCCAAACACTACAAAATGGCTGAAGAGAATTGTATTAAAAATTGGTACATAAAGTCGAGGAACGATGTACTACAATCTAGGCTATAACTGATTTTATTCACGCTGAGTGAAACTGTAATTTAGGCGAAGACCTAAAATGTCATTCTCATATATCTATGTTATTAGTGGTTCTATCGAAAAATGCTACATATCTTAAGTTACAGTATACAGAATTAAATTTCCGACCATTTATGTCATTTTTCCAGTGCCGGCTATTACAACCGAGATATTCACGATTTTCCTTTTTTGTAGGTAAGTCCACATCAACGCCGAACCACGAGAAAATGCGTGAACAGGAATTTATGAAAATCGGTACGTAAATTTGGAGAATAAAACACTATATTTCATGCTGTAAGTAAATTTATTCACGTTGGGAAAAATGATAATTTTAGGCGCCTTCGCCTAAACTAAATTTTTAAGTACCTATGTTATTGGTCCTCTCGAAAAGAACAAAAGTTAAAGGAAATAGAATTCCCCATCATTTACAGTATGCCTTATACAGTTTTACTGTACCTATTATGATAATAGAATCGATGAATTCAGACTTTTGCTGTTCACTCAATAGTCTATCAACGCCGATTATTGCTAACTTGGAAATATTGTTCAATCTTGTTAAATGGTGATGGTTTTTGTCATGATTGCCTTGAAGTGTAAAACTGCGTAGTCATCGGACCATATCGCCAAGTAAAATTGTGATTATAAATCTGAGAAGAAAATCGTAAAATAACTACTGCTTGAAAAATAAAATAAGTGGGAATCATGAAAGAAGGAAAGAATCCCCTTACATTGGATATTCTAATATCAGAGAGACGAAAGAAAGCTAAACGTGACGGCCTACAATATCGAAAGTTCATAGAAAAATAACATTACATTGACCACTGTTGTGATATGCTTCGTCTCTTCTGCTGCCACTCATCTCTGATGTATGGAATTACTTCTGCGTCCCGAGTAAAACAGACTTCCTAAATATTGGCGTAAAGTAGCTGGGGAGTTAAAACACTTTGCACATGCTATATGATATACCGGCTAAAGATGGGTACTACCGTTACTCAACTGTCCATTAATTCCAGCACCCGAATACAGAATTGTAAATCGTATCCGCTTTTGCTCTAATTCAGTGCAGAATGAATGTAAATTGACGGATATAGAGATACACTTGGTGCAAAAATTAAATTCACTATCAAGAAATACATAACTTCCCAAAAATATATATAATTTATATTAATGAATAGCCCCAAAATTCAAACATATGCAGATAAAATATATTTAACACATGGTGTCAACCAACAATCCTGTATAAGAAAAAATAACTAAGTTCATTCGCTAAACGGAGAAGCACAAAACTGTCCACACTAAATCTAGATGGAACCCCAGCCAGTAAAATTCCTTCAGGCAAGCAACTCAATGTTGAATGCATCCTAGGGGTATGAGCTACGAGTTTTAGATAAATATAATAAAACATGAGAATATATTCTTTATTTACTACTACAATTTACAATTCTTTTCATAATCATACTTATCCGGTCGATTAGATTAGCAGTTTAGCTTTTTCTACCACCACGAGCGTTAATGTGGGTCAATGCAGAGTGAGTGCAAAAGAAACAAATGGAAAATTGGAAAATTACTCCAGGATGCAGGCTTGTAAAGGAACTGATAAAAGGGACCAAGCAAGAAGCATACTAAAGAAGTGTTGAAACTCAGCAGAGAAAATATAAGATGGGTAGCAGGACTGTTGACAGGACACTGTCATCTGAAAGAAACACCTACATAGAATTGGAGTAATAAGAGACAACATATGTAGGAAATGCAATGAAGCAGAGGAATCAGCTGAACACATACTTTTCGAATGTGAGGCGCTGGGTAGAACCATACTCTCCACTCTAGGTCTACCAGGTGAAGAAGGAGAAAAAATCCAAGAAGACCCAATAAGAACAACCTGCAGTTTTGTGAAGGGGCAGGTATATCTAGGGGGGGGGGGGGATGAAGGAAAAACATGGTACCATAATTTCTTAGAGGTCGACGTTAATTAGGAACTACTATTTAGAGACCCCATGAAGGAAGGAAGGAAGGAAGAAAGGAAGTAAGGAAGAAGAATAAAAGAAAAAGATAAGCCCTTATAACTATATTCGGTATGTATATTTTTTTTAAAAAGATAACACTTTTGAGAATTGAACCAAGGAACATATTACACAAAGAATCATGTAAATGAGATAATTAGGCTAGTATTTGAATAAAAAGAATACTAGAAAAGAAACAAGCGATTTTAGGCAGTTTTTTTGGAGCTGCATTTAGGCCGAAAGTGAATTTCGATTTTTTTGATAGAGCTATCGAAGTATCACAATTTGAAAACTTTCCGAGTCCTTTAGCCCTTCAAATTTCGATACGATTGAGTAAATTGCTTAATTTCACGTTTTTCGTAATATGAGGTCCCCTACTTTGCCTGCTGGGAAATGTGTTCAACATTAAAATTTGGACATGTTCCATTACATATCTATAATTTCTGTATTTCGTGACAGAAACACCGAAGTATTTTTTTACGTTTCAGTTAGATTTATGTAGAATATTGATGTATTTAACACCAATGACATCAGTTTCTGACTGACGATTAAGAATGGAAAAAGATTGAGAATATCATCACGCTGATGCCTTCGCACTCTGATACCTGCAGGCCATGTCGCTTTGGCAGACTTACTAAAGAGCAGGATATGTCGTAAAGTTCTGTTGGTTCTCTCTCTTAAAATATGTCATTCATGCATGGCATTTCGACTTGGAATGTAATGCACTGTAGGAAATAGAATGTCAAATAACGTAATTCCTCACGTAATGCGAGTGGAAGTGAAAGTAATGCTATTTCATTCGCACTTTGGCTATCTGTACCGTACATTCAAAAACATTATAGAATGATTTGTTCGACACTGCTTCAAGCGGCTCTGCAACAGGCACCCGTGTTATAAAGTACGTTAGCCCAGAAAGGCGTATGCAAATGCAGGTAGTAAATCTTTAGCCTGCAAAGGAGCTGAACTATGACAATATATCACTGTTCTTGGAAATAACTGTTCCATATATCACGTTCGTCTCCGCTTTCAAACACGATAAGCACAATGTGCATTACATGCATTTTACCGCGGGAATAGATCTGCTATTCTGTCACAGTTATTACAAATGAACAACCAGGTGTTGGCAAGCAAATCCATACGCCATCACCCGTGTTATATTCTGCACGAGATTAATTTTTACACTGTGAATATGTACGCGAAGACGTGTGAGATTTTAGTAAGTTGGATGGGCGCTTTTCGGGTTCAGGTAAAAACAGATACACTGAGAAGTTACGGGGACCGGGTAGTATAAAAGCGAATCGCCGATAAATCCTTAATATCACCCGGGTACTTGAACAATGATTGTGAGATATTTAAGTATTGTTATAATGACTTGTGGGTATACATTCGTTGAAATAAGTAAGGATTCATTGATCCAGTGAGCAGTGAAGGAAGTGTAAAATTCTTAAAACTCCAGTGGTGGCGCGGATCACAATAGTGATCCAGCAGTTTAGTTTTTCTCGCTCCTGCTTTTTGGTATGACTGTTGACCTTGAATATCTGTGTACCTTCCTCCACCCCATCCCCTCTCTCATAAGGCAGTAGTCTGCTAACCTTGACTGATGGTTGTTGCGTTATAAAGTAATTTATTCTTGTGGATCACAACTGTGATCCGTGCGACCACTAAGGTGATATTTTTTGACTTTGTTTGTTTTCTTATTACGATGTCTAATCTCAGTTCATTTGCATATATCTACTCTGTTTTATGAGTTTATATTAATTATTGGTATATAAGCACAAAATGGATGACTATGAGAATATAAATCGATGGCTGAATGAACCAGACAGTTGAGATACCTAAAAAACCTGATGTAGGGAGTAAGTGAGACAGATCACAATGTCCGGTAATTTTTCAAGTATTTCTTATAAATGCATGCATATTTTTATTATATTGTACATAAAATAAAGTTCTTTTCACAATGAATAATCATATTCATTGATTAAGTGTCATAGAATAGCCTTATATCACAAAGAAAGTACGGCGCGCGACCACTAACGTGACATTCCTTCGCGCGACCACTGGAGAGTTCAACTAAAAGAGGAACACTGCTATTTTATGTACCATTTCCTTGTGATCTAGACAACGGATTCGTTATTGTTGGCACATACAATGAAGCACACGTGTTTAATACTCTCTGGCAGATTTATAGTGATTGCTTTTATGGTTGATTTTTTAAAAAATATTCTTTCCCATCAAATTTTTGACCCTCTTTAAGACAATTTTTTATTAATATTTAATTATTATTTCTATAACTACTAACAAAATCAAACCAATTTTGCTAGAGAGTATGTGTGGTATTTGCTCAGTATGTGATAAGAGATTTTTCGTTCGTACACTTTGTAGTTTCCGAGTAAAAGGTACATAACTGAGCAAAAATGGCATTTTGAGAAAAATGAGGTTGAAGTTCAAGTAAGAACTTGTCCACGATTTTCAAACATTTCAGAGGAATATTCATCTTCCTGCTCTTCATTGCTTCTCTTCTCTTGACTTCTCATTGTGCCTTCCTTGGCGATTCACAGAGGGATACTAACAATTATACTTCCATTATTGATTTCTTCGTTTTATATGTACTCAGAAAACTGGCACTTCCGAGTTCACTGAGGGTCGACTCGTCTGACATGGAGAGAGTATGTATGTCCGATGCTCTTGCACCAGATCTAACGGCACTTCACTTCTCCTTCAGGTAGCCTCAGCAGTTCCGTTTCATGTTGCCTTAGGACTCCTCTTCCTTTATTGGGATCTTCGATGGCAAGACCTTTCTGTACCAAACAGTGTTCATTTCTTCTTCTCACGCGACCATACCAGCGGAGATATTTTCCTCCATCTTGTAGCTGATGGGCACAACTTTGAAATATCCTCGCACATGCTCATTGCGCACTTTGTCACGCAGAGTGACTCCCGTCGACCATCGCAACATCCGCATCTCTGAGACATGCATTCGCTGGTCAAGCTTTTTCTGCCTTGCACAACATTCGGAGCTGCACATGAGGGCAGGCCGGAGAGGAGTTTTGTACACTTTGCCCTTTAATTTGACTGTTATTTAGCAAAAATGAACTAATCAAATAACAGACTCCTGCTACGTATTCTCCGTCAAAATAGTAATAAATAGTTCACAGTTAGTGGTAATAAAGGGCAAAGTTGTGTAGAATGAAACACAAAATAGATCTTGACTATTCATATTGTGTTGAGTATTCAGCCCGAAGGCTGCTTTGATCTTCAACAGCTCCTCAATCAGCTGTCAAAAACGGCTAAGGCGTCGCTGAAGACGTTTACTAGGGAAATAAAGAGGGATATATTTCCCCGTTGCTCTCCTCACCAATCTACTACATATCAGTCTGCCAAACCTACTGAAATGGATACACCAACGGTCATCACGAGCAATATTTTCATATCATTTATAACAGGAACTGGCTGCATAAGGAATGGCATTACTAGCATCGCTTACACCTCAGTCGCTTTTACATCGTCGTCAAAGCGAAGAATGAGACTGAGATGGGTACCAAACTTGCTCTAGGTCATACCAGAAGATATGGTGCACTGTCAACAGTAGGTCTCACCAGCAAAGGCATATGACGATCCATATCCGAAATACATTATATGAACCGGATATTATTCAAGAAAGATATCCCTTTCATTGAAAGGCAGTGTTCTTGAATTCCATCCCAAGATAGTTATTCTTATCCTTTGGATAACGTAAATATTGCAAATGTGATTCGTTTATGCATCATGAGTCATTTTTTTCTTTTTTCCTTTTACAATTTGCTTAACGTTGCACCAACAAAGATAGGTCTTATGTCCAGGATGGGATACGAAAGGATTGAAAATGGCCTTACTTAAGGAAAATCCCCAGCATCTGCCTGGTGTGAAAATGAAAAATAACGAAAAACCATCTTCAGTGTTGCCGAGAGTGGGGTTCGAATCCACTATCTCCCGAGTGTAAATCATTCATTTATTCATTTATTCATTTATTGTTCTTCAGACTATATTTAATATACTATTACATTAAATAAAAACCAATATAAAATTAAAATTGCATTATCTCCTATAAAGGTCGTTGTAAAATGAAGTCGTATACGAAATAACAATACACTTTTCTTCAGCAGCATATCATTAGTTATATACGCACACAATGTAACCCGGTATTTAAAATAAAAAAATAAAATGATTTACTAACGGCTTTAAATCTGTATTAGTAGTGTACTGTATTTATACAAAATGGTAGTGTTGTTATCGAAGATGATGAGGTAGATGGTATTACTAAAATGTAGAAAGTTCTACGTGACCCAAACCACAGCCAGTTGCTCGGTCTAATGATTTTTTTTTTACTTGTCGGAAAATCTACAGACACGTGGGGATGTATTTTAGAACTTTCAAATTCACCGGCTGAAAGCCTTAATCAAACCCGGCAACTTGAAGTCAGAAGACCAGCGCTCTACCGTTTCTGCCACTCAGCTCAGCTGTCTAGAGATGATGGCGATTAGAGGTCATCAGATTCATAGGTACACATCACTACGTGGACTGAAGGAAAGACTGGAATCTAAAATAGAACGCACAATTAAAAATACAAATATATCCTCTACAAGAATAATGAAAATGAAAATCCACAGACTGTTTCCAATCATTCTACCGGTCGGGAATGTAATGAATGAAACCCCCATCTAGCGGCGAGGATAGGAAATGTGCCGGCTGCCGAAACCTGTCGAACTCCTCTCGAGCAATGATTAATGGCTGTCAGATGAAATGATATTAGATGTGTTGCTGGAATGAAAGATGACAGAAAACCGGAGTCCCCGGAGAAAAACCTGCCCCGCCTCCGCTTTGTCCAGGAAGGAACTCACGTGGAGTGATCGGAATTTGAAGCACGGAACCCATCTGTGAGTGTCCGGCGCACTGCCGCCTGAGTCATGGAGACAACTCTACAGGATAAATATACAGAGAAAATATAATGTTGTTTAATCATTCAAACGCCAGAACCATTGTGTAAGCCATACGTTTGATATCATGTTCCTCTTGCATTAATTTAAGAAAATCTGCGCAATAAACTATGACAATAACCACTGCAAGCTCAGTTTATGATGGAACCGTCATAATGTTTAATCTCCGGTACATTTAGGTCGGTTTATTCCCCAACCATACAAGTATTAGAGATTGGGAACAGGATAATATCCAACACGTGGCTTTGAAACTGGACAGCACTAATTCACCTGATCAAACCAATCAAAACTGGATTGCGCTATCATTGATAAACTTACAGACACACCAAATTTCAATAGAACATGGTATTTACATTCACAACACTTATGCCCTTGAACACTTCGAAGTTAGTTTATCCCTTTATGTCTGTCTGTCTGTCTGTCTGTCTGTCTGTCTGTCTGTCTGTCTGTCTGTCTGTCTGTCTGTTAGGTCATCAGCCCAGAGAATGGTTGGATCCTCAAATTACATCACCAAAGGCTATGCAGTTATAGGGAAACAGACAAAACCAATGGCAGAGCCCAAATGAGGCGTACTAGGCAAGATGAGGAGTGAGGTAGTTTGCCATTGCTTTCCTCACTGGACCAGAAGGTGCCACTGCAGCACGACTGATCCTATAAGCAACACCTTTCATAACACTCAGACACTAGTTGTGCCCCAAATGTCAGTACTCAGCACCACCCATACCCCAGCAGCTTCCATATTGTCACAGCCATGAATGAGGCTGGGACTTCGGTGGAAGCTACACTTTGCTCCGGCCTGTGCCAAGAGACGGATACAAAAATACTGCATCCATCAAGTAATGGCAACAGTTGCGTCCCTTTATAACTACTCTAAAATTCTATGTCAATGTGTGATACTGAGCTACACTGTGAGGTCTTCTTATATTTGTTTTAGTTCAACGTGATGATAACCCATACAAGTCTTCTATGAGAAAACGTGAAGCCACGGAAATCCGACGTCGGAAAGGAGATGGAATCCTCTATCCCTCGCATACAATCTTACAGCTATACGGCCCGTATTACGAAAACAACTAGTTCGGTGCAATTGAGTTAGAGCAATTACAAAACAACAAATTCCAAGAGAGTTCACTCTAATCTTACCACGTTATAAAATGAGATACTGTATCTAAGTAGTTAAGGTACATTCCACGTGCGAAGTACTAGATTTCTTGTATGAAAGCAACTATCATGTTATAACTGTCTATATGGGATAAATAAGTGGGCAAATGACATGTTTTTATAAACTAAAATAGCAAGTATGAGCTCTCTCCCCCACATTTTTACATACCAGGTAAATGCCAGGATGGTACCTATCCACACGACACAGCGGATTCTTTCACTTCCTTACTCAATTTAATTCACCATTATTAATTCCATCTTCATTAGTTTCTGAACTGCAGTTGGTGTAGGAAGGGCATCCAGCCGTACAACATGCCATATAATTGCGTCTCACTTCATCCCAGACCACGTGTAAGGAAACGGGACTACATTAATATATATAAGAAAAATGGATCACACATTTTACGTGGATCAAGGTTCATGTTGGCAATGAAGGAAACGAATTTGCGATTGTAGGAGAGCGAGTGGGAACATACAAAAAAGAAAAAAACGGATTGGCCGCCGTGCGGTTAGTGTCATGCAGCTGTGAGCTTGCATTCGAATCACAATCTCGGCATTCCTGATTGTTGTTTTACGTGGTTTCTCATTTTCACATCAGACAAATTCAGGGGCTGTATCGTAATTAAGGCCACGGCCACTTCCCACTCCTTCCCCTTTCCTATCATTCCATCGCCATGAGACCTATCTGTGTCGCTACGACGTAAAGCAAATTGTAAATAATTATGTTATTTGCTTTACGTCCTACTAACTACATTCACGGTTTTAGGAGACGCCGACGTGCCGCAATTTAGTCCCGCAGGAGATCTTTTACGTGCCAGTAAATCTACCGACAGGAGGCTGACGTATTCCATCGGACTGAGCCATGAAAGAACCTGCCACGTTGGGGTCAGAAGGCCAGCGCCTCAACCATCTGGGCCACTCAGGCCGGCAAAGTAAATTATTGTAAAACTACAAACGGAAGCCTAACAAATTCATAATTTCCTAATGTATGGAGTAGACTGAAAATTAAACTAAACCTAAGCCATAATATGACATATATGACAACAGGCCACGGGAAATTTGGTGAATACATCTTTAGGTTCATAATAACGGAAGATCCTACTTGTGTGTGTGTGTGTGTGTGTGTGTGTGTGTGTGTGTTGAAACAAATCATCAGAGAGTTGGCCATATCCTTGGGGAGTAAGTTATTCAGTTCCGAGAGAGGCGAACTTAGCAGAAGTGCCACTGGCCGGTCGAGAAATAGGAACCCAACCCGTGGATAAACACCTAAAGGAATTTTCTAAATTAACAAAATAAATTCTGACACCTTACATCGAACAACCAGTTAATATTGGCAAAAATCATATGTAAGTAATTATAAACCGTACTAATTAGCAATGCTCTTATGTATATACAAGCACGTAGTGTTACTTTCTGTTATGGAACATGTTGTTGATAAATATTTTAAAAATATACATTCATTCATGCAGTACTAATTCACTTTACAGATTATAATGTGACAGTTCCTTCTGGGCTAGTTTCATAATTCGTGTAACACACTATGTCAATTCTTGCACGCAGGACGTGTTCAAATACCAAACATACTTGAGGTAGGAACTTGACGTCATGATTCCACTCGTGAGACCTCGGGAAGCCACAACCACCTGCAAGAGCTGCCAGTAATTGACCACGCCTCGTTACGGGTTTGATGGTGCCGCTTCATCATGTCTCGTCCTTATCGTATTACAAGCTGTAACAATACTCTAGTGAACCGTCAAGACGACAAGGAAACATGACCTGCTCATCTACCACTGTCCACAAAACTGATAATGAGGGCGCTCTTTCATAGTCCCACCCTGTCAGTCTAGGTTAATGTTACACAAAGTTTGAGCATATCTTCTGGAGTAAGGCAGAGTAAAATTTACTTTCAAAATGTTCCTTCTCATTAAAATAAAATATTCTTCTCCTCTCTCTTCCTTTTCTTTTTTTTTCCTTTCTTTTGCAGTTATCTTATTATTTAAGGACAGGAAATGTCTCCATTTCTTCTCTGATTTGAGAAGGATATATCCGAAATGTAACAAATCCGAAAGTAACATTTTACAGGAGATAGAAGAAATCCACAGTTCTAGCTCTTCAGGCAAGCAACTCAATGTTGAAAATACCCCAGAGATATTATCTAAGGACTTTAGTTAGTTAAATAAATTATAGCCTACTAATTCATGAGAATATATTCTCCATTTATTCCCAAAAATTGCAATCCTTTTCTTAATTATTGTTATCTTCTTGATTAGATTAGCAGTTTCTCTTTCTACCACTACGAGTGTTAATGTGAGTCACTGCACTGCTTCTCCTAAGCACCACTACGAGCGCTAATATGAGTCAATACAGAGTTTCACTTGAGCCCTTATAACTATATACGATGTGGATATTTTTCAAAAGGTCAAGAAATGCCTTAGGGTATTGAAAAAAGGAACACATTACGGAAAGAATTATGTAAATAAGTTAATATGGCTAGGATTTGAATCAGAAAGGAAACTGGTATAGGAACAAGGTACTTTAGGCTGTTTTTCTGGAATTGCATTTAGCCCGAAAATGATTTTCGAAATTTGTTTTTTTAGTTCTATAGAGCTATCCAAGACTCATAATTTTAAATTTTTTCGGGCCATATAGCCCTTCGTCTTAGAGCGCAATTCAGGAAAACGTAAAATTAAGCGATTTCCTCAATTGTACCGAAAGATGAATGGCTAAAGGGCCCGGAAACGCTCAGAGTGTAAAATTTAAATTTAAATTAATGTTGTAACTTATTTTATGATTACGTAGAATAAGGTCATTGTTATACAAAGTATTTATTTTAAACGTACGTAATAGCTGCAGTCGCTTAAGTGCGGCCAGTATCCAGTATTCGGGAGATAGTAGGTTCGAACCCCACTGTCGGCAGCCCTGAAGATGGTTTTCCGTGGTTTCCCATTTTCACACCAGGCAAATGCTGGCGCTGTACCTTAAGTAAGTCCACGGCCGCTTCATTCCCACTCCTAGCCCTTCCCTGTCCCATCGTCGCCATAAGACTTATCTTCGTCGGTGAGACGTAAATGCAACTAGCAAAAAAAAAAAAGTCCGTAGTTTAATAAACTATATATCTATCTATATATATATATAAAAATGAATGATTATATGTTTGTATGTAAATGACACATCTCCTCCTAAACCATTGGAGAAAAATCAAATAAATTTGGTACACTCATAACTTACCACCTGGTGGCGAGCACTGTGGGGGTGTGCCATCCCTAGCACCCTTAGGGGTGGGGAGTCAGGGGGGTTATGTATAAAATTAATAGAAAGTAGTGTCGAATACATAGTTTTCGGGTTCGCTGACATGAATAGTGACAGGCCGGATTTTTTAAACGTCCAAGTCAGCCCCCTTCGTGAAGGGGGGCGAGGGGGCAGTGATGTATAAAAATAATAATAGCGTCGAATCCATTGATTTTGGGGTCGCTGAGATGAATAGTAACACTCCGAACATTTTTAAAGTCCAACTTCAGCCCCCTTTGGAGTGGCGGGTCCGAGGGGGAGTGATATATAAAAATTATCCAAAATAGCGACGAATCTATAGATTTCGCGGTCGCTGAAGTAAATAGTGACATTCCGGAATTTTTTAAAGTCCAACGTCAGCCCCCTTTGGTGTGGTGGGGGCGATTTGTTAGTGATATATGAAAATAATCGAAAATAGTGTCGAATCCGTACTTTTCGGGGTTGCTGAGATGAATAGTGTCACTCAGGATATTTTTAAAGTACAAGTTCGGCCCGCTTTGGGGTGGGAGGCGTACAAATATTACCTACTATCTGTAAAATATACTGTGGGGGCTGGAAACCCCTAGAACCCATAGGGAACGGGGTGAGATATAACCCGTATTAAAAAAATGGAAGTCGGTTTGTAACTTTCTATATACGTAGTATACTGTACTGTATATATAACTTAAGGTATAAAAATTAAAATAGACGTGAATTAGTGAGGCACATCCAGGCATCCTAGAAACTTAAAACTTGGTACCGGTACCAGAAAAGCTGGTGACTCCGGGAACCCAAGAAAAATAGAAAATTTTCAAAATACCCTGAGGGGCCTCGCTGGGAGTCTCAAATTTGGGGCTCAGCATAAGAACGCAGTCGGATATATTTATCCTAAACGATAACCTATAGGTTTCATGGGCTTAAAAGTCTCCTGAAAGTCCTAATTTTTAATCCCCTCCCCCATATCAAAATGGCGGCAAAATATGCCAGACGAGCTAGAAAATTGAAATTGAGCAAAATTATAGCCTTTAGCCTGTAATCGACGGAAAAATTACGAGATATTAAAAATATTTATGTTTTACCCCACAAAAATATCGAAATATGGAAGCAATTTTAAAGACGGTACAGACCTTCCTTTTGAGGTATTTGGTGGCTAAACGGAAAGTCGTATCACAAAACGGATGGCACATTCTCACTTCAATTTGGAGTGATCTACAACTTTGGCCCTATGAATTTTTATCGTATCTCTCTTCCTTATGCGTTAGATTTGGCTGTATTTTGTATTGTTCGAAAACGTAGTGATTTTTACACATATATTTCATTGTCTGACAGACTTTCATGAAAGATAGAGTCATCAAGTTTAGTGCTCACATTGACACACTTGAAGTCTACATGTAGACCATATTTCATGATTCTAGCTTATACATAAGTATGGAAAAAATAATGAAAAACGTTAAAAATGTACCCAAATTTCACCCTATTCTAAATTTCGAACTCAATTTAACCCATAAATATGGTAGATAAGAGAAAATGTTTTAGAACTCATCATGTAGAGAAATAAAAGTGGCGTCTGATGGCCTGAACCGTTTGTTGATATGATCTACCGTTTAGGAGTAGTGAATCTGGAAGTGGAGGTCTGCACTTTTAAACGTGCTCATGCTTACCTGTCATCTATATATAAATAAAGTTTTAGGGGGTACGCTGTCTGTAATTTCGTTCGTCTTGCAAATCTTTCAGATTTTTATCCGATTTAGGTCAACTCAAGACCGTATCAGTGGATTCTAGCTTTCGTGTCTGTTTGTCTGTCCGTCTGTTCCACCATCACGACGAAACAGCTGGATAGATCTCGACGAAGCTTCATATAGAGGACTAGCTAATGTACCCGTGTTTCGCTACGGAATTTTACATTGTATACAGAATTCTAGGTTAGGTAGTGTACACGTTGTGAGTTGGATTGTATTAAATCGCACAGCTCTTAACGTTACCCTAGAAACGCGACGGCAAAAATCACCAAACGTCTTTTCTCCTATAATTACTGGGTTAGGGAATTTTCATTGTAATGGTAGGCCCGCTTGCCTACTATCAGTCACAGTCAGGTTGGAGAGTTTTCATTATAATGGCAGATACTCTTCACCTACCTTTTTATATCCTCAAAGACTCTCTTAATGGTTTCCCAACCGAAATGAACATAGGTCATTAAAATGATGTCAGTAGGAATGATGCGAATTCATATGACATACTCCATCAAATGAAAAACCACACATTTTCTCACTTTAAGGAACAGTACTACGCTGCCGATCTAACAATCCAAAGTTGAGCTGGAATGGTCAAGTCGCAGACAGCCCTGATCCGTGAACACTCCGTCTTTTTTCGGCGGTGGGAGGGAAGGGTCGAATAGTAGAGAGTCCCAGGGAAAAAAAGTTTCCTAAGAGTATCCGATGAGTCGTAATATCTTAATAAACTACACTGGCGGCCGGAATATCTATCTGAATTGGAGGCAAATCTTTCCTCCAAGCCAGAGGAGAAAACCCCCTCTCCAATGCTAATTTGAAATTAAATTAACGTAGAATTTAATAAAAGTGAAGAGGAAGGAGCATTTCTTTCCAGGGTTGAATTTTGAGATCTTTAGTGACTTGTGGGGCTGTGTAATAATTTGAAATAGGCTTAAATTGTAATTCTAGACCAGGTCATACTACTACTACTACTACTACTAAGCCTCTCCCTTGTGCACCACCGCCATCTAGGAGTGAGATGGCGGTGGTGTGCACACTGCTCATTCAAAACAGCGCGTCAAAATAGTGATCAAATAGCCGGAATACTATGATGAACCAGTGTGTTACGTACCAGCAGTATCAGAAAATTTATGAACCAGAGGTATGGCATGCTAATTCCCGCCAATATTCATTCGGCTGTTATACTCGTTCCGCAGCAGTAATCCCATATATCGGAGTTGAGTGGCAGCATAAAAAACAAAGTACATCACAACAAACAATGGTCATTATAATGTTATTGTTGATCAGTGTTAGGAGCTTTCAATATTGTAGGCTTTCACATTTATTTCTCTTCCGACTCTCAAATACCACTCTTATAGTCGTTACGGTAAAACAGAATAAAACATAAATGATCGGAAATGTATTACCTATAACTTTTGTTATGTATAATTTTTGATAGTACCAATAACACAGGTATTTAAAAATTAAATTTTAGGCGCCTTCCCATAAACTATAATTTCATCCAGGGTAAATAAAATTGTTTATAGCCTAGACTGTAGTTTCTTATTCCCCCGACTCTATATACCATTTTTCATAATTTTTTTTTGCTAGTTGCTTTACGTCGCACCGACACAGATAGGTCTTATGGCGACGATGGGACAGGAAAGGGCTAGGAGTGGGAAGGAAGCAGCCGTGACCTTAATTAAGGTACAGCTCCAGCATTTGCCTGGTGTGAAAATGGGAAACCACGGAAAACCATTTTCAGGGCTGCCGACAGTGGGGTTCGAACCTACCATCTCCCGAACACTGGATACTGGCCGCACTTAAGCGACTGCAGCTATCGATCTCGGTTTTCAATCAATTATTTTAACCCATTTTCTCATGGCTCGGCGTTGATATGGACTTATCAACAAAAAAACAAATTCATGAATGTCTTTGTTATCATAGCCAGTACGGAAAAGATGTATACGACATAAAATATTGCAAAATTCAATTCAATATAACTTTAGTTATGTAGTATTTATCGATAGGACCATTAAAAACAAATATTTGAGAATTAAAATTTAGGCCTTCCCCTAAACTACCATTTAAATTAGCGCGAATAAAATGGATTACAGCCCAGATTGTAGTGGATCATCCTCCGACTTTACATACCGATTTTCATTAAAACATCTTCAGCGGTTTTCTCATGATGCGTGTACAGACAGACAGACAGACAGACAGACAGACAGACAGACAGAAATTACGTAAAAGTAAAAAGTACATTTCTTTGTTACTGTGGACCTGACCGATAGAGAAATGCCATTCTTTTCAAATTCTGAGCAATTTATGGAAAAACTCTTATTTTATATATGTAGATACCATCCACGGACAGGTTTTTATATGCATACGATTTAAAAATCCACTCAATAGAATGGGGGTTTACAGGGAAGCCACAAGAGTTTTATTCCATTTTCTCTTATAGTATCGATTTTCTGTAAAATCCATGGACTACATGTGAAACGTCGCTTCATATCAAACAAGCTATCCATCTCTATTGTGAATGGCACTTGGGAAGTGAGCCTGGCTTCATTGTAGAAACTCCTGAATTCGATTGTGAATGTCTATAGGAAATGTGACCTGCCATTACCATCAAAATTTCCCTAACGTGCACCTTATATCGGAAACAACGTATAGGGTCTTCCCTGTTTTGCTTCTCGGATAGCGCTAAGAGACATGTAATTTAATATAATCTTACTTACTGCGTGTACAGTCATTTACATAGAACTCCGTATACAATATAGAATACTGTAGCGAAGCACAGATACATTTGCTAGTATTAAAGAAAAATAAGGTTGGATTTGGGGCTTAAACTCTAAGCACATCTTCCGGAATCGCAAAACGTTTGCTGCAGTCATAATTAATTGACTGCATTTAAATATATAGTGATCAAAGTTACTTATTTACAGTGAAGGTACATATGTATTAAATGAAATTATGGAATACAACAACGTAAATTAAACTATGTGTTCTGTTGCTGATGATCATGTGGCCTGGAAATGACTCCTTATTGGCTGTACGGATAAAGGCAAAGGATTTTTCGGCGCTTATAGGTTAGAATGCAAACATATTTGAACAAGGCGCAAGTGTCATCTACCCTCACAACGGTTCTGCAGTGGTATTTGCATAAATATTAGCGACCTGTACTATCAGAACCCCTAAAGTGTCCTTTACCTGCAGAACGGTTCTGCAGTGATATTTGCATAAATATTAGCGATCTGTACTATCAGGACCCCTGAAGTTGCCTCTACCCGCACAACAGTTCTGCAGTAAGATTTGCATAATATTAGCGATATGTACCATCACAATCCCTAATGTGTCATCTAACCGCAAACGGTTCTGCATTGATATAAATATTTGCGATCTGAACCATCAGAACCCCTCAAAGTTATGCAACCCCCCGACATACCTGTACAGCGGCTTTATGATACTTTCGCCTTGTTCAAATACGTTTGTGTTCTAACCTGTTAGTGCCTGAAAGTCATTTCCCTGTAAGTTACCTTTCGGCCAATTCTCGCCCGTTGAATTTAGTACTTATTAGAATCAGTCGTAATATTTAACGCCCTACTGTCCGGCTCCATGGCTAAATGGTTAGCGTGCTGGTCTTTGGCCACAGGAGTCCCGGGTTCGATTCCCGGCGGGGTAGGGTATTTTAACCATAATTGGTTCATTTCGCTGACACGGGGGCTGGGTGTATGTGTCGTCTCCATCATCATTTCATCCTCATCACGACTCGCAGGTCACCCAAGGGAATCAAATAAAAAGACCTGCATCTGTCGAGCCGAACTTGTCCTCTGACACTCCCGGCACTAAAAGCCATACGCCATTTCAATTCATTTCACGCCCTGCTTGACATAGATTTGGGCCGTTTTGGTGATGTATTTTTCTTTCATATTTGGAGCTTCCTGCCAACATATGTTTTCCATCATATCAATTCTGATTTTCTTTTCGTAATTGCTATATTTTCGAAATCAGACTTTCTTTTTTAATTGACAGTGGATGGTTGCCTGGTTGTATTTCACATTCAAGCAATAACAACACTACGTTTATTCTTCTGGTTTCCTTAGTGTGATAGTTGGGTGGAATCGAGTGCGTTTTTAAGACTTTAAAGTATATGGTTTACCTTTGTCTCTGAGCACACTTTCCTTCATAGAAATTATCTATCGCGGAGTGGGCGGTTAATTAAATAATTTAAAAGCGCGTCAGTATTACCGTCTGCAAGAAGCGTTTCTCATTGCTGGAGGTAACTTGAGTGCGAGAAAACTGTGCCTTCTCTTTAATTCATGTTCTGTCTGAAGCGTTACTTTCTAGTGTAGGCATGGACAAACATGGTCCCGTTTATCTACGGGGTCGGGTATGAAGCGAGGCGAGATGAATCTTCGTAGAGAAACTTTAGGTCTGGTTCCGGCTAAGCATGGTCCCAGACCATATAGACTTAACGATCATGGCCAGCAGGCCTGCCCATACTTTTCACTGACGACTCAGTTAATGCAAATTCAAAAATTTTCAGTCTGTCGAAAACACTATGCATAATGTATATCACACTATAAAAACTGGGGGGAAACCGGGTAGGTCTATTTTGTTTTAAATTTTTTGCAGCAAACTTTTAAGATCAATGCTCCCTATCCTTTGACATTAACTAGATAATTCATTTCGTCATAATACTGAATACATAAACAAGTATTTCTGGTCAGTACAGGAGAAGTCACTTTCATTCACGTTCCAAAGCATATACTTCATTCATTTTTCATTCATTTTCTGAATTAAACAAAATACAACCAAAATCATTAATTAAAAGGCTATTTTTTATAACGCAAAATGGTTTGACACCACTTGGTGAATCGGTGATTTCATATTGTTTAAAAACAAAATATGCTTCCCCAGATAACTTGAATGTTTTGACTTATATTGTCATTCCCTGAGATGAGTGAAATAATAATGTGTACATTTTAGAGGTATGTTATATCATCTTTTCCTACCGCTTTTCCCACACCTGTGGTGTCGCGGTGGCGAACTGCTTCGCACATGAGGCTTTGGCCCTGTTTTCGGCCGGATGTCCTTCCTGACGCCGACACTATATGGAGGGATATAAACACTATTGCGTGTTTCTGTGGTGCTTGGTAGTGTAGTGTGTTGTTTGAATATAAAGAGGAGAGTGTAGGGACAGCCAAACACCCAGTTTTCGATGCAGAAGAATTAATCAGACGCGATTAAAGCACAGACCCGGCCGAGAATCGAGCCCGGTACCTTCTGAACCGAGGGCCAGTATGCTGGCCATTCAGCCAACGATTCGGACTTTACAGGTATGTTATATGCGTTATACTTGTTTTCTGCAGTGTGAAATGCTTTGATATTACATTTGTAAGTTTGTTATCACGGCGCTGTCATATGTAAGGGTTCTTAAATCTCTGTTGTTGACGCTGAGATTCAATGTGGCATCATTCAGAACAAGACTGATTGGCCACCCGACTAACCTACACTGTCAGTCCGACAAGCTGTCCTATGAAATGTACTAGGCATTAATAATCTTCTTCATGTCGGTAACTTTAATATGCTGTGCCGGACTGAGTGACTCAGATATGAGATCCAATTTGGCTTGTTTCATTGCGGCTCAGTTCGACGGTATTTGAAGGTACTCAATCACACGATCTTCATAGATTTACCATCATGTTAAAGAAATATTTAGAGGCAACCTTGTGGGACTCAACTGAGAGGTCTGAACATATCCCGTATCCCGTAAAAGTTTTCAATGTGCCGTAAAACCAAAAACTGTATCATCAAACGAACATAATTTGCAGTATTACTGTATTCATCAGAAACACGGATAGTAAATGAAGTCCATCGTACGGAAGTCTATGATTATGACTATGTTGTAGACTACTACGTATGTTATTAGATCGATAAACGTACAAATGTGTCCATCATCAAGGAAATGGGAATTCAGAATCAATTGCACTACATTGTAAGTAAAAGGATATTAAGCACTTTGGTATCGTAGTAAGAAGATATAACTTCAAACACATACCATTTAATTCACCCTCTATCAACAAAATACCCAGAGGACAAATTTCCAAGAACTGATCAATACAGATTTTTCATACAACCGTCTACAGTTATCAAACTATATAAATCAATCGATCAATTAATCAATCACCAATGAACTGTATTGATAGCAGCCGCGCATTTGGTAGATTCCCTATCAGTTATTATACTAGCATTCTCGTAAATAATTCAAAGAAAACATCGATCACTAGCCTCGGAATATTATTCCAATACCTAAACTCCTCTTCCTATAAACGAATATTTGCCCCTATTTGTCCTCTTCCATTCCAACTTAACCATCATTGTGATCTTTCCTACTTATAAAAACAGCACGTGTACTTATTCGTCTACGAACGCCATTTCACGTTATCTCTCCACTGACAGCACGGAACATATCACTTAATCGAGTATCGTCTTCTTTCTCCACGGTCTTCCTAGCAAAAACTTGGAAATATTTTCGTAAGGATACTCATTTGTCGTCGAAAATTACCCAGAACGAATGGAGCTGCTTTTCGTTGCACATTTTCCATTTCTAGACTCAAGTAATAGCGGTGAGAATCGCATACACGGGAACCATACTCTAGTTTGGTCTTACTACAGACTTACATCCCCTCTCATTTACATACTTACCACAACCCCTAAATACCCTCATATACATCTGGAGAGATCTGTATTTACAATCCCATTTATATGATTATCCCAATGAAGTTATTTCCAACGTACAAAGATCGTCATGAGGAACTTCCACGCATCAACACAGTAGGGGCAATTAAAACTTTGTGTAAGTTACAACCCGACTTTTCATCCAGTTTGTCATTATAACATTGCCTGATGTTCCTCTCATAATATTGCCGAGGGTTTTTCTCAGTCGCTCACAGTCTTGTAACTTCTTTATTACTCTATAGAGTAAAATATTATCCGCTAGAAGCCTGATGCTTATTTCCAATTTCTTACTGTTATCATTTATATTAAAAAGAAACATGAACGTTCAGTAATTCTGGGTTCAGAATTCGCCACTTAATGATTAAGAGATCGGGTAAAGCTTCCCCTACTCTAATTATAAGAGTTACACTTTCTGGGATTATACTCACCCATTCAATCATTCTTCCGTCTAGTCTCACTGCACTCCAGGTAGCAAAAACAGCCAGACCTGGAGGAAGATTGCGTCGCAGGCAGACACCATAATCCACGGCAAGTGGAATGAAATGATCACGAAAAAATCTTCATCCTCATCTTGTTATTATATAATTATTATTACTATCATTATTAAATATGTCGTACATTGAAACGTAATACGTGGCTATCCGAGCTTTCGGGGAAGATCCCTCTATCTTGATGCCAGAGAAAACATGACAAGACTTCGAACAGGAAAGTGAATGACAAGGCAGAAAACTTCTTCCGGGATGAAATAATCCGGCGAATTAAATCACGCGCAAGAAATGAGTTGTAAGGACGCCTTATCGTTTATACAGGAGACGCTTTGACGGAGGGAAGCCACCAGAGAGGCGCTTCATAGACTAAAACATAGGGAGAAGCGGAGATGATTAATGGTCCGCGTTCCGATGATGAGCTGCAGCTCCTGATACAGCTGCAGCACGCATAACAATATCATATTAAAGCAGAAAACCAGCAAAGGTAGATTTCGCATTTGCTTTCCACCCCTACCTGGATAATTATGGCGTATCTTCAAGCTTCTTCACCGAATGTGATTATTTTTTCATGATATAACGAGTTTCAGATTCTGCTATACGATTACATAAAGGGATTTAAATTATGTAGAACGAAGCAAATATGCGATCAAACGGAACATTAAGAAACTTCCAGCAGAATTTGCACTTCATTATGCCAAAATATTCTTCCTTACCTCCTTGTTTTCATTATTATTATTATTATTATTATTATTATTATTATTATTAATATTATGAATTATTATATACAGTAACACAATCAGCTTTATGTCGCACGGACACACAGGTCTTATGGCGGTGATGGGATAGGAAAGGGCTGGGAGTGGTAAGTTGATGACATTTGTTGTTTTAAGGTGCCTAAATGCTGGGTCATCGGCCCCTAGTGGTACGAGATGCAACGAAATGAAACAATAATGAAAACTTCAAGGTGTATCCACTATAAATGGCGTATGGATTTTAGTGCCGGGAGATCCCAGCATGGGTTCGGCTCTCCAGGTGCAGGTCTTTTGATTTGACATCCGTGGGCAACCTCCTTCTATATATCCACTGACTAGTATCTAAAAGGAATGATGATGAAAAATGACCATGGATCCAAAACAATCACTGGATCCAATTCGCATTGCCGTATTTTCTGAGATGATGCTTATTGTCCAAAAGGGGTCCAAAATCCAGATCACCGGTCCCTCATAAGGGTACCAATTACCCACGGTATTCCTCGCATAGTGGTAGCGTCGACCCATGGTTTTGCTAACGTAATAGTAATAATCACAGGTAATCTCATGGTTCCAAATCCATCATCCCTTGGTCGCCCCTCTTAGTCACGTCTTACAACGGGCAGAGGATACTGTGGGTATATTCTCTGTCAGCGTCCCCAGCCACAAGCGTTTTTTGGTTTAAATATTTTTACCTCTTTCTTGATTACCGATGTTTCCTTATTTCTTCTTTTTTCTTTTCTCTTTATTTCTTTCTCTTTAAGGATGACACACACCCAATCGCGACGCCAATAGAAATTTTATTATCAGTTAAAAACCAGCTGTTTGAAGAGCTATTTGAACCCTGGACCTTTAGGTTAAAAACCTAATGCTCTACCGAATAAGCGAACCGGGGTCACAGCGGCGGTATTGGTAAGGACCATGACCTTAACTAAGGTTGATCCCCAGCATTTGCCTGGTGATAAAATGGTAAACAACAGAAAAATGATCTTGAGGACGGCCGGCAGTGGGGTTCGAACCTACTACCTCCTAAATGCAAGATGATAGCTACGTGAACCAAGCCGCCCAGCCACATTCTCGATATTACTGTTATTATTATCGCCGAAAAAGTGGGTCCTAAAATATTGGAAGACTGAATATATGGAGTATATACACCAAAGCGAGAGGTATTTAGAGGTAAAACTTCATATACTGGGTGAATGGATGAAACTGAGTAGACTTTATAAAGGGGCAAACAAGGTAAGAGCCAGAAAATTAGATCCAGTCTACAATTTAACATGAAACAGGTATAACAAACGGGCAATATCCTATAGGGCCAAAATCTGAAATTTAAACTCAGTAATAACGCCGGAAGGATTGTACGTTTCAGAGTGCCTGATTTAAAAAGGTGAGATGCAAGAACAATAAAAGTAGGAAAGGAAGATTCTGAGAAAATTTCTGGGACCACAGAAGACTACTGATGGGAACTGAGGAGCTCTACAAGTACACTGAAAAATCGTGGACACAATGTGGAAACAAAGGCTGAAATTCCATGGACATCTAGCAGGAATGCATGACAAACGGATGAACAATAGGATCTTCAAATACGTCATGGCGTTAAATACCACCTCAAGGAGGGTATAAGAAGTCAAGAAGGACGCAGAAGAAGTTTCAATTACACTGTAGATGATCCATAATGGAACAGGAAATGTGTCGACGGTCTAAATCATTTGAAGAGCGACCACTAAAACGGAGGCCCCAACGGATCATTCCCGAGGAGGAGAGAAAGATGAATAGCGAAAGAATTAGGAGGTTTTGGAAAGAGAAGAGTGGCCAAGGAGCCTTACGTTCTATGTGGTCCCTCCACCACCATAGATTGCCAAATTCGGAAAAATAATATTATCCAGGTCTCCTTGAGGTTTCTGACCTACGCCAGTTGAGATTCTAGTCTCTGGGAGCATTAATCACAAGTCAAAGTGTTATTAACATTCAGTAAAGTAACTATCCGAAAATAACGGCCCCTTAATACCATTTAATGATATAAAAAAGAATATCAGTATCTTCAGTTGTATGAAGTTATTAGGTGTAAACCTCCTATAGTACAAAGTGTAGAGATAGGCGTAGATTCGTATACAATACAGATACTGGACACAAGGTATATTTTGATTGGGTTTTAAGAATGGCGGAGCATGGAAGCACATTCCGAATTTACAAAATTGATGCAATCGTATAAACTAAAAAAATGGTGTCAATTTTCCCTATGCGAATTTCATAAATACAGGGTGAAGCGAAATTCGCGCACTCGGGCGTCGCAGCGCGAATCCTCAGATACCAGCAATAAAAATGTCTCTCACAAAAGTTCGTCCTGCGAGTATATCCGGGAGAAAAAGGACGTTGAAGAATGTCAATCTGGCAACACTGTAACCACGTGTAGGGTAACTACCTCTGTCAGCACTTACTGCTCGTGTTGTGCAGTTGGTGCATTTATATAGTTTTGGGTTAGCATGCAGGAGGTCGAGGGGTCGATCCTGGGTTGAGGCGTATGTTTTTTTAAATTCTTAAATGAAGTCCAGATGGCATGGTATCTGGTATCTTAATAGTCAACAGCGAATAAATTCACGCCCACGACGTGGAAAGTGCGTCTTTCAAAGCTGACAAATGAAAACGACTCTTTCTCCATTTCTAGGATCGTAGTATGTAAGTACAAATGGTTTCTAGAGGACCCGCTGCAATCGCTGTTGACGATTAAGATGCCAGATACCACACCACCTGGACTACATCACCGAAATAAAAAGCATACGCCTCAACCCAGGATCTACCCCTCGACCTCCTGCATGCTAATCCAAACCTCTATCCACTGCACCAACTGTGCAGCACGACTAGTAAGTGCTGACAGAGGTAGTTACCCTACACGTGGTTACAGTGTTGCCAGATTGCCACTCTTCAACCTCGTTTATCTGCCGGATTTACTAGCAGGACGAACTTTTGTGAGAGATATATTTTTTTATTGCTGGCATGTGAGGAGTCGCGCTGCGACTCACGAGTGCGCGAATTTCGCTTCAGCCTGTATATCTTATCTGTCTCTCGGCCATGGACATCCGTCAACGGTTGCTAAGTTCAGATGACTACCAGCCGTAAAACATAGCCGTCACCGATGCTAGGTAACATTGCCTGACCATCCGTCCATATTTTACATCGCATCCTGCATGGTTGCTTCGTTTCACTTGTGTCACACCTATACACTACTTCCGTTACACTAATTTTCGGATGACGCGCAATCAGAAGGAATAATTGGGAAAATTGTGATGCAAGATTATCATTTAATGATTGTCAGTGTCTACCTACGACAATCAATTAATGAATTAAATGAGACAAGAAGTGCGAATGTAAGAATACAAGGGGATAAACTGAATATGCTGAGATACCAATGATGTTCCTGTACTAGGAAAAATTAAAAAAAAACATTAATATGACACAAGACAGATGAAATTCAGTTTAAAAAGAATGGAATTAAGTGATATATATTCCAGTATGTAGCGGAGAGGAGAGAATATTATTAAAACTGAAATAGGATTTCAAATACTAAAGAAAAAGAAATAATGTTACTATCCAAACTGGAATGTCAAAAAAGATGTCAGTTCCTCAACAGGAATAAAATCATGTAGCATTCAATAGAATTAATTATTTTGTAATATCAAAAGTTATATATTTGGAAGCTCGGAAGTGATTGACATTTGGTGTGTGGCACTGTGCTGGTGTGAAATATTTACTGTTCTCATGAAGGTGGGGAGACGGGTCTAAGTCTTTGAACACAGAAAACAACAAGGAACTATTTATAATAAACTGTAGGGGCATGACTACAATTTATTAGGTTTAGAAGAGCATTGGTTCTTAAAGAAAAAATAGCTCAGTTACGAAGAGAACAATACGTTTTTTGGATACGTGGTAATAATATGACCTAGCCATTTGCAACTCTACTGTGGTGACCCATTTGTTCCTACTTCTTGGTGGGTGAATTATTTTGCCTCTCTCTCTTTCTACAGACCAGAAAAAAATATAGGTTTCCCCGAACTCTGGATTTAATTTACTTCTGTGACAGTACGAAACCTGCTGTTAGATTTTTAGGCAGTAATAGGTTAGAATGCAAATTAACTCGGCCGGTATGAAGTTCCTCCGTAGTGTAGCGAGAGTAACAAATTCTAAGTGGTTCTAATAGGCCGAGCCCCTAATGTCCATGCAAATCTCAATACAGAACTGTAGCCCGGACCAGTATACTTGTTACTCGCTTCAGCAATCTCACATATAAATTCCTTAACACCTTGGCTCTAGGTAATGATGTTAAAGAGCACGATTGTTGTGTCTAGATGCTACGACGCCTCTCATGCTGCAATAACACTTTCTGGTCCACCGAAGAAAACAATGGCAAACAAAGTCACTCCACACTATGTCTTACACGTTTCATTATATCATCGCCATCATTATTTTGAGGTTAGCCTGCTTACATCCGAGGACTCAACTAGTCTCTCAGTTCAAGACTAGACAGAGAGACGAGGTCATCCAAGATCAACGTTCTTTGACCGGATCAAATGAGCAAAAAGATACAGCTCCTATGAAGACGTGAAATAAACGCTTCGGGAAACAGACATATGGGAAACGACTGCCAACCAATCGAAATATTGAGAAATTGAGAGTGATAAAAGAATTTATTTCAGTTTGAGATTAATATAAAAACATTTTACCGACGCGAGTTGTCGCGCGTGTTAACTCGGAAGACGAGGTGTTCGATCCCCACCGTCGGCCGTCCTGAGACTGGTTTCTTTGTGGTTTCCATTTTCACTTCAAAGAAATGACGGGAGAATTTCTACTGATAAGCCACAGATGATTCCTACCACCTACTTCATTATTTCCTAAACTAAGGTTAGCATCAGGAAGGGCATCCGGCCCTAAAATCATGCCGTGTACTTTCATTTCACACCATCCCCGATCCGTAATCAATCCGGCAACGGTTCTAAGGGTAGACATACATTAGAATAAAACACTGTAGCCGTGGGAATAAAGGGCCAAGCAATTATTCGTTTCAGAGAAGTAAATATGAGCAAACTTGCGTAACTAACCTAACTTATTGGATTGGAAGGAGTTAATTTAAAATTCAATAATAATAATAATAATAATAATAATAATAATAATAATAATAATAATAATTGTACCGGGCGGTACACCTCCACGCCGCTAATTTAAAATGTGCGCCAGTTGAAACTCCTCTGCTGGAGGAAGTCTGAACTTTATTGGCGGTATTAATTTTCAAGTTTCTCAGAAGATGTCACTACCTGGAAATTTTGAAGTTTTTGAACTGTGTCATTTCCGACGTATTTTTGTTTTGCTTGTAGTAAGAAGTGTGAACTTTCTCTTCTAGAGGACACTACTGAAGATCAACAATAGTACACCCTAGTGCGGAGTGAAAGAACTATTTTTTGGAGAAAATTTTATTTCAGAAGTTTGTTTCTGGTTAAATTTCTTTCTGTTATTGTTTAAGTTGGCTGTATACCCCTCTCTTTCCCCTTGTTTTGTATTTAGCCAATCCCGAATTTCTTTAATTAATTTCTGCCCAATCTGATGTATCTTCCCCCAACTTGGATATGTTTCTGTACCCTAGCCAATAAAGTGATTGTGGGCGGGTGTTCTCTTCCCTAAAACGCCTAGAACCTTCCGCGAGAGTATTTAAACTGCTGGATTTTGGGTGGCCTAGAGCCAGATTAGGTTTTAAAAACAAGTGTATCAGGAGTGCAAGTTCGCCTCCTCTCAAATTGTTATTTTAGAGGTCATGTAATCAACCTTCTTTTCATTTAATAGACCTCAGTAGGTTGGGTATTTTACCCCTGTGTCTATGTCCAGTGAGGACAACTTGAAGGTGGAGTTTGGTGTGGCCTTTGAGAGGCTTAAAGTTGAGAGCGAGTGGCTCTTTTTTGAAAATTGAGTGTTGTATGCCTCGTGGAGGCTTTTCAGTGTAATTTGGAGCAAGGGCTCCTAGGCATGAATGGGGTTTTCTGCCCCTCTGTTGAAACTTGTGTTTGGGGTAAAACTGAGCTGATTGCCCAAGCATTGTGAAGTCAGGGCGCGAAGCCGAAATCCTGTAAATATTTTAACTACCCTTTTGACTTGCTACTTTGTACCTGCCATGCTTGTTATTTCTTTATTTTGAAAAAAAAAATATAACCTTGTTAAATTTTAAATTAATTTTACTTTCGTAGCTTCAGACCCATTCACACCCACACCTTCTTTCACCTCTACCTACCGCTAAAACACGGTAATAATAATAATAATAATAATAATAATAATAATAATAATAATAATAATAATAATAATAATCACATGTCATCAGTCACCTGCCATTTAAAATCACTTGATTTCAGGCCATCTATCCTGAGCGAGCCGAAACATCGGATCCAGTGATATATCCGAAGTTAGGCAACATTGGACGTGGTCAACAATTGGACGGGCAACCATAAGCTGCTGCCTATAGGAGGATCGGGAAGGAACATGACACCCTGATGCAAGTAAACTCAGTTCACGATATCTGATCAGTGGTCCCCGGCCTAGCTGGAGGTAATAACTAGGTTGCCAACGTCCAGATTTAGATATGGCAATTCGACAGGTTGAGGCAGCCTACGTGTCAATTTTAATGTACAAAATAACAGATGAACAAATGTCTGTCGGGTGAGCTATGTGCCACGCCGTACATCTTTTATATGACAACATCTTCTGAAATGGAGTACCCAAGGAACTTTCTCCCACCCATCAAAAATGCAATACGGCTGGCTTCTCGATGTGAACCAACGATATTGCGATCCAGAAGCCAACACTACCACTGATCCACAGGTGGGAGGCCATTCAATAATTTTCTGTATCATAGGAAACTCGTTACACATTTCGTGAAATTATTTATGTACACTGAAGAGCAACAAATAAAAGGCAGATAAATATTAGGAGAGGAAACATGGAACTAGCAACGCCAGTTGTATGGAGGACATTAGAGGAAGACACGGAAAAGAAGCCTTTGAAAAGGCAAGCGGGCTGGTAATTGCAATAAATATCAATCCGACATAACTAAAACATTTCGCGAAATGTTTATTCTGGAGTGTGAATCGAAATGGGTTTAGAACGTGTACTATCCAAAAGGAAGAATGAAATAAAGACAATTTTTCAAATGTGGCTGTGGAAAAGGAGGCTGCAAATCATGTGTACCAATTGTCCGGCTCCATGGCTAAATGGTTAGCGTGCTGGCCTTTGGTCACAGGGGTCCCGGGTTCGATTACCGGCAGGGTCGGGAATTTTAACCACCATTGGTAAATTTCCCTGGCACAGGGGCTGGGTGTACGTGTTGTCGTCATCATCATTTCATCCTCATCACGACGCGCAGGTCGCCTACGAGCGTCATATCAAAAGACCTGCACCTGGCGAGCCGAACGCGTCCTGGGATCTCCCGGCACGAAGAGCCATACGCCATTTCATTTTTTTCATGTGAACCAATAGAGCGAGTAACATACGTATTGTGAAAAGTGAGGGAAGAACGAACTTTAATCAGAGGAATAAGGAAGAGGAAATCAAACTGGATTGGACACATTCTGCGGAAAGATACACCAAAAATAATAGAAGCAAAGATTACAGGAAGAAAATTATATAGAATACAATTTGACTGATCTGAAAATAGGAAGTACGCAGAGACTAAAAGGCTTGCTCAGAACTCGAAACGTACGAGAGAGGTATTCATTTGAAATCTGTCCGTGGATAGATTCATAAGTGATGATGAAGTATTATTAATTCACTCTGCGTTAATGTGGGTAAAGCATTGAAGGACATGAGGAATAATGAATGATAATTACAATATTCTCTGTCTTTCTTCTCCAAGTTAGATACACTCCTGCGTTTCATATAACGTCCATTACGTTGGCACATGCGAGTATTAACAAATACGAAACGAGAAAAAAAAGAGTGGTGATACATAATGTAGAGGAGAGCGTGAAAACTATTGTATGGCGTGACTGCAGGCAGTAATTACATCAAGTGACGTCATCTTGTGTGTTCTGCACGTGTGTATCAGGTGGGCTTCAACAACGCACTGCAAATCGCTCTGGACGACCGACATAATCGCTACTCCATTACTCTATGGTCACTCGTGGATTAATCCCTTCCCATTGTACCAGTGCTCTATGCAATCCCCAAGGATCACCCCAGAAACGTAACCCCCTTGTGAATTCGTGAAGCTGCGTTCTCTTGCATGTGGATATGTTAACATTACACAAAACATATTTCTCATGTGTGTATCAGATTAACTATATAATCTTTCTTTCTTAATTTGTTTAGCCTCCAGGGTTGGTTTCCCCTCGTAGTAAATGAGGGATCGCACCTCTACCGCCTCAAGGGCATTATCCTGGGGCGTGAGATTTTGGGTCCGAAGATACAACTGTGGAGGAGGACCGTAACTCACCCAGTTGACCCCACCTGCTTTGATGAACAGGGGCCTTGTGGTAGGATGCGGAGGTTGGAAGGGATATACAAGGAAGAGGGAAGGAAGCAGTCATAGCCTTAATTAGGTACCATCCCGGCATTTCAGTGAAGGAGAAGTGGGAAACCACAGAAAACCACTTCGAGGATGGCTGAGGTGGGAATCGAACCCGCCTCTACTCAGTTGACCTTTCGAGGGTGAGTGGAATCTGTTCCAACCCTCGTACCACTTTTCAAATTCCGTGGTAGAGCCGGGAATCGAACCCGGGCTTCCGAGGGTGTTAGCTAATCCTAATAATTAATTAATTAATTAATTAATTAATTAATTAATTAATAGACAGCCACGGACTACACCTACTTAAAAGAATCATACTATTTAAGATAGTGTACCATAGGTATTTTTTCCTTATGACAGCCTCATTGATTTGGAGAAGAATAAATGTGTAATAAAAAGAACTTATATCCTCATCCCGAGATTGTGACCTGCGTGTACAATTTTGACCACTTACCAGCTCTCCTGCCATTCTGAAATTTCTGTCAGTACCGGAAATCGAGCGCAAGTCTCCGAGGACGGCTGGTAATAGTGCTAGCCATTACGCTGCAGAGGTTCACACCGATGAAGAATGTACAGTAGGTAAAATATTTTGCTCAGTAATTATTTCAGTATATCCTATTATCCACACACTTTAAATGTTGTTCCGCAGCAACATCTCACCTTGCGTAGATCATTAATTGAAATTACAAGTAACTAAACGTAGTGAGGATATTTAGATTAAAATTGGCTCACAACATTAAGTGAAGTGCAAATCGTTCTTCAACCATGAACCACCAACGCTATAGATTTGTTTCGGAATTCTTCGTGTTACGTAGTAACTTGTTAGAAGAGCAAGTTTTCAAAAGTGTAGTATATCGCTATTAACATCCGTTAGTGGATACACAAGTTGAGTATAACGAAAGATCGTTATATGCTTACTTTCGTAACTTTGTGTATTGGACCAATATTGATTTCCTAGTGATGCTCCAAGTAGAGTGTCTTGTATCGCACAAGGCACGCACGGCACGAGAGCAGCAAACTTTGAGTTGAAGGGGATGAACATAATTCAAAGATTGTTCTTAGTATTAGGGGCTGTAAAAGAGTTCCACTTTGCATCTAAAATATCAATGACTCCGTATCAAAAAGGAGTCATTCACTGACCCCAGTAGCAATTCCTGATCCTAACGCACATATAATTCATTTACTTTCAGCAGTTATTGTGACATTTGTATCCGATGGATATTCCGTGGTTTGATCAAAACGAGAGTCTCAAATCACATTGTTGTGTGTTTGCTAATCTTGGAATTGGATGTGTAGGTGGGACAGATATTGGTGGAATAAATGGTGAACAAAACTAACAATACACACAACTTGGAGAGAGAATTTAGTTGCAATTTACAAGAAAATTTATCAGTAAAACTGAAGATATGTTTCAAGAACGCTGAGGCTGTGAAGTAGTGATGGGATAATCTAATACTTTTTAATAATCGAATTAAATAATCCAATGAGTTTCAAATTTCGTTCCGTTGTATTGGATGGAATATTCGAATGCGTCATAAATAACTTTTCCGGTTTAAGTGTGTCGGATGGATAATGGACTGAAATAAACGAATACATGAACTTTTATTAAGAATAAAAATACGCAGTTTTTCAAACGTATCTCCAATGGTTGAAACCAAATGTGTGAATTAATTGTATTAATAACATCACTTTTCATTCAATTATTTCGAAAATATTCACTATTCAATTGCCACATTCGTTCGAATGCAGTTCGGAATGAATAATCGAAAAAATTGTCGAATGAATAATTCACTATTCCATTGCATTTATTCTAATGGAGTTTCGGATGGATAATCAAAAAATAATCGAGAATCAAGCGAATGGAAGAAAAATATTTACTATCCGTTTGCTTAATTCATTCGAATGGAGTCCGACTCGTTGGCTGAACGGTCAGCGTACTGGTCTTCGGTCCAGAGGGTCCCTGGTTCGATTCCCGGCTGGGTCGGGGATTTTAACCTTAATTGGTTAATACCTACGGCACGGGGACTGGGTGTATGTGTTGTCTTCATCATCAATTCATCCTCATCACTATGCGCAGGTCGCCTACGTGCGTCAAATAGAAAGACCTGCACCTGGCGAGCCGAACCCGTCCTGTGATATCCCGGCACTAAAAGCCATACGACATTTCATTCGAACGGAGAATCTGAAAAAATAAACGTATAGAAGAGATACTCACTCTATTCGATTGCCTCATTCATTCGAATGAATACCCGAAAAATAATCGAGCGGGAAAATGCTTATAATCAAATAATTGAATAAGCAATTATTGTCTATTAGAGGTACCCATCACTACTGAGAGGTAACTGATAATAGTGAGTCAGACGTAAGTGTCTAAGGTATGGAATTTGTATCTTATTCTTTGACTCACTCTTATCAGAGTTGATAGGTTCTGGATATCACTGAAGTTTTAGGGCATGAAAATTATGGGTTACACCCTGTTGAAAGCAAAAGGTAATTCATTACCCACATTGGTACCCAGCACATCATAAATCCACCTGGGATGGGGGCTGGTAGAATAACATCCATGGTAGGCTATCCCCTGCTTGTCGTAAGCGGCGACTGAAAGGGACTCCACGGGTCAAAACTTGGGAGTGTTTGTTGGCGACCACTGATCCCTTAGCTGAGTCCTGGCATTGCTTCTAATTGTGCCAGGCTCCCCACTCTCACCTCTTGTCTTTTTCGCCCTCAACGAAATTAGGCTTGCGAATCCAAAGTAGTCCTTCATTTTCACCCCCTTCTTATGTCCGGCTCCATGGCTAAAATGTTAGCGTGCTGGCCTTTGGCCACAGGGGTCCCGGGTTCGATTCCCGGCAGGGTCGGGAATTTTAGCCTTAACTGGTTAATTTCGCTGGCTCGGGGGCTGGGTGTAGGTGTTGTCTTCATCATCATTTCATACTCATCATGACGCGCAGGTCGCCTACGGGAGTCAAATCAAAAGACCTGCATTTGGCGAGCAGAACATGTCCTCGGACACTCCCGGCACTAAAAGCCATACGCCATTTCATTTTTACTCCTTTCTTATTCCTTGTCTTTCGTTTGCCGAATCTTAATTTTTAGAAGTGTCAACACCCTTCCATTTTTTAACAATTTGTTTTACATCACACCGACCATGACGATGTAATGGGAAAGGCCTAGGACTGGAAACTTAGTGGCTGTGGTCTCAATTAGTACACAGCCCGAGAATTTTCCTGTTGTGAAAGTAGGAAACCACGGAAAACTATATTCAGGGCAGCCGACGGTGGAATTCGAACCTCGAAAGCAAACTGGCACCTACGCGATCCTAGCCGCACGGCCAACTCACTCGCTGGTATCATTATTTTTCCTCTCTTTTACTAAGGATTCTTCGGTAAGTTTAACAAACAATACGATACAATACAGGGCTGGTCGTGAATAAAACGTTCCAATGACATCAGTGTGAAGAGTTTTAAGGAGGCGCTTAAAACTACGTCCTTATGGTTTACAGTTGCTACAAGCTCTAAAGCAGGGTCAGCCAACTGGCTGGCGTGTGGTGTAAGAGGGCCCGTGTGACTTCGGTGAGCACATGTGACGTATGAGCGCAGAAGGTGGGGAGACGCTGCCGTAGAGTGAGACGAAGAGACAGCCTCGCTTTGTAGTAAACACGTGCAGTGCCATACGTAGTGGTGGTGGTGGTAGTGGAACAGTACGTATGGATGAACCGGGCACATCACGGTGCGACAAGCTACCTACCCCTTCGATCTTTTTGTCTTTATGGAAAGATCTATATTTATTTGTTGAAAATGATAGGAATGCTACAGCTAAATATTCAGTTTGTATATGTAGAAATGAAGTTGCTTTATAACTCTTATGCTACTTCATAACAAAGTTACGTTACAATAAAATATGTAGAGAGAAATATGTACTACACATACCGCATTGTACCTGCAGCCCTTGGGCTTCCGCCTACGAATGCCGTTGTGTTTCCCCTCGCCCCTCTAGCCAACACTCCTCAGTTACAGTACTAAGTATTTCGTTTCGCTGTCCGAGCAGAGTGTGTGACGTGTTACCTGACATCACACGTACACGCAGTTGGCTGACCCTGCTCTAAAGTATATGGACTACGGTTTACTTTCCATCACTGCACAGGATATGCTGCTGCATGTCGATGAAAATTTTCTGATCGTGTCGTGTTCAGTGATGAATCAACACTTCATATTACCATTACTACTACTACTTCTCTTTCACAATTTGTTTTACGTCGCACCGACACAGGTAGGTCCTACGGCGACCATGGAATAGGAAAGGCATAGGAGTGGAAAGAAAGCGGCCGTGGCTTTAATTAAGGTACAGCCCCAGCTTTTGTCTGGTGTGAAAATGGGAAACCACGGGAAAACATCTTCAGGGTTGCGGACAGTGGGGTTCGAACTCACTACCTCCCACTACTACTACTACTACTACTACTACTACGTATTCCCATAAAATGGTACAATTGAAACGCGACTTCCCTAAACTGAATATTTTTGTGCTATATCTCGATGGAAAATTTATCGGCCTTACTTTTACGCTTACAATGGCTCTTTTCTCAATTACAAGAAGCGGAACCAGAGAACTTCAGTTTGTAGCAATATGGTGCGCCGCCTCATTGGCATAACTCGGTACGCAGTTGGTTAAGCGACGTTGTTCACAACCGCTGGATTGGCCGCAAGTAGCCAGATGAAAAAGCTGGTACCGCATGGCCTCTACTTTCACCCGATCTGACGCCATGTGATTTTTACCTTTGGGTATTCATCAAGGGTCGTATGTTTGTACCTCCGTTGCCAGCTGACCTAACCGATTTATGAAACAACATTTGCAACAATTACTCCAGACATACTAGGCAAGGTGTGGGGCGAACTAGGCTATCGACTATATGTGTAATGTGAACGAGTGCTCACATTGAACACTTTCAGAACAAACTGAGCTTCTCTTTCACTTGATGCATTATTTTCATTCGTAAGTTCAATTTATTAAACACTACAGGGCCTTACAATCCAGCTGTTCATTTTGAAACATTCTGTACATACATACATACATACATACATACATACATACATACTTACATACATACATACATACACACACACATTTAAGTGATTCAGTATGACGTCCGCAGACGACTGGTGCTGTTCTATTTGATGGCCATGGGCAACCTGAACATTAGGGTGTGTCATTATATTATATAATAATAATAATAATAATAATAATAATAATAATAATAATAATAATAATAATAATAATAATAATAATAATAATAATAATAATAATAATTTATACCAGGCGGTCCACCTCCACGCCGCGAATTCAAATATTGCGCCAGTTGAAACCTCTCTACAGGAGAAACTCTGAACTTTAAAATCTGTATTAAATCAAAGGTTTCTCGGAAGATTTCTCTACAGTAAATTTTGAAGTGTTCTGAACGATGTCTATTTCGATTTTATTTGTTTGCTCTGTAGCAAGAAGTGTGGACATTCTCTTCTAGATGGCACTACTTAAGAACTATAATTGTGCACCGTAGTGCGAAGTGAAGGAACTGGGTTTTTTTGAAGAGATTTGGTATTCACAAGTTTGTTCTTTGTTAAATTTCTGTCAGTCATTTTTTGGGTTGGCAGTATAACCCTTCTCTTTCCGCTTGTTTTGAATTTAGCCAATCCCGAATTTCTCTAATTAATTTTTGACCAATAACGTATGTCTTCTCCGATATGGAGAGGTTGCTTTAAGCTTTCCAATAAAGTTGAAGGGGGTGTGTGTACTCATTCTTGAAAGGTCTCGAATGTTCCACGAGGGTATATAAACTGCTGATTTTCTTGTCTCGGGGCCATTCATCGACATCTTGCATAGTGTGTGATTATGTAGCAGGGGCAGGAAGCACCTCTTTCTTCGGGCAGCAGTTCATCCACAAGGTAATGACCGTTTAATAACTTTATTTCTTGCTAGCTCAGCAGTTTAACCCTCAGGGCAGGTTCGAAACTTTTCTCATGTAACCTATCTTTAAAATGTAATAGACATGTGGTAAAATTTCGTCTCTAACTATAAATTGGGATAGAGAGTGCCTAATCCTCTCGAGCTCCCACTCATATTGTTTTGAGCTGACTACGTTTTCATAACCGTTTTTCTTCTCTTCGTAATGTAATAAAGTTTTCTTATCGTGTCACCTCCTTAGTATGGGATTAGCCCTGGCGTAAGCGGCCTAGTGCCAAGTAGGTTTTAAAAGTGTATTAGGAGTACAAGCTTCGCCTCCATTCTATTTTGTATTATGGGCCAGTGACTTAACCTGATGTTTTATTTTCCTCATGTAAAGCCCCTGTAGGTTGGGTATCAAATACCACTGTTTCTTGGTGTGCCTTAAGGGCAGATAGAAATGAATTTTGTTGTAGCCTTTGATAGGCTTGTCAAATTGAGAGCGGGTCTGCTCTTTTTCTTAACCTTGTAATTAGGAGCAAGTGCTCCTTGTACTTACGGGTTTTATGCCCTTCAGCAATGGTAGTTGTGAGCTGAGAGCTCAGGAATTATACTTGGGGCTTGAAGCCCAGATTTTGGTAATAACCCCCGAAATCTTGTAATTTCTTTGTACCTGATTTTGGCTTGTTGCTGACTTGTTATATGTTGAGTTTAGACAGTCTATATGAAAATTGTTAAACCCTGTTGTCTGTTGAAAATATAACCTTTGTCAAAGTTTTAAATTAACTTTAATTCTGTAGTTGAGATCTATTCCAGCCAGCACCTTCTTTCACCTTTGCAAATCCACAAAACATCGTAACAAGTGGTAGCAGAGCATGGTTGAATGGGTCTCAATTTAGCCCCTTTTGACGGCTAAACATTGCTTTTCATTTGAACTCTAACAATGTTCTCAGTCGCTGGGATATTTTTATTTTTCAAAATTTTCTGCCATCATGTCCGGCTTTCGCGAGGTCCTCCATCCTTTCTATTTGCGTAAGAAGGAATTACTTTATGAACTATCTATTAGAAACGTTCAATCTGGCGGCACGGTTGCGTTGGATGCCAATAAACTTAAAGATTCCCTTGATTTGCCTATTACCATCCCAATGTTGGGAGAGAAAGAAATTGACGACGCTCTCTCCACGATCAATGACAATACTACTGAGCTAGTATCTGTAGTGAGTTTTTCTGAAGAAGGGAATCCATCCCCTAATCAACTTACACGTGTGCAAGCTCGACTATTTCATTTTTATAGTAGGCTTAATGATCTATTGTCTCTCAAGTTGAGTGACATTCAGGGAAATGAGGCTAGTGCCCTCATTGAAAACATTTCTAAATTGTCCAGTACTGTCGGTCAATTGCTATCGGGGGTAACGACTCACAAAACTGACTTGCCCATGGCGGTAAACACTGTCAGCGAGGAAACTTCTTCCAAAGGGGAAGAAAATATAACAGCTGGGGTTACTCAAAAGACCCCTGCCCACCTAGAAACTGGCCCTGATCTTCGGCCCTCAATTCCGCCCTTCTTTTTTGAATAATGCTCCCTCCGAGCCTCCGTCACCCCCTAGGCAGTTACTTACTATGTCACTTGGGTTCAGTAGTTTGCCTCATCCATTAGCCATGTTACTTAGGGGTATTTCTAATTTTTCGGTCAACTCTACAAGTGATGTAATTTCTTTTTTGAGATTTTTGGTCGAATTCCAGGATCATGCTCTAGTGTTGTCCCTCACTGCTTCGCATATTCTTCAAATTATATATCCATATGCCATAGGGGTCCTCTCGGACAAGATTGTTAGGGCAATAGCTGAACAGTCATCGATTGAAGACTTTCATGCACACCTCCTCGCAAATTTCATTCCTGCTCGTGCGAGGTCATCTCTGATTCAGAAATACTATTATCAAGTACAGAGACTGGATGAAAATCTTGCGGATTTCATACAAGACATCAAGTTTTACACTAGGGTATTTGCTCTACATTTCCCTGAAGATCAAATTGTACAGGCTATTGTGGAAGGAATTTCACCACCGTACAGATCATACCTGTGTTTTGCGTCGCGTCCGCAAACTTTTAATGAGTTAGAGGCTATGGCTGTCTCAGCCGAAGGAGTTAGATACGCCGATACCTTGCGTGTCGCAAAAGAACCCCCTCCATCCTCTAGTAGTTTTCGGCCTCCACCTCGCCGACCCATCACACCCCGTAAATGTTATGCTTGTGGGTCGCCTTACCATCTTCGGACAAGTGTCCATCAATTAAATCTAGTGGGACAAGGAATGGAGCAGGCTCATCCTAAGGCTGTTTTAAATGCGGCGCCTTTTCCAATATTTCCAAGAACTGCCCTAATGCTAACAGCACCCCCTCCTGCTCAACTTCGGGTGCAACTTCCACCAACAAGCATAAGTGACTAGTGGCTCCGGCTGAGTCGGCAGATTCATCTTTCCTAGGCTCAGCCCAGGTTAAATCCGGCGAAAGATCGGGGAAATGTCAGTCTTCTAATTTATCATTTGAAGGCCCTAAGGAATGTCTAAGGATTGTGGCGGATTCCCCCGCACCAGTACCTTTCCTTAAAATTGAGGTTAATAATGAGCCTGTAACTGCTCTTCTAGATTCTGGCAGTGTTTGTTCTATTATTTCGGCTGAATGGTATTCGAAATTGAAATCTGTTTGTAAATTTCCTGACTATTGCTCGTCTTCGGTTCAATATGTTTCGGCTAATTCTTCTCCATTAGAAATTTTAGGCTCCTTAAATGCCAAAATTCGTATTTCTAAATTTACTTGGAAAGTTAAATTGTTTGTGGTAAAGCACTTGTCTTGCCCCATTATATTGGGAGCCGACTTCATGTACCATACTGGTCTAGCGCTCGATCTTCAGAGCAAGTCGTGCACATTCAAATTTGCTACTAATTGTAAAATCCCTTTACTTAAATGTAGTTCTGTGTCATGCTCATCTGTTTCGCCTACCCAGGATGAGATGATGTTAGATCTTAGACATCTACCTGAGGAGCAGGTTGATAGTATTTGTTAGTTGTGTCAGTCATTTTCAGAGGTGTTTTCTGGTAATTTTGGTGTACGGACCTTATTGAATACAAGATTGAGGTTACGGATTCGATTCCAGTCCGGTTTCCGCCTTATAGGCTGTCTCCTCCTAAAATGAAAGCTTTGAAGGAGATCATCGATCAAATGTTAAAAGATGGTATTATTCGGCCCTCTAAGTCGGCGTATTCATCGCCTATTTTCCTTGTTCCGAAACCCCAAGGTGGCTTCAGGCTTGTGATTGATTATAGGGCTCTCAATCGGAAGGTGGTGTTACAATCTGTGCCCCTTCCTGACCTTCATTCTTGCTTTTCCTGGTTTCGTAAAGCTAAGTTCTTCACCATCTTGGACCTCAACCAGGCTTATAACCAGATACCACTAGCAGAGGAATCCAAGCACCTGACAGCGTTTGCCACGGATTGGAATTTGTATGAATACAACCGCGTGCCTTTTGGGCTCCCCATGGGAGCAGCTGTGCTTACGAGACTGCTAGATAGGGTCTTCTCCGACATCAAATTTGAGTACTTGTACCACTATCTCGATGATGTCGTGTTTTCGGAGACCTTCGATGAACATTTAGATCATCTGAAAGAAGTTCTTAGTCGCCTTCGTAAGGCTGGGTTAACGGTGAAGTTGTCCAAAGTCGCCTTCGCTAAGCCTTCCATGTCATTCCTAGGGCATATTGTATCGCCCGATGGTGTCGCAGTGGATCATTCCAGAACACAGGCCCGTGATTTCAAACCTCCCAAGGACATCAAAGGTATTGCCAGGTTCATTGGTATGGTGAATTTATTCAGGAAATTTATTCCAAATTTCGCAAATAGAGCGGCGCCCTTGAACTTACTTCGTAGGAAAGGCGTCAAATTTGAGTGGGGACCTTCTCAACAAGCCGCATTTGAAGATCTCAAACTAGCTCTGTGTAATGCCCCTGTTCTTGCAATGCCGGATTTCTCGAAGAAATTCATCGTCCAAACCGACGCGTCGGGATATTGAAAAATATCAACGTGAAGATCCAGTGCTGGCTCCCATTATGGAAACCCTTTCTTCTGGGGAACATGTTGTCCCTTATGTATTAAGGAATGGTGTTCTATGTTGCCCGTCGGGGCATGATAATATAATGAAAGTAGTGGTTCCAGCTGTTCTTGTGCCCATGATCTTTAAGTACTATCATGAGACCCCATTGGGGGGGGGGGGGCATTTAGGCATCTTCAAAACTCGTGAAAAGATCCGTGAAAGGTTCATCTGGAAAGGTATGGACGGTGAAATTCGTGAACTAGTAAAGGCTTGTAAATCTTGCTTGCTTAATAAACCCACCATGTCCACCAAGGTAGGCCTATTGTCTTCTCATCAAACATCGCGCCCAATGGAACGTCTGTACATCGACAACGTAGGACCCTTTCCCCAGTCAAAGGGGAATGCTAATAAATTCAACCTGGTGTGTGTAGATGGCTTCACTAGATTTTCTTGGTTATTTCCGACTAAGCTGGCTACCGCTCAGTCAACTATTTCTTGTTTAAATTCCATTTTTGCTTCTTTTGGTCCGTGTCAATATATTGTGTCCGACAATGCTAAAGCTTTCACTTCTAATCTTTTCCGTAAATTCTGTTTTTATCTATCCATCTCGCATGTAACTACCTCTGCATACTATCCTCAACCATCTCTGGCTGAACGGGGCAATCGTAATCTCAGGTCCGCACTTATTGCCTATCATCATGAAGATCATTCTAGGTGGACACGTCCCTGCATTGGTTAGCTTTTGCTTTGAATTCGGCGGTTCATGAATCCCATAAATTTACTCCAGCTTCTTTGATGTTCAAGTTTGTTCCCAACACGCCGCTCTCTAACCTTTGGTGTCTGAGTGATATTCTACCTGAGACAATAGATCCGGATAACATTAAAGATCTTTGGAAGAAGGCTAAGGCCAATCTTAAAGTGTCTCATGCAAAGGTTAGGGAAAGACATGATCGTGGACGGAGACCCACCCATTTGAATGTAGGCGACCAGGTTATGGTCAAGAATTTTGTTCCCGCAGGCAAGCATGCCCCCAGATTTCATGGGTCATGTATTATTCTCGATTTCCTCACACCCGTTACCTCATTACTAAGCAATCCAGCCACCGAGAGGATATTTAGGGTTCACCTGTCGCAGGTGAAACCTGTGTAATTTCAGTACTAACTTGCTCCGTATAATTTTGAAAGAAATCTGAAGGTAATATTTTTGGTTTCATTTTGAGGCCTTCTGCCCTTGGAATTATGTTCTTTGTATTCAAATATTCATTGTACAACCTCCCCTGTCAGTTAAACTGCTGTCCTGTCCACCTAGGCCATTACCAAGCTCCCGTCTCCTGCTCAAACACACCAGTGGCTAATTAAAATGAAATAAAAACTTCCACGCCGCTGGCCCCTCAGCCTCACCACAAAGACTGTACCCTAAAATCATTATGGTCCAACAAAATTCTGCCGCCGAGATCTTAATTTTTCAGTGCCCCCGCAGCCGTGCGGCGCCGTACCGCCACTGTGGTGGAGTACGGGCCCGCTCTACTCCAGTGAGTTCAACCAGTGTACGGCGAGTCGAAGCCCTCCATCCGGTCAAGGCTGATGTGCGGCGCACCACCTGCTAACTGCCTGCGGACTGTAAACAATCGTCGCGTGTGCGGCGTGCTTCACCACCACTACCCCTCTCATAGTAGCGGGAGAGGTGTATCTCAGGGTACTCGAGGGGTCCGAGCGGCCTCCTCTGGACACAAGCAGCGGCGGCTGGTCTGGCCGTCAAAGTAATCGGCAACTAATGTACTTAGGCAGCTACATGGACATTCCATATCCACAATTACTACGTCCTTAGATCCAACATCAACATCTAGAGGACTTAGAATTTTTTTTTCCTTTCTTCTTCCAAGAATTAAAGTTTTCCCTTGAAATTCAACTACTACAACCATAGAGACTTTTCATCAAAAACTGCTACAAAGAAATTCCTAAACTGGATTTTATTTAATCCCACTTATATCAAACTAACTTTTGATTTTGTCTTCTATATTCTGCAACTCATCAGCAAAACTTGGACCTTTTTGTAACAAATTTTTGTTTTCTCCTGTGTCACCCCTTGGAAGGATTTTTTTTTTGGGGGGGGTGGCCTGTACCGGGCGGTACACCTCCACGCCGCGAATTCAAATATTGCGCCAGTTGAAAACTCTCTACAGGAGAAACTCTGAACTTTAAAATCTGTACTAAATCAAAGGTTTCTCGGAAGATTTCTCTACTGTAAATTTTGAAGTGTTCTGAACGATGTCTATTTCGATTTGTATTTGTTTGCTCTGTAGCAAGAAGTGTGGACATTCTCTTCTAGATGGCACTACTTAAGAACTATAATCGTGCACCCTAGTGCGAAGTGAACTGTTTTTTTTAAGAAATTTGGTATTCATAAGTTTGTTCTTTGTGAAATTTCTTTCAGTCATTTTTGGGGTTGGCAGTATAACCCTTCTCTTTCCGCTTGTTTTGAATTTAGCCAATCCCGAATTTCTCTAATTAATTTTTGACCAATAACGTATGTCTTCTCCAATATGGAGAGGTTGCTTTAAGCTATCCAATAAAGTTGAGGGAGGTGTGTGTACTCATTCTTGAAAGGTCTCGAATGTTCCACGAGGGTATATAAACTGCTGATTTTCTTGTCTCGGGGCCACTTCATGGACATCTTGCTTAGTGTGTGATTATGTAGCAGGGGGCGGGAAGCGCCTCTTTCTTCGGGCAGCAGTTCATCCACAAGGTAATGGCCGTTTAATAACTTTATTTCTTGCTAGTTCAGCAGTTTAACCCTCGGGGCGGGTTCGAAAAATTCTCATGTAACCTATCTTTAAAATGTAATAGACATGTGGTAAAATTTCGTCTCTAACTATAAATTGGGATAGAGAGTGCCTAAACCTCTCGAGCTCCCACTCATATTGTTTTGAGGTGACTACGTTTTCATAACCGTTTTTCTTCTCTTCGTAATGTAATAAAGTTTTCTTATCGTGTCACCTCCTTAGTATGGGATTAGCCCTGGCGTAAGCGGACTAGTGCAAAGTAGCTTTTAAAAGTGTATTAGGAGTGCAAGCTTCGACTCCATTCTATTTTGTGTTATGGGCCAGTGACTTAACCTGATGTTTCATTTTCCTCATGTAAAGGCCCCGTAGGTTGGGTATCAAATACCCCTGTTTCTTGGTGTGCCTTAAGGGCAGATAGAAATGAAGTTTGTTGTAGCCTTTGATAGGCTTGTCAAATTGAGAGCGGGTCTGCTCTTTTTTCTTAACCTTGTAATTAGGAGCAAGTGCTCCTTGTACTTAGGGGTTTTATGCCCTTCAGCAATGGTAGTTGTGAGCTGAGAGCTCAGAAATTATACTTGGGGCTTGAAGCCCAGATTTTGGTAATAACCCCCGAAATCTTGTAATTTCTTTGTACCTGATTTTGGCTTGTTGCTGACTTGTTATTTGTTGAGTTTTGAAAGTCTATATGAAAATTGTTAAACCTTGTTGTCAGTTCCGCAGTTGAGACCTATTCCAGCCAGCACCTTCTTTCACCTCTGCAAATCCACAAAACATCGTAATAATAATTGTACCGGGCGGTACACCTCCACGCCGCTAATTTAAAATTTGCGCCAGTTGAAACTCCTCTGCTGGAGGAAGTCTGAACTTTATCTACGCTATTAATTCTCTACTTTCTCAGAAGATGTCACCACGTGGAAAATTTTGAGTTTTTGAACTGTGTCATTTTTGATGTGTTTTTGTTTCGCTTGAAGTAAGAAGTGTGAACTTTCTCTTCTAGAGGACACTACTGAAGATCAACAATAGTGCACCCTAGTGCGAAGTCAAAGAACTATTTTGTTGGAGAAATTTTTATTTCAAATGTTTGTTCTTTGCTAAATTTCTTTCAGTCATTGGTTAAGTTGGCAATATTAACCCCTTCTTTCCCCTTGTTTTAAATCTAGCCTATCCCGAATTTCTTAAATTAATTTTCCACCAATTATGTGTTTCTTCTTAGTATTGTGTAGGGGGTTTATGGATGAACCAATAAAATCCTCGTGGGAGGGTGTTCTCATTCCCCTAACGCCTAGAAACTTCCGCGAGAGTATTTAAACTGCTGATTTTAGGGTCTCCGGGCCACTTCAGTTCCATCTTTCAGTGTATTAAGTACATAGCAGGAGGCGGGAAGCGCCTCTTTCCTCGGCAGCGGTCAACAACAAGTTAATGGCCGATTAATAACTTCTTTCTTAGCTAGCTCAGCAGTTTAACTCTCGGGGCGGGTTCTAAGCGTTCCACCATGTAACCTTTTCCTAAATGTAACTACTCTTTTTATATATTCTCTTTTAAAGCTACATACTGGGATAGAGAGTGCTAACCCTCTCGAGCTCCCACTCATATTGTTTTGAGGTGAACTTATTTTTCTCAACCTATTCTTCGTTAATGTAAAACCAATTGTTCTCTTCTTAAGTCACCTCTTTAGTATGGGATTAGCCCTTGTATTAACGGCCTAGTGCCAAGTAGGTCTTAATCAAAGTGTATTAGGAGTGCAAGTTCGCCTCCTCTCAAATTGTTATTTTAGAGGTCATTTAATTAACCTCCTTTCATTTAATAGACCTCAGTAGATTGGGTATTTTACCCCTGTGTTTATGTCCGTTGAGGACAACTTGAAGGTGGAATTTGGTGTGGCCTGGGAGAGGCTTAAATTTGAGAGCGAGTGGCTCTTTTGAAAATTGAGTGTTGTATGCCTCGTGGAGGCTTTTCAGTGTAATTTGGAGCTAGGGCTCCTAGGCATGAATGGGGTTTTCTGCCCCTCTGTTGAAACTTGTGTTTGGGGTAAAATTGGGCTGATTGCCCTAGCATTGTGTTTTCAGGGCTCGAAGCCCAAATCCTGTAAATATTGTAACTACCCTTTGACTTGCTACTTTGTACCTGCCGTGCTTGTTATTTCTTTGTTTTTGAAAAGAAAATATAACCTGGTTAAATTTTAAATTAATTTTACTTTTGTAGCTTGAGACCCGTTCACCACCCCGCACCTTCTTTCACGCATAACTACCACAAAAACACGGTAACAAGTGGTAGCAGAGCGTGGTTGAATGGGTCTCAATTTAGTCCCTTTTGGCGGCTAAACATTGTTTTGTTCCAAACTCTAACTATATTCCCAGTTGCTGGAATCTTTTGAGTTTTTCAAAATTGTTCTGTCACCATGCCCGGCCCTCGCGATGTTCTCCATCTTAACTATTTGCGCAAGGAGGAGTTGATCTATGAATTGACTATTAGAAATGTACAATCTGGAGGCACGATTGCAGTAGACACAAACAAGCTTAGAGAGTCCCTAGATTTGCCCATTTCCATCCCCAATTTGGGAGAGAAAGAAATTGACGACTCTCTTTCCACGATCACGGAGAATATTACTGGGCTAGCTTCTGTAGTTAGTTTTTTTGATGAAAATGATCCTTCTCCTAATCAAATTAAGCGTGTGCAAGCTAGGCTATATCACTTTTCAAATAGAGTTAACGATCTGTTGTCTCTAAAGTTGAATGACGTTCAGAAGAAGGAAGCTAGTACGCTGCTTGAAAATATGTCTGAATTATCTAGCAAGGTCACTCAATTGTTAACTGGGGAAGTTCCTCCCAAATCTGATCAACCCACCATAGTGAATGTAGGTAGTGAGGAAGAACCTCCTAAGGGAGAAGTAAATAGGAAAACCATTGCCGCTCAAACTATCTCTGCCCCATTGGACAACGAATCTGAACGCCGTGCATCGTTGAGTAACATCCGTTCTGAATTAACTTCCTTGCCATTGAAACCCTTACCTACTATGTCACCCGGGTTTAACAGCTTGCCTCACCCATTGGCAATGTTGCTCAGAGGCATCTCCAAGTTTTCGGTTAATACCACCAGTGAAGTAAATTCATTTTTAAGATTTCTGGTTGAATTTCAGGATCATGCCCTTGTGTTTTCCCTTTCTCCATGTCAAATTTTGCAAATTATCTATCCTTATGCAATTGGTATTCTTTCTGACAAAATAGTAAGAGCCATAGCCGAACAGTCATCTATTGAAGATTTTCATGCACACTTGCTTGCAAATTTTATTCCCGCCCGCGCGAGGTCATCTCTGATTCAGAAGTACTATTATCGTGTACAGCGCTTGGATGAGAACTTGGCTGATTTCATACAAGACATTAAGTTTTATACTAGGGTGTTTGCTCTTCACTTCCCTGAGGATCAAATTGTACAAGCTATTGTGGAAGGTATTTCACCATCTTATAGGTCATACTTGTGTTTTGCGGCGTGCCCGCAAACTTTCTCTGAACTTGAAGCGTTGGCCGTCTCAGCGGAAGGAGTTAGGTACGCCGATTCTTTGCGTGTGGCAAAAGAACCCCCTCCTTCGTTTAGTAATACTCGGCCTCCACCTCGCCGACCAGTCACACCCCGTAAATGTTATGCTTGCGGGTCGCCTGACCATCTTCGCAATAAATGTCCATTGGTCAAAACTAGTAGGGCAAATAATGGAGCTGTTTCAGCACAAGGCTGTTTTAAATGTGGGGCTTTCTCACATATCGCCAAGAATTGCCCAAACTCGAATAGCACCCCCTCCTGCTCAACTTCTGGTGCAAATTCTACCTATGCCAATAATAAAAAGTGACTAGTGGCTTCGGCTGAGTCGACTAATCCATCTTCCCGAGACTCAGCCCCTGGTAAACAGGTTGTAAATTCAGGGAACGAGCAATTTTCAAATTTATCTTTTGAAGGTCCCAAAGAGTGTCTTAGGATTGCGGCGGATTCCCCCGCACCTGTTCCTTTTCTTAAGATTGAGTTAAATAACGAGCCTATTACAGCTCTCTTAGATTCAGGCAGTGTTTGTTCGATTATTTCGGCTGAATGGTATTCTAAATTGAAATCTGTTTGTAAACTACCTGACTATGTCTCATCTCCTGTTCAATATGTTTCGGCTAATTCATCCCCATTAGAAATTCTAGGTTCCTTATTGGTCAAAATTCGTATTTTTAAATTCACTTGGAAAGTTAAATTGTTTGTGGCCAAGCTCTTGTCTTGCCCCATTATATTGGGAGCGGACTTTATTTTTCACACTGGTCTTGTGCTCGATCTTCAGAGTAGGTCTTGCACTTTCAAATTTGCCTCTAATTGTAGCATCCCTTTATTAAAGTGTAATTCTGCATCATGTTCTTCTATTTCGCCTACCCAGGATGAGATGTTGTTAGACCTTAGACATCTACCTGAGGAGCAGGCTGATAGTATTCGTAAGCTGTGTCAGTCCTTCCCAGAGGTGTTCTCTGATACTCTTGGTGTTACTGACCTTATTGAATACAAAATTGAGGTCACTGATTCGATTCCTGTTCGTTTTCCACCGTATAGGCTATCTCCACCTAAAATGAAGGCTCTGAAAGACATTATCGATCAGATGTTGAAGGATGGTATTATTAGGCCCTCTAAGTCAGCGTATTCCTCGCCTATTTTTCTAGTCCCGAAACCCCAAGGGGGCTTCAGGCCTGTCATTGATTACAGGGCTCTCAATCGGAAGGTGGTGTTACAATCTGTGCCCCTTCCCGACCTTCATTCTTGTTTTTCATGGTTTCGTAAGGCCAAGTTCTTTACTATCTTGGACTTGAATCAGGCCTATAATCAAATTCCCCTTGCCGAAGAGTCTAAACACCTTACAGCGTTTGCCACGGACTGGAATTTATATGAATACAACCGCGTGCCTTTCGGGCTCCCCACGGGAGCAGCTGTACTCACTAGGCTGCTAGATAGGGTCTTCTCCGACATCAAATTTGAGTACTTATATCACTACTTGGATGATGTCGTCGTATTTTCAGAGACTTTTGAAGAGCATCTAGATCATCTGCGAGAAGTTCTCGATCGCCTTCGTAAAGCTGGGTTAACTGTTAAGTTGTCCAAGGTCGCCTTTGCTAAGCCCTCTATGTCTTTCCTAGGGCATATTGTGTCATCTGATGGTGTAGCCGTCGATCATTCTAGAACACAGGCCATCCGTGATTTTAAACCTCCCAAGGACATCAAAGGCATCGCCAGGTTTATTGGTATGGTGAATTTCTTCAGGAAGTTTATTCCTAACTTCGCTAATAGAGCGGCGCCCTTAAACCTTCTTCGTAGGAAAGGCATCAAATTCGAGTGGGGACCTTCTCAACAAGCCGCTTTTGAAGACCTTAAATTAGCTCTTTGTAATGCCCCTGTACTTGCTATGCCTGATTTCTCGAAGAAATTCATCGTCCAAACCGACGCGTCGTCGTCAGCAGTAGCGGCAGTCCTTCTTCAAGAGACTGAACTAGGGAGGCGACCCATCGCCTATGCATCTAGGACCTTGTCGGCTCAAGAAGCCAAGTATTCCATATATGAGCTCGAAGGTTTGGCAGTCTTATTCGCCTTAGAGAAGTTCCGTCTCTATCTGGAACATGTTAAATTCGACCTGGAGACTGATAATTAAGCCTTAAGCTGGGTCTTAGGTAGGCCGCGTCGTACTGGTCGTATAGCCCGTTGGGCCATCCGTATTTCTGCCTTCCAGTTTGATGTTAGACATATCAGAGGTACCGAAAATATTGTCGCTGATGGACTCAGCCGTATGTTTTCAAACGACGTCGAGACCCAAGAACCGGTTGACAGTTCATCACCTCCCGAGTCCATACTACCTGATGTTAATGCCATCTTAACGGATGCCCCCATGCTCTTTAGGGATATCGAGAAATACCAACATGAAGATCCGACGCTGGCTCCGATAATGGAAACCCTTTCTTCTGGGGAACATGTCGTCCCTTATGTTCTGAGGAATGGTGTTTTATGTTGCCCTTCGAGGCATGACAAGATGATGAAGGTTGTCGTTCCAGCTGTCCTTGTGCCTATGATCTTCAAATACTATCATGAGACCCCATTGGGGGGGCATCTGGGAATATTTAAAACTCGTGAAAAGATTCGTGAAATGTTCATCTGGAAAGGTATGGACGGTGAAATCCGTGAACATGTAAAAGCTTGTAAATCTTGTTTACTCAGTGAACCCACCATGTCCACCAAGGTAGGCCTTTTGTCTTCGCATCAAGCATCGCGCCCCATGGAACGCCTGTATATTGATTATGTAGGACCCTTCCCCCAGTCGAAGGGAAATGCCAACAAATTCATCTTTGTATGTGTAGATGGTTTTACAAGATTTTCCTGGTTATTTCCGACTAAGCTGGCTACCGCTCAGTCCACCATTACTTGCCTAAATTCTATTTTTGCTTCTTTTGGTCCGTGCCAATATATTGTATCTGATAATGCTAAGGCTTTTACATCTAATTTATTTCGTAAATTCTGTTTTGACTTATCCATCTCTCATGTAACTACTTCTGCTTATTACCCTCAACCATCTCTGGCTGAACGGGTTAATCGTAATCTCAGGTCCGCACTCATTGCCTATCATCATGATGATCACTCCAGGTGGGACACGTCCCTGCATTGGTTAGCTTTTGCTTTGAATTCGGCGGTTCATGAATCACATAAATTTACTCCAGCTTCTTTGATGTTCAAGTTTGTTCCCAACCCGCCGCTCTCTAACCTCTGGTCTCTGAGTGACATTCTACCCGAGACAATAGATCCGGATAATATTAAAGATCTTTGGAAGAAGGCTAAAGCCAATCTTAAGGTATCTCATGAAAAGGTTAGGGAAAGGTATGATCGTGGACGGAGACCCACCACTTTGAATGTAGGTGACCAGGTGATGGTCAAGAACTTTGTTCCCGCGGGCAAGCTTGCCCCCAGATTTCATGGGCCTTGTATCATTCTCGATTTTCTTACGCCAGTTACGTTGTTAGTAAGCAATCCAGCCACCGAGAGGATATTTAGGGTTCACCTGTCACAGGTGAAACCGGTGTAATTTCTGTGTTAACTTCCTTCATATTATTGTGAAAGGGGATATGAAGGTTATATATTTTTTTTTTGAGTTTTCAATTTCTAGGCATTCTGCCCCTTCTATAATATTTTGTTTTATATGTAAGCATTTGTGTGAAACCTCCCCCGATTTGTTAAACTGCCATCCTGTCCTTGCCTCGGCCATTACCACGCTCCCGTCTCCTGCTCCAATACACACTGTGGCTGAATTATATTAAATGCCATGGACATCTGCACGCCGCTGACCCCTCAACCTCTTCACCAAGCCTGTGCCCTCAAAAAGATGATGGTCCAACACAATTCTGCCCCCTAGCTTTAATGTTTCAGTGCCCCCGCAGCCGCGCGGCGCCGTGCAGCAACTGGGGCAGAGGACGGGCCCCCTCTTCTCCAGCGAGGACGTCATGTGCACGGCGAGCCGGAGCTCTCCTCCCGGCCAAGGCTGATGTGCGGCGCACGATCTGCTACTTGCCCGCAGCCTGTATATGTTCACCGCGGGCGCGGCGTGTTTCAACACCTCTGCTCCCCTCATAGTGCGGGCGAGCGGTATCTCAGGGTACTTGAGGGGTCCGAGCGGCCTCCCTTTGGACGCAAGCTGCAACGGCCGGTCTAGCCATTCAACTTAATCAACATCAACTACATGGACAGTTACAATAAGCAATGACTACACTTGGGAATTCAACAGTAATATTTGGTGGCAATTGCAAAATTTTTCTTCATCTCCAAGTATTAAAAGTTTATCTTCAGAAATTCAACTTCTACAAATATAAATACTTCACCTGCAACAACAAAATTTTGAAACTGAATCAAACCAAATTAGGAAAATCTTATACATTTTTTGGCAATTAATCCCCATATCTACATCAAAACTTGGACCTTGTTTTCAAACAATTTCATGTGTCACCCCCGGAGGAACTTTTTTGGGGGGGGGGGAGGTCTGTACCGGGCGGTACACCTCCACGCCGCTAATTTAAAATTTGCGCCAGTTGAAACTCCTCTGCTGGAGGAAGTCTGAACTTTATCTACGCTATTAATTCTCTACTTTCTCAGAAGATGTCACCACGTGGAAAATTTTGAGTTTTTGAACTGTGTCATTTTTGATGTGTTTTTGTTTCGCTTGAAGTAAGAAGTGTGAACTTTCTCTTCTAGAGGACACTACTGAAGATCAACAATAGTGCACCCTAGTGCGAAGTCAAAGAACTATTTTGTTGGAGAAATTTTTATTTCAAATGTTTGTTCTTTGCTAAATTTCTTTCAGTCATTGGTTAAGTTGGCAATATTAACCCCTTCTTTCCCCTTGTTTTAAATCTAGCCTATCCCGAATTTCTTAAATTAATTTTCCACCAATTATGTGTTTCTTCTTAGTATTGTGTAGGGGGTTTATGGATGAACCAATAAAATCCTCGTGGGAGGGTGTTCTCATTTCCCTAACGCCTAGAAACTTCCGCGAGAGTATTTAAACTGCTGATTTTAGGGTCTCCGGGCCACTTCAGTTCCATCTTTCAGTGTATTAAGTACATAGCAGGAGGCGGGAAGCGCCTCTTTACTCGGCAGCGGTCAACAACAAGGTAATGGCCGATTAATAACTTCTTTCTTAGCTAGCTCAGCAGTTTAACTCTCGGGGCGGGTTCTAAGCGTTCCACCATGTAACCTTTTCCTAAATGTAACTACTCTTTTTATATATTCTCTTTTAAAGCTACATACTGGGATAGAGAGTGCTAACCCTCTCGAGCTCCCACTCATATTGTTTTGAGGTGAACTTATTTTTCTCAACCTATTCTTCGTTAATGTAAAACAAATTGTTCTCTTCTTAAGTCACCTCTTTAGTATGGGATTAGCCCTTGTATTAACGGCCTAGTGCCAAGTAGGTCTTAATCAAAGTGTATTAGGAGTGCAAGTTCGCCTCCTCTCAAATTGTTATTTTAGAGGTCATTTAATTAACCTCCTTTCATTTAATAGACCTCAGTAGATTGGGTATTTTACCCCTGTGTTTATGTCCGTTGAGGACAACTTGAAGGTGGAGTTTGGTGTGGCCTGGGAGAGGCTTAAATTTGAGAGCGAGTGGCTCTTTTGAAAATTGAGTGTTGTATGCCTCGTGGAGGCTTTTCAGTGTAATTTGGAGCTAGGGCTCGTAGGCATGAATGGGGTTTTCTGCCCCTCTGTTGAAACTTGTGTTTGGGGTAAAATTGGGCTGATTGCCCTAGCATTGTGTTTTCAGGGCTCGAAGCCCAAATCCTGTAAATATTGTAACTACCCTTTGACTTGCTACTTTGTACCTGCCGTGCTTGTTTTTTCTTTGTTTTTGAAAAGAAAATATAACCTGGTTAAATTTTAAATTAATTTTACTTTTGTAGCTTGAGACCCGTTCACCACCCCGCACCTTCTTTCACGCATAACTACCACAAAAACACGGTAACAATAATAATAATAATAATAATAATAATAATAATAATAATAATAATGAGGAGAGAGGGAATGAAACGTGACGGCAAATAGCTTACTCGTCCCGATTAAGACACAACGGGTCTGCTCATGGCCTGACGCCGCTATCCAAGGCTATTGATAGTGTAGATCATGAGAGATTACTGGCAAAAGTGAAGGAAACTGGACTAGACAAAAGAGTGGTTAGATGAGTAGCTACATTTCTAGAAAATAGAGCTCATAGAATTAGAGTAGGTGAGGCGTTATCTGATCCTGTTATAATTAGGAGGGGGTTCCCACAGGACAGTATTACTGGACCTTAATATCTTCTTATATATAAATAATATGAGTGAAGATGTGATATCACAGAAAAAGAAATTTGCGGATGCTGTTACACTGCGTAGAGTAGTAAATGAGTTGCAGGATTGTGAACGACTGCAGGGGGACATGAACAATGTAGTGTGATGGGCATCCGATAACGGTGTGAATGTAAAGGGGATGAAAAGTCAAGTTGCAAATTTCACGAAGAGAGTCCTGTCAGTTTTAATTTTTGTGTTGACGGGGTGATAGTATCTTATTGGGAACAATAATTGAAGTATCTGGGTTTTAATATAAGGAATGATATTCACTGGGGTAATCATATTAACGAGACAATTAAGAAAGTTTACAGATCTCTTCACATGGTTAAGAGAGTATTTAGGGGTTGTAGTAAGGATGTAAAGAAGAGTGCGTGTAAGTCTCTGATAAGATCGCAGAGTATGGCTCCAGTGTATGAGACTCTCAACTGGACTGCTTGATACGAAACCAGAAAAAATTCAAACAAAAGCAGTAGATTTCCGACAATGGAGTAGTGTTACTAAAACGTTGCAAACTTTGGGGTGGGAAGTCTTCGGAGTAAGGAGACGAGATCCTCGACTATACGGTATGTTTCGATCTGTCAGTGGAGAGTTGGCGTGGGATGACATGAGTAGAAGAATAAGCTTGATTGGTGCTTTTCAAAGTAGGAAAAGTCATGATATGAGGATAAATGGGAGGACAGATTGGGGCTAATATTCATTTATAGGACGAGGCTTAAGGGGTCGGAATAAATTGTCAAGGGGAATGTTCGATCAATTTCCACGTTCGTTAAAAATATTTAATAAACAGCTAGGTATACAATTATCAATAAATATAAATATGAGCTGAAGAATTGATAGGAAATCTGCCACCTGGGTGACCAACCTAAATGAAGATCATTGATTGATTGATCGACCCCAGCCGACAGATGAAACACCATCAACTGCGTCATATTCCCTCACTCGATATGAACACCGCGGAGAGGTTTAGAATTAAATCCGGGCTCTTAGCACGCAAGCTAGACATTATAAATTTTACACCACCACCTCTCCTAACCTGCTGGCCAATATTCTGATGGCGATTTTTTTCCCTTAAATGGGACTCGAACCGGCTAACAACTGAGAATGCTTGCACACAGTAATGGAAACACGATCTCGGTGTCAAGAGCATCTCTAGTGTAGAAATGAAGTAAACAAAAACTGAGGCACTTACTTTAGTAAGTTAGTGGTTTGGAATAGAGAAAGCGCCGTTTGAAACGTGAATTTCCAACAATAAATGTTGGTTTAAATTACCTTGGTGTAGCTGAAGGATTATACGCTTCTGTTTTCCTCTCACTCGCGACCGTTCTTTTACAGCGCTGGAGAGGAATTTTCAAACTCTCTCTCTCTCTCTCTCTCTCTCTCTCTCTCTCTCTACACCGCCCCGTCCACTCTTACACCACTACAGAGATAAACGAGCATTGAGAACGAACAAATCATGAATTTCACATCATCCTCTCTTCCCACAGCGTCCATTATTTTTATAAGCTGCTTCTCGTTTGAGCCGATTAGTGGTTTGCCCCCATTGTTCTACCACACACTACCCCATAACTTGTGCTATCAGAGCTAATATTGTACGTTTAGCATACACTAAACTAAGGATAAGAATCGAGGATTAATTCTCACAAACGGCCAAGCTATTATTCTGCAATTGGTCTTCAATCTACAGAGTTGTGTCTATGGGCAAGAATGTGCTATTTAATCCTCATTCCTTGTCTCAAATTATATTCTGAGCTATAGAAAGTTTACTGCTTTCCACAGGTTGAGTACAATTTGGATTTATTTACCTTTCATTTGAGATAAAGAGGTTCGAAAAGTTTTTCTCAGTCTTTCAAATCCAATATCCGCTCCCAGAATTGGAATATTTATCTTTAAATGTATGGAATAGGTTTGTAAGAGCATCTAGAATAGCACTGTGCACTTTACATAGTATTTCCTTTAATTACCAAGTTTTAACTAAGTATATTACTGACTTAATGTGTTTTAATGTCATAAAAGATAAAACTTCCCCGAACTTTGATACTACCAATACTTGAATATTGCGACATGGTTCTCGTTGATTCGTTCCGTAAACAAACTAAGAAACTTATATGGGCATTGAAATCTGGTCTTAGATTTGTTTTCGTCCTGAGCTATGATGCTCACATTACCCCTAGCTACACAGCTCTTTCCTGTCTGAAACCCGACAGGTCACGGGAGTTTCATATACTTAAGTCGATATATCTAGCTCTAAATGAAAACCTACCCAAGTACATTTCTTCGTAATGCCATTTATATTCCTCATTCCACAACTGGATCTTTTATGCTAGTGGTTTTACGTCGCACCGACACAGATTGGTCTTATGGTGACGATGGGATAGGAAATGCCTAGGAATTGGAAGGAAGCGGCCATGGCCTTAAGGTACAGCCCCAGCATTTGCCTGGTGTGAAAACGGGAAACGACGGAAAATCATATTCAGGGCTGCCGACAGTGGGATTCGAACCCATTATCTCCCGGATGCAAGCTCACAGCCGCGCGCCTCCCGGTCATTCCATAATCGTAACACAGGATCTGGCACTTCCCCCGCTAATCCCGTCAACCACTCTTCAAAGTATAATAGATCTTTCGTTGTAGCCGGGTCACGACTTCGGAATTCACTTTCAGCTGTTGTCAGAAACTCTAAGCCAATACTAAATTTGAGACTGCATACATAGTGTCGTATGAGTTTTGTGATCTTGGTATATAGGCTGATTGCTTCGCGTGATTGGTGACTTGTGATTGTGTGATTGTATGATTGTGGTATGTAAGCTCGTAACATATTTTTTAAATTTCGGCTTTCGGTCTTAACGACCATTTAACCAGCTAAAATATTGTATATTTCTGATTGAAAAGTGAAAATGAAATCCACAGCATTATTCCAGTTATTTGACCGGGTCAGGAATGGAATGAATGAAGCCCCCATGTAGCGGGCTCCGTGACTAAGGTGGCAGCGCACCGGCCTCTCACCACTGGGTTCCGTGGTTCAAATCCCGGTCACGCCATGTGAGATTTGTGCTGGAAAAAGCGGAGGCGGGACGAGTTTTCCTCCGGGTACTCTGGCTTTCCCTGTTACCTTTCATTCACGCAACACTCTCCAATATCATTTAATGTCATCTTTTAGTAATTAGTCATTGCACCAGAGGAATGCCACAGGCTTCGGCAGCCGGCACAGTTCCTATATTTCTGATAATTAATTATGAACTGACAATTTTGTATGTTTCTGATTATTAAATATCAACAGACTTTGATGAATTATTGAACTTATACATTTAGGAAGAACACCAACACCCAGCCCCCGAGCCGAATAAATTAACCAGACTAAGTTAAAATACCTCACCCGGTCGGGAATTGAACCCGGCACCCCAGTGACCAAAGGCCAGCCATTGAGCCGGACAGCCAGTAACATAGCCTTTTTACTGTACACCAGCCTGCAGGGTTGCTAGGTATTTTTTTCTGGCCATCTATCCATCCATACCTTACATCACAGCCTGTACGATCGCTAGGGTTATACTTCCTTCACGGTAACTTCCGTAATGCTAATTTTCAGATGGCCCCAAGAAATAAGACATTTATGTCGCAAATACAGGAGCAAGATTTCGTTATCAACTACCGCAGAAGAAAATATCCCGAAGTATGTGGGCCAATGGCTAACACGAGTCTGGGCTCACTCCTTTCGAGAGGTTATCTGCTAAAGATTCCTGACGTGTTATACCAATTGTTTTCGACACTAGCCAGAACGTGCGTAACCCATTAAAGAACTGTGCTGTTGTAGGGAAGAAAGTAGATGTGAGCGATGAAGGTCGACTGTCTAAATCAAAAACAACAACAAAATACAGTGGATCATCTAACAAGGAAACATCGGCATGCTATACCTACACCCCGCAGCCGACATTTAGCCACAGAGTCGGAAATAATACATTAATACCGAGCGAGTTAGCTGCGCGGTTAGGGGCACACAACTCTGACCTTGAATCGGGGCGATAGTGGGCTCGAATTCCACCGTCGGCAGCCCTGAAGATAGTTTTGCGTGGTTTCCCATTTTCACACCATGCAAATGCTGGGGTTGTACCTTAATTAAGGCCACGGCCGCTTCCTTCCGACTCCTAGGCCATTCCTATCCCATCGCCGCCATAAAACCTATCTGTGTCGGTGCGACGTAAAGCAATTAGCAAAAAAAAAATGGCGACAGTTGTTAATTGTGTTTTGTTTCGGTTTTCTTTTCACTATTTTTTAATGTTTCGAATAGACCAAAGATTGTTTTTGTTTACTATCAGTTACTGGCGGGGAGTTTGCCCGATATAATGTAGGCCTATACGGAGTAATTTATTGTGTTGCCTTGTAATTGTTTGTTGTTGTACCAGTTCGTACAATAGCCATTTAACTTTTTGCGTATATAACTACCATTATACCCACAAGACTGTAGCGTGATACTTTAATATCGGTACTTGTTGAATACATAGACCTTCGTCAGCTATAACGCAAAAGTACCGGTACAGTAAGACTACAGGCCTGCCTGTGATTACTGTATATCTACTGCATATATAAATGCACATCTTTTATTTTTCAAGGTTTTTCTTATTACGTCAAACTTTACTACAATCTATGTCATACTCATATCAAAGTTGCCTATGCATTAAATGTATTTATATTGGACAACCATTGCTGCAATTGAAATGTGTTGTGCCTGTCACTGCAAAACATAAATAAATCGTTCAGTACAAGTACAAAAGAAAACATTCTACCTATAGGCCTATTCCTTATACCAGAGTACGCAATACGAAAAATACCAGTAGTTTCAAACTCGGAGTTTATAAATGTTGTTGTCGTCCGCGATGTCGTTTCGTTATGACACAACTGATAGCGTACACAAAATGGGTGGGGGTGGGGGGAAGGGGACATAAAATGAAGATATGGACCTATAACCAGGTTTTGATATCCCGAGGTACCGAATCTCATTACATTCAATGAGATCCTCTACCCGGGCACGTAATTTCTTTACATAAAATGGTATTTAACGTTGTTTAAAGGCGGGAGATTTATTTAGTGGTGGACGATTTAATTGAATTAACTCCATATGTATGTCAAATCTAAAGGACTCTGACAGCTTTAAGGCGCTTTAGAAGTAAATAATAATTTAAGCGTAGATAGGACGCTGTTCCCCATCCCACGTTTGACCACGCCCGGTGGTACTTAAATCGGAGTTGTACACAGGAATGTGACAACTCACCGGAATTAGCAGGAATGAAAATGTGACATTTGAATAAAATACGGGTATATTAGTGTAGGTTATTTATTATCATTATGTGTGAAACGGAACGTTATTTAAAGGATTTCAATAATTATAGTACGAAAAGAAGCAAAGTATAGAGCCGATCCCGTTGAACAACTAAGCAGCCGGCAAGCGCGGGGAAAAGGGAAACGTGCGGTGGCAAACCAATTGGAGCGTGGAGGGGGGGGAGGTGCAGAGGCGTGTCTCCAAGCACGTAGTGTGCAGGCTTAGCATTGGCCAACAGGTATTCATCGCTGATCGCGCGGAATTTAAAATGTCGCAACTTTTAGGCCCCGTAGTTAACGCCCTAATGAATGTTGGCACCCAAAATTGATGCAGACATCGTTTTTACGTGTACCTCAATGTGTTTTCCAAGTTTCTTTGCGATCGGCGACTTGACCATTGTCGATGTTCCCTTGTAAGAATTATGGACAAAAGATAATGATTGTCCAGCTTGCTGCGGTATACACAGCTGCAGGTGGAGTATTCATCAATAGCGTGAGGGATCGTTATACGACCTAAAGCTGAATCATTCTTTCTAACTATATTTGCTGATTTTTACATTAATCATACGTTTTCATGCATCCCGTGAGGCAATCATTTATCTTAAAAAGAACTTACGTTTATTTCATGCAAAGTTGTATTTATATGCTTAAATTCACTTTGGAACGGTGACCATAGATTTAAGATTTTCAAAGTGGTCCGTGGCTCAAACAACCCTTAGAACTCATTCGGGACAAATATTTCAGGTTCCCTACGGGAATCAACATTTATATCATCTGATGACCAGGCGGGCATCAATTTTTTGTAATGAGACAAAGTTTTCCATAGTGCATTGGCACTGCCAGAGGCCCCAAGTAGCCCACGCAGTGGCCTCTACGGTATTCACTAGCCATACGTCCTGGTAGGTGTGCTATTTACCAAGTGATGAGCCCAAATTAGCACACGGTGGCGAAATTATGGTAACCAGCAATGAGTTAGCTAGGGAATTTGTAATGTCCAAAAACTTACCAACTATATTGGTATTATTAATTTACTCATTCGGGACAAATATAGGAATCAACATCCATCAGATCAAAAATTAGATGTATGGCTTTTCAGGCGTTTGCTCTATTAACCAGCGTTTCGTCTTAGGTCTGACACTAGACTCTGGCACATCCCACTCTGAAGAGTCTAGTGTCAGACCTAAGACGAAACGCTGGTTAATAGAGCAAACGCCTGAAAAGCCACTCTGACACATCCCACTCTGAAGAGTCTAGTGTCAGACCTAAGACGAAACGCTGGTTAATAGAGCAAACGCCTGAAAAGCCATAAATTAATTTTTGATCTGATTTTTGATATGCTGTATTGGTGGAAAAATATCTAATTCACTCCATGGGAACTTAGAATTTCCAATCAACATCCATTTCATAACGTAGGCAAGTGGATAAGTAATCTAAAATTTTGCTGTAATTGTCCTTAGGTTAGCTCTATGGCGTTTTGTGCTCACCAGCCGCTAGATGGCACCGTTGTCTACCTCTGTGTTAGGTTTCAGCGTTATCAGAGCAGTACAGCTTGCGCAGATGCGACGTAAAGATGGGCGCACCACTCAGTGTTTGCACCAAGGAAGAACGACGTTTCGTAAGCCGTCCTTTGTGGTTTGAGGGTGTATCAGGAGCGGAAATTCATAGAGGACTTTCAGCACAATAGGGGAAAATGTTTTGCCACAGCGAAATGTTTACCTGTGGATTGAACCGTTCAAAACGGGTCGCACGAGGGTGAAGGGTGGGGAAAGATCCAGCTGCTCATCTGCAACCGTAACTGATGCCAATATTCAAGAAGTGCGTGATATGATCGCGAACAACAGACAAGTGACTGTTCTATAAATTTCCTCTCCTGGTACACCCTCAGACCACAAAAAGCATATTACGGAACGCTATTCTTTCTGGTGCAAACAGAGAGAGGTGCGGCCATCTTTACGTCGTAACAGTGCAAGCTGTACAAATCTGCTAACGCTGCAACCTACCGCAGACGTAGACAACGGTACCATCTAGCGGCTGGTGAGCACACAACGCCATAGAACCTACCTAATGCGATTAGAGCAAAATTGATGATACTTGATGACTTGCCCTCATCTATCTCTCCTCTGAGCTTATGATCCCAGTGACTTAACAGAACAAGCAATCAGCATATCTCCCTTTACGCGCTAAAATACTCTGTGTTCCGTTCAAACAGATTCATGCCTAAAAAATCAGTTTCCCTGTGGGGAGATAACAAGTTAGATTGAAATACCGCATGCGTTTGTTCGCTAAAGTAGCTGCAGATGTTGTTGGTCGCCCGATAAGTGCTCCACTTCATTTTCGAATGGGCCGTGCCCGGATAATCACCTTTGCGTAATTGAGTAATGTTAAGTACATTGCGTCGTTCCGTCAACGCTGAAATAGCTCGATGTTTAACTACAGCCTGTCTCGTCCATGGTGGTCATTGAGTTGGCGGTAAGTAGGATAAACGAGATATCATATGCTTAAACAAAGGTGATTCAGAATTTTTCATGTCAGATATAAAATATTCATCATTAATTGGTATAGTTAGCTTCATTAATACGCATTTATTAATTAACTATGGAAGTTACCTTAAGTTACAAAAAGAGGCAACTGATAACGATGACTTGTTGTACTGCATACTTCCTTACCTATACCAATGAAATATTGGAAGTATACTTAATCTTCATTCATATAATAACAGTGTAATAATAAGTGTGTGTGTCCACCGGAGACGACCTCCGCATCTATGAGAATGGGCCCTAGGTAAGATGATATCTAATGCTAAAGACGGCACAAACACCCAACCCCCGAGCCATAGGATATATCTAATGAAAGTTAAAATTCTAGACCCGGTCGGGAATTGAAACCGGAAACATTGTGACAGAAGGCCAGCATGCTATATAAAACCAAACCAAGCCAAGCCCATGGCACAACTGTCCCGAAGGTCCATTGCCTACCATGCGACCACTGCTCATCAGGAAGGCCTGCAAATTGCGAGGCGTTATGTGGTCAGCACGACGAATCCTCTTGGCTGTTATTCTTAGCTTTGTAGACGGAGGGTCGCATTCTCACCGTCAGACAGAACCTCAATTTCAAACTTGAAGGCTGAATGGACCTCGTACCAGTCTCAGAACCAGGTAAAACTCCCTGACCTTGCCGGGAATCAAATCCGGGGCTTGCAGGTAAGAGGCAGGCATGCTATACCTACACCGCGCAGCCGATATTTATCCACAGAGTCGGAAATAATACATTAATACCGAGCGAGTTAGCTGTGCGGTTAGGGGCGCACAGCTCTGACCTTGCATCGGAGAGATACAGGGTTCCAACCCCGCTGTCAGCAGCCCTGAATTTGGTTTCCCGTGCTTTACCATTTTCACACTAGTCAAATGCTGGGGCTGTACCTTAATTAAGGCCACTGCCGCATCCTCCCACTCCTAAACCTTTCCTATCCCATTGTCGCCGTAAGACCTATCTGTGTCGATGCGACATAATGCAACTTGTAAATAATAATAATAATAATAATAATAATAATAATAATAATAATAATAATAATAATAATAATAATAATAATAATACCCGTGTGGGGATTTACCGGTTACCTCCATCGGGCGCGTCCCATTGGAATTGGGGAAGCTCGCTGGCTCTGCCACCAGCAGAGTCAGAGGGTAGTAGGGAAATAAAATACCACCGTGAAAAAAACTGGTCCCTTGCCAGGGTTACGGCGAAGACTGGTAAATGACCAGAAGCCAGAAAACATCTTGAGGCAACCTCTAGGGCTAACAACCCTAGTAGTAAAAGGATGGGTACCCGTCCAAAGCAAAGTCAAGTCAAAAAGCATGATGGCACAACATTTCAAGAAACATACCCCAGGGGGTAAATCTTCGGATAAATCCCTCGTCGTGAACGCCACGGCGCACGAGTCTCGTTCGGATTCTGGGAGAGACTCAACATCATGCAAGAGACGAGTCGGAGCGTCTCGGTGTACCCCGAAGAGTCAAAAACTCAGGCCAAAATCTAAAACTTTTCTGGCAACTTTCAACATAAATTCACTTACACAAACTGGCAAGCTGAAAACCCTCACCAAAGCTCTTCACGAAAATAAGATATCCATAATGGCCCTACAGGAAACAATGTACCCAGATGAAGAGATTTTTGAATCTGAAGGCTACCGATTTTTCAAGAGCAAAGCGCAAAGAGGTATCCTCAATGGAGCTGTGATGCTTGGATCTGCGTTTGCTGTTAGAACCAAGATCCTTAAATCGGTTGCAAATTTTAGAACCTGTGAATGGCAGATTGTCTATACTCACAATGAAATGCGCGAACAAAACCTACGCCCTAGTTAACGCTTATGCTCCTACAAACGATAAGAACAAGTCTGATCCAGACGAAGTTGATAATTTCTGGGACCTACTGGATGAAAAATTAAACAAAATCCCCAAACACCATGTCAAGCTTCTTTTGGGTGACTTCAATGCCCAACTAGGTCGTGAACAGAAGTACAAGAAAGTTATAGGAAATTACCCTGCTCACAAAAGAACCAATCCCAACGGCAAAAGACTGGTGTCCATTTGCGAAAATCACAACCTGCAGGTCATGTCGACCCACGTTCGCCATCTACCCAGAAAGCAAATGACTTGGCGTTCTCCCGTCCAAGCTCTCGGAGAGTTCCAAATTGATCATGTTGCAATCTCCAGGAGAAACAGCCCTGAGATTATGAATGTCTAGGTAAAGAAAGGCATCAATGTGGCCTCAGATCATTATACGTCTCTTATCAAATTCAAACCAATTCCTGCAAACACAAGGAAGACAACCAAACAGATCACACGCTTCGACAATGATAAACTTCGGCAAAGAGTCGAGGAGTTCCAGGAGAAGGCTAGACCAAATGACTGTGACTTTAACAACGCCAAAAGTCTCCTTGTTGAGGCCGCCAAAGACGTTGCAGAAATCAAGAGAAGCAAAAAGCATGCCTTGTGGAATGGTACCTGCGAATCAGTCCTCCAAGAAAGTCTCAATGCGTGGAAACAGTACTACTCTACGAAATCAGAAAATGATTGGGAAACCTACAAAACCCAACGTGCCCATGCAGCTAGGGTGTTCAGAACTGAGAAACGTAAATACGAAAAATCTCTCATTGAAAAGATAGAACAAAACTTTAGGAAGAATGAAAGCAGAGAGTACTACAGAGCCTTCAAACGCAAACTCACTGGCTATAAACCACCATCTCTATGCTTTGAGCGAAAGGACGGCTCACTGGCGACGTCAAATGAAGAAAATTGCAGCATTATGGCAGACTACTACAAGAATTTACTTAATTGCTCTAAACCGCAAAGCCCCATTGAAACCAAGGAACCCTTACTCAGGTACCCAGATTCCAGACCACCCGACAGAGATGAAATCAAGCGCCACATTGCCCGTCTCAAAAATAACAAAGCGCCGGGGGAAGACTCAGTAGTAGCAGAACTATGGAAATATGCCCCAGAGGAATCACTTGATATCTTGCAAAAGCAAATAGAAGAAATTTGGAACAAGGAGACCCTACCCGAAGATTGGAAAATAGCTTTGATCCATCCATTACACAAAAAAGGCAGCATGAAGAACATCAACAACTACAGAGGAATATCTTTGCTACCCGTGACTTACAAAATTCTATCACTTGCCATCCTGGAGCGTTTGGAAGCACAAGTCGAACATCAAATAGGTGAATACCAAGGAGGGTTCAGAAAAGGTCGCTCAACAGCTGAACAGATCCAAAATCTCAAAACGATCATCAGATATTGTACACTAAGGTCCAAGCAGTATGTGTCTGTCTTTGTGGACTTTAAGAAAGCGTACGACTCCATTGACCGGGAAGTCCTGCTAAACATCTTAAATGAATTTGGAGTTGAGTTGAAACTGCTGGCATTAATTAGAGCCACCCTGACCGATACAAAATCCAAGGTGAAGTTCCACGGATATCTCTCTCATTCCTTTGACATCAAAACAGGAGTCCGACAATGTGATGGGCTATCTCCGATACTCTTCAACTGTATTCTTGAAAAGATCATCAGAACCTGGCGGGTCAGATTACAGGAAACCAACTACAGTCCATTGAGAATAGGAACCAAATCTAAGGGGTTCGCAACAGACTGCTTAGCATTTGCCGATGATATTGCTGTTCTCTCAAACGACATAGAAACCGCTAGAGCTCAAGTTGAAATTTTAAAGGAAATTGCCGAACAAACTGGTTTGTGGATATCGTTTGAGAAAACAGAAGTAATGACTAACATCAAAGAGGCTCCACCAAATCTCCATACAAAATACGGGAACATCACCCGAGTAGACAAATTCAAATACCTGGGTGAGATCATCATAAAAATGGACTGGACAAAGAAGCACTTCAGGAGCGAGTAAGCAAACTGGAAATAGCCTACCAAACATCCCGCACAATCTACAAAAAAAATGCCTTTCCCAAAACACCAAGATACGTCACTATGAAACAGTTCTGAAGCCAGTAGTTCTATATGCAGCCGAAACCCTGTCTCTAAATGCCAACAAAGGACTCCTTGAAGAACTGGAGAAAAGAGAACGCAAAATTGTGAGAGGAATCTTGGGATCTAAGTACAGAAATGGAGTCCATCAAAAGAGATCCAACAAGGAAGTCTACAGCAAAATAGAGAAAATTACTGACACAATCAGGAAAAGACGGGCTCGATTTTACGGTCATCTGAAAAGAATGGACGGAAGAAAGTTAACTAAAGAAATATTTCACTTTTTTGATTCAAACCTCAAAACCACAATTCCCTGGTTTAGAAATACCAAAGAAGACCTTCAAATGCTACATATCTCAGCTGAAGACGCCCTTAACAGAGATCTCTTCCGCAAGAAAATATTGACGAACGGGCTAAACTGAGACGAGCAACCGAAGAGAAGACACGGAGCCCCTTGGACAGAGGAGCGTAAGCAGGCCCACTCACAAAGAATGAGGGAAATTTGGGCTCTAAAGAAGGCCAAGTTCAGTGTCAAATGCAACAAGACTTAACGTGGTCCTTGATGGCCCCAGCGAATTATATATATATAATAATAAACAGCCTTTTATAACCCATATGGGCTATGGCGTACCGGAATGTAGGGACAGTACTCAGTTTAACTGATCAGTTGAGCTGGTCGTGACGAGCATTTTTATATAGGTCATTTCCTAGTTTGTTTCGTGATAAAGTATTACTGCATGCTGTGCACTTATGTAGTCCCAACGCAGAGTGGATGCAATGCTGTCTCTAGAGATCAGCACTTCGCGAAAACGTATTATTACTGTATTGACACTTGTATAGTTTTTCCACAGGGAGGGTTGAGATCCATTTTATTTGTGAAAGCGTACCCCTCCATATTTCGTTCTTACATTACTTCACCTCAGAGTGTTGTTGTTATTATTATTATTATTATTATTATTATTATTATTATTATTATTATTATTATTATTATGCATTTTCCTGTAAACACATATTACGTACATTATGTACTTGGAATCAAATGTGAGTCTTTCTTTCAGTGTAATTTTTCCGCAGTATTATTTTGGGTTGAAATTGCCTTCAGATTTGTCTTACATAGCATTCACTATTTTTAACATCCACTTTAGTAATAGTAGCTTTCAGAAATATTTTGTGCTAACGTATGGAAAATGCCACGCTTTGTGATGTATTCTCACATATTCATAAATCTTAAAAATTGAATACATTAAAATCAAAAGTAATACTACAATTTTTGTCTTATTTATGAAACCCCATAACTAAGTTATGGACGTATCACACGGATTCATGGTGCGTAATATAATTTGGAGAAAGGACGAAGCCAATGATCCTGCAGTTACAGACGCGTGTTCAAAGTATCATTTGCAATGGTCTGGGCCTGTAAGGTAGCATCATGAGTCGGCAAACTAAATTAATTTACTGCAATTAAAAATGGTTGTCTATATGTAAGTATTCTCAGCTAGCATCCATCTCAACAAAATCTACTTGGTAGATGACGGAATATTGCTTTTCATGTCGTTATATTGAAGCGAGATGCTGCTGGACTGTATTATTATAAAATATTCAATAGAATAAACTTATATTTTTATAATACATATCCTCTACAGTAATTTGAAATTTGTGGAGCTTGCCGTAGTGAACGAAATTCATTGATATGGACGTATAAAATAGTGAACCACCGTTATTTACCTCAAGAGACCCTGGGCATGTTTATATGATGAACAGGGAAAGGCTTTTTGGCACGACTAAGTTAGAATGCGAACGTATTTGAACAAGGCGCATGTGTCCACTACCCGCACAGCGGTCCTGCAGTGTGGTTTGCATAAATGTTAGCGAACTGAAATATCAGAACCCCTAAAATGTATGCAGCTGACAGACATAACTGTAGAGTGGCCAGGTAATACCTACGCCTTGTTCCCTAGTGATGATCAACCTCTAAAATTAAATGAATTATCAATAAAAGGACATTACAAATAACATACTATGAAAAGGAACAGCAGGGAGTGAAAATAAATTGTAATATTACATTACTTAAAAATAAAATTAGTCAATGGAAACTGGAACCTGTGCACCTTATATTACAGAGCCGCTCGTTTTTTTACAATTTTCTTAACGTTGCACCGACACAGGTCTTATGGCGACGATGGGATAGGAAAGGACTAAGAGTGGGAAAGAAGCGGCCGTGGCCTGGTGTGAATTTGGGAAACCACAGAAAACCATCTTAAGAGCTGCCTACGGTGCGATTCGAACCCACTATCTCACGGATGCAGCTCAAAGCTGGCGCCACTAACCGCACGGCCAACTCGCCCGGTGAGCCTCTCGGTGTCTTGACTACTTCGCTATGAAAATGCTTAGCTGACTGCCGGATAATGTGAAAGATTACCACAGGTAATTGATAAGTGAAGCACTATAATCTCAAAAATTAAAGCGCATTTCGGAGAATCATTAAATAATTATAGATATTGCACTCATGTACCGAATATGGAAAATAAAACTGACCTGGAAAATATTTGCTGACTGACGCGGGTTTGACTCTCGTTAATAAACATCACAGAATATTCTGGAAATGTCCTCATCTGAAGAAATGGAAAGGTGAGCATCCAAAAGTGCTAACTCCACTTCACTCAGAAACCACCGGCATAATTCTACACGCGAATGTTCTTCTAGACGCTTCACCGAAAGCACAACAGTAAATTTGTAAGAATACGTATGCAGGTTCTGTTTGATAATGTATCGACACGATGATCTCTTAGTTCCCTTTTGCACAGAAAAACGGCGTTGAGACTTCGTCTGCATTCGAGCAAAGTTTTCCGGTGTTCAAATTCTTTCCGGATAATTATGGTTTATATTCGCTACAGAGCCCGCTTCACGCCATCTCTCCCCTAAATTTCGCAATGCAGATTTTGCTGAAGATATTTTCAAAACACTTGAAGTCTTAAACTCTTGCACAAAGAGTTCCGCACTGGTTTTCCACGAATCATGCTTCGCATAAATCTCGACAATGTAGACTCGTTGTTTTGTAGTGAGCACAGTTTTGTGTTGCATTCAACTGGTCACTAAACACGTCTGCTCCGCTCACTTACACGTAAATACACAGCGAGTAACTCGGGATATGATGTCTACGCGCAGATATGTGACAGCAACCGGTTTCCAAAATTTCCTTTGACGGGCAGTTCATTTACATGGGGCAATTACACGTCAGTTTTATAAATATGTTTCAGGTTCAAATTTATTTTACCTACCCTGTGGATATGCACTGCTCAACCTCGACAAAACACAACCACTTTCAGTAGCAAGCTTGTCACAAAACATTTTCAGTAATCAGACGTCAACTGTAGTAAAGTACTCCTTCCTGTAATCATTCAATATTGAGTTTAACCATCTCTAAATGGAAGAGTCGAGGTCTCAGGGATACCTGACTCTATTAGAAGAACAGTTAATGATGCAGCCATTGTGACTTGTCGCGCAGAAGACTGGAGACCAGAGCAGTATCAGGAAACGCTTAGCGAATGAGATAAACCAGCCAAGCGCTTGCCAGGCGTATGCCAATCGACCGATAGCAGCTCAGTTACTTCCGGATGAAGACCGCGGTAACATTAGTCTTCCAAGCACGTACAGAGTGAAATATGTTCTTTTATTCATACCAACATTCGATAACGGGGAAAGAACTGAAAACTACCGCTTCAGATACATTAAATACTTGTAAGAACAGCACCATTCGTAACTTCTCTCTCTAAGGAGAAGAGATCAGCTGCGGAGCGTACTCTTAAGGAAAACGAACTAAATTTAATCATCTTCTTGTTGATTTTATTGTTGTGGCTTTTGTAAGGAAGGTGTAAAATATCCAAAATAATTTCCCGTTTCTGTAAGTAATTTTCCAAATATTAATTGATATTTGGCATAGTAATATTTCTTCCGCCTCTTTGGTGTCGTGGTTAGAGTAATTAGCTGCCATACCTAGATGCCCGGGATCGATTCTCGGCTATGCCACAATATTTGAAAAGTGCTACGAGGACTGGAACGAGGTCCAATCAACCTCAGGAGGCCAACTGAGTAGACTGGGGTTCTATTACAACATCGAAGTGGTTTTCCGTGTTTTCCCACTTCTACTCCAGGCAAATGCCAGGATGGTACCTAACTTAAGGCCACGGCCGCTTCCTTCTCTTTTCCTTGCGTATCCTCTCCTAACTTCTCATCTTCTACAAGGGCCCAATTCAGCAGGACAGGTGAGGCTGCCCGGGCGAGGTACTAGTCCTCCTCCCGAGTTGTATCCCCGACCCAAAGTCGTACGTTCCAAGACCCTGTCAATGAGGCGGTAGAGGTGGAATCCCTCGCTAAGTCGGAGAGAAAATCAACCCTGGAGGTTAAACGAATTAAGAAATAAAATAATGTTTTACTACAAATTTCAATGCCACCCTTAGAATCACATCTCACTATTTTCACCTTCAAAAGAAGAAATATCACTTTAATGCCACATCCTAACATCGTAGTCAGAATGTCTTGATCACGCAAGTATTTAAAATTATATGCTATTGTTAAGAGAACGTGTCCTTTGTTTCTTGAGCTGCCTATCACCTGAACTACAGCAAATGTATGAGTGTTAATTATTCATTAGTGGCAACGTCTACTGGCCCTTCAGTGCAGTTCCTACAGCTCATTCCATGTTAAGAAAACAGTCTTGCTCTTGTGGACCTGCAAGGAGTGAACACATCTCCTCAGAGACATCAAAAATTCCTCGTGATCAAGGGATGTTATTCTGCACTTTATAATGTACTATGAAAGACGAAAATGAGGCATTTTTGCTCCTGAGTTATTTAATCACTAAGTAATACTTTTTTCATATATATATATATATATATATATATATATATATATTTTCGTACGGAGGTAGCACTCTGGCCGAAATAGCCAACGATTCGTTGCCTTCCTTCATTCTTCTTCTGCGTTGCTCTGGTACAAGCCTCGTGGAGTCCCTCACTTCCGTGAATCGCCGGCAGCTCACTACTGTAAGGAAGAAATCTACAGTACCTATTTGTTGCGTGCGTGTATTTAGGCCTTAAATTAGTTCGTAATTATCTTGTGTTCAGTGAGAGTTGTGCTATAAGCCTACGTGTGCGATTTCTTTCTTTAACATTAATACAGTGATCTTTTGTAAAGTCATCTACAGTATTTATTTGTTGTGTCTTTTCTCTGGCTTTTATTGACTGGATAAATTTATTAAATGCAATTAAATCCATCCCTCATCCGTCGATTTCATAAAAATTATTTGTCTATTTCATCCCCCAATTTGATTTTTACACTTCATTTCTGTTTATTTATGTGCTATTGTTAACCTCTGATTCTGTACAAACCAAAACAGCTCCTATAAATCTCGTCCCCTTCACTTCTTAAAAATAATTTTAGCTTAGTTTCTTCCGCCTTTTGCCCTGAACTTAAATACAGAATTTCCCAAATATATGTGCCGCCGTTTTACCGTGATACTGTTGAGCAGAGCCGTTCGATGTGGCAATCCTCTTTTTTTATAAGATCTTTCTGTTTTCTTAACATTGGATGAGCTATAGCATTGATCAGAAGCCGTTGTCAGCGACGTACAAGCCGTAGTATCCCTGTAACACTACCTGCTCTCTGTATGATGTGGTCTGCCGCATGCAGGAGATGGGGAACAGTAATTATTTCAATTTCGCTAAACGAGAATTGAGGAAAAGTTATTGCAACTATTTTTTTCTTCAGATAGATGAGCGGATCACAATCCGCTATTTGTCGTGGAGACGCTATGCAGGCAGGTCGGTATGAAGGATTCAGCAAAGGCGTGTAACAACCGGTGACCAGCAACGCTCGAGACGACCTGTCATTGTGAGGACCGCAGTGGCACGAGCCGTCATCGAGTAGCTCCTGGAGGAAAACAACGATGGACACTACTGGAGTTAGAGAGGGCAAGTGGCATCGAGAAACGCACTGCTCAACACGGGTTACTTCCATCTCGCACGACGGTCGCCAGCCAACTAATTTCACAGCACTCCCTGTGCTACTACCAACAATTACAGAAAAATCTGCTGTTGTAAATACGCACTATGCCTGCATAGCTTCACGCGAAAATTTTACAGTTTGTAATCCGCTCACTTTTCTGCAAGAAAATAAATAGTTGCAATAACTTTTGCCCCAACCCTCATATTTATTTATTTATTTATTTATTTATTTATTTATTTATTTATTTATTTATTTATTTATTTATTTATTAGTGCATTTCTTCAGTGGCGAAGTTAGGACTCGAGGCTCTCTTACACTTAACCACATACTGATCAAAATCTTAAATGAAATACTAAGATATTTGTTATAGTTATAACTACATACATTAATAGAGAATAAAATAAATTTGAATAAATTACTAAATTATTATTAAACTAATTAATAATAAAAACTTGTAAAAATGACTAATCCTCCGGCACGCACACATTCGTACTTCAACCATTCATTCAGCTGTCCTCAGCAGTTCGCGTCGGCAGGTGACATTAAATCTTGATGAACTAGTTTCTCTGACCTGAGCTGATAGGGAATTCTATAATCTGGCACGGGTCACCACGAGTAATTATTTTTATTTTCTTTGTGGAATAGAAATAAAGGATCTGGAACGTCTATTTAAGTTGTGAAATGATGATTAAAAGGGGAATTTAGAACAAGTACACAGTGGCTGACATCCAACTAGCACACTAAACTAAATCAAACCAAATACCATGGTGCAACAGCCCTGAAGTGCCATGGCCTAACAAGCAACCACTGCTCAGCCGGAAGGTCTGCATATTACGAGGTGTCGTGTGGTCAGCAGGACGGATCCTCTCGTCCAATATTCTTGGTTTTCTAAATCGGGGCCGCCATCTCACCGTCAGATAGCTCCTCAATTGTACTCACGTAGGCTGAGTGGAACTCGAGCCAGTCCTCAGATAAGGTAAAAATCCCTGACCTGGCCGGGAATCGAACCCTGGGCCTGCGGGTAAGAGGTAGGTGCGCTACCCCTACATCGCGAGGCGGAATGACACTCTAAACACCATCATTAAAATGTGTAGCTGCCGACGTTTATCAGGCTTCAGCCATGAGGTAGCCTGAGAGTATGGGGTGATATGAACATCGTAACCAGTATTGTAAATAAATCGCAAGCAGGAAACAAAAAGTCGCAAAAGTTTACGTAAGGGCAGTATGGATGAGATGGAGCATTTCCCAGCTCGATCGCATGAACAAATCGGTCACCTGCAAAATGATGGGAGGAATCTGCAGAAAGTGTTGTCTATTACCGCGCAATGGTCAATCGTCTCAGGTGGTGATAAAAAATTGAACAACGATAATGCGCATTCACACTCTGTCCCCGGGGTACGGTATGCCTTAAGATAACGCCATTGCAAAGGAAAGGACTTTCGGGGACTAATTGGTTAGAATGCAAACGTATTTGACGAGGGCGCAAGTGCCTTATACTCTCACAACCGTACTGCTGTGAGATTTGAATAAATATTGGCAATCTGAACTGTCAGAACCCCTGAATTGCCTTCTACCCGCACAATGGTTCTACTGTGAGATTTGCATAAATACTGACGATCTGAACTATCAGAACCCCTGAAGTGTCCCCTCCCCGCACAACGGTTCTGCAGTGAGATTTGCTTAACTATCGGCGATCTGAACAATGATAATCCCTAAAGTGTCCCCTACCTGCACAACAGTTCTGCTGTGAGATTTGCATTAATATTGGTGACCTGAACTATTGGAACCTCTATAATGTATGCAACTCACCGACATAACTGTAGAGCGACTAGACGATACTTGCGCCTTCTTCAAATACGTTTAGATTCTAACCTATTACTACTACTAAAGTTTAAAACCCTAACGCCGAAGTGCACCAACCTTGATTAAGATTCGAATAACCAGTGTGTACATAAACATAGTTGAAATTTAAGGACTGGTCAGAAGAAAGCGTGGAGCACTATTCTTAATCAATTTTTAGTTCAGCATATTTAGCTGGTAGTGGAATCGAACACTAGCGTGCCCTAGCGAAAAATAGTTAACGCCCTTTTTGTTACTTTTGTTAGAAGGAAGAATATCCATTTCTTCTTTGCTTACAGCACTTATTAAAAACATGGAAGAACGAAAAAGGTCTTCCAATTTTTCAGATTTTGAAACCGACATTGTGGCATAATTGCAGAAGATATAATATTACTCACGTCATGTATAATTCGAGCTGCTGCTGTTCTTTGCATATTAATAGTATTACCTACAATTTTTTAAGGAACGTGTGACGTAATACCTCAATGCAATGAGCTGTCTGTTGGTTTCTCTGCATTGGAAATTCTAGGTTATTTTGCATTGTTTCCAGAAGAAATTAAACCGTTCTCTTTTTCTTAGATAAGCAAAACCTTTCCAC